>NC_072419.2:12067500-12692500 GCF_028858775.2 Pan troglodytes | reverse complement strand
CTGAGACAGGGTCTTGCTCTGTTACCCAGGTTAGAGTGCAGTGGAGCAATCATGGCTTACTGCAGCCTGGATCTCCCAGGCTCAAGCGATCCTCCCACCTCAGCCTCCCAAGTAGCTAGGATCACAGGCACATACCACCACACCCAGCTAATTTCTATTATTTCAGGGGTACATGTGCAGGTTTGTTACGTAGTAAACATGTGCCATGGTGGTTTGCTGCACAGATCATCGCATAATTTTTATTTATTTATATTATTTTTGGTGGAGATGTGGGTCTCATTATGCTGCCTGAGCTGGTCTTAAACTCCTGGACTCGAGCAATCCTACTGCCTTGGCCTCCTAGGTGTTGAGATTACAGGCCTGAACCACCACACCCAGTTGATTTACCTTTTTGAAGGTACTAGTTCAAAGGTGAGTTTATCAGTGTATGGGTAATTGACAACAGATTTTTTTTTCAATATTTGCAACTTGAATGTATAAGATTTCAAAGTCAAGAAATAGAGCTTCTCTTTACCTTCCACCCTTCTGCTACCTGAAGCGCAACTATCTGCTAACTAAAAAAAAATATTAATACCTTAAAACAGTTCTCTAGAAACCTCAGGTTATTATAAGCAACTATGAAGCTCTTATCCAATGTTTCAAATTCCATCTCAAAAATCACCTCCTTTCTGAAGGCTTTTCTCATATTCCCTGCCACTCCAAACACCTGGCAGAAGTAGACACATTCTTCTGTATTCCTTAGCATCCCTCCTATCATCTGAAGACAAAGTGCGTGCCCAGTTAATCTGAGTATTTTCAACATATATTACGATGTCTAGCTCACAGTAATGCAGTGACTAGCAAATAAATAATCCATTGCTGATTAATATGTATGAATTAATTAAATAACAGACTCAGTGAATTGATTCTGCTTGTTTTTTAAGGGGGCAAAGGGTGTGCATTTTTTTTAATATATATGTACAAAATTTTGAAGTTCAGAATACACTTTTTAACCCACTTCTAACCCAGGACCTTGGGAGATGGGTTGGACCTGTGTCACACAAACGACAGTACCGTGTAATAAGTAAGACATAAAGTTAAATTAAAAGCCTAGGACAGCCGGGCATGGTGACTCACACCTGCAATCCCAACAATTTAGGAGGCTAAGATGGGAGGATGGCTTGAGCCCGGGAGTTCAAGACCAGCCTGAGCAACAAAGTGAGACTCTGTCTCCACAAAAGATAAATTTAAAAATTAGCCAGGCATGGTGGTGCACACCTGTAGTCCCAGCTTGGGAGCCTGAGACATCAAGGCTGCAGTGAGCCATGATCATGCCACTGCACTCTGACCTGGGGGAGAGCAAGACACTTTCTCAAAAAAAAAAAAAAAAAAAGCCTAGGACACATAATATGGATGAAACTCACAAACATAATGTTGAACACAAGAAGCCAGACACAAAATAGTGCACGTGGTCTGATTCCATTTATATAAAGTACAAAGACAGGCAAAACCCTTCTAAGGAGTTAGAAGATAAGATAATGGTTATCCTGGGCCTGGGGTCAGGGGTAGGGGCAGGCAGCAGCAGTGATCATAACTGAAAGGAATAACTAAAAGGGGTCACTAAGGGGCTTCCAAGGACTGGTGATGTCCTGTTTCTTCAACTGGGCACTCTTTATACGCTATTGTCTTTATATACTCTATACAGGTGTGTTCAGTTTGCGAAAACTCATCAGCTATACATTCACGATTTGTGATCTTATCTATATATATTGTGTATATGTATGGGTGTGTGTATATATGATACACATTTATATACACACAAGTCACTACATATAATTACAAGTTTAAAAATTAACCTAGGCCAAGAAGAACGCTTAAAACCAGTCGAATTCTTTAGCACGATGCAGATATTTTCAATTCAAAAGAAAAAAACCATATTGGTATAAATAGATAGAGCCATAATTCAAGGTCACACAGAAAATCTTGACCACAGGCTGGGCACAGTGGATCACACCTGTAATCTTAACACTTTGGGAGGCCGAGGCAGGTGGATCACAAGGTCAAGAGATCAAGACCATCCTGGCCAACATCATGAAACCTGGTCTCTACTAAAAATACAAAAATTGTAGTCCCAGCTACTCGGGAGACTGAGGCAGGAGAATCACTTGAACCCAGGAGGCGGAGGTTGCAGCAGTGAGCCAAGATCGCACCACTGCACTCCTGCCTGGGGACAGAACAAGACTCCATCTCAAAAAAAAAAAAAATATATATATATATGCGTATGTGTGTGTGTGTGTGTGTGTGTGTGTGTGTGTGTGCACTGACCACAGTCTAAGTTCTAATGGGCCATGAGCAGGGTTTCCAGAGAGCAAACGTTAAATACTTTCTACCCAGGATGAGAGCAGATTTGCTCATGGTGTTAAGAGGTAGGGAAGTGGGACCAGAGGACCCTTCCCATCGTTGACAAACGCTACCAAGTGAAGACATTCTGTTTCAAGTTTTTAATGATTTTATTTCAATTATAATATCCTATATTTGCCAACACTGTTCAACTAACGTTTTTAAATTAAATGTACTTTCAAACCCATAATAATTCCTGAATATGGTAATGTTTAAGCGAAAACAGATTCAACTTCTAAATTTTATAACTTCTTTATTAAAATTTAAGTGTTCACAAGCCTTTTAATGCAAATCGCTAAAGCCTGTACTATATTGCATGAAATCCCTCCGTGGAATAGCAGGCATTCTATCTCTGTACCTATTTCACAGATGAGGAAACTGTCATTTCCATGTCTGTTTTATTAACCACTGTATTCTCTGAGCCCAGGCCCATTGGGAGGCCTGTAGAGCAGTAAGCACTCAACAAATGTGATTAAATGAACAAAGGAGGCTTGGAGAGGTTGTGTAAACTGCCCAGGTCACCCACCCTTCCTGGGTGGCCCCAGCCCTCTTTGAAAATAAATCCAACAGGAAGGCGACTGGCGGGACCGGTGGTGATCCTGAGGTGAGCCATACCAGGTGTGGCCCAGACTTCCGCATGCAGCCTGCCCTTGGGTCTCCTGGAGTCTCCCCTGGTCGGGAGCCTCAGCCTTCTGGAGACTGACACCACCCTCTTACTCAGAGACGAATCGTTTTGTCGTTGCCTTCACCTCCCTGACCACAAGTGCTCCGGGGCTCTTTCTAAGGGAGGCAGCTGTTCTAGCCGGGAGGCTGGAGTCTCCTGGGCCTGGACGCACCCCGGGGTGTGAGTGATGGGTATGCCTGAAAGGAGGGGAAGTGGCGCGGCTTTAATCATCTGGGCTAGTCCCCGGCGGGCCTGGGGGAACAGGGAAACTGGAGGCGGCCTTAAAGCGTCAGGATGAGACATCGCAAGAGGAGCTGCAGATACTGAGCGTGCGCCCCGGGTTCTCGCCGCCTTCTCTCCGCTGCGCAGCCCTTCGGCCACCCTTTGCCCTTAAAAATCTGCAGACTGCGCCTCCTCTCCGCGGGAGCGAGACCCAGCAGGCCCGGGGCTGGGCGTGCCCTCGCCTGCCACGCTGCGCGCTGCCCTCAGCCGGGCCGCTGGGGCCGTGCAGTGCACCGGGCACGCCGCGCCAGGCTGGGGGCAGGCACCGAGCCTCCGTGGGAGGTCCCGAGGCCGCTTCGCCTGCTCGCCCTGGCTCCAGCCCTCACCTGCCGCAGCCTTAGCTGAGCAGCCGCCGCCACTGGGCGCCCGCCGCTCCCCACTTCGCCAGCGCCCGCTCCTCGGCTCGGCCCGGGGTAGTTTGTAGGGACGCAGCTCTCCACGTGCGCGACTGCGAGGCTGGACGCTACAGGCTCCTGGAAAGGAGGTGGGTGCTCCGGAGCTAGGGCTGGGGAGCTAGAGGTGGGGAGGCTTTGATGGGCACCAGTGGCTCCTGAGCCCCCTTACCCCCTTTCTTTCTGCAGCCTCTTGTACTTAAATAGCTGTTGATTGAAAATAATTTCGTCTGGATGTGACCACCTTCTCCGGCCCTACGCATCTGGCCGCAAAATAAACTTTCAGTTCAGCCGCAGGTGCTGCCTTAATGGGAGTAAGGGGCATGCTTTATCCACCCAACATCCGCCCCAGGATCCTGCAGAGCTGGCAAAAGACAGGTCGGGTGGCCTTCGAACACCAAGCACCTTCAGATATTCCAGGGGAACGGTCGGGGACTGTTTCCCCCTCATCTTTCCTCCTTCCTGCTCTCCATCCCTCCATCCCTCCTTCCCTGCTTTCGTTTCTTTGACTTTCTGCGAAGGGCTGTTGAGCACTCTGCCAGTAACTTTGCTTCTTGTTTTGGTCTCCTTAGATGCGTTTTCCCGGCTGAAGTTTGCTGCTATCCTTGACAAGTAACAGCTTGCTGCAGACTAGACGTTCACTCAAAAATGAAGGCACAGAAAGATAGGAAAGGAATGCAGGAAAACCAGCTTGGCTAATTTTAGCCTGCATTTTGTTGTAAGGGGAATCAGTATCTATTGCCTGAATGAGTAGTGTTTTGATCACCCAAGTTAGGAAAAGACCTTATATCAGATTGCCCAGTGAAATAAGCAGTAAGGAATCACCTTTAGAAGTTATTTTCTTTATATACAAAACATTTTAAATAACTAGACTTCACAATTATAGCATTTAAGAAATTGTAAGGATCTTAAAGTCGAACAGTTCAATGCCAAGTTATGAGTTTGACGATGAAGGGGCATCTTTTGTCTCCTCACTGCGCAAGATTTGTGTTGATAGAAATGCTTAGTAAAGGCTACTGAGAATTTAGTTCATGTAGTTTGAGGAGTTTTCTTTCATTTTGGCATTGCAACATTATCAAAGTGGTTTCCCAGTGTGGTGAATAAGAGTTTGAAATAGAAAGGCAGACTTGGATTTCCACCTGGGCTCCAGCATCTAACTTGCTGTGTGACCTCAGGCAACTTGCTTCATCTCTCTGAGGCTGAGTTTCCTCATTTCTAAATGAGATTGCTGAGAGGATGAAAAAGGGATAACAGAAGACAGGAGTTAACACAGAGCACATCATACAGTCAGTAGGTAATAAATGATACCTGAAGCTGATGATGACAGAGGCAAGCAGTTAGGCCTAATGCAGTCACTGAATGGCACTCCTCATGCAGAGGGTTCTGTGTGGATCTCTGTGCGTGGGGAGGAGATGCATTGCATCGTTGCATGCTTCTGACTATAGAAACATAAGGAACGGCTGGGCGTGGTGGCCCACGCCTGTAATGCCAGCACTTTGGGAGGCCAAGGCAGGTGGATCACGAGATCAGGAGTTCAAGACCAGCCTGGCCAGCATGGTGAAACCCTGTCTCTACTAAAAATACAAAAATTAACCGGGTGTGGTGGCACACGCCTGTAATCTCAGCTACTTGGGAGGCTGAGGCAGAGAATTGCTTGAACCCGGGAGGCAGAGGTTGCAGTGAGCTAAGATCATGCCACTGCACTCCAGCCTGGGTGACAGAGCAAGACTCCATCTCCAAAAAAACAAAAACAAAACAAAAACATAAGGAGCTACTTCTGAACTCTTAAATTTCATCCTCACCCATAAAATCTGTCCTAAATCTGTTCAGATTTGCAGTATTCAATTTATCTGTATAGTGTATTTTGAGATTCTCTTATGCTTACAAATGAGTCGTTTCGAATGAACATGCAGAACAGATATGACACTGGTTGTTTAATTATTATTAAAAGTAATGTTCCTCGGATATTACCATCATCCCTGGTTTAATATTGATCTAAATAGGTTGAAGGGAAGAACTGAGTATACCCACAGACCAGCAACATCTGGAGCCTGTTAAGAAATGTATGGCCCCTCCCTAGACCTGCTGAATAGAATCTGCATTTTAATAGGATCCCTGGGGGATTTGTGTACACCCTCAGAGAAGCCCTTTCTTAGGAGTTTGAGTGCATTGATGTTTCTTAAAAATAGACCTTATGAAGACATGAATTTCTCATAAGCTGGCTTTACATAGTAAAGTGAAAAAGACTCATTATCATTTAAATAATTTTTACTTTAAATGTTTAAAACAGCCAGGAGCAGTAGCATTATTTCTTTCTGTTTAAAAGTAAGAGAACTGACATCTCAAGTTTTGTTTCAGTTCTGCCAATTTGGATTCTAGTGTTCCAGTTACCCCCTGAAACATTTCAGTTGTGAACGTTCTTTCCTGCTAGCTTCTCCAATGAGGGGAAAACTATGGGTTTGAAATTCACACCCCTATCTGTACTTTGAAGAGTGAGCTTTTTATATCTGTTACTCCTGTTTTTAAATCTTTTGCCAAAGATGTATCCAAATTTTTAATTGGTGCATTTATAATCAATTTTTATATGGCATAGAACAATAAGTAAATCAAATACATGGCAATAATTATTAATGACCTGTATCTATATGCATTTAAGGTAAAACTATATATTATAATGACTGAAATAGGAATTATTTGGCTTTTTTTATTTTTTGAGCTTTATTACGGGAAGATATACATTTTTGTAGGAGGAATGTAATAATATACATATGTTAAAGATATTAAAGGTAAGAGGCTTTAATGGCATCCTTTTTAAACATCAACTTTATTGAAGTATAATTTGCATACAACAAAATATGTTGAACTATAGTATATAAAATCTGCGCATTTTATTACATGCAAATTATACCTTAATAAAATTGATTTCTTTAAAAGATAATATGGAAGATTGCCTATTGCCAGAATAGTTGAGAGAAGGTCAAAAGAAGTCAACAGAGAGAAAATGAGGATTGAAGCATTGGGTGGACAAAGGAAATACATAGCCAAGTGGTCTTGGAGAAGTGGATGAATGGAAAAATGAAGTATGTAAATTTAGATGACTTGAGACCATTTTTATAAAACTTTTTGTCTTTAAAGTTAAGATGCCAAATTTGATATCTGGAGCACCGGGAACCTTGCAGAGTGTTTTGAAGAGGAGGTTACAATGAAAAACAAAGCAAAAAAGAAATTTTGCTCTGCAAGTCTGCTGACAAGTCCCGTTTCCTTCCCACGTTCCAATCTATGTCTGCCTTTGTGTTCAGCAGACACCAGCATTTGCCACAATGCTGTCATCCACTGACTTTACATTTGCTTCCTGGGAGCTTGTGGTCCGCGTTGACCATCCCAATGAAGAGCAGCAGAAAGACGTCACACTGAGAGTATCTGGAGACCTTCATGTTGGGGGAGTGATGCTCAAGTTAGTAGAACAGATCAGTAAGTTACTCTTGCTTTATGGTTTCTCTGTATTAGAAACCCTGTCTCTGTTGCATCACCACTAATGGCCGGTCTAGGTTTTTCTGATCATTTATCTTGTAATGCCCTGGAGAGCAATCCCCCACCCCTCATCCCAGAGGAGAGAAAGAAATAGCCCAGGCTGGGTGCCGTGGCTCACACCTGTAATCCCAGCACTTGGGGAGGCCAAGGTGTGCGGATCACCTGAGGTCAGGAGATCAAGAACAGGATGGCCAACATGGCGAAACCCCATCCCTACTAAAAACACAAAAATTAGCCTGGCGTGGCGGTGGGTGCATGTAATCCCAGCTACTCGGAAGCCTGAGGCAGGAGAATCGCTTGAACCCGGGAGGCGGGGGTTGCAGTGAGCCAAGATCGTGCCACTGCACTCCAGCTTGGGTGACAGAGCAAGACTCGGTCTCGGGGGGGAAAAAAAAAACAAAAAAACCTTGAGTCTTTGGTGGCAAGCTAAATTTCCCAGTAGGTATAATGCTGGACTTCAACAGGGATGGGACCCATTCCACCGGTGACATCTAATGTGACTTTAAGTAGCTTGGCATTAGACTACTCGGTTAACTCTCTGTTAATACTTGAGAGCTTAGTGATAAATTGGTGCTGAGGAGTTTTTTAACACTTATCCACCGTTTACTATATGCTCCCTGTTTAAACAAAGAAAGAAATCTTCAGGGTTACACTCTTCACCTTGTAGCGTGTCAGATGTCAACATTATCAACCTAGAATTTAATAACATTCTACTTTCTTTGTGCTTCTTTTACCTTCTATTTAAGGCCTTAGATGCGGGCTTTTCATTTGCTCTAGCGAGATAGTTTTTTTCTTCAGTCCTTATTGACATATAATATACATACAGAAAATTCACTTATTATAAACAAGGCTTCACTTATCATAAACAGTTCAATGGATTTTCACAAAGTCTTGTAACCACTCAGATCACGAAATAGAACGTCAGCTGTTCCCCACCCAAGCCCCATACCCCGACCCCTCCCAGTCACCACTACCAAAGGTAACCACTGTCCTGACTTCTAACACCACAGGAATCATTTGCTTTTGAACTTTATACAAATGAGATTATAAAGGATATACTCTTACACATTGACTTTCTTTCACTCAACATTATGTCTGTGAGATTTATCCATACTGTTGCATATTGTTTTGGTTCATTTTCATTGCCATATAATATTCCATTGTATGAATATGCCACAATTATTTATCCATTTACCTCTTAATGGACATTTGGGTTGTGTACATTTTCATGCACTTACAGAAAGAGCTGCTATAACACCTGTCTTTCAGTGATCATTTCTGTTGGGTGGTATAGTTCAGAGAAAAAAATGCTGATTCATAAGGTTTTCCAAAATAGTTGTGCCAATTTATGCTTCTACTAACAGCATTAAGAGGAGCATTTTCTGGCTGGGAGCGGTGGCTCATGGCTGTAATCCCACCACTTTGGGAGGCTGAGGTGGGTGGATCACCTGAAGTCAGGAGTTCAAGACCAGCCTGGCCAACATAGTGAAACCCCACCTCTACTAAAAATACAAAAATTTCCTGTAATCCCAGCACTTTGGAAGGCTGAGGTGGGTGGATCACAAGGTCAGGAGTTTGAGACCAGCCTGACCAACATGGTGAAACCACATCTCTACAAAAAATACAAAAATTAGCTGGGCATGGTGGTGCGTGCCTACAATCCCAACTACTCAGGAGGCTGAGGCAGAAGAATCACTTGAACACGGGAGGCAGAGGTTGCAGTGAGCTGAGATTACACCACTGCACTCCAGCCTGGGCAACAGAGTGAGACTCCATCTCAAAAAAAAAAAAATTAGACTGACATGGTAGTGCGCACCTGTAATCCCAGCTACTCGGGAGGCTGAGGCAGGAGAATCGCTTGAACCCAGGAGGCAGAAGTTGCAGTGAGCCGAGATCATGCCACTGCACTCCAGCCTGGGCAACAAAGTGAGACTCTGTCTCAAAAAAAAAGAGTTTCTAATTTAAAAGAGAAAGAAAAAATCATTTAAAGAAAAATAAGAAAACAAAGATACTGGTAGCTCTTCATTTTGCAAAATAAAAGATTGAAAATTGACTCCAATATTGATGAAGGGTAAAGATTCTATTTTAATGCCAACGTTAAAGGAGGGGAAAGATTGACATTGGTGCTAACATTGAGAGGGAGAAAATATTTTAACTCTGACTTCAGTTTAGACACTTTGGATATGGTGGTACTGATAAAGAGTTGGACATTACTGAGAAGAATGAAATGTCAGTTGTACAGTACTTCTGTGTGGACTTTGATTGGAGGCTATTGCTACTCCCTTGTGACACAGTGGTATAAGGGTACATTTCTATAAGAGAAATAATCTTGATTAAACAAAGTCAGATGCTTTCTCAGAAAGGGCCATGGCACAGAGAGATTTTAGCGAAGAGAACTTTAGCATTCATTGTGAACACATTTTTATGTTTCTTTTCCTCCACAGTATCTAAATGTAAATGATGGTAAGGTTTAGTCCCTATTTTTTTTTTTTTTTTTTTTTTTTGAGACAGAGGTTTGCTCTTGTTGCCCAAGCTGTAATATAATGGTGTGACCTTGGCTCATTACAATCTCCACCTCCCGGGTTCAAGTGATTCTCCTGCCTCAGCCTCTGGAGTAGCTGGGATTAACAGGTGCCCACCACCACACCTGGCTAATTTTTGTATTTTTAGTAGAGACAGGGTTTCGCCATGTAGGCCGGGCTGGTCTCGAACTCCTGACCTCAGGTGATCGCTTGCATCAGCCTCCCAAAGTGCTGAGATTACAGGTGTGAGCTACAGCACCCGACCCTATTATTTTTTCTTTTTCTTTTTTAATTATTTTATCTTTAAATTTTTTTATTTGATTTAATTTTTTAAATGTTTTTTATTTTACTTTAAGTTCTGGGATACATGTGCAGAACATGCAGGTGTGTTATATACGTATACATGTACCATGATGGTTTGCTGTCCCATCAACCCTGTCATCTACATTAGGTATTTCTCCTAATGCCATCCCAGGCCCTATTTTTTCCCTGGAGACTTTGGAAAGAAGCCAAAAGTTGTAGAGCCTTGAATTGTAAAAGGCCATGAGGAGCTGGAGATCAGTTGTTGGTTTCCATTTTCGCACACAATGAAATTGACTCTGCAGCTCCAGGACCCTCCAAGCTGGGCCCTCTCTCATTTTACGTAATTGTGCTTTCATTTTTGCAGACATATCCCAAGACTGGTCAGACTTTGCTCTTTGGTGGGAACAGAAGCATTGCTGGCTTCTGAAAACCCACTGGACCCTGGACAAATATGGGGTCCAGGCAGATGCAAAGCTTCTCTTCACCCCTCAGCATAAAATGCTGCGCCTTCGCCTGCCGAATTTGAAGATGGTGAGGTTGCGAGTCAGCTTCTCAGCTGTGGTTTTTAAAGCTGTCAGTGATATCTGCAAAATCCTGAGTAAGTACCCAGGAAAGGCCCCTGTGCCCTGTAGACTCTTGCAAAGGTAGACAGGAAAATTATGTGTGCATTCTGCCTACTTCAAGCAATTGCTACAGAACACTCACCTATTAGGAAGCACATGTTTAAGCCCTTCTGGGTATTGCAGCCATTTAAGTGGAGTTAAGCCAAGTGGAACATTATTGGCATAAATCAGGTACATCTTCACAAAGCTTAAAACTATTCCAAAGAGATTTGTTAATAGACAAGATAAACCATTAAGATTGACCCCCAAAATTTATTGATCCAAGCTATACTCAAACATTATTGTACAGTATTTAAGATTTAAAAAGAGTGGTATTAAATACTTAATCACCATAGAGCTATGTGTCTTTATTGTTTTTGAGATAATGGTGTTCCAAAGTCTTAATTGCTTAAGACCTGGCTCAAGTAAATAACTCTGCCCATAAAAATCACTTATGAAGTGATTAAGCAGAAAAGTACACTTAATTGTGAATTTAAACCTAATTATTTATAGATTTGGTATCCTATAATTTAACAGTCATAAAGACAACACTACCCAAACCAATTTTTCTTTATAAAACTCCATAAAGGGAAGGAAACACCCCATGAAGATATTCTCATTTTATAATTTTTGAAAGTATTACAGGTGTATTCATTGGTTCCAAAACCAAAAATCAACATTTGAACCCAGAATAGATAATATATAGTGATATATAGTGATTAATCTATTTTTCCCATTAAACCATAAACTATTCACTCATTCAGCAAATATTTATTGAGCACCTACTGTGTCCCAGGCATTGTGGTGAGTGCTAGGGATATAGTAGCAATACAGAGCTAAAATCCCTGCCACCTGGAGCTTACATTTTAGCAGGCAGAGACAGACACTAACCAATAAATATAAATGTAACAAATTTTAAAATATAAATGTAACAAGTTAAAAAAGAATATAAGAGGTTAAAATGGGATGGATAGTACCCCAAAAAAGAGAAAAAGTATGAGCAGGATTGGGAATGCCAGGGTTGGGCAGTGGGGGCTGGTATGGTATATGAAGTAGGGTGAGAGCAGAAACCGTTTCCTGAGCATCTCTGCATTCCTCACTCCAGTCACAGTGCCTAGCATACAATAACTGTTGAGTGAACAAATGAATGGAAACTTTCATTACAGAATGTAAGTTGCAGTCTTGTCCCTGGTGTGCAAATGGCAAGCATGAGGACACCTTGTGTTTTTGGTAATATTCTAATGAGGATTTGAAAGCAAAGTAAATGATTACATAAAATAGTATATTGCATACACCACAGTGGACTAGAAGCACACATCACAGCTGAGACCAAAAATGTAAAGTTTTCAAGTAAACAGAAGCAGTCAGATGTTCTCTTTTCCTGATCATCTCTTTGTAATAGTTTTAAAGGCTCAGCGTGGCATTTCTAATCATTGCATTTTATATCTTATCAATTGAAGTGAAATCAAATGCAGCAGTTTAGTGGTTTTTCCCTTGAAGAACAGAAAAGACACAAATCTTAACCTTGAAGATACAGGTGTTTCTGTTTCATTGTTTTGCTTTTAGTGCTCACAGTGAAATTTTTTATTCATGACCGAGTTTGTGTATAAATTATGCATTTGGAATGGTCACAGGTGTGTTGCAACCTGACAATCCTTGGCTGCTGGGGAGAGTCAAGCTAAACTGCTAGGCTCAGTCTCAGCACTGAGCAGTATATGAACGAAATGATGAGAGAACTTAATGGAATCAGTGCACTTACCTTCAACAAAGCTGCTCAGAAACTAAAAGTCCAAATTAATTGGTTTTTACCTGGAATGATAGCCACTAGTGTAGTTAAAGGTTATCGGCAATTCTGATCAGCAATTATAAATATATTTGATTAATGGGAGAAATGGGGATTATCATAGTTTCAGTTCCCAGAAGAAGACCCTGAGATAAGGATTCAAGTACAAATAGTTTATTTGGGAGGTGATGCCAGGAAATACTGTTGGGGACAGGGAAGTAAGACTGAAAAGAGAAGAGTGTCACCAATCAGGTTACACTTCAGCAGCTGGTGACCCCTGGGAGACAGTGTAGACACAGCCTCAGGGTAAGGATGTTTATGCAGCACCCTGGATCGTCACTGAAGGTTGCTCTTGGGGAGCGTTAATTCCCTGAATGTGTGGGCTGTTGCAGTGCAGACCCTGGTGAGCCATCAGAGCAAAGCCTCTGGCAGAAAGATGCATGGTCTAGATTCCACCAGAAGCCAGGTGTGCTGAAACGGTGAGGACCAAGAAGAAATGGGCAGGGCATGAGGGCGTCGCCACAGGGATAAAATGAGCTGATGGGCAATGTGTAAAAGAAAGACGTTCAAGATCTGTGATCTATAAAGAAAAAAGGAAGCAGGACCTTTGTTGGTTGTTTAAAAAACTGGAAAAAGGAAAGGGAGAGGGAGCAAGGAAGGAAAGTCTATTAGTTCATTTTCATGCTGCTGATAAAGACATATCTGAGACTGGGCAATTTACAAAAGAAAGAAGTTTAATGGACTTACAGTTCCACATGGCTGGGGAGGCCTCACAATCATGGTGGAAGGCAAGGAGGAGCAAGTCACATCTTACATGGATGGCAGCAGGCAAAGAGAGAGCTTGTGCGGGGAAACACCCTATAAAACCATCAGATCTCATGAGACTTATTCACTATGATGAGAACAGCACAGGAAAGACCTGCCCCCATGATTCAATTACCTCCCACTGGGCCCCTCTGACAACACGTGGGAATTCAAGATGAGATTTCGGTGGAGACACATCCAAACCATATCAGGAAGAAAGGGGAGAGGGAGGTAAAGTTGGTGGTAAATAGGTAACAAGAATAGCATAATGCTAGTAATGACTGAAGCTGGGGAGCCCATGAAGGGGACATTATACCATTCCCTTTGCTTTAGATACATTTGAAATATTTTTATAATAATTTTTCTAACTAGAAATTTCACTAGACTGAATCTCCCTCCACTGTTTTCTCCCCCCACCTACTTTGGAGGTCTCTGTTCCCCTTTCCCCTTCTGTTTCTTCAAAAGGGATGCAGTTTAGTCCCATTTACTTTTCAGAAATTTCCTGAGAAATGATTTTAAATGCACAAAATGACCTGAGTCTTAGAAGGAGTTTTCTTTTTACTTTTTCTTCATTTTTAAAAAATATTTATTTCTAGATATTAGAAGATCAGAAGAGCTTTCCTTGTTAAAGCCGTCTGGTGACTATTTTAAGAAGAAGAAGAAAAAAGACAAAAATAATAAGGAACCCATAATTGAAGATATTCTAAACCTGGAGAGTTCTCCAACAGCTTCAGGTTCATCAGGTAAGACTTGTTACAGGTGTTTTGTTGTTTGAACGTACAGTAAAACTCAAGAGAGAAATATATCTCTCCTCCCACCCCCACCAAACAAAGGAGAAATAAAATTGCAGAACTGATGTGATGAGGAAAGGCTATCTAGTTAAGTTTAGAATTAACAGAAATGTGTTTCAGACTTTTTTTCATCAAGCATGTTTAATAACTCATTACTTGAATTGTATATCTGATGTTGCCAATGAATGCAAAATTTTAGTACCACTGACCACAAATTTGGGATAAAAGAGTGATATTTAGAAAAAAGGTAAGTGGCTGGTCACGGTGCCTCATGCCTGTAATCCCAGCACTTTGGGAGGCTGAGGTGGGTGGATCACTTGAGCTCAGAAGTTTGAGACCAGCCTGGGCAATATGGTGAGACCCCATCTCCATTAAAAATACAAAAAAATAAATAAATAAATAACCTGGGCATGGTGCTGCACGCTTGTGGTCCCAGCTACTCAGAAGGCTGAGATGGGAGGATTGCTTGAGCCCTGAGGGTGGAAGTTGCAGTGTGCCAAGATTGTGCCACTGCACTCAGGCTGGGTGACAGAGCAAGACCCTGTCTAAAAAAAAAAAAGAAAAGAAAAAAGATAAGTTAAATCACTCAAATACACTTCTCTCTTCATGATTCTATCATTGTGTGATTCTTTCCTGAATTCAGTTTTTTATGGGGCATGCAAGAGGAGGGCAGGTGAAAATTCTGGAGGAGAAGCATCCTTTTCTTTTTATATCAAAACAATCCAATCTCTAGCTTGCTTGCAAGATTGAGGGCTTTCTTTCTTCATTTTTTGTTTGTTTTGTTCTGTTTTTTTAGACAGAGTCTCGCTCTGTCACCCAAGCTGGAGTGCAGTGGCACAATCTCGGCTCATTGCAGCCTCTGCCTCCCGGGCTCAAGTGATTCTCATGCCTCAGCCTCCTGAGTAGCTGGAATTACAGGTGTGCACCATCACACTTGGCTAATTTTTGTATTTTTAGTAGAGACGGGGTTTTGCCATGTTGGCCAGGCTGGTCTCAAACTCCTGGCCTCAAGTGATCTGCCTGCCTCAGCCACCCAAAATGCTGGGATTACAGGCATAAGCCACCACACCTGGCCAAGATTGAGGGCTTTCTTGCATAGTGTATTCCAATGACAAGAACAAATTGTACAAATTAGAGCCAGCTGATTTATAAATCATCAGCCTACTGAATTCTTAACATTGGCAAGTCCTGCTATTTGTTTAAGGGGCTATCTGAAACATATTGGGTACATGCATTCTATGAGGTCTCCAGTTCTCTAATAGTACCAAGACTCCTACTTAAATAGGAAAACTGTGAATTATTAGAAAAGAGGTGGTCTCCACTAGCCAGGTGTGGTGGCTCATGCCTGTAATTCCAGCTATTCAGGAGGCTGAGACAGGAGAATCACTTGAACCTGGGAGGTTGAGGTTGCAGTGAGCCAGGATCACACCACAGCACTCCAGCCTGGGCGACAGAGTGAGACTCCGTCTAAAAAAACAAAAGAAAGAAAAGAGGTGGTCCCCAATGTTTGTCCCTGTTGATTTTTGAAGGCTTTTACATATTTGAGTTCCGAGTATTTTGAGGAGCTGAATTTACAGATAAGACCATTACCTGTGTATTACTAATCTCTGTACCATCATGATCCATATTATTTGTTGGGTTTTGTTTGTTTGTTTGTTTTTTGAGATGAAGTCTTGCTATGTTGCCCTGGCTGGTCTCAAACTCCTAGGCTCAAACAATCCTCCAACCTCAGCCTCCCAAGTAGCTAGGATTATAGACGTGGGCCGCAGTGCCCAGCTTGACTTATATTATTTTAAATGGTGCCAAATTTAAAGTCAAAACTCATTTTAGTGTAAGTAATGTTAATATTTTCCTGAAGATTTCTATCCCTGGATTCTCATATCATAGTTCTTGCTCCCCCTGCCTTGCAGTAAGTCCTGGTTTATACAGTAAAACCATGACCCCTATATATGACCCCATCAATGGAACACCAGCATCATCCACCATGACTTGGTTCAGTGACAGCCCTTTGACGGAACAAAACTGCAGCATCCTCGCATTCAGCCAACCCCCCCAGTCCCCAGAAGCACTTGCGGATATGTACCAGCCTCGGTCTCTGGTTGATAAAGCCAAGCTCAATGCAGGGTAAGGACACAGCTCCTTTTACTTCTCCCTGAGCTAGTGCCGACACAGTAAGAGATGGGATGTCACGTTTCGTTTTCAAGTTGGTAGGCCTAGGGATTGTACTTTATTTGCAAAAGTTAGTGCTGATTTTAGCAACACAGGGGAAAAATTCAGCCTTTGGTCATTTCAGTATATTTAAAGTGTGCCTAAATTTACATGTTTGGGTAACTCAGTAGATTTACTATCTGTGAATACTAATTCTTTACCACTACAGATATGCAAAGTATATTTTATGGGATGTAGGGTAGTTAATAAGTGCATTGGTCCTCATGGGCCAGTGGGGTAAATCCAAGGTGACCCACCAGGCTTACATTGTCTTTTGTAGAATGTCACTCTTCTCTTTTTTTTTTTTTTTTTTTTTGAGATGGAGTTTTGCTCTTGTTGCCCAGGCTGGAGTGCAATGGCGCAATCTCAGCTCACCACAATCTCTGCCCCCCTGGGTTCAAGCAGTTCTCCTGCCTCAGCTTTCTGAGTAGCTGGGATTACAGGCATGCGCCACCATGCCCAGCTAAATTTGTATTTTTTTAGTAGAGATTGGGTTTCTCCATGTTGGTCAGGCTGGTCTCGAACTCCTGACCTCAGGTAATCTGCCCACCTTGGCCTCCCAAAGTGCTGGGATTACAGGCATGAGCCACCGCGCCCAGCTGTCGCTCTTCTCTTTAGGCATTCTAATGAGCAAGTTCCTTGAGCTCTGTTTGAAATGGTCTCAGAAAATATACCCAAACTATTTCTGAACCTACCATTTCTGTTGTTCCCCATTGCCTACCAGATAAAGTCAAACTCGACAACAGCATTCAACTTCCTAGAAGGTCTGGCCCCAACAGGTGTCTCCACGTCCTCCCATGCTCCCATGGCCCCGTGCCGCCTGGGTGCACACTCACTCTTTCTGTCACTGCCTCACCTCCAGGACCATTCCCCTTTACCAACTGGTCAGTCGCTACCTGTCATTTAAGGCCCAACCACATGCTGTCTCCTGCTCAAGTATTACCTTCAAGATCGGCCCCCTCCTCGTAGCTCTGTCCTGACACTTTGCTCACTCCAACATCACATTGTCCCTTTATTTGAGGCTTGGTCTCCCCCAGCAGACTGTCAACTCCTTTAGGATGGTGATTTCGTGTTGGTCATCCTCTTTCCCCAGTTTTTATTTCTCAACTCTAGAACTCTACTATGCATTGTACAGGAACCCCTAGCCACATGTGGATATCTAAATGTGGACAGGATTTTAAATTAATTAAAATTAAAATGTGGCACTAACAGCCACATTCAGCTGGGGCTAATGCATCAGACAGCACAGATATGAATATTTCTCTCATTGCAGAAAGTTCTAGACAGTAATACAGAGCTGGCATTGGGGCAAACCATCTGGTAAAAGGAGAAGTGGTGCAGGTAGTCAGGACATATGGATTCTCAAGCTGGCCCCATAACTAAGCCTGTGACTTTTTTTTTTTTTTTTTTTTTTTTTTTTGAGACAGAGTCTCTGTTGCCTAGGCTGGAGTGCAATGGCATGATCTCGGCTCACTGCAACCTCCACCTCCCGGGTTCAAACAATTTTCCTGCCTGCCTCAGCCTCCCAAGTAGCTGAAATTACAGCCATGTGCCACAACACCTGGCTAATTTTTGCGTTTTTAGTAGAGACAGGGTTTCACCATGTTGCCCAGGCTGGTCTCAAACTCCTGACCTCAGGTGATTCACCCGCCTTGGCCTCCCAAGGTGCTGGAATTACAGGTATGAGTCCCCGCACCCGGCTGAGGCCTGTGATCTTTAAGGATGATCTAATGTCACTCAGACTAAGTCTCTTTGTCTACAAAGCTGAGATAATAAGAACTGCCCTGGCCCCTTCATTGGATTACTTTAGAGTATCCATGAGAAAAAAATCTATAAAGCACTTTGAAGACTATA
The DNA here is from genome assembly GCF_028858775.2 of Pan troglodytes. Classification (NCBI taxonomy): domain Eukaryota; kingdom Metazoa; phylum Chordata; class Mammalia; order Primates; family Hominidae; genus Pan; species Pan troglodytes. Next base: position 12,674,385 of record NC_072419.2, on the reverse strand, counting down.
AGATAAAATGCAAATATAAGCTATTATTATGTGCTTACTGGTTTTTTGTTATACAGGTTCAGTATCCCTTATCCAAAATGCTTGAGACCAGAAGTGTTTTGAATTTCAGAATTTGTTTTTTGCACTTTTTCAGGTTTGGAGATATTTGCATTATACGCACCAGTTGAGCATCCCTAATCCAAAATTCTGAAATTCAAAATGCTTCAGCGAGGCCGTGCACAGTGGCCCACACCTGTAATCCCAGCACATTGGGAGGCCAAGGCAGGCAGATCACCTGAGGTCAGGAGTTCAAGACTAGCCTGGCCAACATGGCAAAACCCCCTCTCTACTGAAAATAAAAAATTTAGCCGGGCATGGTGGCATGCACCTGTAGCCCCAGCTACTCGTGAGGCTGAGGCAGGAGAATCGCTTGAACCTGGGAGGCAGAGGCTGCAGTGAGCCGAGACTGCACCACTGCACTCCAGCCTAGGTGACAGAGCAAGACTCTGGCTCAAAAACAAAACAAAACAAAACAAAATGCTTCAGTGAGCATTTCCTTTGAGCCTCAGGTCAGTGCTCAGAAAGTGTCAGATTTTGGAGAATTTCAGATTTTCAAACTGGGGATACTCAGTCTGTATTACATACCCTGATTTTGTTCAAGGATATATATATGTAGTATATAATATATGACATAATAATATAATGGATATATATGTAAAATTGACTGGCTTCTAAAACTCATGCTGTCGTTTTCTAGTTGGCTAGACTCCTCACGCTCCCTTATGGAACAAGGCATCCAAGAGGATGAGCAGCTGCTCTTACGATTTAAATATTATTCTTTCTTCGACTTGAATCCTAAAGTAAGCAACTTTTTCTCTTTTGTCTTTCTCTTTTTAATATGAATGCATGAAAGGATAAAATGGAGGCATTTGCTTATGAAAATTAGGATGAATTTATTTGTGTGATCACCTGTTTAGCCCTGCAGGGTGAGACTGATACATGGACCCTGCTCTGTCACCCAGGCTGGAGTGCAGTGGCATGATCTTGGCTGACTGCAACCTCCACCTCCCGGGTTCCAGCGATTCTTTTGCCTCAGCCTCCTGAGTAGCTGGAACTACAGGCTCATGCAACCATGCCCAGCTAATTTTTATATTTTTAGTAAAGACGGGGTTTCACTATATTGGCCAGGTTGGTCTCGAACTACTGACCTCATGATCCTCCCACCTCGGCCTCCCAAAGTGCTGGGATTACAGGCATGAGCCATCGCATCTGGCCAGAACTGAAGTTCTTAATGCTGAGGAAGGAAAGGAGTTGTCAGAGGTCAGGTTTAAAGGCAGGTTCCCATGAACAAGCTAAGATCACATGATGGTGCACACAGGACTCCGCACTCCAGTGCTTGCTTACTCTTTGGAACTGAGGGAAAGGGATCATCTATGTAATGCCTTTTTCTCACCTCGTCACCCAGCTGGTCACCAATTCTATTATCACTGCACATCTCCCCCTGAAGTCTATTAGAATAACAAATGAGGGGTGAGATAAGTCCTTTGAACTTCTGCCTCTTCCTTGCTTCTGATGAGCCCTTTTGAAGAGCTGAGAGTCAGCGGTACAATGGCCCAGTGTCGACGATATAAACTGGATGACTGGTCCTCTGAGTGCGCAGGGTCACTGTGTTGCATGCTCCCATCACTGTTTTGTGCCTGTTGCTCTTTTCCATTTACTGCCAGACACTTGGAGGAGCTTGCCTTGGTCAGCCTTTCTGTACAGACCCTTTCTCATCTACACCAGCGTTTCCACCTCTTGTAAGAGGCACTGTCTTCTCCTTGGTCCTGACTTTAGGTCTGGTCTGCAAAGGCTCACCTCAGCTTCCACCGTTTCCCCAACTGACATCTTCAAAACAAACCTTGTCCCTTGTCATTTCTAAGGAGAGCTTCCTGCTCAGTCCTTGATTTTTATCCTGTGGACCAAGCTTGTGTCTGGAATGCATAAGTCAATCATGGCAAAAGGGCAAATTTTGGCTTTTCTTCGATAAAATCTCCAGGAGAAATTACTGTACTGCTTCTCCTACGCAATTGGCTTGGCTTTTTTTTAACTCTACTGTGAATTTGCAACTGTCCAGGTTTTTTGTTTTTGTTTTTGTTTTTTCATTGCCTGCTAAAACCAAATCCATACTTTTTTGTGATTTTATATTTAAGCCTCATTCATGACTCAACTTTAGCATTTCCTTGCTTAACTCTTAATTTAAGCTATCTTGTTGTATGCCATCTATTCTAATAAACTGCCTTACATTTTTTTCTGAAAATAGATAACACATACATAAAATATGCCCATGCATTTTCCAGTTACTAAGTCAGTAATTTGGTCCCATCTTATCTATTCAAATCTGTGCCCCATCTGTTGTTTGTTTGTGTGTTTATTTATTGAGCAACTACTGTAGGCCAAGAACTAAGCTGGGTACTGAGAACTCAAAACTGTTGTATATTAAAATAATGTTTTCAAATTAATGAGATAAAATACATAGGACTACAAAAAGAAACAGTTACATTAAACTGTAGTAGCCAAACCCTTTCTGAAAATGTATATAGTAATATATTTTTAGTTAATTGAATAAAGAAGATTTGTAGTTCTCATAACCACCATAATTTCAAAGTAGTGATGTGGGTGAGCCTTGCTTGAAGACAGCAGCAACAACTGGCATACAGAAGGAACAAAATCTTGATTCTGGTGGTCACAGAGTGACAAGTACTCTGCAATGCTGTGGTTTAGCATCCTGAGAGGAAATGCTAAATTTCCATTCGAAGTCGATGCAATTGGAGAGGTTGTGTTTCCTCATACAAGCTTGTGGACCACCTGATAATCAAACTTCCAAATCCGAGAACCCCAGAATCAGAACCCTGCTCTGAGACCACATTCAGGTTCCACTCTTTCCAGAAAGGAGCTTTTCTCTACTCTCGGTCACATGGGCCTTTGCCTTCTCTGAACCACAGCTGAGTACTGTACAATTTCAGGACTCACGCCTCTAATCACACCACATCTGTGGATTTTTTTCTACAAATAGACAATCAAGTCCTTGGAGACAGAGACTGCATCTGGTACTTTCTTTGCCCCTCACCCCACACGCTGTGAGTCAGGCTTTCCCAGTTCAGGCACCTGATGGATGATAGGATCACTCAGCCCAAGGACTCATAGGGTCCTTGGGGACCCTTCCAGCAGTTTCTTTGCCAAGAGACTCCCCCATTCAATCCCCTGCTTCAGAACTAAGCTTGAGCTAATAAGAATGCAGCTGAGTCATCTGCCCCCTGAAAAACCATTAGGAACATGTAAGTGACTTCACAGTCAAATAAGCCAGATAATGGCAGATCACTGGTATAAATATAGAGGATCAGGGTTACATATGTATTTGTCTAAAAAGTGGAAGAAATTAAACGAATCGTACTCCAGAAGCGGACAAGGACACTGAAGCTGAGGGTCACAAGGGCTGTTGTCTCTGGCTGTTTGGCCTCCAGCCTCTGCCCGTTTAATTGGTGAGGAGCTCCCTCTTAGCCTAAAAAGTGAAACCGATTTGAATCTAACAGCCACACAGAAACTGTCAACCCAAAGGTGACAGGAAGACTCAGGATAGTGGGACATGGCATTGGAGGACACTGTGAGCCTCAACCACTTTAGTACTTATGGCAGTATTCCCTTCCCCCTCTCTTAAAATTATGAGTGCTATAGATAAAATCAAGTTTAAGACTCCTACTCTGTGCTGCATAAATAGGGGGATATAGAAATTTAAGATGTAATTTGTGTTCTCGTGGCAGCTATAATCAAATCTAAGAAGAAGAAAGAGCACCCATGAAGTCACTGCAAATTTACAAGGCACCCTACAAGTAGAAACTAAAATCTACAGTGAGGACTAGGGAGCTTCTCTGGCTTTCAGAGAGATTCATACTGGCCACAGGTCCTTAGTAACAGGCGCTGATTAAAATCTCAGATATGTAAAATGCTAGAATTCAACATTTCAAAAATAATAGACTCAGCCAGGCACAGGGGCTCATGCCTGTAATCACAGTACTTTGGGAGGCTGAGGCGGGTGGATCGCCTGAGGTTAGAAGTTCGAGACTAGCCTGGCCAACATGGTGAAACCCCATCTCTACTAAAAATACAAAAATTAGCCAGGCATGGTGGCATGTGCCTGCAATCCCAGCTACTTGGGAGAACGAGGCAGGAGAATCACTTGAACCCGGGAAGCAGAGGTTGCAGTGAGCCGAGATCACACGCTGTTGCACTACAGCCTGGGCAATGAGAGCAAAACTCTGTCTCAAAAAATAAATAAATAAAATAATAATAATAATAATAGACTCAAAAAATGAAAAATCCAGAAAAGATTGGTACATTTTAATAAAAAATGAAAATTTTACATCTGGCCAAAAAAAAAAAACAAAAAAACTATAACAAAGTAAAAGTCTTTACAACACATACTACAAACAAAAGATGAATTTCTCTAATATGTAAAGAGCTCCTAAAAATCAGTAATAAGAAGACCAACAACCCAGTAGACTAATGAGCAAAGGATGTAAATATATAGTTCATAGAAAATGAACTACAATGCTTTACAGTGGCAAAGATCAAAAAGTTTCACATACTATCTTGGCAAGAGTGTCAGGAAATGGGCTCTGTCATAGACTGCTTGCAGGTCAAAGTATAAATTAGTCTATAGAGGGCAATTTGGCAGTATCAGAATTACAGTTCTACATAGCTTTGATTCAGCAAATCCACTCCTAGGTGTTTATAGCACAGTTATACTCACACATGCAAACTGACATGTAGGTATACAAGGGCGGTTATTATATTGTTTTAGGAAAAGACTGGAAACCACCTAAATGTCCATAGCTACAGAATTGGTTAAATACATTATGATACATTCATACCATATTGTTTTTAAAAAGAATGAATCAGCTCTTTTTTGATATGAAACAGACTCCAGGTGCATTATTAAAAGATGCAAAACAGCTCATAGAGAAACTACCATTTCCAGGGAACAAGGTAGAGAGGGGGACTAACTTTTTATTGAACACTCTTTTGTCCTTTTCAAATTCATTCATAATGAATTCATTTATCATATACTCTTTTGCCCCTTTTTAAATGTGTTCAAAATTTGTGAATTAAAAAAACACATTTTAGAACTCTGATAGTTCGTAGTATTTTAGTGTTCAGTACAGGAAAAGCACATCTGTTCTAAAAAGAGGCTTGGAAGATACTGAAAGCTGCTCCTGGGCCAATAGAGAATCTTAAGTAATTAGATCTAAATAGTAACCCCTTCTTAAGAAAGAGCAAGAAAACTATGCTAAGTAGGTTTTGTTATTTATTTTTATTGTTGGTTGTTGGAATGACGGACGAGGGTGGAGGGTTTACTGAACTGACTAGACAGGGAGAAACGGATTCAAGGAGTGAAGGAGTGGAGAGGTGGCAGAACTCATGTGGTTTCCAGCTTGAGGTTTCTATTTTCTTTCTTTTTTTTTTTTTTTGAGACACAGTTTCACTCTGTCACCTAGGCTGGGGTGCAGTGGCACGATCTTGGCTCAATGCAACCTCTGCCTCCCAGGTTCAAGCGATTCTCCTGCCTCAGCCTCCCGAGTAGCTGGGACTACAGGCATGCACCACCACGCCCAGCTAATTTTTGTATTTTTAGTAGAGATGGGGTTTCACCATGTTGGCCAGGCTGGTCCCAAACTCCTGACCTCAAGAGATCCTCCTGCCTCAGCCTCCCAAAGTGCTGGGATTACAGGCTTGAGCCACCGTGCCCATCTCTATTTTCAATTAAGCAAAGAAAAGGGCCAAGGAGAGGGTATGAGTAGCCAACCCCACCAAGGAAAAAATTTGTTTCTAAGTCACTGGAGAACCCACTGAAAGAGTTCTCGGGGTGGGGGTATTGGGGGCAAGTCCTATAGGATGCCTGTTAATGACCTGTGAAAGATCTGGAACATTGTGATGCAGCATTGTCTCTGGAGAAATAGGAACAGTCCTCCAGAGAGGGAACTCCCAGCTACTAGGGAGGCTGAGGCAGGAGTATTGCTGGAGCCCAGGAGTTCGAGGCTGCAGTGAGCTATGATTGCACCACTGTACTACACCCTGCATGACAGGGTGAGACCCTGCCTCTAAAAAACAGTAGGCGGATGGTTAAGATGGTAAATATTATGTTACATATATTTTACCACAATTAAATTAATTTTTTAAAACTCAAACATAGGGCGGGCACAGTGGTTCACGCCTGTAATCCCAGCACTTTGGGAGGCTGGGGCAGGTGGATTGCCTGAGGTCGGGAGTTTGAGACCAGCCTTGGCAGCATGGTGAAATCCTGTCTCTACTAAAAATACAAAAAAAATCAGCGGAGCATGGAGGCGGGCTCGTGTAATCCCAGCTACTCGGGAAGCTGAGGCAGGAGAATCACTTGAACCTGGGAGGCAGAGGTTGCAGTGAGCTGAGATCGCGCCATTGCACTCCAGCCTGGGCAACAGAGCAAGACTCCATCTCAAAAATAAATAAACAAACAAACATAATAAGAAAGAAATTATTTAGAGTAAAAATGGAAAACAGTTCTGTATCATGACCATTCTCCTAAGAGGCAGCCACAGTTAGCTTCATGACCAACCATCCTTGCAGACTTTTTTAGACATGTTTACAAACATATTTTTGAATAGATTTTCAAGACTTTGTGTTCCCTAGATAAGTAGGATCATTTGTTTTCTCTGTAGCTTGCTTCTTTTTACTTCATAACATATCATGGCTATCTTTCATGTCAGTATAAGTAAGTCAGACTCACTTTTTTTAACCACTGAAAAAAAATCAAAGGAAAGGCTAAACTGTAGTTTATCAGGACCTAAGTGTGCGGAACATTCTTGTAAAAGTATCTTGCAAGTGCCTGCATTTCTTTGGAACAGTAACACTGGATGTGCTTATCAAAGGGCAAAATGATACTAAAAGCTTTATATCACCAAATTACCTTTTTACTAACGGCATCTGTGAAAGGGCTGATATCCCCACATCCTCACCAACATCAAACATTATCAGTATTTGTAATGTAGGTAGATGTGATAGGAAAATGGAAATTAGGTCATCTTGTTTTAGTTTGAATTCTCTAGTAATTAGTGAGATTGAGCATCTTTTCCAATGTTTTTATGGCCATTTTGCTTTCTTCTGTGAATTACCTGTTTATATATTTGCCACAAACTCTATTAAATTATTTATATTTTTCATATGATTTATAGGAGTGCTGTGTATATGATGGACATCATTTTTTATATTTATTACAAATTTTTTAAATTATTCAAATATTTCAAATATTTTTTCAATCTGTATCCTATATTTTATAAATTTGTAACCTTCTTTAGGATATTTTTTACCATTAAAAATGTTTAATTTTAGGTTGTCAAGTCAGCCTTATGCATCACAACTTTTAGGCCTCTTGTCTTGCTGAGAATAGACTTCCCCATTTAAAGATTACAGAAAGTATTCCCTCATGTGTCCATCTAATAATAGTCATGGTTTTTCTGTTTAGCTGTTTTATAATAGCTTTTTGAGATATAATTTACATGCCATACATTTACCTGTTTAATATGTACAATTCAGTGGTTTTTAGTATATTCAGAGTTGTGCAACCATTAACCACCATCTAATTTCAGAACATTTTCATCACCGCAGTAAGAAACTCCATACCCATTAGCGATCACTCCCCAGTTCCCTCCTACCCTCCCAGCCCTGAGTAATCATCAGTCTGTTTTCTGTCTCTGTGGATTTGCCTATTCTGGAAACTTCCTATAAGTGGAATTACACAAAATGTGGTACTTTATGAATGATTTTTTTCACTTAGCATAGTATTTTCAGCATTCATTCATTCATTCCTATTGTAGCATGTATCATATTTTATGTCTTTTTAATGCTAACTAATATTTCCTTGTTTATGTAGACTACATTCATTCATCAATCAATGAACATTTGGATTGTTTTCACTGTTTGACTATTATGAATAATACTGCCATGAATATTCATGTATACATTTGGGATTTTTTTCTTTGATTTTTTTATTGTAAAATATACATAATATTTATCATTTTAACCATTTTTAGATGTACAATTCAGTAGCATTAAGGATAGTCACAGTGTTGTGCAACTATTACCACTATCCATTTTCTCTCTTTTTTTTTTTTTCTGAGATAGTCTCTCTCTGTCACCCAGGCTGTGATCATAGCTCCCTGCAGCCTCAAACTCCTGGGCTTAAGCAATCCTCCCACCTCAGCCTCCTGAGTAGCTGGAACAAGTGCATGCCACCATGCCTGGATAATTTTTTTTTTTTTTGTAGAAACAGTGACTCATCATGTTGCCTAGGGTGGTCTTGAATTCCTGGCCTCAGGCAATCCTCCTGCCTCAACCTCCCAAGTCGCTGGGACTATTGGCAAGAGCCACTTTTTTAAAAAAATAGAGACAAGAGTCTTGCTACATTGCCCAGGTTGGGCCACTGTCCATTTTCAAAACTTTCTTACCATCCCAAAAAGAAAGTCTGTACCTGTTAAACAATAATTCTCCATTGCCTTCTCTCTTTTGCCCCTGGTAACCTCTATTCTACTTTCTGTCTCTATGAATTTGCCTATTCTAGATAGTTTATATGAGTGAAGTCATCTAGTATTTGTTTTTTTGTATTTGGCTTATTTCACTTAGCATAGCATCTTCAAGCTTCATTCATATTGTACCAAGTATCAGAATTTAATTCCTTTTATTTATTTATTTTTTTCGAGACAGTCTCACTCTTGTTGCCCAGGCTAGAGTGCAGTGGTGCAATCTTAGCTCACTGAAACCTCTGCCTCCCAGGTTCAAGTGATTCTCCCACCTCACCCTCCCCCAAGTAGCTGGGATTACATGCACCTGCCACCATGCCCGGCTAATTTTTGTATTTTTAGTAGAGACGGGGTTTCACCATGTTGGCCAGGCGGGTCTCAAACTCCTGACCTCAAGTGATCTGCCCACCTCTGCCTCCCAAAGTGCTGGGATTACAGGTGTCAGCCACCGTGCCCAGCCAGAATTTCATTCCTTTTTAAGGCTGAATAGCGTTCTATTGTATGTGTACAGCACATTTTATTTATCCATTCTGCTGTTGATGTACATCTGGGCTGTTTCTACCTTTTGGCTGTTATGAATATTGTTGCTGTAAACATTGTTGTACAAGTATGTGTTTGGATGCCACTTTCAGTTTGTTTGGGTGTACAGCCAGGAGTAGGATTGATGGATTATATTCTATGTTTAACTTTTTAAAGAACTGCCAAACTTTTCTACAGAGGCTGCATCATTTTACACCTAGCAGTGCACAAGGGCTCCAATTTCTCCACAGCCTCACCAACACTGGTTGTTACCTGTCTTTTAGATAAGAGCCATTCTAGTAGGTGTGAAGTAGTATCTTATTGTGGTTTTATATGTTTAAATTATTTAATCCATCTGTAATTTATATTTTTGGATAGTGTAAATTTATTTTTTTGTTTCAATTTGTGTTCCAAGTGGCTAGGCATTTTCAACATTGTTTATAGTGTTGAATTCTTCCTTCCCCTGCTGGTGTAAAATGTCATTTTTATATTTTAATATAAAATTAATATTTTATATTAAATTTATATACATATATAAGTCTGTTTCTAGATAAGGCTTTATTGATACTTTATCAATCGCTACACCAGTACCATACCATTTTAATTACTGCAACTTTATAATAGGTTTTAATGTCTGGGAGGAGAAGTGCTTTACTCAACACTGTTCTTTTTCAATTTCTTGGCAATATTTGAACATTATGTCTTCCACCAGCCTTGAGTATCAGCTTGTATAAAGTTTCATTAAAAAAATCCTATCGGATTCTGCTTGGGATTGCACTGGGCTTGCAGATCAGCATGGGGGTCCCTTCTATTACACTGTTTACTTATTACACTGTTTATCATATAAACCATTTTTACTATTACTACCAATATGTAGTAATAAAAGAGAGAGAAAATAATGGAATCAAATTTGGGTTGTGAAGAAGCAGCAGCAGCCCTGGAAGTAAAATGGGCCAGAGGGCCAGGCGCAGTGGCTCACGCCTGTAATTCCAGCACTTTGTGGGGCTGAGATGGGTAGGTCGTTTGAGCACAGGAGTTCGAGACCGGCCTGGGCAACATGGCGAAACCATCTCTACAAAAAAATACAAACATTAGCCAGGTGTGGTGGCACATGCCTGTAGTCCCAGCTACTTGGGAGGCTGGGGCACAAGAATTGCATGAACCCAGGAGGCGGACGTTGCAGTGAGCCAAGATTGCACTACTGTACTCCAGCCTAGGCGACAGAGTGAGACCCTGTCTCAAACAAATAAAAAATTAAAAAAAAAAAACTTAAAAAAAAAAGGGCTGAGTATATGGCACAATAGAAGTATTCCTTTCATTTACCTGAGCTGAAGTTTGCTGCATCTGATTAACAGAGAATGGCCTCAGTTGTTTCAGAATCTTTGTATTGTGGGATATAAATATACCTCATTACACACCCACCTCTGTTTTTGTCTCTAGTATGATGCTGTCCGAATAAACCAACTCTATGAACAAGCCAGGTGGGCCATTCTCTTAGAAGAAATTGATTGCACAGAGGAAGAAATGTTGATCTTTGCAGCTCTACAGGTATGGGAACTTCAGTACCTTTTCTCTGGAAGGAGACAAACCAAGTTTGTTCTGCTTGAAGTTTCATATGCTTCATACTAGTTTTTTTTTGTTCTTTGAAGAAATATCTGAAAATAAGGAGAGCAATTGTTTTCTGTATTTTTTATTTTGCTTTCTTCTTCAGACCAGAACAAATTTTTAATTTAAAATGCTCCTCATAATCCACACACGCTCACATCCTCTGTAAGACACTAGTCCTGCAATTATTATCTCTTCCCTACTGTGAGCACAATCAGTGATGAGAAAGAGCCAGTTGTAACATGACTAACCATGAACCTCAGAACGATTCAGGTTAAAATGTCATTTTCCCCACACGGGAAGGAGACCTGTGTTTAGGAGATGTTCAGTATTCCAAGGGAATAGTCCTCAAAGAAAAAAATGGCTAATGGATTCATTTATATTTATAACATTTCTGTTTATAACATTTCTAAAACCTCTGTTTTCATTTTAGTACCACATTAGCAAACTGTCGTTGTCTGCTGAAACACAGGATTTTACAGGCGACTCCGAGGTTGATGAAATAGAAGCGGCGCTTTCTAATTTGGAAGTAACCCTAGAAGGTGGAAAAGCGGACAGCCTTTTGGTATGAACTTTTTCTGATCACCCAGAACTGTGGCTTTCTTCCGATTGACAAGTATAAATGAACTTTTCTTTATTAGAAGAGAATATTTCATCTGATTTTGAAAAAAAAAAAAAAGATGCTCTTCACCTAACAAGCTTCAACCTAGTGAACTAACTTTTCATGGGTTAGCTCCACAAGGGACTATATTTTCATCTCTACTAATGACAATACTTTTGTGTTATATTTCTTCCTAGAGATAAGTTGGCATGGTGTGAAGGAGCCACTGCTGAGGGCTCCACTTCACTAGCATGGAATGTGGACTTGGTCCCTAAACTTAAGTCTAGAAAATACCACCCTGTCTATTACATGGAGCAGCTGTGAGAATAGAATAAAGAAAATTGTTTCCTTTTTTCTTTTTTCTGAGACAAGCAGTAGTGCAATCAAGGCTCACTGCAGCCTCAGCCTCCTGGGCTCAAGCAGTCCTCCCATCTCAGCCTCCTGAGTAGCTGGGACTACAGACACACACTACTGTGCCTGCCTAATTTTTGTATTTTTTGTAGAGACAAGGTTTGCCATATTCCCCAGGCTAGTCTCTAACTCCAGGGCTCAAGTGACTCTCCCACCTCAGCATCCCAAAGTGTTGAGATTACAGGCATGAGCCACTGTGACCGACCAAGAAATTTCTTTACAGATAAAAACCTTATTTCTATTTACTTTGTCATCCATTTCAACTAGACAAACTTGACCAAAGTTGTGGCCTTTTTCTGGAACATTGCAAAAAGTTTCTGAATGCTTTTGACTTCAGGAGACAAACAAAAACCCTCCAATAAAACAAAGAAAACTGTTTTGTCATCTCTTTCTCCTTATCCATGAAAGGTGAATGTCAGCTTTATAACTGAAATGCCCCTCCTGTTTAATTCACTCATGAGGTGCCACACTTTTGTTTAACTTCGGCCATGGGAATAATTATTAATCACATTGAACCAGAGAGGTGGGTCCACCATAATTAGATGTAAGCAGTAATCATGGATTAGAATTAGTTACTATATTCTTCTGCATTCAATGTATGTTCTCTTATCATTAAATGTCCTAAAATAAGAAATTGGTCTCATTCAGGAGCAAATACTTCGTGCAAACTAAATGCCAAGATTCTGTAGAGATGCAGGGCCCTGTGTCACGTTTATAGAAGACATAGGCCCCATGAACTTGGAGTTCTCTGTTGTCTACTTTCTCCGCTGAATAAATACAACAGGAAAGTAATTCTTTTTAGAATAAATAAAAAGTTATGTCCTCCCTCCCTTAATAGTTTTACGTGATGCTAACAATAGGCTTTTCAGTTTGAAAACAGGCACCAGCCTACATTACAGAATGAACTTTGAACAAGGTTCACTTTGAAAGTTTAATCAGTGACCTAGGTGTAGCAGGAGTTACCCACTCTAATATAAAAATTATAAAATCTTTTGTTTGCATATATAAGTAGTCATTTCTAATTCAGATTTTTAACTTGAATGACAGTTATAGGGAGTACTTGATCCACTTTTTCATTTTTTTCATCTCGTTTTTCATTTTTGTAATCTATGACACAAACAGAAAAGTGAAAAATACACATATGTACAGCTTAACAAATTAGTATTCAATTGTCACCCAAGTCACCACCGAAATCAAGAAACAGAACTTTGCCAGCCACCTAGGGGACCTCAACAGGGCCCCCATTCTCCTCCCAACCCTCCTTACTCCCACACCCAGTTAACTATCAGAAATGTAGCGAGTGTAACTGAAGAACTGAGTTTTTCATTTTATTTAATTTGAATTAATTCAAATTTAAATAGGCACATATAGCAAGGGACTGCCATATTAGACAGTGCAGGTTGAGTATCAGCATCACTTATGAAGTTCCTGCTTTTGAAACATTATTTGTTTTTTCTTAGGAGGACATTACTGATATCCCTAAACTTGCAGATAATCTCAAATTATTTAGGTAAGTAAACTTTTATGGGCAAAAGGAGTTACTCATAACAAAGTCTTGAAGATAAAGAGTACAGGAGTTTAAATTGTATATCCCTGAGGCAGGTTCATGGTTCAAAGGTAAAATGTGCGCTTTGCCATCAGACAAACAATGGGTTGAGTCGTAGCTCTACCACACACACCAGCTAGGTGACCTTGAGCAATATATTATGTCTCTGAGCCTCCATTTTCCAATCTATAAAATGGGAATATACCTCCCCTTGGGCTTGTTGGGAGGATTCAATGAAATAATGCATATGAAGCACTGAGCGTGGTACCTGGTTCATAGTACATGCTCAGTGAATGGCAGCGTGAACCCTCAGTGAATGGCTGGGTTCACATCAGCAATAATAAACACATCCGCCATACTAGAGCTTCTAGTAGGTTCCATCTGGGAAGCTCAGTATGCTGATACCATTTGAAGGCTTATAATTTAAAAGCCATTTCTCTCTAGAACTTTGATCCTGGGCTTACAGAGAGTAGTCACCTTAGTTTATCTACCTGTTTAAGTACTTCTGATAAACTCCCCCATCACCTCAGGTTGACCTGAAACTGCTAAAAAGGCAGAGAAGAAGTTTTATTTTTTCATGGAAATAATGGACTGCCACCTCTGCAATGGTGCCAGGGTATGTTAGGATGAAAGAGACAAGGCTCTTTGAAGTCCTGTCAGTTCCTTATTTCACTTTATGGTTTGTTGACTTTTCTTAACCAACGGGCACTTCACTGGGGCAGTTGGCTTTAAAGGAAACACAAGTTGCTTTTGATAACACATGATGCAAAGAGAGAATTAGAAAGAATGAACAATGAAGCAGGTATAAATGACAAACAAGTGTCCAAAGGTAACAATATTTGTCACTGGGTTTCTACAGGTTTGGTTTTGGGGATTTCTTACTGTGATTGTAGGATGTGGTCGCAAACAATAGGGTCATTCTTTTTTTTTCTTCTTCTTCTTTTTTTGAGACAGAGTCTCGCTCTATTACCCAGGCTAGAGTGCAATGGTGTGATCTCAGCTCACTGCAACCTCCACCTCCTGGGTTGAAGCAATTCTCCCGCTTCAGCCTCCCGAGTAGCTGGGATTACAGGTGCCCATCATCACGCCTGGCTACATTTTGTATTTTTGTAGAGACAGGGTTTCACCATGTTGGCCAGGCTGGTTTTGAACTCCTGACGTCAGGTGATCCGCCTGCCTCAGCCTCCCAAAGTGCTGGGATTACAGGCGTGAGCCACCACGCCCGGTCAGGGTCATTCATTTAACTTCCCTGGCATAAATGGTTGTAACCACATTTCACTCATATTGTTATAATCAGAGCTACAGGAAAAAAAGTTAACAATTTGAATCCACAAGTACATCTTAATAAAGTATTCATAATTGTTCCACAAAAAAATGAGTTGCCACATTCTCTGTAGAGGGCAAATCAAGCCCTTCAAAAACCAAATGGTGACTGTAGCCTTCCTATAGATGTTTCTGATGAAGAAAGTGATTCTGGAGTTGAATCCATATCACTTATGCTACCCTGAATTGTCACAGGCTTTCAGTGTGACTTATACTCTCAAAATTGCCCTCATATTTGGCCAGTGGATACTATCTAAGGTCTCAAGATGTTGCATTGAATATATAATATAGTCCATGGAAAGAAGAAACAAATGAAGGAAGGAGAGAGAGCTCGTAGGAGGGAAGAGGGGAGAGAGATTCGAGAATGGAACTCTATTCCTGGTAGGGTGGGACCTCTGACAGGCCCTTCATTTCCCTAGACCTCCTTTCCTCATCAGTACTAAGAGCATTGAAGTAATCCTTTGATTTTTAAGTTTTTTCTATTACAGTGAAGCTCTTTTTTTATTTAAAAAAATCTATTAAATTTATGATATAAATAGTGGACTTCAGTTTCTAGCAACAGGGTATCAGCTCTAATGCAAACTCTTATCTTGCTATGAATACATATGCATGCTAGATAAAATAAAAGAATTATAAATACAGAATTAATCATGAAGTGAAACAGAAATGCCAACTTACAGGAAATGAGGCAGGAATCTAGTTCTACAAACGCAGCATCAGCCACACAGAGGAATTTAGAGAATAGAGACAGGTTGTCATGGTTTGAGGCTAGGATTTTAATTCCCATGTAGGGATAGAAGATGAACCTTTCAGTCCAGTGTGAAGCAGGAAGTGAGAACTGAAGCGCCTGCCTAAAGGTGGAAATGAGCAAAGGCTGCCCTTCTGTTGAATGAAAAATAGAAAAACTACCCATTAGCCAAAGAAAGCAGTAAGGAAGTTCATCCTTGCATGGGGTTCTGTGTGGAAATGAAAAGTATCTCTTGAGAAATCAGAGCCAAGGCTGTGTCACACACAGATGTAGATATAATTTTTTTTTTTTTGAGACAAAGTCTCGTTCTGTCACCCAAGATGGAGTGCAGTGACGTGATCACAGCTCACTGCAGCCTCTACCTCACAGGCTCCAGCGGTCCTCCCACCTCAACCCTCTGAGTAGCTGGGACTACAGGCATGTGCCACCACGCCTGGTTAATTTTTGTATTTTTTGTAGAGACAGAGTTTCACCATGTTGCCCAAGCTGGTCTCAAACTCCTGGACTCAAGATCTTCCCTTTTTGGCCTCCCAAAGTCCTGGGATTCCAGGCATGAGCCACCAAGCCCAGCCTAGATACAAATTTAAATGTCTTATGTGTTTATGTAATAAGGGGATCCTGAAAACATAAAATAGAAACGAATCCGGGATGACAAAACCTATGAAGCCCTAACATATGTAGTTGCAAAAATACCTAGAGGGGAATATCCACAACCAACTACAAAAATTAGCCAGGTGGTAGTGGCATGCGCCTGTAATCCCAGCTACTGGGGAGGCTGAGGCAGGAGAATCACTTGAGCCTGGGAAGCAGAGGTTGCAGTGAGCCGAGTTTGCACCACTGCACTCCACCCAGTCTGGGCAACAGAGTGAAACCCTGTCTCAAAAAAAAAAAAATTCTAATGAGAGCCTGGAGAGCCTGTCTCGCTCGTTCTTACGCACATCATTCACCACCTAGCATCGCCTCCACTGCCCCTTCCCCTACCCTGCCCCAGGCTTTGCTTCATAGAACAGCAGCAATGATTAGCTTTGTTAATGTGTCAGAAGCATCCTGAAAGATGACAAAACTTCCAGGCAGGAGATAGGAGGAGGAACTTGAGATCTCTTGCTACTCTTAAGGTCCAGGTAAAACAGAGAAGTAGGGCCTCATTCTTAATCCTAAAGAGAAATATTTAGATGCTGAAGATTAAACCAAGACCTTATTACCTGTATCTTTTGGTTAAAGGTGCTGTCTTTATTATTCTGAAAATACTATTCATTTTGGAGAATCTGAGTATTAAACAACAATATGTTCCTTAGAACTGCCTGGGCATGGAGGCTCATGCCTGTAATCCCAGCACTTTGGGAGGCCAAGGTGGGCGGATCACTTGAGCTCTCAGGAGTTCAAGACCAGTCTAGCCAACATGATGAAACCCCAGCTCTACTAAAAATACAAAAATTAGCCGGCCGTGGTGGCACGTGCCTGTAATCCCAGCTACCCGGGAGGCTGAGGCATGAGGACTGCTTGAACCCAAGAGACAGAGGCTGCAGTGAGCCAAGATTGTGCCACTGCACTCCAGCCTGGGTGACAAAGCAAGACTTCATCTCAAAGAAAAAAAAAAAAAAAAAAGAACTGTCTTAACTACAGCCCTCAACATGATAAATACTAGTTTTTTGCTTTTTGTTTGTTTTTGAGACGAAATCTTGCTCTGTCACCCAGGCTGGAGTGCGGTGGCGTGATCTCAGCTCACTGCAGCCTCCGCCTCCCGAATTCAAGCAATCCTTGTGCCTCAGCCTCCAGGTAGCTGGGACTACAGGTGCACGCCACCACGGCCAGCTAATTTTTGTATTTTTAGTAGAGCCAGGGTTTCACCATGTTGGCCAGACTGGTCTCAAACTCCTGAGCTCAAGTGATCCGCCTGCCTCGGCCTCCCAAAGTGCTGGGATTACAGACACGAGCCACCGCACCCAGCAAATAAATACTATTTTAATACAGTGTTTTTTCTTAATCCTGGAAATGTTAAGTTCATATAATGTTTTTCAAATTTATTTTATAAATTATATGTAATATTCTTCTGTAATACACTGAGGGGGTTTTGCTGGGTTTTTTAATTTTATTTATTTATTTTTTAGAAACAAGTCCGCACTCTGTCACCCAGTGTGATCATAGCTCACTGCAGCCTCAACCTCCCAGGCTTAACCAATCCTCCCACATAGCTGGGACTATAGACACACCACCACGCCTGGCTAATTTTTCTTTTTTTGTAGAGATGTGATCTTCCTGTGTTGCCCAGGCTGGTCCTAAACTCCTGGCCTCAGGCAGTTCTCTCACTTCAGCTCCCCAAAGTGCTGAGATGATGGCACTGGCACCCAGCGTATACTTTTTTTTTTATGTGCAACTTCTTTCCTATCTTTGTGTTAAGGATAACATATGTTTAGCTAAGGAAAGACTAGTACTGACATGTTTAAAAAAACTGTCCCAGCTGGGCGTGGTGGCTCATGCCTGTAATCCCAGCACTTTGGGAGGCCGAGGCGGGCAGATCACAAGGTCAGGAGATCGAGACCATCCTGGCCAACATAGTGAAACCCCATCTCTACTAAAAATACAAAAATTAGCCGGGCATGGTGGCACATGCCTGTAATCCCAGCTACTCAGGAGGCGGAGGCAGGAGAACCCCTTGAACCAGGGAGTTGGAGGTTGCAGTGAGCCGAGATCGCGCCACAGCACTCTAGCCTGGCAACAGAGCGAGACTCAGTCTCCAAAAAAAAAAATTGCCCCAAATTACATATGAATGGTTCCTCTCTTCTCCAAGAGGAACACCAAGGTTCCTTTCTTCTCCCATTCTTGATGCAGAAGTCCACCCCTCTGGCATGAGATACCCTGATCTGCTCCCAGGGCCAGGTTTCTTCCACGAACCGCATACTAATAATTTCTTTTCTCTGCCTATCTCCAACCCCTGTCCTCCCCCTAGCTCATTCTCACGTTTCCTATTTTGAATGACCCAACCTTTAGGCCTGCCACTGGCACCACCAACCTTGTCTAGTCCACTGTATAAAGTTTTCTGGCCCCAACAGATACCAACACCACAGCTGGATACCTTTCCCCAAAATAGTTTTTAATAACAGTAGAGTCTATATTGACTAGCTGTAGATATCGCTGATTTCCATGGTTCACTGAGAATTCTCCCATAGTTTCTCTTAAGAGTCAAGAGGAAACTACAGAAAATGCTGCTCATGTTTATATCTGACTTGTATGTATGGTAACCTGAAGCTTGGGCTGTCCATATCGACAGCTTTTTCAAATGCAAAAAGTATGCCGAGATTCCAAATGTCACCAGATTCATGTTGGTTCCTCACGTACACCATCACAGTTAACACTTCAGTTGCATCAGGTGCTGTGATAAGCTCTTCATGTAGATGAACTCATTCTGTCCTCACAAAAGCCCTGGGTTCCCAGACTACGACTGTCCCCATCACACAGAGGCAGTGCATGCAGCCCAGGTAAGTGCAGGATCTTTCCCAGGACACACGTGTAGACAGTAGCAGGGCCAGGTGTGGCCCCGGCTGGAGGCTTCGTGTTAAAATCTACATCTCATATGAGCATTTCATTTCTAGCGCTTAGAAATTAGCAATTTGAAATTATTTTTGAAAAAACAAAGTGTGTTTTGTTTGACACAAACATCTGATCTGATCTGCTTGAAGTCTGCAGCGTGTTCCACATTTCTGGGTGGTGGTTTAAACATTCACTATCTTTGAATTTGCAGGCCCAAGAAGTTACTACCAAAAGCTTTCAAACAATATTGGTTCATCTTTAAAGACACATCCATAGCATACTTTAAAAATAAGGAACTCGAACAAGGAGAACCACTAGAAAAACTAAATCTTAGAGGTAAGAGTACGTTATATCTTGCTGTGGCTCATCGTAAGTCAGGGCAGACGCGGTGGCTCAAACCTGTAATCCCAGCACTTTGGGAGGCTGAGGCGGGCAGATCACCTGAGGTCAGGAGTTCAAGACCAGCCTGGCCAACATGGTGAAACCCCGTCTCTACTAAAAATACCAAAATTATTCAGGCGTGGTGGCACAAACCTGTAGTCCCAGCTACTTGGGAGGCTGAGGCAGGAGGATCACTTGAAGAGGCGAAGGTTGCAGTGAGCCGAGATCATGCCACTGCACTCCAGCCTGGGTGATAGAGTGAGACTCTGTCTCCAAAAAAAAAAAAAAAAAAGAAAAAAGAAAAAGGGATGAGCAGATTAAAGTCAGGGTTTCGACACCATGAGGCACGGTTTACTTACTTCTAGAGGAACCACCAGAACGAATGTCACTGTTTTCCAAATGACAGCCCGGCTGCAGCTGCTCTTCCGAGCATGAGCCTTGAATGCGGTCTAGTAAACGTGATTATTTGCATTCTGCTGTTCCATCTTTCTCAGTGTGTCCAGAGCTTATGATGTGGTGGTAATTCATGTCCAAGAGTATAGCACATGAGGTGCTGTAAGATCCTGAAAAGTTTTCTGTATTCCAGAACAGTTATATTTAATTCAGTGTCACTTTAATGCCTATTCTAATTTCTAAAGGTCACTGTGAGCGTCCTGATAACCATCTATTAATTGAAATATTTAATTAACCAGTACACTCAACTCACATTATTGTGGCAATCAGAGAATTCCTTCTGCTTTGATTTATTTTAAAGTTCATATCCACAATTTTTTCTATGAGTTTGGAGAGCTGGCATTAACCTGAAAATGAACTAAATTGACTTTTTGATTTAAGAAAACTGTAAAAGAAAAGCATTTTTCTTTATCTATGTTAATTGTTCATAAGATTTATCTAATTATCCATTAATTAATGTTATCAGCTTGCTCCTCCATTTTTCAAAACCAAAGCAAATCTGAGGGGCTTGTATTCAAAGTCTTTATTTCAGATACACACCTGATGTTTATCTAACAGATGCCTCAGAACTCAGTTTTGTCTCTGATCTTTGTCCTTCAGGCTGCGAAGTTGTGCCCGATGTAAATGTAGCAGGAAGAAAATTTGGAATCAAGTTACTAATCCCTGTTGCCGATGGTATGAATGAAATGTATTTGAGATGTGACCATGTGAGTAAAACCCCAAAAATATTAAGTCACTTCACCTCTACTAAGCCTAAGAGCAAAACCCAAAAATGTTTTCACAAATTTAGAGCACTATTGTGTCACTCAGCTATTGCTTTGTAACAAACAATCACAGTGTAACAAAATCACAATGACATTCTAACAATAAACATTTGCCATGCAGTGGCTCACACCTATAATCCTAGCACTTTGGGAGGCCAAGGTGGGCAGATCACCTGAGGTCAGGAGTTCAAGACCAGTCTGGCCAATATGGTGAAACCTCATCTCTACTAAAAATACAAAAATTGGCCAGGCATGGTGGCGGGTGCCTGTAATCCCAGCTACTTGGGAGGCTGAGGCAGGAGAATCACTTGAACCCAGGATGCAGAGTTTGCAGTGAGCCAAGATGGCACCACCGCACTCCAGCCTGGGTGACAGAGCGAGACTCTGTTCCCCCAGAAAAATAAAAACAATAAACATTGTTTTCTGAAAGATGTGCTGAAAGGTAGGCTGGGGATTGGATGATCCAGGATGGTGTCAGCTGGTCATATGGGTTTGGAGACACAGGTTTGGTGGGACTGTGCCTCTGGTTGAGCTGATTTTATTTATTCTGGGTCCCAGGCTGCCTAGGGAAGGTCTCCTCTTGGTGAGGGCAGAAGTGTGAGAGGGCACATAGCAACACATGCACCTCCTAAAGCTTAGGCATGAAGTTGGCACACTGTCACTTCCACCCACATTCCACTGGCCAAAGCAGATGACATGACTGAGCCTGCAGTCAAGGGATGGGAATTCCTCCCTGGTGGGAGGAACTGTAAAGTTATATGGCGAAGGTTGTGGATGGCAGTGGTGGGGGGTGTATTAGTCCATTCTCACATTGCTATAAAGAACTACCTGAGACTGGGAGAGAAAAGAGGTTTAATTGACTCCTAGTTCCACAGGCTATACAGGAGGCATGGCTGGGGAGGCCTCAGGAAACTTACAATCTTAGCGGAAGGTGAAGGGGAAGCAAGCACATCTTCACATTGTGACAGGAGAGGGAGAGAGTGAAGGGGGAAGTGCCACACACTTTTAAACCATCAGATCTCATGAGAACTCACTCAATATCACAAGAACAGCAAGAGGTATATCTGCCTCCATGATCCAATCACTTCCCACCAGGTCCCTCCCCCAACACAGGGAATTACAATTCAACATGAGATTTGGGTGGGGACACAGAGCCAAACCTTATCAGGGGCAGTGAAGATTGAGGCCAGTAATTCAACATTCCTCACCCACTGTTGCACTGAAGAACGCCCCTCTTTAACTGCATCCCTTGCACTTCTGAGGACCACCCCTGTTCACTCCCTGAAGTTAGAAATAAAACACAGAAATTAAACAGCAATAGAAGCCACGACTGACTTGTTAAGATCCCATAATGGCCATGATTGCTACCTTAGAGTTAGAGTCTTTACCAAGGATAGACCAGGGTACAAATAATATAGGAAATCAGCTAATTTTTTTCATCATTTTCTTTTGTGCGTAGAGAGCAGATGTGATATGAAAACAGAAATACATATCAAGGAAAGCTCTCTGACAGTTTGCGGTTTCACCACCTATCTGTGCCCCATGGCACTTCTTTGTGTCCTTGGACCTTTTTTTTTTTTTTTTTGAGATGGAGTCTCGCTCTGTCACCAGGCTGGAGTGCAGTGGTGCAATCTCGGCTCACTGCAACCTCCACCTCCCAGGTTCAAGCGATTCTCCTGCCTCAGCCTCCCAAGTAGCTGGGACTACAAGTGCCTGCCACCATGCCTGGCTAATTTTTTTGTACTTTTTAGTACAGACGGGGTTTCACCATGTTAGCCAGGATGGTCTTGATCTCCTGACCTCGTGATCCACCCGCCTCGGCCTCCCAAAGTGCTGGAATTACAAGTGTGAGCCACCACACCTGGTATTTTTTTTTTTTTTGACAAAGTATTGTTCTGTCGCCCAGGCTCGAGTGCATTGGTGCAATCTTGGCTCACTGCAACCTCCATCTCCTGAGTTCAAGGGATCTCCTGCTTCAGCCTCCCAAGTAGCTGGATTACAGGCATCTGCCACTATGCACAGCTAATTTTTGTATTTTTAGTAGACACAGGGTTTCACCATGTTGGCCAGACTGGTCTTGAACTCCTGACCTCAGCTGATCCACCCGCCTCAACATCCCAAAGTTGAGGATTACAGGCATGAGCCACCGCACCTGGCCCTTGGATCATCTTTAAATGCAAATTCCCTGCATGCAATTTATCAAAGTTGACATTCCTATCCTCTAGCCTCCCAGCATCTAGAAACTCAACACAGGACTCAAAAACTACTGTTAGGTGTTACATTAGCTGATGAGCAGCCACTCACAATGTGTGCCACTTCACATCTTACTTGGAAGGTGATGGTTTTGCACTGTAATGGGGTAGAAAGCCCAAGTCCCCCTCTGTGTGCAGCAGGGGGCTTTGCACTTGAGCTTGCCTCTCAACCTTCTGTTTGCTGCAGGAGAATCAATACGCCCAATGGATGGCTGCCTGCATGTTGGCATCGAAGGGCAAAACCATGGCAGACAGCTCCTACCAGCCAGAGGTCCTCAACATCCTTTCATTTCTGAGGATGAAAAACAGGAACTCTGCGTCTCAGGTGGCTTCCAGTCTCGAAAACATGGATATGAACCCAGAATGTTTTGTGTCACCACGGTGTGCAAAAAAACACAAATCCAAACAGGTACTGTTAATCTTGTTAGGGCAATTGTTTGCAGTAAATTCTTTATGCAAACAAAAATAAAAGGAGGATTTCCGGCTGGGCATGGTGGCTCACACCTGTAATCCCCGCACTTTGGGAGGCCAAGGTGGGTGGATCACTTGAAGTCGGGAGTTCAAGACCAGCCTGGGCAACACGGTAAAATCCCTTCTATACTAAAAATACAAAATTAGTCAGACGTGGTGGTGCACACCTGTAATCCCAGCTACTTGGGAGGCTAAGGCAGGAGAATTGCTCGAGCCCGGGAGGTGGAGGCTGCAGTGAGCTGAGACTGCACCACTGCACTCTAGCCAGGGCGACAAAGCAAGACTGTGTCTCAAAAAAAAAAAAAAAAAAAAAAGGAGTAATTCCATCTGATTAAGAGTATCATCATGAAAAAATCAGTTGATGGTGAAATTTGACTATGTCCTGAATATTAGATGATGTTATGAAATTATTGTTAATTTTGTTAGAGGTGACTGTACTGCTGACTAAACATGTAGGTATTCCCAGATTGAACTTATTTAGTTCTCACAAATTAATAATTAAAATTATGCTTCTATAGGAGTGGGTTAAAAGTTGCACAGATGAGCTGATTTATGTAGAATCATTGTCTGTGGACACTCCACAGACCTCAGACAGAGGGACCCCAGAGCTCTCCAACTGCACCAACTTTAGAAGTTTATGTGTTGGGTGATCCTTTTCCTGCTTCTTCCAGTGATTGTTGTATCTTGTAGAAAAAGAGAGAGAATGAATGGATGAGAATGGATTGTCTTTGTAGAGCTGCAGACGGACCTTGAGTGTATTGTTCTTACGGGGGATCTGGAGCTAACAGGGTGATCACAGAGCAGCCGGTGCATGTGAGGAGAGGTTGATGTGTGTTTCTGTTCAGCTGGCCGCCCGGATCCTGGAGGCGCACCAGAACGTGGCCCAGATGCCCCTGGTCGAAGCCAAGCTGCGGTTCATCCAGGCGTGGCAGTCACTGCCTGAGTTTGGCCTCACCTACTACCTTGTCAGGTGATTACAGTGTTCACTTGTTTCTCACACTTTCCATTCAATTTTAAGTGGCTTTTGGGGAGCCCCAGTTTTCTCATTTAGCTTAGAATATAGAATGCTTTTTATTTGAGAATATTGCCCTTTTATAAATAGCCCTGACACTTTGGGCTGCTCATAAACCTTTTCCATACCTTCTGTTCTAAGTTCCAACACCCCTGAAACTCAGCTAAATGTGGGAAAGGAAATTTTAAAAGGAGGGTTTTTTTTAGGATAACTACCTTTCCAAAACCAGAGGGTAAACATCACATATTGATTTTATGAAATCTGTAACTTCTTTTCGGTTTTTTTTTTTTTTTTTTTAAGAGATCGGGTGTGGGGAGGGTGGCGGGGGAGGTGGGGGTGGTGTCTCACTTTGCCACCCAGGCTGGTCTCGAACTCCTGATCTCGAGCAATCCTCCCACCTCAGCCTCCCAAAGTGCTGGGTTTACAGGCATGAGCCACCACACCTGGCTACGACTTTCTTTCATGTCAGCTTCCTCCTTTTTGTGTCTCATAGTGTCTCGTGGTGTGGCTTTGCAGAATTTTTAGGTTTTTAGAGAGGTCCCAGAAGCTCTGTCTTATTTCTACCCAGCTTTATCAGGTAGCAACCCTGTTCTCACGGGTCTCTGAAGATTTCTGGATCTGAAGGATGCATAGGAGGCCCATCTATTGCCCCCAGAAAGACAGCTTAAGTGACTTGTCCAAGTTCACCCCCAGTCCAGGGCACACTTGGCATAAAGTCCTGCATCCTCATTTGTTATCCCCGCCTAGCACTATGGCTCTGCCCCACTGTATACAATGGATGGTTTCCCAAAACATATCCACAAGCATGCTTGTAAATCAAATTACATTCTTCAGTTCAGAAAAGGAGACTGATGCTGAAGCAAAATCTACCCCCAATCCTACAGTACAGCAAGTACTGTCACTTTCTCATCTTATAATTTGGGGATGGGAAAATTGGTTTGTATTTTTAAGCACTGGCAGTTTTTGTTTTCTTGGCCCTTTCCAAAGACTCCATTCCTCCATTACTTCTAACAGGGGAGTCTATTCAGACTTTCCAGCTGGGCGCGGTGGCTCATGCCTGTAATCCGAGCACTTTGGGAGGCCAAAGTGGATGGATTGCCTGAGCTCAAGAATTCAAGACCACCCTGGGCAACGTAGCGAAACCCCATCTCTACTAAAAATACAAAAAATATTAGCTGGGCGTGGTGGTGTGCAGCTGTAGTCCCAGCTACTCAGGAGGCTGAGGCACTAGAATTACTTGAACCTGGGAGGTGGAGGTTGCAGTGAGCTGAGATGGCGCCACTGCCCTCCAGCCTAGGCGACACAGTGAGACTGTCTCTAAAACAAAAACAAAACAACAGAAAAAACAGACTTTCCTATTCACTGAAATATCTCATTGAACATCAGTCCCCAACGTTTGTCCCAAACAAGCAACTCCTTCTGCTTTACTTACCCCAACAAAGGAGTGAGGAAGGGCGGAGTTGTACTGGATACCATGTGCGTGCATATGTGTCCATGTGCAGACACACACACACTCACCTGTAACCCTGAAGTCAACCCCGCATAGTGAAAACCACATAAATACTTGAACTGACCAGGCCCAGCTTTCAGTCTCACCTCTGCCTCTGCTAGCTCTGTGACCCGGGCATTTTCGCTGCGCTCCCCAAGCCGCAGCTTCTCCATGTGTTCAGTGGGCACTCCGAACCTACTGTGTTGAGAGAATCCAGTGCAGCCTGCAAGCAAAGTGCCTGATACGTGGTGAAGCGTGGTGTGGGCCTGAACAAGTTTCCGGTGACAACTCCTCCTTTACCAGCTATTTCCCCCTGCACCTCCCTCTATCTCTAACACCTGTTTATGGAGGTGAGGCTTTGCGGCAGTGGGCCCAGGTGTAGCGAAGATCTGCTTTTTCCAAGGTCAGTCAGAGTCAAAGCCTGGAGCAGCCATGCTGTGTGTAGGATGGCTGGAGGAATCGGGATCTGCCCACACCCGAGAAAACTAGGTCTTTGCTTCACCGCTCCCTGGATGATGGAGAGCAGCCCAGGGAACTCCCATAGGTTAGAGAGAAGTGGGTGGAGTAAGAAGTGGGTTAATTTGTGATATTAAGCATTAAGGTGGTGAAATGAAGGAATAATGTGGAAAACATTCCAGAAAAGTGGAGTAAATTTTAACCAAGGGTGACATGCAGAAGATAAGAATGATGTGAAAAGTGACATATTCAGCTAGGAATTCTTTTAAAATTATGCTTTTCTGTCTCCTGCAACATCATTTTTCACATCAGTTTCCCCTTCTTGCAACCCCCTCCAGCTGCTCTCCCCATTCTCTGCCCTACTTTGCAGTAAAACTTCTTGAATGTATTGTACGTACCTATTACCTCCAATTCCTTGCTTCCATTCTCTCTTGAAACCACTCCAGTTAGGTTTTCTCTCCCTCCCTACCCCACTGCCCCTGCTACTTTCTGTCATCAAGGTCACCTCTTGGCCACCCATGACCTTCACATTGCTGAGTCCATTGGTCGCCTCTCAGTCCTTGCACCAGCTACCCTCTCCGCAGCATTTGACACAGTGAGTCACCCCTTACCCTTCGCCAACTTGCATCACTTGCCTTCCAACACAGCTGACTTTCCTGGCTTTTCTCCTCCCTCACTGACCAGTTCTTTTGGTCTCCTTGGCTGGTTCTTTCTCATCTTTCCAATCTCTTATAATACCGGAGTGCACAGTCCTCAGTTTTTTGGTTTTTTTTTTTAATTAGAGGCAGGATCTCACTCTGTCACAGTGGCACAATCATGGCTCACTATAACCTCAAACTCCGGGGCTCATGTGATCCTCTCACCCCAGCCTCCCAAGTAGCTGCGACTTGTGAGCCACCACACCTAGCTGACTTTCTTTTAGGAGATGGGATCTCACTGTGTTACCCAGGCTGCTCTCAATCTCTTGGCTTCAAGTAATCCCCTTGCCTCGGCCTCCCAGAGTGCTGGGATTTCAGATGTGAACCACTGCACCCAGCCAGGCCTCAGTTCTTAAAGCATTCCTCACCTCAATCTCTACTCACCCTCTTGGGTTCAGCCATTCTTTTGACTTCATTTATATGCCAATTACTCTGAAATGTATATCTTGAGCCCAGAACTGTCTCTTGAACTGGAGATTCATAAATCCAGTGACCCTTGGATATCTAATGAGCATCTCATCTTAACATGTCCAAAGTTCCGGATCTTCCCCCCAAACTGGCTCCCCGCTACATACTTCTTCGTCTCAGTAGAAGGCAACTCCTCGCCCTAGATGTTCAGGCCAAATCCTTTGGAGTCATTCTTGACTCTGCTCTTTCTCTTACACCAACATCCTGCCCATAGGCAACTCCTAGTGACTCTACCTTCAAAGTACACACAGAATCCGACCGCTTCTTCCGCCTCCTCCACCACCATCACAGAGCCGGTCCAGAGTGATCCTGGTTGGTGTTCCTGCCTCTACCCTGGTCCCACTAAGTTTTCAACTTAGCAGCCAGAGGGATCCTTTTAAAATCTAAATCAGATTTTGTGAAGCCTCTGCTCAAAACCATCTGGGACAGGTGTAACGGCTTATGCCTGTAATCCCAGCACTTTGGGAGGCAAAGGCAGGAGGATTGCCTGAGTTCGGGAGTTCAAGACTAGTCTAGGCAACATAACAAGACCCTGTCTCTACAAGACACACACACACACAAAATCTGAAGGATTTCTTATCTCACTCAGAGTAAAAGCCAGATCCTTACAGTGGCCTACAAGGCCTTTGCTCTTGAACTCACATTTCTCTCCCCTCCTTCACTGTGTCAGCCACATGGGCCTCCTGGCAGGTCCTTAAGCACATTAAAAAAAAATTTTTTTTAAGTGGCTGTGCCCTCTGCCTGGAATACTCTTTCCCCAGATATCCACGCGGCTCACATCCTCATGCATATCCATTTTTTGATCAAATGTCACCTTTTCACTGACCTCCCTCTTTTAAACTTATTACCAGTATTCCCTGTAGCCCTTCCAACTTTATTTTCCTTCATCTTATCTGGCATATGTACCTCGTACTTATGATCTTCTCCCTCCCACAGTCAGAAATTTTCCATCCGTTTAGTTTACTACTATATCTCCCGTGCCTAGAAGGGTGCCCAACACAGAGTCAGTAATCATTTTGAATGAATTTATTTGATTCCATCTTATTTTTCTTCTCTCTGATGTCAGTTGTACTTAAAGACCATCTGCAGGATAGCCTTCATTCTTTTTTCATGCTGTCTATATCCCAATAAAAATGCCCCCCTGCAGAAAGTTAACTCTTCATTGTCCATTCCTCTGAAATGATTCAGAAATACTGGTAGTATTTTTAAGAAGTTATATGTGAGTGAACATTGTATTATAGGAAGCAGTTGCTTCTCTTAACTAATATTATGATTCTTTTCAGATTTAAAGGAAGCAAGAAAGATGACATTCTGGGAGTTTCATATAACAGGTTGATTAAAATTGATGCAGCCACCGGGATTCCAGTGACAACATGGAGATTCACAAATATCAAACAGTGGAATGTAAACTGGGAAACCCGGCAGGTAAAGTGAAAGTTTTTGCTCTTCAGTGTTGAGCCTATAAATGTGTGTCCCTCAGAATTGCAGATTATTCTGATTTTTAAAAGGTGTTCTTCTATTTAGACCTAAGAAACCGCAAGCATGTGGTAACTGTCTGCTAAAATAATCATATGCAATTCTGGGCAGCTTCCTAACAGGCACAGGCCAAATGCTCTTGCATTAGCACTGCAGGTTGGCTTAGTCTCCATGCAGACTTTCAATATAGACAGGTTCTGAAATTGCTGAGCAGTTTCATTAATTTTCATTGACTCAGCATAGGATTATATAGGATTTAGCTTGATACTTACTTACGAGAAACTACTGGAGATGTAACTGCTATGCAAAATAAATCCAAAAAAAGCCTCATCTGACTGGCTGCCAAGAAACCCGATTGAGGACTGGAAGATTCAGTTGCTCACCTGGAGAGCATTCCAGGCCCAAAAGGGAAAACTGCTGAAGAAACAAGTGAGGTCCATAGTGATGACTGAGAAAAGCTTCACCTCTTAAAACCAGGAGCCCTCAAACCCCTAGCCTATGTTACAGCCTCCCATCATCTCCCATCCTAGGAGCTAAGTTCAGGCCAAGCCTGTATCATGGAAAATTCCAGATGAAGTTAGAGGCAGCTTAGCATCCTGCCGCTAATTTAAAACATTCTGCCCAGTGCTTTGAGAGGCCGAGGTGGGAGGATCACTTGAGGCTGGGAGTTCGAGACCAGCCTGGGCAACATAATGAGACCCTGTCTCTACAGAAAATTAAAAAAAAAAAAAAAGCTGAACTAGCCAGGTGTGATGGTGTGCACCTGTAGTTTCAGCTACTCAGCCAGGGATGATCAGTTGAGGTTCGAGGTTACAGTGAGCTGTGACTGTGCCACTGCACCCCAGCCTGGGTAACAAAGCAAGACGCTGTTTCATTCATTCTTGAATTAATTAAAACATTCAGATGTTGCTGATACAGACTCAATCTTCCCTCATTCCTTTGGCATTCTCATTTTCCAATAGAAAGTCATTGACGTAGAGGGATGGTAAGAGACCCACACATTTGTTAAGAACCCTGACTTCCTCTCAGCAGTGTTGATAATCATCTGGGTGCTTATTTGTAAAATCAAGTTCAGAGATTAGATGACCTCTAAGGCGGTAGCTCTAAAGCCTTGATGCGTATTAGGATCACCTGGGGAGCTTTAAAACACCACTGCCTAGACCACACCCAAGGCCAGTTAAATCTGAATCTCTGGGAGGAGGAGCGAACCATTAGTAATTTTTAAAGGTCCACAAGTGATTTCAATGGGCAGCCAAGGTTGTGAACCAGCAAAGTCTCTAAGTCTTTCTTCTAGTGCTTAGAGTTTATGACTTGCAGCTAGCAAAGGGTTCGGGGCAGTGGCTGTAGGAAAATTCAGGCAGACTTTTATTCATTAAAGAGCCTGCAGGCCGGGTGCAGTGGCTCATGCCTATAATCCCAACACTTTGGGGGTCCGAGGCATGGATCACTTGAGGTCAGGCGTTCAAGACCAGCCTGGCCAACATGGTGAAACCCCCGTCTCTACTGAAAATACAAAAATTAGCCAGGTGTGGTGGCACAGACCTGTAATCCCAACTACTTGGGAGGCTGAGGCATGAGAATCGCTTGAACCTGGGAGGCAGAGGTTGCAGTGGCCCGAGATCGTGCCACTGTACCCCAGCCTGGGTGACAGAGAGAGACTCCATCTCAAAAAAAAATAAAAATAAAAATAAAGTGCCTGCGAAGCACTCTGCCCCTCAACACAGGGAGACAGGGAGTGCTTGGGCAAAATCCTTGTATCTAAACTATAGACAGAAAATGTGTTGGGAGTTTTTTTAAACAGACGTGCAGCAAAGTCGACACCACCAGAGGGCGCAAAGAGAGCAAAGATGTTTTCTGGAAGTGTTTAACGGAAGTGATGGTTTTCTGTGTTTTAGAGAGATATCCATCTGTCATCCACCTCAGCAGCCCTCAGCTCCAGGGGCCAGTCCAGCAAAGCACTTCTTTCTCATCATACCTTGTCAGAGTTTAAGCTTCTCTGTGCCTTCCTCTTCCAGGTGGTCATCGAGTTTGACCAAAACGTCTTTACTGCTTTCACCTGCCTGAGTGCAGATTGCAAGATTGTGCACGAGTACATTGGCGGCTACATTTTCTTGTCCACCCGCTCCAAGGACCAGAATGAAACACTCGATGAGGACTTGTTCCACAAATTGACCGGCGGTCAGGATTGAAACAAGCACGCGTGCTCAGCTCACACCAACAAGGCAAGCCAAAGGCGCCCCTCCCCAGAGGGATCCCTAACTTGCCCAGCATGTAGATTCTGGACTAACAGACAACATACATTCATCGCTGGTCACCCAGATCCTCATTCAAACCCACTGCTGGCACATCCCTTTCCTTACTTTGCCCTGTGCTACCAGCCACGGAAGGAGCCTCTCTTGTTTTTTCTATAAAATGGGTAGGCAGGAGAAAAGCAGGTGCGCTAAGATTGCTCTAAGGCCCAGCATGTGGTTACAGTTCTCTGACTTGCAGAACCTGCCAGGTGTATGGCTACAAGTTATCCTCGTGCTGATCTGTCTCATTACTAAGTCAAAGGAGAAGACAGAAAGGTAAAAATCACGTGTAGCAAGAACAACTCTTATTTCACAAACTCAGGTATGAAACGAAACGCCTTTCCTTCATGGAACTGCTTTTAGCTCCTGTCTTTTCAAAATGGCAGAGGGAGTTCCTACACACACTTTTTCCCTGGAGGCCAAGGTCTCGGGGTAGAAAGGGGAGGGGTGGGGCTACCAGGTAGCAGTTGACAACCCAAGGTCAGAGGAGTGGCCCTCAGTGTCATCTGTCCACAGTGTTACCTGCCAAGATGACCACTGACCCACATCTGGTCTTAGTCATTGGTCTCCTCAGATTTCTGGGGCCACCTGCAAGCCCCATTCCATTCCTACAGATCTCTCAGCCACCTGTAAGTCCTTTGTGAAGATGTGGGTGACACAGGGGGACAGGAAAACCCATTTCTCAACCCAGATCCATGTCTCAACTGCTTCTACTCTGGGTTGGGATTCAGGAAGACAGGCACAGTCCTCTCTGTTCATAGAAACACCTGCCAGCGTCAAGGATTCCAGTCAGGTCTCTATCCCAACTGGTCAGGGAGAGAAGGGCAGACCTATTCTCAAAGACCACCATGTCCAAGGTCTGACAGCTCCCCACTGGCTGCCCCCACAGGGGCTTTAGGCTGGTCTGGGTCGTGGGGAAGCGTCCCTCTTACCGCTGGTCTGTGTTCTCCTGGATTTGGTATCTATGTTGGTACGACTCCCGGCCTTTTATCTAAAGGCCTTTGGCTTTTGTAAATCACAAGCCAATAATAACTTTTTTCTCCCCCTCTGTTTTTTGCTGTGTCATCTCTGCCTTGAGACTGCCTTGAGACAGTGCTTGCCTTGAGAGAGTGAGCCAATTAACAGCTGCCTGAATTGTCATTTTCCATTTTGGTTTGTTAGAGGGGGGAGGGGTGGGTTTTGAGAAGGTCAAAAGCAATACCAGAAGTAAAGGGAAATATCAGGCAATATTTTATTTTTTCATAGATGTTCTGCCACACAAAGAACTTGGGGTGTAAGGATAAGGCAAAAGCTCCAATCCCATTTTTCAGTTCTCCTAGGATGCACCCCTCAGGGAGCCTGGCCAGAGTTCCGAGGCCCGTGAGCGTCAGCTGTTGCTTTATTTTCCATCAAAGCCCTCAGAAGTGAGACCTCAGCAATTCCGGGAGCCACATAGAGACAGACTTGGCAAGGGACCCCCTGGTTCTGAGCCAGTAGCTGCCATCTGGAAATGCCTCTTTTAGCCTCTCCTCAGAGGTGAATGTGAATGAAGCCTCCCAGGCACCCGCTGAATTTCTGAGGCCTTGCTTAAAGCTCAGAAGTGGTTTAGGCATTTGGAAAATCTGGTTCACATCATAAAGAACTTGATTTGAAATGTTTTCTATAGAAACAAGTGCTAAGTGTACCGTATTATACTTGATGTTGGTCATTTCTCAGTCCTATTTCTCAGTTCTATTATTTTAGAACCTAGTCAGTTCTTTAAGATTATAACTGGTCCTACATTAAAATAATGCTTCTCAATGTCAGATTTTACCTGTTTGCTGCTGAGAACATCTCTGCCTAATTTACCAAAGCCAGACCTTCAGTTCAACATGCTTCCTTAGCTTTTCATAGTTGTCTGACATTTCCATGAAAACAAAGGAACCAACTGGTTTTAACCAAACTTTGTTTGGTTACAGTTTTCAGGGGAGCGTTTCTTCCGCGACACACAGCAACATCCCAAAGAAATAAACAAGTGTGACCAAAAGAAAAAAAAAAAACCTAAATGCTACTGTTCCAAAGAGCAACTTGATGTTTTTTTTAATACTGAGTGCAAAAGGTCACCCAACTTCCTATGATGAAATTTTAAATTAATGGGCACCTTTCAACATCATTTGCTTCCTTATCTACAGTTGATTCAGAAATCTGCATTTTTTATTCTTTTATATGACTTTTAAGTAAAAGATTTATATGGATTTGAGTACGGTCCTGTTGTGTCCTCTCCAACCTACTGTCTCCAAAAAGGTGACTGTTTCCTGTATTATGAAAAGGGACTGCAACTCTGAGGTCTAACATGTGTCTCCCCTCACAGCGCCAAGATTCCGGGTCGTTCCCTCCCGTGGTGTGGGGAGTGGCAGATTCCAGGGGTCCTCAGAGAGCCCCTTAGAAACCTCACTTACCCGCTGGTTTCAACTCCTTTCTCACTGACTTGGTCACAGATTTCCTGGCATATCCTGCCTTATCGTGAGCTCTTTTGTCTCTTTCCAGTTCTATATTAAAACACACACACACACACACACACACACACACACACACACACACCAGCAAGCAAAGATCCCCAGCGGCAATAGAACAGCAGAAGCCTCTGATTCTGATGGCTGAGTGTTGAGGGCACTGTGCTTTAGTGACATGCAGTTTATAGATATCCCTTTGTGCAATTCTCATGTCAGCCCATAGAGGGTAGAAATGGCTTCCTCTACAAAGGAGAAAGGTTCAGAAGGTGAACTTGCCCAGGGTCACACTGCCAATGAGCAGTGTTTGTCTTGACTCCAGCAGCCACTAAGCTTAACCCAGCAAACCCCACCCTTCCTTCCCCAGCCTTGCCCAGCCTTGAAATGCCCCTTACCCCAGCTCCAGAGCAGGCGTTCCTGAGCTCAGGCTCATACCAGTAAGAGAGAACCAGGGGCATTAAGAGCAGTTAGCTGTGGGAGGAGAGGCTGGACCAAAAAGGTCTGGGAGCCAGAGAAATGAGGTGCTTAGAGTGTTGTTGTTTTTTTCTTTGTTTTGATTTTTGTTTTTGTTTTTTGAGATGGAGTTTCACTCTTGTTGCCCAGGCTGGAGAGCAATGGCGTGATCTCGGCTAACCACAACCTCCGCCTTCCAGGTTCAAGCGATTCTCCTGCCTCAGCCTCCCAAGTAGCTGGGACTACAGGCATGCACCACCACGCCTGGCTAATTTTGTATTTTTTTTTTAGTAGAGACAGGGTTTCTCCATGTTAGTCAGGCTAGTCTTGAACTCCTGACCTCAGGTGATCCGCCTGCCTCGGCCTCCCAAAGTGCTGGGATTACAGGCGTGAGCCACCGTGCTTAATTTTGGGAAAGTTTCATTTTTAGTCCCACGGTCAGAAAAGCAAGGAAATGAGGAAGCTTTAATTTGAAAACTCATTTAATACAAGAAGTCAAGATATTTTATAATATCTGTCTTCTAAAATCACTTTAAAATTTTATTTTTAACTCACAAGATTTATTTTTTGGGGCTGGGCATAGTGGCTCACCTTGTAATCCCAGCACTTTGGGAGGCCAAGGCAGGAGGCTTACCTGAGCCCAGGAGTTCAAGACCAGCTTGGGCAACACAGCAAGACCCCATCTCTACAAAGATTTTTAAAAATTAGCTGGGCATGGTGGCACATGCCTGTAGTCCTAGCTACTTGGGAGGCTGAGAGGATCCCTTGAGCCCCAGGAGTTCAAGGTGGCAGTGAGCTATGATCATGCCATCACACTCCAGCCTCAGTGACCCTGTCTCAAAAAAAAAAAAAAAAAATTTGGCTTCTACATTTAGTTATCTCTATATTCATTTTAATTATTTTCTCACATAGCGTGACTTTCCTGCCTCTCTCCTTTCCACCCCTGTCACCCCAGAATCTCTCAGTGGTAGGAGAAAGAAGGGGAACATTCCTCTTTGTTATTTCACCCATCTTTCCTTCTCATGCACCCTACAGCCAAGGACTCTTGAGTCCAGGAAATCATAGCTGGAAAATCTGAAAAACTGAAAAAGTGAAGCCCTTGGCCCTCACTTGCTTCAAAGTTTTTCCAATTCCTTGAACCTCACTGGAGTTTTGTGGAAATATTGAGTGCTATCAGAAAGAGGGGAGGCCGGGCACGGTGGCTCACGCCTGTAATCCCAGCATTTTGGGAGGCCGAGGCAGGAGGATCACCTGAGGTTGGGAGTTCGAGACCAGCCTGACCAAAATGGAGAAACCCCGTCTCTACTAAAAATACAAAATTAGCCAGGTGTGGTGGCACCTGCCTGTAATCCCAGCTACTCAGGAGGCTGAGGCAGGAGAATCACTTGAACCTGGGAGGCAGAGATTGCGATGAGCCGAGATCACACCATTGCACTCCAGCTTGGGTGAAAGAGCGAGACTCCTCCATCTCAAAAAAACAAAAACAAAACAAACAAAACAAACAAACAAACAAAAACAGAAAAGAAAAAGCTATCCTGACATTTGCACACACATCTCATGTTGCATCAAGACTCAGTGATTGGCCGGGTGTGGTGGCTCACATCTGTAATCCCAGCATTTTGGGAAGCCAAGGCGGAAGGATTGCTTGAGCCTAGGAGTTCAAGACCAGCCTGGGCAACAGCAAGACCCTGTCTCTATTTAAAATAATCATAATAATTTTTGTAAAGGCTCAGTTATCTCAGAGGAGTCCCAATTTTTAAAAAACCTGAATGAGAATGCTCCTTACTAACACCTGTGGGGAAGATTCTTTCCACTAAAAGGATTTACCTCTTTTCTCCAACTTACTCTGTGAGCTCCAAAAACACACATAATTCCCCATGTGCTGCAGTGTCTTCAGTCATCACAGAGGAAAAATCCTATAGCCGCTTCTCCCCAGCCACTGCAAATGACAAACGCTGAATGGGGACTTAACAGGATAGTGTCTCTCTTCTTCACCCCTGGAAGTTGGGCGGGGAGGCCTCTGGCTGCCCTCTGACATCCCTCAGTTGCAAAAGTGGACCGTGGAGAGAAGGCAGAACCCTGTGTGAGAGGAGCAGAGGATCTGGGGGAGAGAAGGGCCCAACACCCCAAGCCTGTGCCCTCTGACTCAAGAGATGTGTTGATGGACATAAATGGGGCCGGTAACAGGGAAGGTAAATTAAGTTCAAAAATATAGACAGCTATGACTGCACCACTGCACTCCAGCCCGGGCGACAAAGCAGTGAGAAAATTTTATTCTCTAAAAATAAAATTTTAAAATAAATATATAAATATATATATAATATAAATAAAAAATACATATATATAAAACTGTAAGGAAAGAGTAGGGCTTGCAGCAAGGCCTGGGGTCAGGGCTCAGTGCATAGGCTCTATTGCTGGTGATGGGGTAGCTGGTTTGGGCCCAGCCCCTGGCTGGTAGGGGAGGCTATTGGAAGAGAGCAAAGACCTCTTCCAGGCAGTGCTACAGAGGTCAGGAGGCAGAACTAATGGTGGGATATTCTGGGAAGCCAGGAGGGCTGGGGATGAAGGTCTGACCAGGTGCTTACAAAGGGGCCCTGAATCTCTGTGCTACCAACTTAATTTCCTGAAATGTCACTAAAGAACCAACATTATTGGCAGCCAGCTCAGCCCATGTGACCCAATGTTATTTAAAAAGAAAAAGAAAAATGTAGCAGAACCACTGTTACCTTTCTAGGAGTTACAGACATCCAACTTCAAAATGGAAACACCCTCATTGCTATTGAGGGTGAGATACCACGCATGAAACCCACGTGGACTGCAACTCAAAGTGTGGTCCTTGGCCCAGCAGCATTTGTCAGAAAGGCAGAATCTCACAGGGCCAGGACTAGGGTGGCACAGGTGAGGCATCCCGGGCACAGCATTTAAGGAGGCCCTCACTGTCAGGGTCGTACAGGGCACCTCCTCGGCTCACCCTAGTCCCAGCTCTGAGGTCCACCCAGAACTTTCTGAGTCAGAGTCTGCCTTTTAACAAGACTCTCAGCGATATGTGTGCCCAGAGAAGTGTAAGAAGCTCTGGCCTTAGAGATGTGGCATGGATTTGGCAGGGAGGATACCAGACACCAGAGGAATTGTCAAGAAAGAGTGTAGATGCCATAAATTCTGCCAGCCAGTGTACTGAGTTAATGGTGTCCCCCCACATTCACATCTGCACAGAACCTGTGAATGTGACCTTATGTGAAAATAGGGTCTTTGCAGATGTAATCAAGTAAAGATGACATCATACTGGATTAAGGTGAGTCCTAAATTCAATATGACTGGTGTCCTTAAAAAAAGGAAAAGGTAGGCTGGGCGCAGTGGCTCATGCCTATAATCCCAGCACTTTGGGAGGCTGAGGCAGGCAGAGCACCTGAGGTCAGGAGTTCGAGGCCAGCCCGACCAACATGGTGAAAGCCCATCTCTACTAAAAGTACAAAACTTAGCCAGGCGTGGTGATGGGAGCCTGTAATCCCAGCTACTGGGAGGCTGAGGCAGGGGAATCGCTTGAACCTGGGAGGCAGAGGTTGCAGTGAGCCAAGACCGTGCCATTGCACTCCAGCCTGGGCAACAAGAACAGAACTCGGTCTTAAACAAACAAACTAACTAACAAAGGAAAAGAGCGGGAAAGGCCATGTGATGGTGGAGACAGAGACAGGGGTGATGCAGGTGCAGGCCAAGGAGTCCCAAAGACCGCCAGCAAACACCAGAAGCCAGGCCATGTGATGGTGGAGACAGAGACGGGGGTGATGCAGGTGCAGGCCAAGGAGTCCCAAAGACCGCCAGCAAACACCAGAAGCCAGGAAGAGGCAAGGACAGATTCCTCCCTGCGCCCTTCAGAGACAGCATGGCCCTGCCGCCATCTTGATTTTGGACTTCTAGGCTCCAGAACTGTGGGAGAATAAATTTCTGTTTCAAGCCACAAGGCTTATGGTAATTTTGTTACACCAGTTCTAGGAAAATAATGCAGCCAGAATCTTCACATCTTTAAAAATGGGGATGCTACCTTTCCACTCTATCACTGGAAGAAATGTATGAGAGAATGGTGCAGAAATGCTTTTAAAACCATAATATGCAATACAAATGTAAAGTATTATTTTTAACAAGAACATATTTTTAATTAGAAAAGTAGTTTATCAGCT
The DNA here is from genome assembly GCF_028858775.2 of Pan troglodytes. Taxonomy (NCBI): domain Eukaryota; kingdom Metazoa; phylum Chordata; class Mammalia; order Primates; family Hominidae; genus Pan; species Pan troglodytes. The sequence goes on along the minus strand of NC_072419.2, from coordinate 12,636,227 downwards.
TATTTTCAAATAAGTGTGATGGTTTGTGTGACAGTTTGGATCATTGTTCAGCAAATATTTTCTCCCCTCTCCTCTCCCAGCATGGGTAGCATATACTACCTGCCTGTTGCTGTTGGGCTTGGCCATTTGACTTCCTTTGGCCAATGGGATGTTAGTGGGTGTGATGTGAGCAGAGGCTGCCACTATGCTTTTGCAATCCTTTTGCACTCCTGCCTCCACTGTGAGAACAGGATTCCCCAGGTCATCACCTGAGCCACTGAATGGAATCCATGCAGCAGATCTAAATGGAGTCCACAGCCCGGAGCCAAGCCGAGCTAGATCAGCTGACCCACAGACAATTTGTGTGGGAACAAATTCTTGTTATTGTAAGCCACTGAGTTCTGGAGCAGTGTGTTAAGCAGCATCATTGTGGAATAGCTGACTAATGCAGGATGAGATATCCCCAAAAAGGAGAATAAGAAATCTATCCCATTCTAGCGGTATCCTAAGACACAGCTGATGGCATTTCAGAGTGTGTCTTTCTCATCTTTATACCATCCTGTCTCCTGGTTTTTGTTTTTGTATTTTAATAAGCTATCTATTAAGCCATTTGAAATTCATGGAAATTGGCCAGGCTCAGTGGCTCGCGCCTGTAATCCCAGCACTTTGGAAGGCCAAGGCAGGTGGATCACCTGAGGTCAGGAGTTCAAGATCAGCCTGACCAACATGGAGAAACTCCATCTCTACTAAAAATACAAAAATTAGCCAGGCAAGGTGGAGCACGCCTGTAATCCCAGCTACTTGGGAGGCTGAGACAGGAGGATCACCTGAACCTGGGAGGCAGAGGTTGCAGTGAGCTGAGACCATGCCATTGTAGTCCTCCATTGATTACAGTCCATCTCCACCACAATCAGGTCAAGATATATCCCCTACTCAGGTGTAATAATCTGGGACCTTTGTATCATGCATGTGGTTTCTTCAGAGACTCCGGTGTCTCTCTGCCAACACAACCCCATTATTCCGGCCATGCCATCAGGTTAAATAATTTGCTGAATTTCAGGGTAGGTTGACAGGTTGCCATAGCAGTCAAATAGGCCCCAGGAGCAACAGGGATACCAAAAGGGTAAGTGGCTTTGCAAACCAATGATAGAGCAAGTGAAATCAGCTCCCACCTCTCCAAAAAGCAGTCTCAACAATAATATAGCAAACATTTACATGGCTAAAAGAATTAGAAAGCTCGTATGTATTAAGGGCTATCACTTTTGTCTCCTATGAGTTCTCTCAATTCATCCCCTAGGTGAGGAAGGTATTATCAGCCCATTGTACAAAGTAGAAAACATGCAGTGGTGCACCGGTAAATGTTTACAACTCTGTGGACTGGGGAAACACTGATTTGCCAATTCCCATGGTGTAAAGATTCCCACCACAGCCAACATGATGTCAGTGAACACAGAGTTGGGAAGAAATGCAAACATCTGTCTTTCCAGTGGGGATAAACCAGCTCCAGCACGCATCAGAACTGTGCACAGAGAGGTCAAGCGACTTGTCGAAGTCACTCAGCTAGTATGTGGGAAGCGAGGATTTGTATGAAAATCTTCTGACTTGAGCGTGCTCCTCAACACTACTCTTGGTTTCCCATGAGAATGGCAAGGCCTCCGGAGCCAAGGGCCCTAGATAGTCTTTACTCGTGACAATGTCCTTGAGTTGATTTTTCTCAGAACATGTTTGAGTAAGACCTACAGAACTCCATAGACACTTTTTTCTTCCAATTACTTTACACTAGGTTTCAAATGCCAAAATAGTGAAAATTTCTGCTAAAAAGTTCTCAGATTCCCACTGTTGGTCCAATGTAACGTTTGCTTGCAAATCTGGGTGAGAGGTGGAGTTAAGAAGGAGAGGAAAGAGTTCTGCCTTTTTCCCGACAAAGACGACACCAAACCAGAGGACTTTCCACCCCTACAACTGGTTGGCCCAACTCTCACTAGTGTGTGGCAATCGTTGGTGCCAAGTCCTACCAGAGAGAGGTGACTTTTCCTAAGGGACTGAGTTCTGTTTCTAGAGGCTGCATGAAATGTTTTTACCCTGAGCTTTTCCTCCTTTTATAAGGTTCTTTTAATCAGGTGGACATCAGGAGAGCAAACAGGCAGCCAACACTTGGCAAGAACCTGCTGAATCCATTGCATGTAACTCAAGCAAAGTTCACCCTTTTAAGATAAGGGGCTGCACATGTTACTGTATGTTGGGGTAAGAAACATACATGGGCACAATTGGTCAGATATGAGACCACAGGGATTTGTGAGGCATGCCCTTAGTATTCATGATTCTGGTTTTTGCTTTGTTTTGTTTGAGATGGGGTCTCATTCTGTCACCCAGGCTGGAGTGCAGCAGTGCCATCTCAGCTCACTGCAACCTCCACCTCCTACGTTCAAGCGGTCCTCCCACCTCAGCCTCCCAAGTAGCTGAGACCACAGGCACGCACCACCACACCTGGCTAATTTTTTGTGATTTTGGTAGAGACAGGGTTTCGCCATGTTGCCCAGACTGGTCTTGAACTCCTGAGCTCAGGAGATCCACTGGCCTCAGCCTCCCAAGGTGCTAGGGTTATAGGCGTGAGCCACCGCACCCGGCCATTTATATATGGCATGAGCCACTGTGCCATACCTAAAATCAGCTGCTGCAGAACTAAAATGAGCAGATTGCAATTGTGGCCAACACCATTTTTTACCCAAAACCATTTTCCCATCTTCCTTGCTAACAGAACTTGATTTGGGCTGAATCAATGTGTCCAGATCAGTGATAGATCTACACTGGTCTATGCCAATTATGACAATCTTATTCCCTAACTGATCAGCTTCCTTTGTAGGTTGGCGGGGCCGGGGAGGGGCCATGGGATCCAATTCTGACCAATGAGGCCTAAGGGGAAGTATGCTTTGGAGATTTCTGGGAAAGTTTTTTCTATCCTAACAAAAGGGAAAGTCAGCTGGCTTCACCCTTCACCTTCCTATTCTTCCTGCCTTGAATGTGGATGTGACTTTTTGTTATGTAAGAAAAATAAATGAATGTATTTAAGCCATTGTTAGGTAGGGTTTCTGTATCTCATAGCTGAACGCATTTCTAACTGATAGTGGTGAGCAATGAACAAGTGAATTTTACAGTAATGGAGCAGAGGGTCAAGTTGACCCTACAATCTTTAGTTTGACTAATTGAATGACTGGAAACCCAATTGGTAGATAAATATAAAGAGTGTCATAAGGAGGAGAGGTCAGAGCACATAGGTAAGTTTTATTTGGGTGACTCTAAGACCTCAGTCATGCCTGACATAATGGGATTCTGTGACGCATGTGTGTGGACCTTTGCAATGGAGCTGCTCAGAACAGCCTTGGAACCCCCCTTTGGAAATTCTCAGCAAAGCCTGATTCACCTTCTCTGTAATTTCTTTACTGTCGATTATTTTTCAGTACTTTCATGGGGGGTTGATTTTTGGAAATATCTGAGACTAAGTAAGGTGCATTATGAGATTAGGATAAATAAAATATTTGGGCGAGTGATTTAATAAATAAACAATCCTGATAATTGTAGAGTGTGTGTGTGTGTGTGTGCGTGTATCAGAAACTCCTCCTGAAAGCAATTCCAGAACATGAATTACAAACATGTTTTTAACACTGGAAGCATCATTTGCAAAAAGATTTCACTTACTAAGTAATTTTGCTGAAGACTGACTTTTGCCAAATAATCTTTTTTATCTCTCTTAAAAGTTGGCAATCCAAACATTCTCTCAAGTAAAACAAGCAAGTATTCTCCATGTTCTCAATACTCCTCCCTCAGAAATGGTCTCAGAGTTCTCATCTTGGGTCCTTTATCAGATTTACTTTATGAAATTGAATATAATTTCTGCAGCAATAAAATGGAAATAATAGCATTTGCCTCCCTCCTAAAGAAATGTGGTGAACAAGAGTTGGTCAGCAACACCTAGAATCTGGAGTATCTCTCATGGGTTCCATAAATAGTTGGCATAATTAATAACTGCTAGTAAAGAGATTGTGTTATTAATATATTACTGAGGATTAATAATCATGTATTATAATCTTTCCAGAAATGACAAAATATCATCACTATTAAAATCTTCTTCAAAAAAATACCTAATGTTCCAATTCTCCGAGATTACTGTCCTACCCTCTTTTCTTCTCAACCCTCCACATCTGCCCCTCAGCTGTTGAGCTCACCTGCACATTATCGAGCAGCATGAAGTTATCATATGGGAACAGCCTCATCTTTTCACTGTGCACCTGTCCTCGCCATATCTTATTTCCTTCTGTTTCAGTGAGGAGTGCCTTCAGAGTATTATCCCCTTGTGGCCTCTGAAGGACTTTATTCCTGCAGTTTCCTCTTCTCTCTTCTGCATCATTCACCTCTCCCCACTCCCCAGTGCCTTCTCATCTAATCTGTAAACATGTTCTGTATCTGTGGGGTGTTTAAACATGGCTGCAAATTCCTTGACAGTCTTCCCATCAAGAGGGAGGATCTGGCAGGGCACGGTGGCTCATGCCTGTAAAGCCAGCACTTTGGGAGGCCGAGGCGGGAGGATCACTTGAGGTCAGGAGTTCGAGCCCAGCCTGGCCAATATGGCAAAACCCCATCTCTACTAAAAATACAAAAAATTAGCTGGGCATGGTGGCGTGCACCTGTAATCCCAGCTACGAGGGAGGCTTAGGTGGGAGAATCATTTGAACCCGGGAGGCTGAGGTTGCAGTGAGCCGAGATTGCACCACTGCACTCCAGACTGGGTGACAGAGCAAGACTCTGTCAAAAAAAAAAAAAAAAAAAAAAAAGGAGGTATCTACGTCCCCACTAATTAAATCTGGGGGTGGGGGTTGTGGCTAGATTGACCAATAGAGTACAGCAAAAGGAATACTATGTGACCTCCATGCATAGGTCATGAAAGGCCAAGCAGCATCTGTCCTGTGCTGGAGCACTCCCTCACAGAGCCCTGAGACCACTTCGCAAGAACGTCAATTACCCTGAGGCCGCCATGCTAGAGAAGTCACATGTCTGCACTCCAGTCGATAGTCCTGGTGGAGCCTAGCCTTCTAGTCATCCCCATCAAGGTGCCAGGCATGTGAGTGAAGCCACCTTAAACCCTCAAACCAGCCCTTTCAACAGCTGACTACCAGCAATGACCCCAGTCAATGCTGCAAGGAGCAAAACAATCATCTAGGGGGGCGCTAACCCAATTCCTAACCCACAAAATAACGGAATCAAATACAGCAGGTCAAATCATATTGTTTTATTCAATATCATTTTCTTATAATGTGGATGAGAAAAAAAAATTGGTCTACTGTCTCTGTGAAGTTTGCAGGTTCTCCCCATGTCTACGTGGGTTTTCTCCAGGCATTCTGGTTTCCCTTCACGTCTCAAAGCTGTGTATATCAAGTTCATTGGCGTGTCTACATGGTTCAAGTCTGAGTGAGTGTGTATGCATGTCTGAACGCACCCTGCAATGGGATGGCATCCTGCCCAGGGCTGGTTCCAGCCTTGCACCCTGAGCTGCTAGGATAGGCTCTGGCCACCTGCTACCCTGAACTGGAATAAGCAGGTAAATAATGATGTTGTTTTTGTTAATCTTTCTTAAATATAAAATATATGTATAGCTCACATTTATTTTATTTATTTATTTTGAGACGGAGTCTTGCCCTGTCACCCGGGCTGGAGTGCCGTGGCACGATCTTGGCTCACTGCAACCTCTGCCTCCCAGGTTCAAGTGATTCTCCTGCCTCAGCCTCCCAAGTAGCCAGGATTACAGGCGCATGCCACCACGCCCAGGTAATTTCTTGTATTTTTAGTAGAGATGGGGTTTTACTATGTTGACCAGGCTGGTCTCAAACTCCTGACCTCATGATCTGCCCACCTCGGCCTCCCAAAGTGCTGGGATTACAGGCATGAACCACCGCACCAGGCCATTTATTTTAATATTTAACATTAGAAGTGTTTTGGTCTTTATTTATAAGGTTTGGTGATGTTTTTGTGACCATAAATATGCCACAGGAACCTAACTCTTGTTTATATCAATTCGCCTATAGTAAAATTGGTTTCATGATACATGGCTTCATTCAAAGTCACAGTTTCCAAGAACCTATCAACAACGTTAAGTGGCGATGTACTGAATAATGACTTGTTTTAAGCCACTAAGTTTTGGGATACTTGTCAGCAAGAAATAACCACAACAACGTCCCCCACCTTAAATAGTTTTTAAACTCTACCTCGCCCTATTCTTCTGCTCCATCTCACCCTAAAGCTTCTCCAGAGAGTTAAGAAGGCTAACACACACTTTCCCGTGTCCTAACTCACTCCTCTCCTGCTTCAGTCTCAACCCCTCAGTAGACCCTGCTCTTGTCCAGGTCATAAATGTCTCCTCTTATTTAGTCTCTAAAAACCTGATCAGCCATGCTTTCCTCAATGAAACAGGCCTCTCCTCTTTCACGGTATCAAACTTTCGTGAGTTTTCTTCTATCTCCCTGACTGCTCCTTCTCATCCACCTCAGCTCATTCCTCCTCCTCTGCCCACCTTCAAAGGATAGAATGATAGCTTAATTCCCTTCTCTTCCATCTCTACTCACCTTCCCTAGGTGACCTCAACCCGTCTATTGCCTTTAAGCACCATCTCACTCTGATGCCTCCCAAATGTAGCCCCAGCTCTCCCCTGAATTCCAGAGCTGGATGGCCAATTGTCTCCTCAATTGTCTTCCTTGGAGGCCTGACAGACATCTCAAACTTCACATAGCCAGAACGAGCCTGTGGTTTCTCTACCCCTCATAGGTTGCTCTCTCAGATCCCTCTATCCCAGGAAATGGCATCTCAATCCAGCCAGTTCTCAGCCAAAAGCCTGGGAATCCTCCTTCATGCCTTCTTTCCTCTCATCACTCACGTGGCTGCTGGAACAAATTATCACAAATTTGGTGGCTGAAACCAACCCACGATATTTGATATGGTTTGGATTTGTGTCCCTACCCAAATCCCATGTCAAGTTGTAATCCTCAATATTGAAGGTGGGACTTGGTGGGAGGTGATCGGATCATGGGGGAGGATTTCCCTCTTTGGTGCTGTTCTCATGATCGAGTTCTCACGAGATCTGGTTGTTTGGAGGTGTGTGACACCTCCCCGCTCTCTCTCTTCCTCCTGCTCCAGTCGTGTGAAGATTGTTGCTCCGCCTTTGCCTTCCACCTTGAGTAAAAGCTCCCTGAGGCCTCCTCAGTCATGCTTCCTGTACAGCCTGTGGAACGATGAGCCAACTAAACCTTTCTCTTTGTAAATTACCCAGTCTCAGGTATGTCTTTATAGCAGTGTGAGAATGAACCAACACAATATTGTTCAGCCGTAAAAAGCAATAACATCTTGATACGTGCTGCCACATGGATCAACCTTGAAAATTATGCTTAGTCAAGCCAGAGACCAAAGGACAAATATTGTATGATTCCACTTATAGGAGGTACCTAGAATAGGCAAATATAGAGACAGAAAGTAGAACAGAGGTTACCAAGGGTTGGGGGAAAGAGGGAGTTATTGTTTCATGAGTACAGAGATTTTGTTGGGGATGATGAAAATGTTTCAGGTATAGATAGTGGTGATGGTTACCCAATATCATTGTGAATATATTTAATGCCACTGGAGTGCACACTTGACAAACGGTTTAAATGATAAATATTACGTCATATATATTTTACCACAATAAAAGTAACAACGACAACATACACATTTATTGTCTCTAAGTTCTGGAGGGGAGAATCCTGAAATCAGTGTCGCTGGACCAAAGTCAAGGTGTCACCAGGGCCACATATCCTCCAGAGGACCCCATCCACTTCCTTGCTTCTTCCAGTTTGAGAACTGCATTCCTTACATTCTGTGGTCCTTTCTCTATCTTCAAAGTCATCCATGTAGTGTCTTCCTTTGGTTTTTGTTGTTGTTGTTGTTGTTGTTGTTTTGCTTTTCTGAGACAGGGTCTCGCTGCATCACCCAGGCTGGGAGTGCAGTGCAATCACAGCTCACTGCAGCCTCAACCTCCCACCTCAGCCTCTCAAGTAGCTGGAACCACAGGCATGTACCACCATGCCTGGCTAATTTTTAAACTTTTTGTACAGACAGGGTCTCTCTATCTTACCCAGGCTGGTCTTAAACTCCTGGGCTCAAGTGATCCTCCCACCTTGACCTCCCAAAGTATTGGGATTACAGGCATGAGCTACCATGCCCGGCCTTCCTTCTGTCTTCACATTGCCTTCTCTGTAGTAAGTTCTCCCTCTTCCTCCCTCTTATAAGAATAGTAGTGATTATAGGACAGGCATGGTGGCTCACACCTGTAATCCCAGCACTTTGGGAGGCTGATGTGGGCGGATCACCTGAGGTCAGGAGTTCAAGACCAGCCTGACCAACATGGAGAAGCCCTGTCTCTATTAAAAATACAAAATTAGCTGGGTGTGGTGGCGGCGCATGCCTGTAATCCCAGCTACTCGGGAGGCTGCGGCAGGAGAATCGCTTGAGCCTGGAAGGTGGAGGTTGTGGTGAGCCGAGATTACGCCATTGCACTCCAGCCTGGGCAACAAGAGCAAAACTCTGTCTCAAAAAAAAAAAAAAAAAAAAAGGAACGGTAGTGATTACATTCAGAGCCCACAGGGATAATCACCTTATCTCAAGGTCTTTACTTTAATCATATACACAAAGTTCCTTTTACTATATAAGATAACGTTTACATGTTCCAGGGTCTAACACATGGATATATTTGGGGACTATTATTCAGCCTAACACACCTCACTTCCAATCCACCAACAGATCCTGTTGATTCTACTTTCAAAACATATTTCAAATCCGTGTACTTGTCTTCGCCTTTACTGTCATTACTCTCAGGGCAACATCACCACCTCCCCCATGGGCATTTTCAACAGCTTCCTAATGTAACTCTCCAGCTTTGCTTTTGCCTGCAATCCACACAGCAACAAGGGCATCTCAAACATAGCCGGCTCTTTCTTGCTATTGCCTGGAACATAATTCCCATGGCCCTGTGCATGACAGCTCCCTCTCATCCTCAGGTCTCAGTTCAAATAAAGTCACCCTTCTTGATGACCATCTCCACTCTCCTTTCCAATTCCTTTATGTCACATCACCCTGTTTATTTCCTTTATAACTCTAATTGCAATCTATAATTACCTACTATGCACCCACAGAAATTAAAAAATTTAAAATAAATAAAAATTTAAAAATCCATAATGACCGTGTTCATTTATTTGCATATTGTCCGTGTTCCCCAACAGAATGAGAGCTCCTTGAGAGGAGGGACTATGCCTGCTCTGGCATTTAGAACAGTATCTAGCACAGAGCGGCATTCAACGTGATGAGTGAATGAATAAATGAACCTATGAACGTGACACTGTAATCAAGGCCTGTGTCAGTCCAAATAAACAGGTTATGCTGTGGTAACAAGCACCCAAAAACCACAAAGGTTTATCTCTCATAGTATCTATGCAATGTGATCAGCTCTGGGGGAGCTCGGGTCTTCCTAGGGATCCAGGCTGATGGAGCAACCACCATCAAATAGTGGCAACTGGCATGCCAGTGAGGAAGACAGAGCTCTGGAGGGCCTCATACTAACAATTGGATGGCATTGTCTGGAAGTGACACACATCACTTCCTGTTGCAAATCATTGGCCAGAACAAAACGTGGAAACATGGCCCCACCCACCCACAAAGGGCCAGGCAGTACAATCCTACCAGTAGCCAAAAGAGGCAAAACCTGAACTATATGGCCAATAGCCCTGATGACTACCACAGTGCCTTTCACAGAATGACCCCAAATAACCTTTCCAATCTCTCCTCCCTACACTCCTCCTCCATGGCCCCTACCATCCTCCCACCCCCCCCGCCACCATACTGAACTACCTATTTGCTCAACACACCATGCCTTGTCAAGCCTCCATTTCTTTCACATACTGGGCCCTCTGCCTGGGATGCTCTTAAAAGATAACCACTATTCTGACCATTGATTCAGAACGGGAATTCCCTCTGCCTGGGATGCTGTTAAGAGGTAACCATTATTCTGACCATTGATTAGTTTTGCCTGTTCTTGAATTTCATAAAAATAAACCCATATAGTATGTACTCTTTTGTGTTTGGCTAAGAGATTCATCTGTGTTGTTAAGCATGGCATAGTTCATTCTTTTTTGTGGCTGTATAGTAACCCGTTGTATGACTATACCATGATTTACGTATCAGTTTTTCTATTGATAGCCTTTTGGGTTGTTTCCATTTTGGAGCATTTATAAAGTTGCTATAAACATTCTTTTGGTGGCTATACACACTCATTTCTCTTGAGTATAAACCCAGGAGTGTAATTTCTGAGTAATAAGGTAGACATATGCCTAGCATTCATAGAGACTGCCAAGAAGTTTTCCAAAGTAGCTATACCATTTGACATTCCCACCAGCAGCATATGAGTTCTAGCCAGGCACCATTTAAGCCCAGGAGTTTGAGATTAGCCTGGACAACATAGTGAGACCCCCACCTCAAAAAAAGTTACATTTGCTCCACAACCTTGGCAACATTTGATATTGTCAATCTTTTGAATTTTGGCCATTCTGGTGGGTGTACTACAGTATCTCATTATGACTTAAATTTGCATTTCAGTGGTAAATAATGATGTTGAGCATATGCTCCTATACTTATTGAACAGCATGCATTTTTTCATTCAACAAAATGTTACTGAACATCCACAATGCATCTGCTGTTTCTATAGCAATGGGGAATAAATAACACTCGAGCTCCACAAGATTCCAAATCATTGCTTTGTTTGTCAAGCACTTCTATTTTTGAAAGAATTTTTGTTAACATATTAGAAATCTAAATAAATGCACAGACAAACCCCGACTGCTCTTCTGAAGAAAATTCCAAATAAGGAAATGTAACTGATCAGAAACAGGAGAAGGAGAGGGCACAGTCACACTCATTCATTCAGTAAATCTGTCTCTCTCTCTCTCTTTTTTTTTTTTTTTGTGAGACAGAGTTTTGCTCTTGTTATCCAGCTGGAGTGCAACGGTGCAATCTCAGCTCACTGCAACCTCCACCTCCTGGGTTCAAGCGATTCTCCTGCCTCAGCCTCCTGAGTAGATGGGATTACAGGTGAGTGCCACCACACCCAGTCAATTTTTTGTATTTTAGTAGAGATGAGGTTTCACCATGCTGGCCAGGCTCATCTCCAACTCCTGACCTCAGGTGATCTACCCGCCTCGGCCTCCCAAAGTGCTAGGATTACAGGTGTGAGCCACCGCGCCCAGCCCAGTAAATCTCTCTTAAGCATCTATGGTGTGCAGTTGCTGCCAGATACTCAGATGCAGCAGTGAACAAGTTAGACATAATTTCTGGATGAACAGAGCTCACAGTTCAACTTTTTGTGATGTGCTGTGTGCTCACACTGTGCATGATTTTTTTCTGTCTTCCATCCCTTCTAGGCTGGGAACTGCTTGAGGGAAGGGTCCAAGCCTTGTTCATCTCTGAGCCCCCGTGTTATATACTGAGCACCTGGGTCGTACACTAGCATGGTCTCAAGATACATGTGCTGAACTGCTAAGCCAATTCATTTACTTTACAGATGAAAAATAAGAGATAGACAGAAGCTTAAGAACACAGACACTGTACCCAGAAAGATGGTAGCGGTGTCGGAATGAGAATTCAGCGTCTTGTGTCCCAGTTAAGGTCCGTTTCCCCTAGTATGCTGCCTCTGGCTGTGGTAAATTCCAGAATATAATTTGTAAATTTTCCTATCCACTGTCCCATCCCACTTCCTAAAGTCACATGCAAAATAAAGTGGCAGGTTAGAGTCTGAACTCACATTTCTGTTTGAATCTTTTCCACTATGGATTTTAAAAGGATCTCAAATGGTATCTTCTAAAATTCTAAGCATTCTATCAATCCTCATGCTGAAATCTGACTTGGTGAGTGACACTTCAAAAAGAAAATAAACATGCGTCTCAACCCATTACTACTTTATTTCCTCCAGATCATTTCCTCACAGGCAGGGCAGCCACGTCAGTGAACCCACTCAGATATCTTGGTTTCTACCACTTGGAAGCCTCTTTTCTACATTCCATTTTGGGAGAGCTGGCTCTTCCCGGAGACTTGACAACCTGGTACCGTCTCCTCCCACAATCACCCTCCCATTCTTCTGGCTTATCTCTGGTGTCAGAGAAGAATGTAATCTTCAGGCGTGTACATTCTGACTCCCATGTTTTGGGGAAGACCCCTCAGCGTAGCTGACTGGCATCTGGAGAGCAGGACAGGGGCAGCTGGCCGAGCAGTCACCTGTCACCTGGGCCAGCCCTCATCACCCCATTGCAGGCTGCAAGAGTTGTAAAGAGAGCTGGACAGGACTCACTTAGAAGATACCAATTCTGGGTCTCTGGGGCAGTCTGTATTGGGAGTAATTATTCCTGGAGTTCTGGGGGTAAATGGGAACAGCTGGAGTCAGAGCCCCTGAAACCGCTCTGTGGCTCGATGCTTGCCAGGTGTGTTTACTTAGCCATACCTTCAGGGAAAGACTCACATTGCTAATATCAGGGCAGGCGAGACCTGGTTAGCTGTGCAAATAAACCCAGAGCCAGAGTGGAACAGTGAGAATTAGATCGCCTTTGCTTTTCACTGGGTAATTAGGAACTCAACACTGTGTGACCTCAGACAAGCCAATTTCTCTCTCTGGGGCTCAGTTTTCTCCTAAAATCGACAAGGAGGGATGGGACCAGACAACTTCTAAAGTTCTTTCTAAGGCCAAAGATCCATGACTCTGATTTTTATCTAAATCCATAAAAGTGTGGCCAAGTATATAATTACTGGCTCTTTTTTCCCCCTGCTGCTATAGTTTTACTGTCTAACCTTGTAATCTTCTTCCAACAGATTTTTTCTCTCAAAGATCCTAAGAATGTGGGGAATCTGAATTGGAAGGTTTTCTGGGACTCAATTTTCTACCTCCACTTTTGCTCACTCCTCCGTCTCAACTCTCATCTTAGCCCTACTCAATGCTGGGATGCTGGAGGACTTGAGCTGTGAATTTCAGGAACTTGAATTTGATTTTTACTGATTTGAGTCCTGCCCCATCCACTCCTGGGAATTGTGGAGAACACCATGATCCTCCATGTACACTGTCATACCTTTTCCCATTCATTTGTCAGAACATTTCTCCTGTGTGCCAGACGCCACCCCAGGCACTAGGGCTAGGAAATAAACCATGCGGCTCTGTTATCAGGAAGTTTAGTCCTAAACTACAGAATAAGCCACATCAATCTGCTTGATGACAGGTAGCCAATGTTACCTAGGAAAGAATACCAAGGAAGGCACTTAATTCGCCTGGGGGCATCTGCTTGGGTGAAATCTTGAAGGATGCTATAGCAGGTGCTGTCAGTGCCTACCCTATCCCCTTAGCCCTCCGTGGAGTTGCTTGATCTATGTGCCCGGAAGTTAAAGCCACAGAAGAACCCTCAAACCAACAAAAAGCAGAAGCTGGCAGATAGATATCCCCTCTTCCTTGCCACTTAATGGAACAATCCTGAGGTATGCTCTACACAGTCTTACAGAGGCCCCCAGCAAGATGAGGCCCCCAGCAAGATGGAGCCCCAGTTGTCCACGGCAGTCTCTGCTCATCAACACATCATCAGTGCCTTTCCTTCCCTGTCTCACTTCCTTATTCCATCTCCGCACTCCTTGAGATCGCCTCCCAAATAAATTATGGGTATGGCACCTAGGTGTGTATTTCAGGGTCTCCTTTCAAGAGGGCCCACGCTAGTTATAAAAAAAAATTAGCTGAAATAGAGACTAAGGCAATAAAATGGGGGGCATCCAGGCAGAGGAACAGCTACAGTAAAACCATGGAGGGCAAGCATGGCACAGCACTTGGCGTGGCATTTGAAGGACGCATATTTGTTGGTTCCAGGATTGTGTTGCAAGACCTTAGCATTCTTCTCTGGAGAGGACAAACACTTTAGTCCTCTTGTCCTGACCTCCAAGAAGTGCTAGAAGAGGAGAAAAGGCTGGAAAAGAGGGCTGAGCCTCCCTGAGAGGTGCCTGGTAGGCCCTACCCAGTCATCCTCCTCAGTCTTGGGCCCACAGTGACCCAAGAAGTCAGCCCTGTGTATTTTGAGAATGAGCGGCTCAACTATGGAAGGAAATTTCCCAGTGTCTTGGCTTCTCACACAATTTGGGTCTAAGTATTTGGAGAAGATTCTCTTGTGCTTAAGGGCATATTATAGTATCAGATGCTGAGGTCTATGGAAGGCAATGTAAGACAGTGGTTTGGCCAGGCGCAGTGGCTCATGCCTGTAATCCCAGCACTTTGGGAGGCCAAGGCGGGTGGATCACTTGAGGCCAGGAGTTCAAGATCAGCCTGGTCGACATGGCAAAACCCCATCTCTAGTAAAAATAGCCCCTAAAAATTAGCCGGGCGTGATGGCACATGCCTGTAATCCCAGCTACTTGGGAGGCTGAGGCATGAGAATCACTTGAACCTGGGAGGTGGAGGTTGCAGTGAGCCACAGCTGCACCACTGCACTCCAGCCTGGGTAACAGAGGGAGACTCTGTCTCGAAAAAAAAAAAAAAAAAAAAAAGACGTGGTTAAATCACATAGCTCACTCCATATGTGCTCCAGAATCTAGAGCGCAAAAACCTTTGCGAGCCTCAGTTTCTTCGTCTGTAATATGATAGTAAGTACCTGGGGAGGATTAGATGAGACTATGCATATGGCATTAGGCTCTGACTATAGTAACTGCTCAGTTTTTAAAAAGGAGATGATGAAGCTAAGCAGAGTGTACTACCCACTGGGGCAAGGCCAACCGACTGCCCCAGAAAGACCGATAAGCAAACCCTGCCATGTACGGTCTGCCATCAGCCTCCCCAGCTCAGAAGCTGCACGGGGCAGCCTGCCAAGGATGTGTGTGCTAGGGCTGGGTATGACCAGGGAAACAGGACAGTCCAGAGGGCCAACCTCAGGTCAGCCTGGCCAGGCCAGGCCCTTGCCACCACTGGCAAACTGGCCAGCAAGCAGCAGTGGCAAGAAGTTGGCTCAGAGGGCCTGGGGCTTCAGGCAACCACAGGATGATGCCTCCAGGGGGATTCCTCAGCCAGGGCCACTCCAGAACCCTCGCCTACTGGTGCACAGAGGAGTAGCACCCTGACATGGCTCCCCAAGGTCCTGTTTTATAGGCCTCCGCAGTGAACCAGCTTCCTTCCTCCTCAGGGTCTCTGTTCAGTCCAGGCGTGTTTCCATGGATTTGGCTCCCTCTCATCTGGGAAAGCCCTGCCTGGACTCCCCAGACCCCTGCTGGCCTCAGCATGGTCAGTCGCCTTACATGGGTGGACCTGGCTGGTTTAACTCTGAGGGAAACATGATGTTCTAATTCTTTTTGTTTGTTTGTTTGTTTGATAGAGACGAGGTCTTGCTATGTTGCCCAGGCCTGTCTTGAACTCCTGCCTTCCTGCCTCAGCCTCCCAACATGCTGGGATTACAGGCATAAGCCACCATGCCTGGCTTAATGTTTTAATTTTTGGGCGTGGAGCTCTCCGTGCAAAGGCAAAGAGGAAGCAGGCTGCCCACTGGTCTGCGTGCTGACCCCACCTCTAACTCTCTGACTTCTTCCCACCTGGCCTCCTATGTCTCCATGGCATGTGTTTATACCTCTGGGGCCTGGGCCCGGGCTCCCTGGGAGGTGACTGCATGAGCCCCAGGCTGGGGAGCACAGAGCGGCCTCTCCTGCCCCGCTCGGGCAGAGGAGCAATGCTTGTGAGCAGCAGGGTCCTAGCTGGCACTGAGACTGGAAAGATCTTCAGGCTGTGGGTGGAGAAGGCCTCAATGGAGATCCTCGGGAATTTCCAATTAACCAATCAACCCTAATAGGCCAGTTTCTGAGGTATCCTGGAGTTCCTCAGGGCTGTCCAGATAAGGACTGACAGGAGGAAAGTTCTGGTCTCAGTGGCTGTCACGCAAAGCTGCGGCTCATTAACCCTGACGAACTCTCAGATGGGGCTAGGCGGGATTGGGGGAGGATGCAGATCAAAGGCCCTCAGAGGAAATGACCGAGCTCTGCCTTGGGACTCTGGGGGAGAGAGGTGCTGTCTGCTCTAAACAAAAAAAAAAAAAAAGAAAGAAAATAAAGCCACCTAAATCCCGTCATCCCACCATCTAGAGATAATCACTTCTAAACATTTTGTTATTTAGTATTTCCTTTCATTATGACTACAACATAGAGTATAATAAGTGAACATTTATTATATATAGGTGTGTTAGTCTCTTTTCATGCTGCTGACAAAGACATACCTGAAACTGGGAAGAAAAAGAGGTTTAATTGCACTTACAGTTCTATGTAGTCGGGGAGGCCTCAGAATCATGACGGGAGGCAAAAGACTCTTCTTACATGGCGGCAGCGAAAGACAATGAGGAAGAAGCAAAAGCGGAAACCCCTGATAAACTCATCAGATCTTGTGAGACTTATTCACTATCAGGAGAACAGCACGGGAAAGACTGGCCCCCATGATTCAATTGCCTTCCTCTGGGTCCCTCCCACAACACACAGGAATTCTGGGAGATACAATTCAAGTTGAGATTTTGGCGGAGACACAGCCAAACCATATCAATAGGTGTAAAATAAAAATGAATATTTTTATTTAAAAACTAAAAAAAAAAAAAAAAAGGTCTCTAAACAAAGCTCACTCAAGCATCACATCTTCGGGAGACCTGGGGCTGGTAATCAGGACCCATCCTCCCAGGCATGCAGCGGGAATGTTCTTTCTGCATTTCTGTCCTCTGTTTATTCTCACTCCTTACGAGAGACAAACGTCCACACTGTGACTGAGCGGGGTCCCAGAGCCACCAAACAAACTCTCCTCCGGGCCTCTTGGGTCTGGTTTGAGCCTGCTCTGCCCCAGACCCTTCTGAGGATCCTCTCTCCTGCCACTTTTTCCTGGAAATCCCTGCAAGCTTCCTCTAGACTCGGATGCCTTCCCTCCTTTGGGAGAATTGGCTTCCAGCCATCCCAGAAAATGGGAGCCACCTGGCAGGAAGGATCAAATTCCTAAGTGGTGACAGCGCTGCTCTGCCTCACTGCACTCCACTAGCCCTCACCGCTACTCCTTTCATTTCTCCAGCCTGGGAAAGGTAGTGTTCTGAGAGGTAAAGATGGGGAGGGCTAGGAGGAGGTGCCAGGCCTGGAAAGGGCCAGGGGCAGGCCCTAGCGGGAGAGGAGGGAGCTGAGCAATGAGGGTGTTGGCTAAAGACAACAGCGTCTTGATGGGAAAGGAGGAGCAATGGGAAAGACTGGAGTATCTCAGGCCCTCTCAGTGGATGGGGGTTGTGGGAGAGAGGCAGCTGGGAGACAGGCCTCCCTCTGGAGTTCGTAGCTGAGTTGCTGTCCAAATCAGTGGTCCCTAGAATCTATAAAACAAAACTGAGAACTTCAGAGGTGCATCCAGAGGAGCCACACTCCAAAAGGACCACTTCCAGGTAAGCGTGACACACTGCTGGGTGCACACGCTCCTGGCTTCAGGTTCCAGGATCTTTCTCACTGCCTTCATCCCCAGCTAGTAATAGAGAGACCCTTCCCCTGGAGCCTGGGTGGTGACTCGGAGATCTACTGGTCAGCACAGAGAGCTGGGGCAGGAATACACATCTGCAGTGATGAGGGATATGGAGCAGTGACCTCATGGCCAGGGCATGGTTAACGGTATCTTTGCCACTCCCAAGCTAGCCCATGGCTGCCGGATCTTCCTCTGCTTGATCTCCTAGCTGACCTGTGCAACCCTAGGTAGTCCAGAAATTCCACAACTAGCAGCTCCCAGCCATCCCTCCTGGGCAGGGCTAATACTGGGGGATCTGGCTTTTGTTAGAACCCACATGGGACCAGCAAATGTTTGACTCCAGGGTTCACAGGGCTTTGTTCTTCTGCTGAAGGCAACCCTGAGCATGCTCCCAAGAAATGGACTCCAGGACTTATTTTAGGCAAACTAGGATTCCCCTGTGGCTGGGCAGTTCTAATGGGGAAAAGCGGGGTAACTGAGAGTTGTTGAACGGACAAAATCTTCCTCATGTTTCTAGCCTCGTGAGGGCATTCACGTTTATGGAGCAGTGACTGTTTTCCTGGGGAGAGTTTGCAGCAATAAAGGGGACATCCCTTTCCTGTAGAAGCTCACAGGATGGGGGTACATAAACGGAGGGAGTTATTGAGAGATTCAGGCCCAGATTGGACAGATGAAGAAGGCCTCTCTCTCACGAGAAGAGGAAAAGGCATCCTTGAAGGGAGGAAGAGCAGGGGGTACCACAGTGCTCCTAGGGGAGACGACAGGGCAAAAGCAGACAGGGGAGAGGTCACTGCACACTGGGCGACTCTGGGAACGTCTCCCCGCCCTGCAGGGAACATCCAGCGCCTGTGCTCCTCCTCAGAGCCCTGGAGGTGGGGTTGGGACGCGCATCTGACTCTTTGTGCGGGGGTTCCTGTGGATTTGATGGGCGTCCTGCTGTTCTCTCCCCAGACGCCATGCGGCAAACCCTACCGCTGCTGCTGCTGACGGTGCTGCGCCCCAGCTGGGCAGACCCTCCCCAGGAGAAGGTCCCGCTCTTCCGGGTCACTCAGCAGGGCCCCTGGGGGAGCAGTGGCAGCAACGCCACCGACTCGCCCTGCGAGGGGCTGCCCGCCGCGGATGCGACGGCCTTGTCCCTGGCGAACCGCAACCTGGAGCGCCTGCCCGGCTGCCTACCGCGCACACTGCGCAGCCTCGACGCCAGCCACAACCTGCTGCGCGCCCTGAGCACTTCCGAGCTCGGCCACCTGGAGCAGCTGCAGGTGCTGACCCTGCGCCACAACCGCATCGCCGCGCTGCGCTGGGGCCCGGGTGGGCCGGCGGGGCTGCACACCCTGGACCTCAGCTACAACCAGCTGGCCGCTCTGCCGCCGTGCGCCGGGCCCGCGCTGAGCAGCCTCCGCGCCCTGGCGCTCGCCGGGAATCCGCTGCGGGCGCTGCAGCCCCGGGCCTTCGCCTGCTTCCCCGCGCTGCAGCTCCTCAACCTCTCCTGCACCGCGCTGGGTCGCGGAGCCCAGGGGGGCATCGCCGAGGCGGCGTTCGCTGGAGAGGATGGCGCGCCCCTGGTCACGCTCGAAGTCCTGGATCTCAGCGGCACGTTCCTTGAACGGGGTGAGTCCGGGCGCCCCGCGTTTTCAGCCGGCCTGAGCGCAGAGCCAGGCTGCGCGTGCGCTCCGGGGGGCAGGGCTGCGTTCTTCCTCGAGGGGTGACCCGGGTGCCCAGCTCGTAGGAGGGTTCAAAAAGACACCAGCTACATTTTTCGAGCAAGCGGGCCCAGTTTGAAGCGCCACACAGGAGTCACTTTCTTGAATCCTAAGAGATAGGAACTGTTACCATCTCCTTTTTACATATGAGGGAACCCTAGCACAGAAAGGCGAAACTTGGTCACACATTAAGCAAATCTGAACCCAGGCATTCTGGGTCCAGAGCCCAAAACTTTAACCACTCTGTTCTGCTTCCCAGCATGGCTAGATAAGTGCTTGTGGAATGGGGAAGTGAGTGCATGCTTTGGGGCTGATGAATGGAAAAACTGAGCCGCAAACATGCAGTTAGCTGAAGTGACTGAGGCTTCCAGGATGAATTCACTGATTTTTCTACCTGGTTGGGCAAAATAGTTTCTGTGAATGTTTAATCACTCAAGCCACAGGAGAGTGGTGAGGATAACCGGTCTCCTGTTCTTGGTGTTCTTTGATTCACAAGGTCGGTTTTACTATTTTTTAAAAAACACTTCACGTGTCTACAACCACCTGTTTCATCAAAGACAAAGAGAAAAAACAGCTAGAATGGGGAATACCGAGGGGAAGGGGCACGTTCTCCATGTATTAGGAGAGCCACAAAATTAGGTTTCTGGGGGCCCCTCGCCTCCTTAATTACGTTCCGCAGAAGTTCCCCACACTTGACAGACATCAGAGCAAAGTCTGGTTATTTTCTGTGTGGACTTTAATGAGAAGGTGGAGCAGCAACAGACTTGGAGACAGTGTCCTGGGTTCAAGCCTTGTCTCTGCCGCTTTCCAGCTATGTAGCCTTGGGCCAATCAATCCCCTCTCTGGCCTTGGCCGACTCAGATTGGAAGAAAGGAAGGACTGCTTGTCCCTGAGCACCCTTCCAGCTGAAATGACCACAATTCTGAGATTCCCAGAGCTGCTAACTGTGCCCGTGCTCAGCGATGACCTTCACCATTCACCTTGCCACTCTCGTTCTTCCTTCATGCCGTGCTGGCCTCCTGGGTTTGTGCGTTCTGGAGTAGTTGGCAGTTTCCCTTCTGTGTTTCAGTTGAGTCAGGGTGGATCAGAGACCTGCCGAAGCTCACATCCCTCTACCTGAGGAAGATGCCTCGGCTGACGACCCTGGAGGGGGACATTTTCAAGATGACCCCCAACCTGCAGCAGCTGGACTGTCAGGACTCCCCAGCACTTGCTTCTGTCGCCACACACATCTTTCAAGATACTCCACATCTACAGGTCCTTCTGTTCCAGAAGTAAGTGCTTCTGAGGCACAGCTTCATCACATGACTGATTTTTGCCCATTACGCTATGTTGAATTTTATAGAACAAACCAGACCTTAATTTTTCTCCCAATACTCTTCCAAATCCTCTCTGGGGCTTTGTTTTCCCCCACCCTTTGGGTGATATCTTGGGTAGGTCCCAGATAGTCCACCCAGCCACCTAGCCTTGCAACTCAGTCCAGTTCAGAGTAGCATTAGAACGCCAAACTCCTATGCCTTTAAAGTTTATTTTAAGCCCAGTCTTAGAAATTTACAGTGGGAAGAGGTGAGGAGGACCTCAGGTCTCCTCTCTGTCTGGATCTGCTTTCTTCCCCACATGTCATGCAAGTTCAGTCCCTTCCAGAATTTGAGTGGGTCTAGGGATGAAAGTATTGATATTGTTAGAAAATCCCTTGGAAGTCTATGGGCAGGCCCTGTTAGTCCTCTTTTACACAATGCAGTCACTAAAGATGGAATTATTCTTCTAAAAGGATGAACAACTTTTCAAAGCAAAGGCAGAACCATTCACTCATTCTGTCCTTTATTCAATAAATAGCTATTGAGCACACGATGTTGTGAGGAGAAATGCTTTGTATCTCTGGCTCAGACTCCTTTGAGCTCGATAAAAAGCCAAGAACTGTGTAAAGTGCCAGGATACAAATATCAAGTAGTTTCTTTATCTGTAAGATAGAGCTATGACAATAAAAGTTTGCTTTGGGGCTTTTCATGAGAAAAAAAGTATATGGTTTATGTAGAGCACTTAGCTCAGTGCCTGGCATATGGTATTTGTCCTCTAAAATTAGTGAAGATGATGGTGGTGGTTATAATGGAGATGCTGATGGTGATGACAGTGATGGTGATGGTGTTGATGCTGATTGATGTCAGTGATGGTGATGGTGATGATGAAGGGTGTTGGTGCTAATTATAATGCTGAGGATAGTGATGATTGTATGATATAATAGTGGTGGTGAGGCCAGGCATGATGGCTCATGCCTGTAATCCCAGCACTTTGGGAGGCTGAGGTGGGTGGATGACCTGAGGTCAGGAGTTCGAGACCAGCCTGGCCAACATGGTGAAACCCCATCTCTACTAAAAGAAATACAAAATTAGCTGGGCATGGTGGCATGTGCCTGTAGTCCCAGCTACTTGGGAAGCTGAGGCAGGAGAATTGCTTGATCCTGGGAAGTGGAGGTTGCAGTGAGCTGAGATTGCGCCATTGCACTCCAGCCTGGGCAACAAGAATGAAACTCTGTCTCAAAATCAAAACAAAACAAAAAAATAGTGGTGGTGAGAACACTGACAGTGGCAATGGTGATGTGATAGTGGTGGTGATATTAATAAAGATAATGATATTGATGGTCATGATGACTTTGGTGATGGTGACGTTGACAACGTGGCCACTGCTTTCAGGGAGCTCACAGTTCAGTATAGGTAGCAGATATCTGCCATTTATCATAACACATCGTGATCCATAGCAGAGACACACGCCATGTGCTGTGTTATAAGACAGGTGGGGGTAATGATCCATCAGACTGGATCAGAGAGGCTTCTTCAGGAACAGCATAATTGGTCCATATCTCAAAAGGCAAGTCCAAGCTCACCGGGTGAATGTCAGAAGAGAAAGGCCATCCAGGCCCAAGAAGAGCAAGCGTCCCAGGTTGAGAAGTGATGACCACTTCCTCTCATCCCTCTACTTGTCAATTCACTGCAATCTGACCACCCACATCAGCTGCCAAGTCAGTGGACACTTACGTCTGTGGAGCCTATTGTTTATTTCCTCCCTCTTGACGTTCTCTGCCTCTTTGGCCCCCAGATGTTGCCCTGGTGCTTCTCCAGCCTTCCTGGCTAGGCCTTCTTAATGTCCTTGCCTATTTCCACTTATAACTGTCTTGCAGGTCATTTGTCACCCTATGCACTACTCCAGCACCATCCCCTTCCCTAAAGCCTAATGCGTCCTCCTCCATCTCTGTGCTGAGGATGCTTAGTTGAGTATCTCCAGCCAAGGCCTTCTCATGAGCCCCAGAATCACGTATCTAATTGCCTGCTGGATAGTAAAGATCTATGAGGCATCCAGGGGAAACGTTCAGTAATAATAACACGAACCTCTTGTACTGTGCCAGGCATAGTTCTAAGCATGTATTGAAGTATTTACTCTTGCAGCAATCCAGATAGGGAGGATTCAGTCATTATTCCCATTTCGCAGGTGAAAAAACTGAGACACAGAGACGTTAAATACATTTCCCCAGTTCACATAGCTAGTAAATAGCAGAATCAGAATTTGAGCCCAGGCAGTTTGGCTCCACATCTGATACCTTAAACACAATGCTGCATCAGACTGAAGCTTGGAGGAGGAGAGTCTGAGCCAGAGGTATAAATTTGGGAGTATAAAGATGATATTTGAAGCCAAAGAAATTCATGAGATCACCAGAGAGACAGTACAGAGAGATGAGGGCCCAGAACTGAGCCTTGAAGAACCCCAACTTTTAACATCGGGATGAAGAAGAACCAGGAAAGGAGATCAAGAAGGTGTGACCAGTGGAGTAGCAGAAAAACCAGGAGAATGTGATGTCCTGGAGGTCAAGAGAAGAGAGTGCTTAAGGAGGGAGGGAGTGGTTGGCAAAACCATCAGGAGCCCTAGTCAGCTGAGAATGGGGTGACCACGGGATTTGGCAAAATGTGGGACATCAGCGACATTCATTCCCAAGGGAGCCAGGTGAAAGGGGTGGAAGAGTCATTGCAGGAGTCAAGTCCCCAGGACTCGTTTCGTTTCCATCCCCAACAGCCCCTGTGCCAGCCCCTTCCCTTTGACCCTTTAGGGCAACTCTAGATCAAGTCCTCTTCGTCTCCCATCTTCCTTACTGCCTTCTGACAGATGTTTCCATCTTCACAGGCCCCATTTTAGACCAGGGAGGTCATATTTTCATTTATATGATGGGCCCTTTTGACAGTCTCCTGACGCCTGTGGGTCCGCTCTTTTTTTTTTTTTGAGATGGAGTCTTGCTCTGCCACCAGGCTGGAGTGCAGTGGCGCTATCTCAGCTCACTGCAATCTTCACCTCCCAGGTTCAAGTGACTCTCCTGCCTCAGCCTCCCGAGTAGTTGGGACTACAGGTACGCGCCACCACACCCAGCTATTTTTTTTTTTTTTGTATTTTTAGTAGAGACGGGGTTTCATCATGTTGGCCAGAATGGTCTCTATCTCCTGACCTCGTGATCTGCCTGCCTCGGCTTCCCAAAGTGCTGGGATTACGGGTGTGAGCCACCGCTCCCAGCCATGGTCCACTCTTACCAGAAGAGTGGTGTGTGTCTGTGTGTGTGTGTGTGTGTGAGTGTGTATGTGTGTCTGCTTCTTTAACACCTTAAGTGACAAAATCTACCAGTAAGTCTAATAACTTTCATCATTTTAATGATTGTAAATGACATGGAACTACTGGAAAGTGACATGGAAGTATCTGCAATTTCTATTAACAATTCTCCAATAGAAATTATTTAGGAGAGCAAATGGAGACTTTTTCCACACTAGGGCCCTATCAGAAGTAGAGAATACCCAAAAGTGACATGCATCAGGAACCAGCCAGGCTCTCTCCTTCCTCAGCATGTGGGACTTTATCACGTGTAGGTGGCACTGGGTGGCAGAAAGAACCACCAAAGCTAATTGTACCTTTTCCCCTAAGAATAATTTTCTTTACATGTAGAACATGTAACATGCTGTCTACCTCACTAAGTTGTCATAGTGATGTTAATGAGACAATGTAAGGAAAGGACTCAGCGGTGTTACTCAAAGAAAAAAAAAATGTAATCCTCTTCCTTTCCCACTTCAGGGAAAAAGAAAAGCATTTCCTTTCCACACACACACAAAAATACTGATTGAACTCTCATTCTAACATTTCCATTCTAGCTATGTAAAATCTGCAAAAACAAGCATACACGCATATATACATATATACACTTGTATATGCACATATGGCTTAAGTTTTAATATAAATGGCACATACATAAATCTGGTGTCCCAGGGGTGACTGTCACTTTCCCACTGGCCAGAAGTGATAGAGCAGATCTGGGTGACATGTCTTTCCTTTCCCAGAACAACAGCATCTTCTCCAGAGTAGCAAAGGGCAGGTTCCCAGGCAGACTGAGGAAAGCCAGCCTTTGGTCAGAAGAGACTTGAATGTAAAATGCAGCTCCCATTGCCCATGATGAATTATCACTGAGTACATGTAAATGAGGCAAAATCTAGGAGGTCCAGGAGACTCAGGGAGTCGAGAAAGTCAAGGCCAAACACTCTGTGAGACTCTGGGTGAGAAAGAGAAGGGAGCCAGGAGCAGATCTGCCATTGCTAGGTGTGGTAGACTCTATGCAAAAATGGCCTCAGTAATTCCCCCCATCCCTGTAGGCACAACTCTTTGCAACATGATTGCAGCTCCTCCTATATATATTTTTTTAAATTTAAATTGTTTAGAGTCAAAGCCTAGTTCTGCTCCCCAGGTTGGAGTGCAGTGGCACAATCATGGCTCACTGTAACCTCTAACTCAAGCGATCCTCCCATCTCAGCCTCCCAAGTAGCTGGGACCACAGGTGTACTCCACCATGCCTGGCCAATTGTTAAATTTTTTTTGTAGAGACAGGGTCTTGCTATGTTTCCCAGGCTAGTCTGAAACTCCTGGCCTCAAATGATCCTCCCACCTTGGCCTCCCAAAGGGCTAGGATTACAGGCATGAGCCATTGCACCAGGCCCCATATTTCAAGGAGTCTATTGCTCTACGTCTTGAAGCTGGGCTTGACCTTGTGATTTGCTTGGGGCCAGTGGGATATTAGCAAATGTGATGTAAGCAGAAACTAGAAAGCAATTGAGCACCGGGGCCTGCCCTCTCTTGCTATTGGGGATCCCTCCACTACCATGTGAATAAGCCCAGGCTAGCCTCCTGGGTGATGACAGACACATGGAGAGAAGTCCCAGCACACCCAGTTGAGGCTTACACATGAGGCCATCCCAGATCATCTGGCCCCAGCTGAGCTAATCCAGACCACAAGAACCACTGAGCCAACCCACAGAATCATGCAAAGGAATAAATATTTATTGTTTTAAGTTACTAAGTTTGGAGGATACTCTCTACTTAGCAAGAGTTCACTGATGCACTTAAATGAGGCATCTTCCAAAGGACTGGCGTTGAGTGTCACCAGCCACAGTGCAATAACACTGGTCCATAATAACAATATCTATTTGTATGTAGAGATTTGCATTTACAAACACTTTTATCATCATGCATTCTTTTTGTTTTTTTGTGTTTTTGTTGTTGTTGTTTGTTTTGTTTTGTTTTATTTTTTGAGACAGGGTCTCACTCTCCTGCCTATCCTGGAGGGTAGTGGTGTGCTCTTGGCTCACCGCAACCTCTGCCTCCCAGGCTCAAGTGATTCTCCTGCCTCAGCCTCCCGAGTAACTGGGATTACAGGTGCACCACTACCTCCCGGCTAATTTTTGTATTTTTAGTACAGACAGAGTTTCACCATGTTGGCCAGGCTGGTCTCGAACTCCTAACCTCAAATAATCCACCTGCCTTTGCCTCCCAAAGTGCTGGGATTACAGGTATGAGCCACTGTGCCCAGCCAACACACATTCTTTTTGATACAACGATCAGTCATGGGAATATTGTACCCAGTTGATATGAAGCATAATATTTCCTGTTAGGTTGGTATCTCCATTTTACAACAGAGGACAAAAAATGAAGTTCAAGGTCATTAAGAGTTTTGCCCAAAGCAGTATTCTCCAACCCCTATCAGAATACTTCTGATACCATGGGCATGGTTCTGACACCATGCTTCTCTGGGAATATCTTTGATACAATTGTAAAAACCTGACTTAATTAATTTTTTTGTTTGTATTTCAGCTGCAACTTGAGTTCCTTCCCTCCTTGGACCCTGGATTCCTCCCAGGTCCTATCGATCAACCTCTTTGGCAACCCCCTCACTTGCAGTTGTGACTTGTCTTGGCTCCTCACGGATGCAAAGAGAACTGTCCTAAGCAGGTAACACATTTACAAAGCAGATGGCTGAGGGCAGAGGGTCAGCCTTCAGGAGCTGAAGTTCTCCAGCTTACGTCTTGCTCATGTGACCATGCTTGGCACTTTAGCCATGTTGGGCTGGGCAGCCCTTCCCATGTAGTCATACTCAGGGATCCAGGTGATGGAAGCTGCCTCCATTCCAGCCAGCCAGAAGGGGCAAAGAGCATGGAGGAGCAGACCTGGAGGCTTTTAGTGAGCCAGGCTGGGAGGTGTTACTCCTCACTTCCACTCACATTCATTAGCCAGGAGCCACACCTACCTGCAAGGGAGGCTGGGAAGTGTAGTCTGGCTTAACCACTGGGTTCTACTGAGTCTTCAAGATGGAGCCTGGCCTCCTGCTCCCGGGTTATCCAGTCCTAGGCCCGTGGGCTTACAGAGCTCTCCTGGGAAATTCTTATGAAGACTATTGGCTAGAAAGAGCTGTTTTTGCAGTGAGGAGCCACATTTAGGCTGGCCACCAGGACAATGGGAGCTGGGGGGCTGGGAACACCCCCAGTCCTGAGCACTTTGAAACCAGTTCCACCAAGTAAACACTATACCTTGGGAGGCAACCCCCCCTCACCACCATTCTGCAGGATTCTTTTTGTTTATTTGTTTGGAGACAGGGTCTTGCTCTGTTGCGCAGGCTAGAGTGCAGTGGTGCAATCATGTCTCATTACAGCCTCAACCTCCTGGGCTCAGCGATCATCCTACTCAGCTTCTAGAGGAGCTGGGACCAGAGGTGCAAGCCACCACACCCGGCTAATTTTTTTTTAATCTTTTTGTAGAGATGGAGTCTCATCATGTTACCCAGGCTGGTCTCAAACTCCTGGACTCAAGTGATCCTCCCATCTGGGCCTCCCAAAGAGTTGGGATTACAGGCATGAACCACCATGCCCGGCCAAGATTCTTTCCTCATCTCCCACCCAAGCCCAGCTGTGAAGTGGGGCTCAGTCTGCCCCCCAACCCCACATTCCCTCCAAAGAGAAGCACCTGGGCCCTTTGCAGTCAAGGGTCTCATCACAGTATTAATGATGAAGCTGAGACTACAGGCTCTGGAGCCAGAGAGTCCAGCTTCATCCTACTTACTACTGTTTTATTAATTTATTTTAGAGACAGGGTCTTGCTCTGTCATCCAAGCTGGAGTGCAGTGGCATGATCATGGCTCACTGCAGCCTCAGACTCCTGGGCTCAAGCAATCCTCCTGCCTCATCCTCCCAAGTAGCTGGGACCACAGCCATGTGCCACCATACCTGGCTAAGTTTTTGTTTGTTTGTTTTGGTAGAGACGAGGTCTCACTATGTTGACCAGGCTGGTCTCCAACTCCTGGCCTCAAGTGATCCTCCTACCTGGGCCTCCCAAAGTGCTGGGACTCCAGGCATGAGCCACTGTACCTGGCCTACTTACTATTGTTGATTTGAGCTGAGCTATTTCACCTGAGTTACTTTGGCTTCTACCTTCTCATCTGTAAAATGGGGTAATACAGTCTACTGCAAAAGTAGTGCAGACTAAATTAGTTGACACATTGGAGTGTGAAGAATAGCGCCTAGCATGTGGGAAGCACTCAGAAATGGTAGCTTGTATGAGTATTTTTTTTTTTTTTTTTTTTTTTTTGAGACAGAGTCTCCCTCTGTTGCCCAGGCTGGAGTGCAGTGGTGCAACCTCAGCTCACTGCAACCTCTGCCTCCCAGGTTCAAGTGATTCTCCTGCCTCTGCCTCCTGAGTAGCTGGGATTACAGGTACCCGCCACCATGCCCGGCTAATTTTTGTATTTTTAGTAGGGAGGGGGTTTCACCGTCTTAGCCAGGATGGTCTTGACCTCCTGACCTTGTGATCTGCCCGCCTCAGCTTCCCGAAGTGCTGAGATTACAGGCTTGAGCCATCGCACCGGCCCGAGTATGATTTTTATTACTAGTGCTTTCTTGCCAGGAAACAGACAGGTGAGAACAAAATGGCAAATGACACTTAGAGAATCTGAACTCCTTCTCAGTGCTTGCCCCGGGGTAGGCTCTGCCATTGCTAGCTATGGTGTCTTGGGCAATTAGTTCCTCCTTCTAAACTTCTGTTTGCTTCTTTGCCCAGTGGGAGTGAGGACAGGAGCTTCCTCCAAAGGTTTCCCCAGAATCAATGAGGTGATGCGTGTGTGTGCGGCGTGTGTGCCCTGGGGTGCCTGGCAGAGACGCGTTGATGGGCTTGGCAGGGGGTGACGTCGGCAATGAGGATTCAAAGCTCTGCGCAGAAGTGTCCCTGAAGCCAGACGTCTTCTAACTGGTTGGCCTCCCCTCCAGGGCAGCAGACACTATGTGCGCGCCAGCTGCGGGATCCAGCGGCCCCTTCTCAGCCTCCCTGTCACTCTCCCAGCTGCCCGGAGTGTGCCAGTCCGACCAAAGCACCACTCTCCGGGCTTCACACCCACCTTGCTTCAACCGCTCCACCTATGCACAGGGTCCCACCGTCGCGCCCAGTGCAGCCCCCGCCACCCGGCCTGCGGGAGACCAGCAGACTGTCTCCAAGGCCCCTAACGTGGGCTCTCGCACGGTAGCTGCATGGCCGCACAGCGATGCACGGGAGGGGACTGCCCCCTCCACGACCAACTCTGTAGCAGGTCACAGCAACTCCAGCGTTTTCCCCAGGGCTGCCAGCACCACCAGGACCCAGCACCGAGGAGAACATGCCCCCGGGCTTGTCCTTGAGCCTGATATCTCAGCTGCCTCCACCCCACCGGCCAGCAAGCTCCTGGGCCCCTTCCCCACCTCGTGGGACCGCAGCATAAGCTCGCCTCAGCCCGGCCAGAGGACACACGCCACACCCCAAGCCTCCAACCCGAGTCCTTCCGAGGGCGAGATTCCAGTCTTGCTGCTGGACGACTACAGTGAGGAGGAGGAGGGGAGGAAGGAGGAGGTGGGAACGCCTCACCAGGACGTCCCCTGTGATTACCATCCCTGCAAGCACCTGCAGACCCCGTGCGCGGAGCTGCAGAGGCGGTGGCGGTGCCGGTGCCCCGGCCTCAGCGGGGAAGACACCATCCCAGACCCGCCCAGGCTGCAGGGGGTGACGGAGACCACGGACACGTCGGCGCTGGTCCACTGGTGTGCCCCCAACTCGGTAGTGCATGGGTACCAGATCCGCTACTCTGCGGAGGGCTGGGCGGGGAACC
Source organism: Pan troglodytes (assembly GCF_028858775.2). Classification (NCBI taxonomy): domain Eukaryota; kingdom Metazoa; phylum Chordata; class Mammalia; order Primates; family Hominidae; genus Pan; species Pan troglodytes. Next base: position 12,606,481 of record NC_072419.2, on the reverse strand, counting down.
AGTCGGTGGTGGGGGTCATTTACGCCACGGCCCGGCAGCACCCTCTGTACGGGCTGTCGCCGGGCACCACCTACCGCGTGTGCGTGCTGGCGGCCAACAGGGCGGGCTTGAGCCAGCCACGGTCTTCGGGCTGGAGGAGCCCGTGCGCCGCCTTCACCACCAAGCCCAGCTTCGCGCTCCTGCTCTCTGGGCTGTGCGCCGCCAGCGGCCTGTTGCTCGCCAGCACCATGGTGCTGTCCGCATGTCTCTGCAGGCGGGGCCGGATGCTACGCCTGCAGCGCTGCGACACGCACCTGGTGGCCTACAAAAACCCGGCCTTTGATGATTACCCGCTGGGGCTCCAGACCGTCAGTTAGCCCAGCTTCTGGGATAACGCGTCTCATCGAACTGGATCTGAGCGCAAAAAGGAAGACACAGACGGTCAAAAACGACCCCATCCGCTCCTAGGGTTTCTAATTCCCGTGAAGCCAGAATGCCTTGGGCACACATGGAACTTGCCACACTGAGTGTCTGGGTCCAAGGAACAACTGCCCTCCCTTCCTTCTACTTAACTCTCTGTTCCCAGGAACCTGATGGTCAATGCCAGATCGCTCCCCACTGCCGCCAGGCCTTCTTGTGTGTTGGTTCATTTGCGGTTTTCAGCAGTCAGTGCCGCTCTATCCCGTAGAATAGTGTATGGAAGTAGGAAGGGATGAAACAGAGAAATTGCATAACCCAGCCCCTTTGATCATGTTAGAAATCACATCCTCAGGTCTTTCCAGCGGAAGCTCCTTCATGGTCAAGCTCTAAGACACAATGAGCTCTGTTATTCAAGAAATCAATTCCAGTGTATTTCCAGTTCCAATTCCTGAGAACTAGGGTAAGGGGGAGAGCTAATGGTTGCTTCCTAAGGCCTTCTGGGTTTATTAGTTCCATTTCAGGACATGACAAGAAAATGTACTCCCGGCTTTACAGTTAAAACCAGTTTTCTGGGAACATTTGTCAAACACAGGGAAAGGCTGTCCTTTTAAGTTAGTGTTTACTGCATTTCACCTAAGACTAAATGGACAAATGAATTATAAATTCATTTTTTAGGAGGCATAATAAACTTTGGAAATATTTTTTCTTAATTAGAGGGAAGAAATGAGCAAAAGAGAACCCGAGGCTCTAGCTAGAAGCCCAAGTGTTTCTCTGCCCTAATTGCATCAAACAATGCCTTAATAATCTGTCTTCATGTGGGAGGCATCTACTCTGTCCTCTACTTTTTCACTTTTATGCAAACTCAGGGGAAACTCAGGAAAAAATGATTCTATGAAATTATAATTAGAGCCATATTTCTAGATTTTAATTTTCAACATTGGCATTTATTAATTTCCTGCAGCTGCTGTAACAAGTTACCACAAACTGGTAAAACTGGCTTAAAAGAACAGAAATTTATTTTCCTACAGTTCAGGCCGGAAATCCCAAATCAAAGCATCAGTGGGGTTGGTTCCTCTTGGAGGCTCCGAGGGAGTTGTTCCATCTCCTCTCCCAGCTTCGGATGGTTGGCAGCAATCCTCAGTATTCCTTAGCTCGCAGACATCATTCCAATCTATCCCTCCATCATCTCATGGCATTCTCTCTCTGTTCACATTTCCTTTTTTTTTTTTTTTAACAAAAAAAAACCTAGTTATTGGGTTAAGGCCCACTGTAATCCAGTATGATCTAATTCTATCTTGATTGCATCTAAAAAGACCCTATTTCCAAATAAGGTCACATGTACAGTACTGGGGGTTTGAACGTGAACGTATCTTTCTTGGGAGATGCGATTCAAGCCACAAGAGCATTTACTTCTACTGTAAGAAGAAAACAAATCAAGTTTAAATCCCATGTATCTTTTGTTTCCAAACCATGCTGCAGAAACTAAAACTGAACTGCACTATATATATTTCTAGGTGTCTGAAGTTTTGAAAGAGCTTCCCAAAACTTTAAGGTAGATCCCTAGTTTCATCATAAATGTAACTAAAAGAATTGGCCTAAATGATTTCAAAGATCTCCACCAGCTCCTGGTTAAAAACTGCAAAGCTATGATGTTGTGGGCTTGTAAAAAAAAACAAAATACACACACACACACACACACAAAACTGCAAAGCACAGTTGGTGTGCACCTGTAATCCCAGCTACTTGGGAAGCTGAGGTGAAAGGGTCACTTGGGCTCAGGAATGAGGCCCCAACTAAAATTTGCTGCAAAAGCCCAAAATCTAGTTAGTATAAATTCCTCAGACATGTAATTAAATGACACTAATGCTTTAAGCTTACTGTCAAGGTTAAGTCTATTCTGTGAAGACACTGAAATGAATTTTCATCATGTTTTGAGTCTATAAACAAGTACATACTCAGACATGTCTAATACAATTCCAGTGTTTTATAAACTGGCAGAATTGATGTGTTTTATAACAATTCAGTATCCAAAAGCCTGAGGAGACTTGGACCATTTTCCTAAGGGATGAAGTGGAAAATGTTTATTAACCAGAGCCAGATTGAGACCTTAATAATAAAAAGATTATGGGTCCAACCCATAGGTCACTCCAAATGGCATCAACACTAAACCATAAATAAGCGTAACAAAGTGCAAAGTTCTAAATTTTCGCATAGCTACTTCAAGTCCTCTCTTTTTTAAACATTACTCTTATGTGGCTCACCCGTCACTAATGCAGAGACTCACTCAGTGTGCCTCTTGGGTGGTTCAGCAGTGGGAAGTCCACCTTCAGCCTAACTACTCCTAACAATGAAGCTGTTCTCCAGAGAGCAAGAATAGCCAGCCACATGCCCCCTTCTCTGCTTTTTCAACCCCCTCCATCTGATTCAATGGCGGTGTCCCTGGCTGCAGGCTTCAGTATGCTCCAAGCCAAGCGCAGCTCAGCTGCCAGTCTGAGAACAACCAGGACCAGCAAGCCACAGAGGGACACGCTGGTGCAGAATGCCTGGCCAAGAGGCATGAGTTTTACTTACAGCCTCCCATTCTAATTTAATGCAGCTCAACACGCTGAGAATGGATAATCTCACTGCAGTATTCCGTAATAGGCGTGGATTAAAACCAGGGACAATGGGCAGCAATAGGCCATAGGTTAAGCAGCAGCAACTAGTCACCACTGGACTGTCTTCTTCTCCCCTTCCCCATATCCCACATTCTCCTAAACATGATGTACGTGTAGCAACAGTCTTTTAAAGTCAGATGGTCAGACTAATTATTTTTACAATTTAAGTGTAAGTGATGTACATGAATGGACTCTGTGAATCGGAAAACTTACGTAACAGCAGAGAATACGTCTGTTATATGGAACAACCTGAGTTGAAGGTACAATTTTTTTTCCAGCTCTTTTATTCCTTTAACTGCTTAACAAAAGAAAGAGTCTCCAAAGTTTAAAAAACCTTTGAAAAATATACAGCTTGATATTATTTACATAAAATATGAATCCAGGTTCCAATATCAAACAAACATTGCTATGTCAGAAACACAGTGGAAGGCAGGAACGTAACTCACTGCCTTTTAGGTGCAAAGACTAATAGACATGTTCTCCTATCTCGACTATCTTTGTTACCTGTTATCCTCAAACATAAATTATTAGGCACCTGAGAGGTTGGAAGACTACCGAAAATGAACTTCATACCTTCTGTATGATTATTATCTTAAAAACTTACCGCATTTTAAATCTCTTTTATAACTTCACTTCATCTACAACTAACTTCACTTTCATTATCCCAAATGATCAGGTATTAATTACATGAACTGTTAATGTATACACAGACCTAAAAATCAAACAAAAATGTATTGCCCAGTTGTGTAGGATATATATTTGAACCCCACGACATTTCCTAGTGCTTTGTGAGCAATCCAAATTTCACTTAAAAGAGAGGTGTCAACTCTGCCTATGCTCTGGACTATGTTTTTAAAAAACATACAAAAAAGACTGACAATAATTGATCTCTTATAAATTAATCAAGAAACCTAAGATTAAAAATTCTAAATTACAATTTTATTTGTATTTAAAAATACATTGGAAATTCTGCATATTCCCATGATCAACCTTATTTTCAATGCACATTACTTAAATTTTGATGACACAGTTGATTCTGACAAGTCCTTTTTCAAGATGAACACCAAAATAGGGAAACTCCTGTACATTTCCATGGGCCCTGTTCCCATTGATGTATACTGCTTCCTTACTAACAGTGAGGGATGACTTTCATCAGTCTTTTATCACCTGAACAGTCTTCCGGCCATAATGATAGTAACTATAAGCTGATGCAGCTGTGGTGAAAGCTGTAAAACACCTTTTATGGAAGAAAAGAAATAAAATGTAGTTGTCAAGTCTAAAAAATAGTAGCAACGGGAATCATAATGAATACATGCAATGAATTTAAAATGTAAAAATGAATTTAAAAAGTAAAAAGGGCTCTGTGGTGTAATTTTTCTTAACTACAAGAGTCTAAATACACTGCTTTTCTTTAAGACTTCATTTTAATTAGTAACGTCAAACAAAATTATTCTAGATCATGAGCCCTACAAATTACTACGACTAGCAACTGTCATTTTTTACTCGGGCATCCTCTAGGTGTCTTACATTCTCATTTTATTCTTACAACGAACTCATCCTCCAGAAGGACTCATCCTCCAAAGGACTTCTCCAGAAGGGGGAAATGGAAGACCCGGATAACTTGCTCAGGGCTTATCACAGAACTATGTTTGAGCCTGACTTGGTTTGAACTCTAAAGCCCACATGCTCTTTCTACTGCCCCATGCTGCTCAGGGTACCAGACTCTTATTTCCTGCAGCTTTTGAGAATTCTAAAGATATCTGAGTCATTTTAAATAAATTTCAGCTTTCTTTACCAAACTACCCTTAACCGGATTCTCCTTGAAATGACATCACCTGACACCCATGGCATGCCGAATGCCCACAGCTAGATTACTTTTTAGTGCACCCACGCACTTCTGCTTTTATTAGGTGAGGCAGAATCAAGATTCCCTTTTGTTGGATCTTGAACCTGTTCATGCCACTTTGATATTCTAAATTCATACATAAACCAATGAAATATATGTGTTAGAAAAATTGCTATTTCTAGCTGGACGCAGTGGCTCATGACTATAATCCTACCACTTTGGCAGGCCGAGGCAGGAGGATTGTTTGAGGCCAAGAGTTTGAGACCAGCCTGGGCAACATAGTGAGACCCTGTTTCTACAAAAAATAATAATACAAAAAATTAGTGGCTGGGCACGGTGGCTCACACCTGTAATCCCAGCACTTTGAGAGGCCGAGGCGGGTGGATCAACTGAGGCCAGGAGTTCGAGACCAGCCTGACCAACAAGGTGAAATCCTGCCTTTACTAAAAATACAAAAATTGGCCAGGTATGGTGCTGGGCACCTGTAATCCCAGCTACTCAGGAGGCTGAGGCAGGAGAATCGCTTGAACCCGGGTGGTAGAGGTTGCAGTGAGCTGAGATCAGGCCATTGCACTCCAGCCTGGGCAACAGAGCAAGACTCTGTCTCAAAAATAAATAAATTAATTAATTAAAAAAAAATAGCCAGGTGTGGTGGCACATGCCTGTAATCCCAGCTACTCAGGAGGCTGAAGCTGAAGGATCGCTTGAGGCCAGGAATTCAAGGTTACAGTGAGCTATGATCATGCCACTGTACTATAGGCTGGGTGACAGAGCAAGACCCTGTCTCCAAAAAAAAAGAAATAAAAAAATTTTTAATTGCTATTTCTGAAAACTACATTGGATGCTTTAGAAAGACTCAATAAAGGTGACTTGATTAAAAAAAAAAATACTGTCTCTCTCTTCATGGGTTCCTAGGGGAAAAAAAATACTGTCAAAATAAATAGACAAGATGATTGTGAAAAGACCAGGGAAAATATCGAAACAGTTCTTAGACTGCTTTGCAAATGTTTTAAGTTCTTGCATCACCTTAAAGAAGTAAAAAATGAAGATCAGAGAGGTTTGTATTATGGATGTAGTTTATCCGAGAAAGAAAAAACTCCCACTGATGGACCTACACTCAAGAAGCCTTCATCCTATATCAGAAGGTATAAGATGAACTGGGGACTGATGGACCTACACTCAAGAAGCCTTCATCCTATATCAGAAGGTATAAGATGAACTGGGGACTGATGGACCTACACTCAAGAAGCCTTCATCCTATATCAGAAGGCATAAGATGAACTGGGGACTGATGGACCTACACTCAAGAAGCCTTCATCCTATATCAGAAGGCATAAGATGAACTGGGGACTGATGGACCTACACTCAAGAAGCCTTCATCCTGTATCAGAAGGTATAAGATGAACTGGGGACTGATGGACCTACACTCAAGAAGCCTTCATCCTGTATCAGAAGGTATAAGATGAACTGGGGACTGATGGACCTACACTCAAGAAGCCTTCATCCTATATCAGAAGGTATAAGATGAACTGGGGACTGATGGACCTACACTCAAGAAGCCTTCATCCTATATCAGAAGGTATAAGATGAACTGGGGACTGATGGACCTACACTCAAGAAGCCTTCATCCTATATCAGAAGGTATAAGATGAACTGGGGACTGATGGACCTACACTCAAGAAGCCTTCATCCTATATCAGAAGGTATAAGATGAACTGGGGACTGATGGACCTACACTCAAGAAGCCTTCATCCTGTATCAGAAGGTATAAGATGAACTGGGGACTGATGGACCTACACTCAAGAAGCCTTCATCCTGTATCAGAAGGTATAAGATGAACTGGGGTAAATGTACACTTAAATATTTTAAATTAAAATAAAAAGTTTAGAGTAGTTGTCATTTTTTAAAAGACTGCCTGGCTTAACTGACTGTGATTAGCCACCACTTTCTGGTCCAGACTGTACCAAGCAAGATAATTTTAATTCTAGTTAAAATTGTGCCAAAATATAATACTCCAATGTCAATGTGACTATTTTGAACTCTGAAAGCGTGAATTTGACACACTTTTAAGATGATAAATAAGCAATTAGTATAATAAAATTCAAACTCCTCTCTCCAGTTTTCCCTCCTACAACACCCTTTTCAACAGGCTGGACTCAGCTTCCCTACCCTCTCTCCTACACTCTATCTCTTGGCTTAGGCCCTGTCTTTCACCTAGTGGTCTCCTCTCAGTCTCTTCCTACACACAATCCACTTCATGCAACAAATGCCACTTCCTTCCTGAAACTGTCCCTCTTCTTCCTACGAAGTTATCTCTTCCTCCAAAACCCTAACACATTATCAGTACCTTTTATCCCTTTTAATTGGTATGAAAGCTAACTTCTCCATCTCATACTTGGCAGGAAGCGTCTTAACAATGGTATCAATCACCAAATATAGCCACAGCTTTACCCAGTCAGTGCTCAACAAATGCTGTAAGAACAAGGTCATTCTAGGGCTATCACCATAAGTCATTCTGTTGACATTCTAAGAGAGTGATTCTAAATTTAGCTTACCATAGTATCTGAAGATAAATGCTGTCAGCATAGTTGAAAACTGGAGCTGCCAAAGAAGCTGCCACCAAGATTAACTGGACTGCTGTATTCACCTAAATAAAAAAAGAAAAAGTTCTAAGTGAATAGTGCCAACTGGATCCTATTTCAAGCTTTCAAGACAAAAGCACAGCCCATCACACTATAACATGACATACCCTCAGCATGCTTGCTGTTCATCTACACTATCCCTGCCCAATAAGCTTGCATTCACAGGTGAGCACACACAAAAGGGTCAGCTTCACTAACTGACCCATCTGTCTGCACAGCTGCCCTTAAGAGCGAGAGTAATGACAAGTGTCAGAAAATACCACTACCTTGAATTCTCACAGCAACTCAAAAATGTTACAAAATTATTTGCCTTTTTTCCAACTGCCCATTAAAATGGAATATGAAAATAACTAAGCTACCTCTTCGTGGGTAAAAGGGTAATGAGTTAGGTGACTTGCCTGCAGTCACAGCAGACAACAGAACCAAAGCTGGAACCTAGATTTCCTGGGGCCTTATCCGATGCTCCTTTCTTGCCTACCTGTCAAACCTTGTGAGGTTAGAAAATTAAAAGGCACTCATCTCAGGACAGATGCAGTGGTTCATGCCTGCAATCCCAACACTTTGGGAGGCTGAGGCAGAAGGACTACTTGAGCCCAGGAGTTTGAAACCAGCTAGTTAAAAACCAGCCAAGCATGGTGGTGTGCACCTGTACTCTCAGCTACTTGGGGGGCTGAGGTGGTAGGATATTTTGAGCCTGGGAAGTCAAGGCTGCAGTGAGCTATGATTGCGCCACTGCACTCAAGGCTGGGCAGACAGCGCAAGACCCCCTTTCAAAGAAAAAGCACTCATCTCCATAAAAGAACCTCTCTCAAGGAGGAAATGAGTAGGCTTCCCTACACTAAAAGACAGCACTGGGGAGAAAAGAAAATAGAACAAGAAATACACTGGAGACTCCCTCTATCATCATGAGAAGCATTCCATGGAAGAGTCTGTAAAGTATGAAAAAGCGAGTGAAGCAGACGAGCACCTCTGTTCTATCACCCGTTCTGCAGCCAAATGAGAAGGATTCTACTTCATTTAAAAAATAAATAATAGCCAGGCGCAGTGGCTCACGCCTGTAAGCCCAGCACTTTGGGAGGCCGAGATGGGTGGATCACCTGAGGTCAGGAGTTTGAGACCAGTCTGACCAACATGGTGAAACCCCGTCTCTACTAAAAAATACAAAAAAAAATTAGCTGGGCGTGGTGGCGCATGCCTGTAATCTCAGCTACTTGGGAGATTGAGGCAGGAGAATCGCTTGAACCTGGGAGGAGGAGGTTGCAGTGAGCCAAGATCGTGTCATTGCACTCCAGCCTGGGCAACAAGAGCAAAAATTCATCTATAAAAAATAATAAAATAAAATAAAATTAAATTAAATTAAAATAAATTGAAATAAATTAAAATAAAATATAAAATAAAATAAAATGTAAATTTTATCCTAAGGGCTTCCTATAAGAGTTTAAGACACTTGTCCCCGTACCTCTTTAAGCACTTTCCATGTAACGCTACACTCAAATTGCCATACAATATAAATACAAGTCACTTGAAGCCAAACAAACAAACAAAAAACAACAAAAAAACCCCAAACCCTATGCATGTAGGTGAAAGTCCACCCCAGGGAGTTCTGTATAGAAGCAACCACCCTTCTCTCCTAAAAATGATGGGCATTCTTAACCTGTTAAATCCTTGGCATTAAAGATGGGACAAAAGAATGAACTGAGAAAACTTATCAAAACTACTAGAAAAACAAATATGGCTTGAGAGTTAGACTGGCATATACTTATTGCCCTGAATGCTCGGGAAAACAGAATGGACAACTAAGAGTAGCAGTTGTTTATTAGTGAACAAAACTTTTTCCTATTTTCCTATCCCTTTCCACTTAACTATCAATCCTGAAAATGAACAGCCATTTGGTATTTTCACCACAGGGAAGGAGGGAGTGAAACCACCAGGGACTCTTCATAATCTGTGAAGCTGAATTAAGAAGCAGTTACAGCCAAGCTTGGTGGCTCACTCCTGTAATCCCAATAATTTGGGAACCCAAGGCAGGAGGATTGCTTGAAGCCAGGAGTTCCATACCAGCCTGGGCAACAAAGTAAGACCTTGTCTCAAAAAAAAAAAAAAAAAAAAAAAAGGAACAATTACATTTCAATTCCCTTTCCCTAAACAGTGGCCCAATTACCTCATTCAGAGCTTAAACTCTCAGACCACCAACTCAAGGCACAACATGTGTAAGGATGATCCAAAAAACACGGAGGACAAACTAGGTTAAAACTGCCTGCCCAACGCCACTCTCCAGCCTCTACACTCAATGCATTTAAATTTGTCTCATTTTCAGCTGCTCTTGACTGAGGTTTATATCCTGTATAATAAAAATTTACAAAGGAGTAACTTCAAAGAACATTGCATTCTCTTACCTTGCTGATGAATGTTGGTTTTAACCTAGCAGTGGCATAGCAAGGATTGAAATACTTGGCAAGTGTTCGCTGGCAGAGGACCAAAAAAGATAAAGTAATTAACTTATTGTTTAAAATAACACATTTTTATTTAAAATAGACATTTTGTTATTATACTTAGGTAACAACATAACTTTATAAATCATACATTCAATATATACTGAAAATTGTTTTAAAAAATGTACAGATTTTTCAATTGCTGTAAAATTCGAACACAATACCTATCATATAGTTTGCTTTATAAAATTTTACTAAACTCAAAATTCCCTTATTCACTATTTTCTTTTTTGAATTAAAAAATAAAATGAACAAAATACTGCTCTATTTTCAGTAGATTGGGAGCCAAAAGAGGTTAATATGCTATGCGTATGTGTTCAAGTATTTATAGAGCCTGTGAATAAATATGCAAACAAACCATCCCATGTTCATACAACTGTGATTTTTAAAACCAATTCTAGACTATCCATGGTAGAGGTTAAATTAGACAATATGGCCTGGACCTATATGAAACACCTTTAAAGAATCTGCTTCTAGGGATAGGGGCTGGCTAGTCTGGGTTTCACGTGCCATCAATTGAAAAGACGTTGACGCAAAAAAAATGTCTTTTTGCTTTTTCGTTAAATCATATATAATGCTAAAAGAATACTTTTTGGAAACAAACTCACTGGTGTTGGAAGAGTTCGGTATCTGACATAAAAAACAGCAGCAATCAACATTACATCTCTCGAAATGATCATGTAAGTAAGTGGAACTGAAAATCAAACATAAAATAATTTTAACTGGGATTCTGAAGAGTACTAATATGCATTATGAATACAATAATATGTCATTCAGCCTTACCACAAACTGCTGTTTTCACAAATAGAAATTTTATAATGAACACCTATCGATGGTTTAGGGTCCCCTATAGCAAACTACTGATTTTTATATTCTTCTTTAACCCGCCCTCAAAACAAAGTGAAGTACAGACTATGGCTTTGAAGTCTGTATCTGCCTTTCAGTATGCTGATCTTCTCATCTGTTTGTGTTTTTTTCTTGCATGTTTTTAAGCTATTAGTCCGCAGTTATCAGCATCAGCTCTACTCAGCGCTATCTCCTCCTTTGCTACTTCGAAGCTCTGCACATTTGAAAAAAGACCACCATACTCAGAATTACATGAAAAGAGATTATAAAGAGGTGGAGAAGGATGTGGGAGGCCTCAAACTCTTCTGAAATCTCAGGAGCTTTGATTGCTTGTTCTGCATTTTAGACTATTCTCTGAAGAGTAAAATTTGCTGTTATGTGCAACTAGTAGAGAAACAGAATTTTTTTTTTTTGAGACAGAGCCTTGCTTTGTTGCCCAGGCTGGAGTGCAGTGGCACGGTATCGGCTCACTGCAGCCTTGACCTCCTGGGCTCAATGCAATCCTCCCACCTCACCCTCCCAAGTAGCTGGGAGCACAGATGCATGCCACCATGCCTAATTTTTGTATTTTTGTAGAGAAGGGATTTCACCATGTTGTCCTGGCTGGTCTAAAACTCCTGAGCTCAAGCGATCTACCTGCCTCAGCCTCCCAAAATGCTGGGATTACATGCATGAGCCACTGTGCCCAGCGTGAAATATTTTATACTTATCCAGCCAGTTCCTTCCCAGGGATTGCTGTTTTTCTCCCTGCCCATTCAATGAATGCAACTTGTCAATATTTTTGTCATCATTCCTCAGATTTTACACCATGGTCCCAGAGCCATAGCCAATAGAAGGATATTTTAAAATAAATACCCAAGGAACCCCTATTTCCTTACTGAATGGGAATGAGATGGCAGAGAACTTGCTTCACTTTATATCCTTCCGCACCACAGAAAGTTTTTAACTGTGAACATATCTTTTATAAGAAAAAAAAATTATTATTTTTAAAAAGGGGGGGAAAAAAACCTGAGTTCAAACACTCGGTTCAAACAGTATCCAAACTATTTCAAATAAATAAAGATAAAAATAAAAAGGATCATGAACATCCCTTCCAAAATACTTTCAAACAAATCTTTTATGAATTATTGGAGGCTATACTTATGGTCCTCTCCAGTTTTGACATTCAATTGGCTCTGCAATCTGAAGAAAATCTCTAGTTACAGATTTAAAATTTAAATCTCTGCTGTTATAAGCTATGATGTACATGTTGATCCTTGGCCTAGTCCTTGATGGATAATACTATTCCAAAGAAAAAATGCTTATCCACTCAAGTCACGGCATTTGGAGCAAACAAGATGTGGCTATATGAGCCAAGCATGAAAACAGTGAGTCATAATTTTTAGGAACATTTTTGTACCGGTAAACAAACTTTTCTGTAGCAATCATTAGCTGGCAAAATCTAACAACAATCATACTTTTAAAATGCAGCAAACCTGCACGGTGGCTCATGCCTGTAATCCCAGCACCTTGGGAGGCCAAGGCAGGCAGATCACCTGAGGTCAGGAGTTCAAGATCAGCCTGACCAACACGGAGAAACCCCATCTCTACTAAAAATACAAAATTAGCCAGGTGTGGTGGCATGCCTGTAATCCCAGCTATTTGGGAGGCTGAGGCAGGAGAATCGCTTGCCAGGAGGCAGAGGCTGCAGCAAGCCAAGATCGTGCCATTGCACTCCAGCCTGGGCAACAAGAGTGAAACTCTGTCTTTAAAAAAAAAAAAAAAAAAAAAAAAAAAAGGCAGCAAATCCATGCAAATTAAAATCTATGTATAGTATGCATGGAAGAACATGCAAGACTGCATTTAACCAGGAATGTAGGCCTATGAAATTCAGACTATGTTTGGGTCAGTGCATTAGGTTCCAACCCAACAGTGTGACCTAACAATTAGCATCTCTGGACTCAGTTTACCATCTGTAACCATCTGGTAGGGGAAAGAGCTATTAAAAAAAAAAAAATCAAGGGTTCCCCAAACTGACTGCCCATCCAAAAGTCACCTTGAGAGAGCTCAGTAAAAGCCTAGATGAAAGCTCTCCTCTGGGTGACTCCTATGCACAGCAAGGCTAGAACATTTCTGCACCAGGTGGTCTCAAAGGCCTCAGCCAACTGAAGGATATGGGCTCCTACTGTGGTTAAAAAATGTTATCAAATTTCCTGGCTTTCTCTCTTGGCCTCCTCTTCTCTTCTAGAGTTAAAACAGTTTTCATTTTGCCTACTAGAGTAAGAAAGTGATGGGCAGGACAGTGTAAAATGTGTCAAGGATTTCTCCAGGTTTTCCTCCCTACTTGCTAACTCTGAAACATGGGTAATATTTGCAATGATATTTCCAGTGTCTGTAAGTAAAATTTTATTAGAACACATTCATACTCACTAATTTAAATATTTTCTGTGGCTGCTTTCACACTACAACAGCAGAGCTGAGTAGCTGTAACAGAGATCACATAGCCCACAAAGCCAGACATCATGGACAAGTTTTATTAGCATTAAAGGGAAATAGTTCATAAAATCGTTTACATATTAAAAATGGTTAACATCAACACTATAGGTTTTTACACTGAAAACGGTAAACTTAACAGAATATTCTAGAAATTGACTTAAACCAGAAATAAGAATTTACCAGATGGTAAACCAGAAACAATATAATAATACAAAATATAATAATACAAAATAAATAAAATAATAAAAATAAAATAATACAAAAATGTGGCAGAACAAATACACACAGATCTAAGTTCAGTGGACATAAATCTAAGTAGAAATTACCTTGGATTTGCCTTCGAAGCACTCTCTAATCAACATATAAGCCAAAGAATCTGTTTTCATCCTTCTCCCCCTCCCATAAAAAGACCAAAAAGAATAGCAGAATGATTTATTATTCTAGCGAAGGAAGAAAGCAAAAAAATTTCTTGATCTCCAATCCTGCAGAAGATATTTCTTACTCTTAGAGAAACAAAGCTATTAAAATGAAGGTAGATGTGACTTTTAAAAAATGCAGCATAAAAGTAGGAACATGCAAGACTGCATATATGCATCATTCTACTTTCCAAAACTCTCCTAAAATGACAGTAAAGAAATGAAAGGATATAAAAACACAAAGAGAATAAGTAGAGGAGACAGATTTCAAAGTTTTAACCAGGCTTATTAGTAATAAGGTGAGAAGAGCCAAAACCTAAGTCCTTTAGAAAGGAATTCCCACAAGAGAAACTCAGAAGTCCATATAAAGAGCAGTTAGATCCCCGCCCCAAGCGTTCCCTAACACCTTACTGCTAGGGCTGTGGCCCCCTGTGGCTAAGCGTGATTTTTACATTTTTTAATGATTGGGGGGAAAAAAAGTCAGAAGACCAGTATTTCAAGACACATGAAAATGCTATGAAATTCAATTTCCAGGCTGGGCGGGGTGGCTCACACCTGTAATCCCAGCACTTTGGGAGGCTGAGGCAGGCAGATCACTTGAGGCCAAGAGTTTGAGACCAGCCTGGCCAACATGGCAAAACCCCATCTTTACTAAAAATACAAAAATTAGCTCGGCATGGTGGTGCATGCCTGTAATCCCAGCTACTCAGGAGGCTGAAGCACGAGAATCACTTATTGAAAGTTATTGGGAGGCAGAGGTTGCAGTGAGCCAAGACTGCGCCACTGCATTCCAGCCTGGGTGACAGTGTGAGACCCTGTCTAAAAAACAAACAAACAAACAAACAAAAACAGGCATGGTGGCCCACGCCTGTAATCCCAGCACTTTGGGAGGCCGAGGCAGGTGGATCACCTGAGGTCAGGAGTTCGAGACCAGCCTGGTCAACATGGTAAAACCCTGTCTCTACTAAAAATACAAAAAATTAGCCAGGCATGGTGGTGGGTGGCTGTAATCCCAGCTACTCGGGAGGCTGAAGCAGGAGAATCACTTGAACCCGGGAGGCGGGGGTTGCAGTGAGCCGAGATAGCGCCATTGCACACCAGCCTAGGTGACAGAGCGAAACTCCGTCTCAAAAAAAAAAAAAAATTCAGTTTCCAGTGTCTATAAGTAAAATTTTATTGGAATACATTCACACTCACCTGTATATTTTCTATGGCTGCTTTCACGCTACAATAGCAAAGCTGAGTGGTTGTGACAGAGATCACATTACCCACAAAGCAGGAAATAGTTACTATCTGGCCCTTTCCAGGAAAAGTTACCAACCCCAACTCCACATGTTACTCTCTGAACCAAGGGGCACTGGAGTGCAGTAGGGATCAAGCGAAGGTCTACATACCGAACACTGAGATCCCAGCCTCCTCCCACAGCTTAGCTCCCAAAACCCTGGTGGGAAGGCATTTATACTTCCCAAGCAGCAGATGGAGAGCTAGGATCTACAGAATAGACTTAAAGATACTGAGAATTCAGGCCCTGCACCCAGTGCCTACGGAGCTCCCAATGAACTTTTCATGCCTCATTCAAATATAAGTTAGCAGCCAAGGATCACCATACATTTCAATAAAGTCTCCATCACAAAAGAGAGGCCGAAACAAACAAAAAATAGAATCTGAAGGAAACAGACCCAATATAGAGGTTTTTAAATAAATAAATAAATACAAGCATACCTCAGAGACATTGAAGGCTCTGTTCCAGACCACCGCAACAAAGCTAATACTGCAGTAAAGTGAGTTGCACGAATTTTTCAGTTTCCCAGTGCATATGAAAGTTATGTCTACACTATAATCCATTTTGTGTACGGTAGTAGCACTGTCTAAATATATATATATATACACACACACACACACACACAAACACACACACCACATGCTAACAATCATCTGAGCCTTTAATGAGTCATAATCTTTTTGCTAGTAGAGGATCTTACCTCAATGTTGACAGCTGCTGACTGATCAGCGTGGTGGTTGCTGAAGGCTGGGGTGGCTGTGGCAATTTCTTAAAATAAGACAACAATCAAGTTTGCCACATAAATTGACTCTGCCTTTCATAAAAGATTTCTCTGTACCATGCAATGCTATTTGATAGCATTTTACCCACAGAAGAACTTCCTTCAAAATTGAAGTTAATTCTTTCAAGCCCTGCAGCGGCCTTATCCACTAAGTCTGTGTAATATTTTAAATCCTCTGTTGTCATTTCAATAGTGTTCACAACATCTTCACCAGGAGTATATTTCATCTCTAGAAACCTCTTTAAAAAGCAACTCAGGTAATTTTTATCAAGAGATTGCAGCAATTCACTCACATCCTCAGGCTCCACTTCTAATTCTAGCTATCTTACTATTTCTACCACATCTGCAGTGACTTCCTCCACTAGTCTTGAACCCCTCAAATCATCCATGTGGGTTGGAATCAACTTCTTCCAAAAATCCAGTTAATGGTGATATTTTGACTTTCTCCCATGAATTACCAATATTCTTAATGGCATCTAGAATGGTGAATCCTTTCTAGAAGGTTTTCAATTTACTTTGCCCAGATCCATCAGAGGAATCACACTATCTATGTCACCTATAGCCTTGGGGAATGTATTTCTTAAATAGTAAGACTTGAAAGTCAAAATGACAAGGACTGAAGAATGGATGTGTTAGTAGGTATGAAAACAACATTAATTTTCTTGTATATCTCCATCAGAGCTCTTGGGTGACCAGGTGTGTTGTCAATGAACAGTAACATTTTTAAAGGAATCTTTTTTTTCTGAGCAGTAGGTCTCAATTGTAGGCTTAAAATATTCAGTACATCATGTTGTAAACAGATGTGCTGTCATTCGTGCTTTGCTATTCCATTTCTAGAGCACAGGCAGAGTAGATTTAGCATAATGCTTAAGGGCCCTACAATTTTCAGAATGATAAATTAGCACTGGCTTCAACTTAAACTCACTGGCTTCATTGGCCTCTAGCAAGAGAATCAGCCTGTTCTTTCAAGCCCATGCACTGACCTCTCTCTACCTATGAAAGCTTTAGAGGGCATCTTCTTCCAATAGAAGGGTGTTTTGTCTCCATTGAAAATCTGTTTTTAGTGTAGCCACCCTCATCATTAGCTAGATTTTCTGTATAACTTGCTGCAGCTTCCCCACTAGTGCCTGCTGCTTCATCTTGCACTTCCATGTTATGGAGATGGCTTTTTTCCTTAAACTGCACAAACCAAGGTTGGCTAGCTTCCAACTTTTCTTCTGCAACTTCTTCACCTCTCTGTGCCTTCAAGGAATGGAAGAGACTTAGGGCCTTGATCTATTATAGATTAGGCTTTGGCTTAAGGACATGTTTTGGCTGACTTGATCTTCTATTCAGACCATTCAGACTTTCTTTCCATAAGCAATAAGGCTGTTTTGCTTACTTAACATTTGTGTGTTCACTGGAGTAACAATTTTAATTTCCTTCAAGAACTTTTCCTATGCATTCACAACTTGGCTAGCTATTTGGCACAACAGGCCTAGCTTTCAGCCTCTCTCAGCTTTCGAAATGCCCTCCTCACTAAGCTTAATAATTTCTAGCTTTTGATTTAAAGTAAGAGACATGTAACTTCTTCCTTTCACATTGCAGGGTTATTAATTGGTCTAATTTCAATATTATTGTGTCTCAGGGAATAGGGAGGCCTGAGGAGAGGGAGAGTGATAGGGGACCCACAGATTGGTGGAGCAGTCAGAACATACACAACATTAATCGATTAAGTTCACTCTTGATTAACAGGATTTTGGAAGAAGTTGATTCCAACCCTCATGGATGACTCTGACGGGTTCACTGCATCCCAAAGCAATTAGACAGTAACATCAGAGTTCGCTGATCACAGATCACCATAACAGATTTAATAATGACGAAATCTGGAATACTGGCAGAATTATTATAACGTGACACAGAGACCAGGTTCTGTGGCTCATGCCTGTAATCCCAGCACTTTGAAAGGCTGAGGTGGGAGGATCACTTAAGCCCAGGAGTTCGAGAGCAGCTTGGGCAACATAGGGAAACCCCATCTCTATAAAAAAATTTAAAACTTAGCTGGGTGTGTGGTGGTGTACATCTGTAGTCTCAGCTACTCAAGAAGCGCAGGCAAGAGGATCCCTTGAGCCCAAGAGGTCAAGGCCGCAGTGAGGCATAATTACACCACTGCATTCCAGCCTGGGTGACAGAGCAAGACCCTGTCTCAGGAAAAAAAAAAATGTGACAGAGAGGCAAAATGAGCACATATGTTAGAAAAATGGTGCTGACAGACTTGTGGACATAGGATTCAAGGACATAACCTTGAATCTGTAAAAAATGTCACTTTGCAAAGTGCAATAAAGTGAAATGCAATAAAAATGAGGTATGTGCATGTATGTATAGATATCCTGAATGACATTCATCCACGATATAAGAACTTTTTTTTTTTAACGAAGACAACATGAGCTCTTGAAAAATTCAAAATGAGAGCCAAAAAAAGTCAACGGAAGGTGGGGAATGGTAATGTTGGGGGAATCTTTCGGAAGAAAAAAAAAAAAAACAAAGATTTTTAAAAGAAAATCTGAAAGATAAAAAGAGACTCAATCCATGAAGCTCAGTTATGATGGGGTGACAGTAGCTAAAGCCCAGAGCCCTCGAAGTTGGGCTCTGATAAACCACCTTCTAGCTTGCAGCTAAGATATGAATGACTATTCCCACAGGGTTGGGAGAAAAGATGGGCCAAAGTAAAACAGGACTCCCAGGATTGTCTCATCACCTGGTGGTCTATGTGGTCCCAGACTGTTAGCATTCCTAGGCACCTGGTAGAACAAAAAAATCTTCTCTGGTGAGTAATGCCTTGTTCATAAGAATCAAATATTCCTCCAAATTATTTTTCAAAGAATGTATCTAAACAGAAAAAAAATAACAAAGAATTAAAATACCATGAGTAAGAATCAACACAAACAGTGAACAAATGAAAGAGACTACCAAAAGATGTAAGATTTTTGAATCATCAGAGTCTATAAAACAACTCATGTTCAAGGGGATAAAAGTCAATACTGAAAACTTCAGCATGGAACTAAAAACCATAAAAGACGACTTAGCAAGTCCAAAAAAGAATAAAATAGAAGTTCTATAGTTAGAGAATACAATAAAGTAAGATTAAATAGATTTGGTACAGCTACAGAGACAGGTAATGAAATGAAAAATAGTAAACCCATTAGTACAGCCAGAATGGAGCTCAAAAAGATAAAATGAGCTAACACAGAAAAAACCCACTGAGATGTAATGGATATGGGGAGAACGTCTAACATAGGTATACTGTAGCCCCAAAAGAAAAGAAAGAATACACAACAACAACATTTAAAGAGATTGTGGCTGAGAATTTTCTAGCACTGACTTCAAGATATAATGCACAGATTGAAAAGTCCAATAAATCCCAAGCAGAATAAAACAGAAACTTGTAACAAGAAATATTATTGTGAAACTGAGAAAAACAAAACACAAAGAAAATCTTAAAAATAGCCACAAGAAAGCAAAATTGCCTTCAAAAAAAGCAACATGGCCGGGTGCAGTGGCTCTTGCCCGTAATCAGAGCGCTTTGGAAGGCCAAGGTGGGTGGATTGCTTGAGCTCAAAAGTTCAAGACCAGCCTGGGCAACAGGCAAAACTCCATCTCTAAAAACCATATAAAAATGAGATGGGCATGGTGGCACACACCTGTAGTCCCAGCTACTCAGAAGGCTGAGGTAGGAGGACTGCTTGAGCCCGGGAGGCAGAGAATGCAGTGAGCCGAGATCATACCACTGCACTCCAGCCTGGGTGACAGAGCAAGACCCTGTCTTGAAAAAAAAAAAAAAAAAAAGCAATGGATTAACAGCTGATTTCTTATTATCAACAATGGAAGAAGATGACTGAGCAATACCTTAAACATGCTAAGAAAAACTAATACCAACTTGGAATTCTATACATAACAAAAATATTCTTCAAGAATAAAGGCAAAATAAAAACATTTTCAGAGAAAAAGAATTTACCAGTACACCTACATTAAAAAGAATTCCAAAAGAACATACTTCAGACAAAAGGAAAATGATCTCAGATGGGAGGTCTAAAATACATCAAACAAGACAGACTAGCAAAAAGTAATAAATATGAAGATAAATTTAAATGAACATTGTATAAACAATATCTGTGAGTTTAAGAAATACATAAAAGTATGACAACAGTAGCCTAAGCTGAGAGAAATAATTGGAGTTCAAGAATTCTAAGGTGCCTCCCATGCCCAGAATGAGTACAGAATTATTAAGATCGTATTTTTATAAAGATAAATGTTTTAACTTGGAGGAAAACTGGATGGAAACTGTGTAAAACTTTCAAACTAGTAGAGTGAAAGAAAATATAATTTAAAAATACTAAAAAGGACAAAACATATGTGCCAAATAAAATACTTCAAGTAAAATAAAAGACTGAATGAAACATCTATCAATCACAATAAATATTAATGGGTTAAATGCTTCTGTTAAAAGACTATATGGGTTAAGACAAAATGGGTTTTATTTAAAATATGTTATTTACATATATATTTACATAAATATGTTATTTACAAGTGATATCTAAAAAGATGCAGAAATGTAGAAGGTAAAACATTTATCATGCAAACACTACCAAAAGCAAGCCAGCAGAGCTTAAGAGCCCACAAAATATATTTTAAGGTAAAAATCATTACTACAGCTATAGAGGGTCACTTCATAACAAAACATTCACTTCACCAAGAAGACGTAACAATTCTAATTCATATTCACTTTAACAACATAACTTCAAGACACACAAAGCAGGCCGGGTGCAGAGGCTCACACCCATAATCCCAGCACTTTGGGAGGCCGAGGCGGGCAGATCACTTGAGGTCTGGGGTTCAAGACCAGCCTGGCCAACATGGTGAAACCCCGTCTCTACTAACAATACAAAAATTAGCAGGGCATGGTGGCACGCACCTGTAATTCCAGCTAGTCAGGAGACTGAGGTAGGAGAATCACTTGGACCCAGGTGGCAGAGGCTGCAGTGAGCCGAGATGGTGCCATGGGACTCTAGCCTGGGAGACAGAGCGAGACTCCGTCTCAAAAAAAAAAAAAAAAAAAAAAAGATACAAAACAAAATCACAACTACAGAGACAAATACTGGAGAACTAGACACACAGTAGGAAACTCTAACTGCCGAACAAACCAAAAGCAAAAGAACAGTCAGTGAAGAAACAGAAGACTTAAAAAGCAGGATTAGGCCGGGTGCGGTGGCTCACGCCTGTAATCCCAGCACTTCGGGAGGCAGAGGAGGGCAGATCATGAGGTCAGGAGATCGAGACCATCCTGGCTAACACAGTGAAACCCCGCCTCTACTAAAAAAAAAAAAAAATACAAAAAATTGGCTGGGCGTGGTGGCGGGCACCTGTAGTCCCAGCTACTCGGGAGGCTGAGGTAGGAGAATGGCGTGAACCCGGGAGGCAGAGCTTGCAGTGAGCCAAGATTGCACCACTGCACTCCAGCCTGGGCGACAGAGCAAGACTCCGTCTCAAAAAAAAAAAAAGCAGGATTAAAAACTTGATCTAATAGACCTATGAAGAACATCATACCCAAGAACTGCAGAATATACATTCATTTCAATTCATTTCAAGTATTCATGGAATATTTATAAAATCTGACAGTAGTGGGCTGAAAGGCTGAAATCACAGAGCATGTTCTCTGAACACAAGGTTATTATGACTGAAATTGTTAACAAAAAGATAACTAAAAAAATCCCCACAAAAATGGCAACAAATTAAGATATATTTATTTTTAACCTAACAGGTCAACGAAAGAATAATAATGGAAATAGGAAAATATTGTATACTGGACAATGACACACTAAAACCAACATAGGAGATGCAATGAAAGTGACACTTAGAGGAACATATACAGTCTTATATGCAATCTTTAGAAAAGAAAAGCTGAAAAACAAGTTAGGTATCCACTTACAGCTGCACTGCTCAAAACACACACTAGACTATGAAGGCGTATAGGAAAAAAATTCTCATTAATTTATTGATTACATGTTAAAATGACAATATTTTTGATATAGTGGATTACATAAAATATATCAATTTTCATGTTTCCTTTTTTAAAAACTACTAAAAATTTTTAATTACATAAGAATCTTCATTTTATTTCTAGACAGAATTGATCTAAAGAATTTAGAGCCAGGAATGGTGGCTCACACCTGTAATCCCAGCACTTTGAGAGGTAGAGGCACCTAAGGTCAGGATCACTTCAGGATCACCTGAGGTCAGGAGTTCGAGGCCAGCCTGGCCAACATGGTGAAACTCCGTCTCTACTAAAAATACAAAAAAACTAGCCAAGTATGGTGGCACACACCTGTAATCCTAGCTACTCAGGAGGCTGAGGCAGGAGAATCACATGAACCCAGGAGGCAGAGGTTGCAGTGAGCTGAGATCATGCCACTGCACTCAAAAAAAAAAAAAAAAAAAAAAGAATTTAGAAAAAGAACAGCAAAGAAAACCTGAAGAAGAAAAAAAATAAAACAGCAAGATGTAATGAAGTAGTAAACAACAGATCAGAGAGGCTTGACAAAACCCAAAGCTGATTCTTTGAAAAGATTCATAAAACTGACAAACCTCTGGCAAAAAAGATGAAAAAAAAAAAAAAAAAAAGGGACAAAAAATAATCAAGAGGAAAAGGAGGACATTACTACATATCCTACAGACATCAAAAGGTTAATGAGAGCTATTCTGGGCCCACTCCCTATAGGGTAGCCCTGCTCCACAAGGAGTAGTAAGTAAATAAATAAAGTTAATGAGAATACCATAAACACCGTATGATACATTTTTTATAATGTAGACCAAATGGACAAATTCCTAGAAAAACATCACAACTTAAAAACTGGTCAAAAGGTGTAATATGGAGTGAGTTGGTTGAAGGTTAAAAAAAAAGATGTACTTTAAACCTGAATCATCCCGTAACAATTAAAGAAAATGAATTACCTATTTTAAAACTCTGCCCTAAAGAAAACTCCAGGCCTCAACGGCTTTAACAAATTCTACCAAACATTTAAGTAGAAATATTCATAATCAAACATCTTCCAAGAATGGAAGAAAAAAAAAAGTCCCCAATTCATTTTATGAGGCTAGTTATAAATTTGATATGAAAACCTAACAAGAATATATGAAGAATTCCAAGCCAATCTCATGAATTAAAATTTGAAATCTTCCACAAAATATTAGCAAGCCAAATCCAGCAATCTCTTCATAATATATCATGGCAATGTTGGATTTATACCAGGAATTGCAGCTTGTTTTAACATTAGAACTAATATTGCATTAATATGTGTAATTCACCACACATGAACAGCTAAAGGGAAAAATGATATGACCATAGGAATACACAAAAGGAGTTTGATAAAATTTAATATCCAGGCCAGGGGTGGTGGCTTATGCTTATAATCCCAGAACTTTGGGAGGCCAAGAGTTCAAGATCAGCATGAGCAACATAGCAAAACCGCATCTCTACAAAAAACACAAAAAAATTCAGTACTCAATTGTGAGAAAAACTCTTAAACTCCCAACAGAAGTGAACTTCTTAACTTGAAAAAGGATACTGACAAAAACCAACAGCAAACATCATCTTTAATAGTGAAACGCTAAAGGCTTTTCTATGAGGTTGGGA
Organism: Pan troglodytes; assembly: GCF_028858775.2. Classification (NCBI taxonomy): domain Eukaryota; kingdom Metazoa; phylum Chordata; class Mammalia; order Primates; family Hominidae; genus Pan; species Pan troglodytes. The sequence goes on along the minus strand of NC_072419.2, from coordinate 12,582,976 downwards.
ATAAGACATTGACACCACTCCTTGCCAACACTGTACTACTCAGTGCAGTAAGGCAAGTAAAAGAAACAAAGGGTAAAAGGACTGGAAAAGAAGAAATACGTTGTCATTAATTACATACAAGACATAAATAAGCATGTAAAAAATCCAAGCGAATTTATATGTATATTGTTAGAATACGAGTTAGCAAGTTTCGCTAGACATAACAATCAACGTTAGAAACAGTACTGATTTTTTCATATCAACATGGAGTTATAAGAAAATAATTTTTTTTTTTTTTTTTTTTTTTTTTTTGAGGCCAGAGTCTCACTCCATCACTCGGGCTGGAGTGCAGTGGTATAATCTCGGCTCATTGCAACCTCTGCCTCCCAGGTTCAAGATAGTCTCATGCCTCAGCCTCCTGAGTAGCTGGGATTACAGGCACGTGCCACCACATATGGCTAATTTTTGTATTTTTAGTAGACAGGGTTTCGCCATGTTGGCCAGGCTACTCTTGAACTCCTAATCTCAAGTGATCCGCCCACCTCAGCCCCCCAAAGTGCTGCGATTACAGGGGTAAGCAATTGTGCCCGGCCAGAAAATGAAATTTAAAAGCTACCATTTATAAAAGCACCAAGAACTATCATGTACTTAGGAATAAGTCTAACAAAAGTGTTTATTATCTTTCTGGAGAGAACTATAAAACTTTGAGAGATATTAAAGCAGACCTCAATAGAGTAGATACTGGATTGGAAGATTTAACATTGTAAAGATGCAAATTCCTCCAAACAGATCATAAGTTCATTGCAATCCCAATCAAAATCCAAACAGATTTTTCTCTGGAAAATTGCTGATTCTTAGAAAAGTTGATTCTAAAATTTGTAACAAATGGAAACAAATGGAAAGGGCTAAGAATGTCCAAGGTGGAAGGACTCACTCTACTGGATATCAAGACTTTTAGCAAAGCAATAAGAAGAATGCCACTGATGCAAAGACAGACAAACAATGGGGAAGAAAACAACTTAGAAATTACCTTGCACTGAGTCTGAAAAATACAAATTTTTCTATAAAAAGTGCTAGGATAACTGGGTAGCCATATAAGCATTAGAAAATGAATTAAGAGAGATAACTTTTTAAAGAAAACATCAATTAGGAATCACATTTTCTTAAAATCCTAAAAGCTTTCCAATGCTAAACACAATCCCATGTAAAGGAAAAGGTATCCAAATGATAAGAGACTGCTCCGTAGCAAGTTGGAATCTCCAAGTCTATGGAAGAGGGTCTTCACAATTCTGAATTAAAATCATCTGCAATTTAAAAATTATGCCTCCAGCCTGGGCAACGTGGTAAAACCCTATATCTACAAAAAGTACAAATATTAGCCAGGCGTGGTGATGCACATGGTGGTAGGTTCTTGGGAGGCTGAGGTCAGAGGACTGCTTGAGCTGGGAGGTTAAGGCTGCAATGAGCTGAGATTGCACCACTGCACTCCAGCCTGGGTCACAGAGTGAGACCCTGTCTCAAAAAGAAAAAAAAAAGAAAAAAACATAAAAGATAAAAAAAAGTGATGCCTACTGTCAATCATGTATGGAAGACAAAATAGAGACATTGAGATGTCTAAGACCTCTAAAAATCTGGCTGCCACACTCCATCCTTCTACAGAAAACAACTGGAGAAAAGGAGTAACTTAAAGCAAAGGAAGACATGGGAGCCTGGAAAAACAGACTCAACACAGAAGAAAGAAAATGGAAACTCTTAAGATTGCCAGTGAAGGGAAGTCTCAGCTTGGAAAGCAACCTACACCAATCATATAAGTAAAACTCACGGCAACATTACCCATAATTCCAAAAAACCTGGAAACAATTTCTATGTTCAATAGCAAAATGACTGGCCAACCTTTGTAAAATACTACATCAAAATACAATGTAACTTTGAAAAAATGGCAGGGGCCAAGCAAGGTGATTCAAGCCTATAGTCCCATCACTTTGGGAGGCCGAGGTGGGAGGATCACTTGATCCCAGAAGTTCGAGACCAGCCTAGGCAAGAAAACTCTCACACACACACACACACACACACCCCCCACACACACACCACCATTCCCCAATCACATACACACCTCAATTCTAACTTTCAAAGAAGCACATAAAAGTAAACATTAGTCCAATTTATTTTTTATTTTGGTACGAGAACTTAGAAGACTAAAAATCAGAAAGAAAAATAATTTCCAGTTGGGGGAGACTAGACTGAAATGCCACTATACTTCTTTCTACCAAGTGTCAATAATAACATGATACCGAGGGACCATGTGGCAGCTTCTTTGTTCTCAGATACAATTTCTTTCTTTCTTCCTTTTTTTTCCTTTTCCTAAACCTCAAAAATGCAAACTCTTAGACTGACAGTGAAGGGAAGTCCTAGTGTGATCAGATATGATTCCTAGCTCTTGGGAAAAAAACAGTTTAACTTGGTCTGAGGGAGAAAAACTGAGAAATACAACTGAAGAAGAAAGTGAACAATCAGAAAAGCACATGCAAAATACAAAGCAAAAAAATCATGAAATCTTATCAGAAAAAGTATTCATATAATGTACAAACTATATATATGATTTAAAAATTGCGTAATAGGGTCTACATAATGTGAAATTTTATAGACATCTTCAGAATTTCAGAGTTCTCACTTATGATTAAACGATATTAATAAAGATAATAAACGTAGGAAACCTAAATTGCTTTTGAAAAGCTAGGCACTAAAAATACATAATGTATCACCAAAAAATTTCAGAGTAATATGAATTGGCACTGTGAAATATTTATTCAATTTTAATTTTAAACAATCTTACTAGGAAAGCAACTGATTTTACTAGTAAAACAAGGACATAAATTCTAAAATCCACAAGTAGTTTGACAAAACAGTTCAACAGTTTAAAATCAGGGAAACAGTTTAAAGCTGAAAACTATATTTTTGGAACAAAAATTATTTGTCTCTCAAGAGAAATCCTAAGCTGACTAATGTCATTCTTCCCTGTGCTATTCCAAAGTATGCATGACGCGTTCTTACCTGGAATAAGATCTGCATAGGTCAAGCTAACATATAAGATACTGATAAGTATTTTATCAGCAAGTGGATCAAGAGCACTTCCCAAAGCTGATCTTTGATTGGCCCAGTTTCGAGCAATAAATCCATCCAACTGAAAATAGAAGTTTTTTTTTTATATATATAAATGTCATAACAGGAACAAAGCAGATATTCTGAAGCTTAAGATATACCAGAATAACAATTATACTCTCATAAAATGTTAACAAAATGTCTTCTGTTTCTTATCCCCAAACATTCTCATTCTTTCACTGGTATACATTTCGCTTTTAAATTAGCAACTGGTCTTAAAATAAATGCACATTTATTTTCTTTCCCCCTCAAGCCCTTCTGGTTATTTCTCGGTATTTTCACAAGGCCCCTTTGTGGGATGAACCCAAATACACATTTAGAGATACGGTTAGTGATGTATTTACAGCTATAAAGAACCCAAAGAAAACTCAAAGAAAGCATGAACGGCAGAGCCTGGACTAGGATAATATAATCCAACTCTGTTAAAACTTACCATTTTTCTGTTTTTCAACTCATTTTGCTCAATACCACTGTTTATTCCATATTCTGACTGTATCTGCATTACCTACATTTGAATAGAAAACTCAATCCTCTCTACCTGGCCTAGTTAAAATTCTGATACTTAAATTATTTATTTTTATATTATTGTGATTAAAAATAAACTATTTAAAGCATAAGTCACATCTAGTTGCCAGTGGGCCAAATGGGGCCTGTAAGCTGGTTCTGTTTGACCTATCAGAGCTTCTAAAAACTGTAATTAGTTATCAACATGTAAGTATTCAATTCTTCCCATAAAAACCCAGGTCTCCATCCTAACTTGAGAAGGGAGCGGTCTGGCCACTCTGGGGCCACAAAATGGACTGAAATCAAGTACTATCTATTCACATTAAACAAGGCAGATATTTTCTGGTTTATCCAAGTCCCTTCCTGGCTTTTACTCATTTAACTTCAAGTTTCAACAAATGTTTGAGTTCTCTAATACTATTTCTAAGGGGAAAAAAGATTAATTTAGATGCAATTAATCATGGTTTATTTTAAAGAACAAGTAAGTTGTCCATATCTCAAGTATTCCAATGAGTTAGAGGAGACAGCGGTAGTCCAGGACCGTGGCAAAAAAAAAAAATGTGGTCTTTGTAGCAGAACAGAAGCTGTTCAAGTCCTGGCTCTGCCACTTAGTAGCTGTGTGATCTTGGATAAGTTATTTGGCCTGACTAAGCCTTGGTTTCCTCATCTGTAAAACAGAGATAAATTACCTACCTCAAAGGGGTGGTTGTCTTCAGCACACAATGTGATTAATACTTGTTCAGCACTCAGCACTTAGTAAATCCTCAAAAAAAGCAGTTACTAGCTATTACTATTGCAACTGAAAAAAATCTATTTCCTTCTTAAGCATACGAACAGAAAAGTACCTAGCCTGGGGAGCTGGGACCTTGGAAGATAAGGTTTAGTTCAGTTTCTGACCTCAGGGAACTTAACCTTTCACTTTTTCGCCATCATCACCCTCTCATCTTCACTATTCCTCTAACCCACACTAGATTCCAAGGTCATCAACATCATTCCTTTATAAACATCTGTAACTCCCCTTCACTCCACTCTCCTTCAACACTGCTTAAAAGCAACTCTCCATGTACTCTGGGCCTGCACCTAAGAGCTGAATAGTGCTTAAGGAAAACACACAAATGGGAAGACTGGTCTCACTTCAAACTGATGACCACAAATCTCCCATGGGCACCCAATACTGCCTAGCAATCCCACACCTGTTTACCATATTCACCCTCTCTTTTCACACTGTCTCTTCCACACTGTCTCTGCTCTCACCTCAGACCTAACTCCATCCCTCTCGCTCATGGTCATGTCTGTATTTTCCTTAAGGAAAAAGAAAAACGTAGTCAGCCCATCCTCATATTCCCATCATCAAATCCCCCACCTACCTGCATCCATTCATTCTCTCTGCCTTCCTTCATCCGTTCCCATGCCCTCTCACCTTCTGTGACCTGCCTCCCTTCTTCCCCATCTCCCCTTGCATCATCCATCTCTCCCTTTCATTTAATCTCTCTACCTGATCATTTAATTAATCAGTTAACTAACAACAAAAATTCACTGGGCACAGTGGCACACCTATAGTCCCAGCTACTTGGAAGGCTGAGGTGGGAGGATCGTTTGAAGCCAGGAGTTCAAGGCCAACCTGGGCAACACGAGATTTATCTAAAAAAAAAAAAAGGCCAAACAACAATTCCCCAGTATATACATATACTCCAGCATATATTTTTATATATAGGATTTTATATCTATCTATATACACATAGATATAATTCCCCAGTATATATCTTTTTAAAAGACCCTTCTGTGATCCTATTTCTCTATCCCCCTACAAAGCAAAACTGCTTCAAAGGAACGTCCAATGTCATTACCATCTCACATGTGTTCATCGACCCACTCCAATCGTCCCCACCCCTCCAGAGGTGAGGCTCATAAAGGTCACCAAGGAATTCCGCATTTTTAGAGTACCTGACATCGACACAACTGAAGCACTTTCTCCACTTTCTGGGAAATCTCACTGCCTAATTTTCTTCCTCGCCAGCTATTCCTTCCCAGGGTTCCTGACTGGCTTCTTTTCTGGTGCTTTACCTGTTGCTCATTTCTCTGACCCTTCATTCCTGTTACCTCAGCCTGGATGATTTCACCCAGATCCAACCATCTATATCTGACAGCTCCCAAATTTCTCTCTCTGTAACGATGACTTCCTCCAACTCCAAACTACTAAACTGCCCAGCTGATACTTCTATGTGGATAGGCAACAGAATTCTTAGTATTCTCCCTTAAACTCTGCCCTACTCAAGTGTTGCCCATCACAGAAAATGTCATTTCCATGAACCTGGTTTTAGAAGAGAATTCTTTTTTTAAACTAAGTCCCTAGTATTCATATTTGACTCTTCCTACTCTCACTCCGTATCTAATCCATCAACATATTACTTCTGTCTTTAAAATATATCTCAAACCCACATACTTCTCTCCAACTCCAAACTCCAACCCCAGTCTAAGCTCCCACCACTGCTGCCATGGATCACGGCCAGCCCCTAACCAGTTACTCTGCTTCCACTCTTGCTGGATCATGGTCAGCCCCCTAACCACTTACTCAGCTTCCACTCTTAGCTGTCTATAATCCATTTTCCACACACAACGCAATCAGACTTTGTCATTCCCTGGCTTAAACTGATGAGTCTGACCGCCTCCCAGTGGCCAATTGAAAGGCACTAAAATCTCCATGGAACAAATGTGAAATGTGGCACCAGTTAACTTAGGTTTCCACAAACATCATCTTATATATTTAGAAAAATGTTAATGGGGCCTCTCTAACATTCAATGAATACTGCAATCTCATGTGGCAGCTTACAAGAAAAAAAAAATGTAGCAGACAAAAAAGGAGACTACAGTAACTGAAAAAGATCTTGTCTGTTATGTTAAAAAAAAAAACTGTTATCAGTATAATGGCCTTTGACAGACTTGGAGATAATATTAACAATGAATGCAGGCTTTGAGATAAAAGAAGGGACAGGCCAGGTGTGGTGGCTCACGCCTGTAATCCCAGGCCGAGGGAGGCCGAGGTGGGTGGATCACCTGAGGTCAGGAGCTCGAGACCAGCCTGGCCAACATGATGAAACCCCATCTCTACTAAAAATACAAAAATTAGCCAGGCATGGTGGTGCATGCCTGTAATCCCAGCTACCTGGGAGGCTGAGGCAGGAGAACTGCTGGAACCCAAGAGGCAGAGGCTGCAGTGAGCCAACATCATGCCACTGCACTCCAGCCTGGGCGACAGGGTCAGTCTCCCGTCTCCCAAAAAAAAAAAAAAAAAAAAAAAAAAAGCAGGGACAAAAGAAAAGGAGAAAGATTGTGAGAATGGGAAGAGGTAGTGACAAATATCAGTAGCCGCTAAACTCTGGAAAAAGAGAGGTAAAGCCAATTTGGGAGGCTATGTTTGAAGCAGGTTTGGAAATGCCATGTAACAATGCAAATGCTCTCTTTTGTCTGCACTCCAAAATCTTCTGTTAATTTTATGTTGCCCACCAATGCTACTGCTACTAGGAAGGTGGAATTTTGTTTCTATGAACCTCGAAGAGAACAGCTGATGTTACAAAGAAAGACGGCATACAACTTTTATTAATATAAAACTAGTTTCTCTCGATTCTCACTCAATAAATATTGAGCAAAGCTTTTCAAACATAAATTAGTTTGAAGAGGCACCAAAGCACCGCCTGTCTGGATGCTCATATAGATCTCAGACCAACCTTGTACAAGAATATAATGTATCTATTTCTCCTGCTAACTCTGCCCTGGTTTAAAATTATTCCTCCATCTTTTCCACACTTCCCTCAACTATGTTTTTATACAGCATGAAGTTTTTCCTTTTTTTTTTTTAAGAGACAAGGGCTTGCTCTGTCACCCAGGCTAGAGTACAGTGGTGCGATCATAGCTCACTGCAGCCTTGAACTCCTGAGCTCAAGCAATCCTCCTGCCTCAGCCTCCTGAGTAGCTAGGACTGCAGGCATATGCCACCACGCCCAGCTAATTTTTAAATTTTTTGTAGAGATAGGCTCTTGCTATGTTGTGCAGGTTGGTCTCAAACTCCTGACCTCTCAAAGCACTGGAATTACAAGTGTAAGCCACTGTGTCCAGCCAGTTTTATAATGCATTTCGAAACTTTTTTGAAATAAAGTTGGTAATACAAATAATGTCATACATGATGATGGCTAGCCAGTCCACAAAAGCCTATTTAATGTAGCCTTCTGTTATAAAATTATTTTCCAGTTCTAATTTGAGATCATCTGAATAAATCCTCCTCTCCTCTATCAAAACTAACAATGTAGTATCAAGGGGAGCTCCTCTTCTTTGTCCATCTGCTGAGGGAGGAGAAGGAAGGAAGGACGTCCAACTGTCAGCCCAGAGCAGAGTATTCTGCAGGGCAGTCAGAGGGGTGTAGAGCAGAGATCAGAAAATAAATCTGTGGGGGAGCCTACAGCCTTCTGCTAGCATGAAACCTGAGCAAAGCTATGACTTCTACATGCTCCTGGTCATATCCCAGTTCCCTGGGTCATAACAACTGGTCCAGTTTCCCTCTCCACTAGGAAAACCAACTTTTTTTTGCAGATCTGAGTATTCCTCTTTACCACAATACAGAGAAAAGTCATCTCAGATCTCCTCTCCTTTATTTCTATCCCTAAAGCAAGCATTCAGCTCTTTGGAAATTTCTAAGGGTGTTTCTTTCACTCTTAAAAACCAAGAGTACAAAGTATCCCCTCCTTTACTTCCCTACAACCTTCGCTTCCTCCCTGAAATCATATGAAAAAAAAAACAAATCCCATATAGATGCTAAAGACAAAGTCCTCACAAAAAGTACTATGTCAAATTCATCTTGAGGTTTTCCTCCCAAGGAAAAGCAGGCTAAGGCTATGCTATTTCGGTTTAGTAGTACAGACCAGGATTTGGAAGGAGAGCAAACTGGGAGTGCATTTACAACTTACCAAATCTGTTAGTCCAGCTAAAGCAAAAACTCCTAGTGCAATATTAAAATCTTCTTCAATAATCAAATAGCCCAGAACTGGGGCCAAGCCAATTCTCGTCATTGACAACATATTCGGGATTGTCCATGGGTTTTCATACTGAAACACAAAGACAACAAAATTTAAATAAAATACTATGAATTCATACTTTGAATAACTATATACATACATTAGAAAAATATACTTCATCAACTTCAGTCAGAAGCTACATAAACTTTAAATTTAGTACATTAAATTGAATTTTAAAATCCATTCTGTTCTTTTTACAGATATCTCCCTAAAATCTTCTTTCAAGAATACAGAAGACGGCTGGGCATGATGGCTCACGCCTATAATCCCTGCACTTCAGGAGGCTGAGGCGGGAGGATCCCTTAAGCCCAGGAATTAGAGACCAGCCTGGGAAACATGGAGAGAATCCCATCTCAATTTTTTTTAATTAAAAAAAGAAAAAAAAAGAATACAAAAGATGAAGATGTATCATGTACCGAAACACAGAGTAAGGTGTCTTACATATTATAGGTTTCCTTTTCTCTTCTTCTTTTTTTTTTTTTTTTTGAGATGGAGTCTAGTTCTGTTGCCCAGGCTGGAGTGCAGTGGCACGATCTCGGCTCACTGCAACCTCCACCTCCCGGGTTCAAGTGATTCTTCTGCCTCAGCCTCCCAAGTAGCTGGGATTACAGGTGCCCGCCACCATGCCCAGCTAATTTTTGTATTTTTAGTAGAGATGGGGTTTCACTGTGTTGGCCAGGCTGGTCTCAAACTCCTGACCTCGTGATCCACCCGCCTCGGCCTCCCAAAGTGCTGGGATTACAGGCGTGAGCCACTGTGCCCGGCCTATTATAGGTTTTCTTAAGAGAGGGAAGACAGAACACATGTATTATCTGCCATATAAGCTAAGCCTTTAATATATAACTTCATTGTAAGAACTCAGAACTTTCAACACTCTGCTTTTAAAGGTGAAACTTCAGGAAGATCTTGTAAATAGACAAACAGTGTCTACTTACAAGTAAAAGTGTCAGGAAAAAAGGCCAAATTATCAACTCCAGGCATTCAGCTTTAAATACTTACTGCAAAAATCTCCCTCACTCCCTTACACATATCTAAAGAATGCTAAATGCTATATAGAGTGTATGGAGGTTTGAATGAAGAGAACAAAAACAGATTTAATTCTATAACCTCATCACTAAGTCAGAGAACTGCTAGAAGAAAATGGAGATAGGAATAGGGATTGTGATATTTGGAAATCAAGAAATTGTGTAAATTTGTTCAAAACAGTCATGGAAATGTTAAGATCCTCAACTAAAAACCAAGGACTTTCACAGTTCCCATCTGGGGGCTTTGCAATTCCTAGACAACTCATTTGGAGCCAAGCTGTTTGAAGTTGGCACTAACAAAAGAGCTCTTTGGCAGCTGTCTGAAGAACATCCCCTTCTTGCCAAACAGAATCTGACTCATGAGAGGGTATTTCAGCTTTGAAAAGCCTCGGCCCAGCGGAGCTAAGACACCTTGCACAACAGGGTACAGAAATAACAACAAGAAAACGCCTTTCCCTGAAGCCTAGATTTTTTTTCTCCGCTGTGTCAAGACTGCCAATTCCACTCCATGGGACTTTCTCTTCTCTAGAACCCCTTTTAACCTCCTTCTTAATCAGTACTAGCCAACTTGCCTGAATCTTAATTTTGGTTGTAAAAAAGGTGGCAAAGGCCATTTCTGAAGATTCTTTTAAAATTCTATGAACTATCCTGTAAAAAAAAAAAAAAGTATTCTCTAAAGACACTATGTCTGTGTTTATAAAAGAAACCCAGCAAGAAAGCACCTCAGCTTGGAGGGATAATTAAATAGTTATTGCTGGGGTCAGGTGGCAGAATACTGTCATTGAAAGCTATAGAAAAACTTCAAATTATCCGAAGAGCAATCACAAAACAAGAAGCAATACAAACCTCTACTCTGAGATCTTTTACTGAAAGTAATCCACATTATACAATGAAAACATTCTTGGAATACATCCCAAATTCAAGTTCAAATATCAGAGTGTTTCAGAGTCCAAAGAAAAAAGATAAGTCTGTTGACCATACTATGGTAGAGAATAAGTCAAATACTGATCAAAGGTTACAGCAACTCAAAGGGAAGAGTGGGAGGGGAGAAGGCTGCACATGGTTGCGAAAAAGCAGTAAGCAAAAGATCAGAAAAAAGGTCCCCAAATTAACTTCAGAAATTATCCACAGGGCAAAATTAAAGACAAAGTTGTAAACAGAAACATCATTTCATTTGGCGAATTAACAAACAGAACTGAATGTTGCTGGAACAGTGAAGGGAGTTCTTTTTAGCTCCACATAGAATATTTCGGTTAAGGTGTCTCATTAATTTGTAATCACTAAATCCGTAAAAGTTTCAAAGTTAACATTAGGAGAGCTAATCTCAGATTACTCAACCAGATAACCTGTGGCATACTCGACCAACTACTGCCGTTCTGGGAAGGACTTCAGTCAGGATATGGCAACTTCAAAGTATCCAGCATTCAAACCCCAACATGCTTTAGCTATCAGTGGAGTTGAGACCCCTGCCAGGATCTGGCCACCTCAACCCATGCTGTACAACTGATGAAAGCAGTACAGGGGCCACTGAAGACATAACAATTGAAGATGTAATAATTGCATGAGTCTTGCTAACATGACATCAAAAGCTCTCCCACACTCATGCTCGGGTGTCTTCTGTCTGGGCAGCATATCAACAGGTAAGTGGACAAATACTTCCCTCCGTTACCTCAAGAATAGTTTAAATCTTTTTCTATAATTAAAGGTTAAAAGATCTTTTAATTACGACCTAAATTATTTAATTACCTTCATCCTATAATGTGTAAGGTTACCAAAGGTCAAATGATGGTGAACGGAACTTGCACAAGCAAACAGAAGGGCCTGTATACCTTTCTAAATATTCCCAAAGACTTGCCCTAAACACTGGGGATTCACTTCAAAAGAATTAAAAATAGGCTTTTAGTAAGACAAGCGAAGGCTACCTTTATCAATGCAATATGCAGAGGCGGCCCTTCCAGCAACGGGTGCAGATAGAAGGGGGATGACAGGATTTCTAACTTGACCACAGAGACCGTAGGTGGACCCCGCTGGTGACCCTGAAATTCATCCCGACCGAATGACCTGCCAGTAACTTCTTTTCAGGGAAGAGTCTAAAAGTTAGGAAACGGAAGCGTCCGAGCTGCACCACCCAGAGCATGTTACTTGAGTACAGGGGCGGCGACCCCAGCCCAGGGCCGGCCCGCCGCCGCCTCATCGGTACGTACCAGGCTGGGGGTGCTCGCCGGGCCCCACTGGCCGCCCGGGGCTTCGGCAGCGGCGCCCGCTCCGGCCGCTGGCCTGGGGGCCGCCTTCCCCGCGCCCGAGCAGTGGTTCCGCTGGCCGATCCCGGGCAGCCGCAAGCCAAGAGCGGCCGGACGCAGCCTCCAGCGTTCGGCCAGGCAGCCCAAGCAGCAGGGCACGGGTGGCAGCAGGGCCCAGCAGGCGCGCCGCTTACTCGGCCGCGTTCCCGGAGCCCAAGCGGCGCCGCGCAGGGCCCCCCACGAGCCGCGCGCCACGCGCAAGGCTAGCATGGCCCTGCGGCCGCGCCGCGGGGACTCGGGCGGCGAGAGCTCAGCAGCCTGGGACACTGGCGAGCCGCTTCTCCATGGAGACCCGGCAACCACTCAGACACTGGGCCACCGCTGCCTCCATACTACTTTACACACCCCAGCACGCTCCACTTATACAGGTGGCAGGAAGCCGCCAAGGGCGGACGCCTTCGCGACGCTTTTACGACACCGTCGTCGTCGGACTTCCCGGCGCCCCTGGCACAGCGGAGGCGCGCGCGTCAGGCTCAGTGGGTTTTGGGAAGCAGCGGGTACGAGGCGCTCTCTTCTCTTGGCCCGCAGCCGGGAGCCAAGGCCCGGGGGTGGGCGGGGGAAGGGGAGAAACGAACAAGATAGGATGACCGCGCAGCCGCCGTAGCTGCGACGGGGCCGGAGCCACCTCAGGCCCTGGCCTGAAACCCTCTGAGGCGGGTGGCCGGCAGAAGGGCCCCCTCCAAGGTGCGCGCGGCGCCCTACGGTTCTTGTGGGTGGTTTACAGTATCTAGTACAGAAGAAATGATTAATAAATATTGGCTCTGTAATTCTCTCCTTTTTGAGCATTGAATAAAGATGCATATGCTAAAAATATAAGCATTAGTAAATGTTAGTAATAGCAATGGCTGATTGTTTTGCTGAAAACAGTAATCCTATATTATCCAGAATCAATGTTTACCTATGAGAATTATTTTTAAATAGTTTTTAAATTTTAAATTTTTACATTGCTAGTACAAAAGTTTCAATTATACTATATAACCAGGCTATAGTGCATCATCCCGTTTAATCCTCCCAACTACTGCAAGATGAGGGTTCCATTATTACTTTTACAGATAAGGAAACTTAGGTGTAGAGAGGTTAAGAAACTTGCCTATAATATCCGAGACAGTTATGAATCAGTTCACCATTAATTAGCTGATTAATATATTCAGATTAGTATACTAAACATATTGGTACATCAATATTTGCAATGTTACAGAATTTTTTCTTGTTGAATTCAGTGTTGAACTGAATTTGAATTATTGCCGCCTCTCCACTATCGCCCCACTAACCCCATCTATGATGGCTGAACTACCTTACAGTTGAGTTTAAAGTCTTAATTCGGGTAGTTAGGAAAGGGAAAGGCCAACTGAAAGTGAGCAACATTGTAGATGACGCAGCGGGTATTTATCCAAAAAAAATCTATTTCTTACATTGAAATCCTGACATTGAGAGAAAAATTGAAACTTCTGCAACAGCAATGTAAAAATTTTAAAAAATTTTAAAACTATTTAAAAACACAGTTCTCATAGGTAAACATTGATTCTGGATAACCCTGGCAAGAGGGAGTGGGCAGGATTCCAGTCTCTCCCTTCCTTTCATGAGATTGCCTTTATTCACTCTCCGCTTCCTAAGACACTCATTGTGTCTTGGGACTTCTTTCTATTCCCTATATTCAGTCTGTACTTCATCTGCCTCTAATCCTTGGCACTGAGGACACAAACTTGCTTTTGTGTTTTTTCCATTTGTTGCTCTGATAGGTTTTATTTCTATTACTTATGGTATTTGTCCAACCTTTTATTAATTTTTTCTAAATTAATTCTAGTTACTGTGTTGATTTCTTCAACTTCCATACTACTATTTATGGTAATCTAGTTTTATCCAGGCTTTGTGCCCTCAAGAATAACACCATTACCTGAGCTCTTCACTTATTTGCCTTATTGTTTGGAGCTAGCATTCATAGGTTTCTGTTTTAGATACCATTTTAGTTGTATATATTTTTTGTATATTTCAAAATATGGAATTAAATTATACTGTTATCAATGTTTAAAATAGAACATCCCCAAAATTATCTATGTAGCAAATTTTATGTTCTTCCTATTTTTCACTTCAATATAAAATTAGAGAAAAAAACTCCAAGATACAATAGAGTCCGCCAATTAAAATATAATAAACTGTTTTGTATTTAAAAAGCCAGCTCTACTACAAACTGCTGATGGCTAATTGTCTTTAAAAAGTAGGAAAATAAAGTGGCTGGCATTTTGGCCTGAAGGACAATGTCTGCTCAATACTTATGACTAAAGAGTAACATGCTTTTAACAAACTGTTTCCCTAACATTTTAAGACGGGAGAACATCCAGCTATCAGTCTTTGATCTCATTTTCTAGAACTTGACAGAAGTCAATAAATGAACAGGTTAATCTGGGATAAAGGATGGAGAAAATGCAGAAACCCAGTGAAGTAGAGTTTAGAGCAGGGCAGGGGGCAGAGGAAACCAAAATATCCTACAGTTAGTAACTGGTTTATAATGTTCATTTCCTGTTTTATGAATTCTGTAATAATTTCTATCCAAGTAGATTAAACACACAGGCACCTCATATGTCTGAAGGGACTGGGAATATCTGTCATTGAACTTTTTTCCCAAATGGGGAAAAAATTAGAATAGTAAGTCTGTAATAAAAATATAAATAAAAATCTATATATAAATTCTAAGTTTCATGAAGTTCATTTCAAATTTTTCTCTCTCCACCCTTGTATCAGAATTATTTTCATAAGTAACCAAAATGTACTGGTCAGGTGTCTTATCCCAACTTCTGTAGTCAATCATGTAGTGCTTACCCCAAGAGAACGTGAAAAGAGAAAGGATTGTTCAATCTTGAATAATTGGCCTGTTAACTATTTAGTTCATCCTTTCATTGATCCTTTGCTGAGTTGTGAACATAGAGGGTTCTGCCCCTAGAGGGTAGTGTTGTCTTGCCACTTTTAATGTTTTCCTTGGTTAAGTTGCAAAGTGCTGTGTATGACTGTGCTGTATATTGGAACAAATTACCTCTTTGCTACAACTTCTTGGAACCTGTTTTTAGGCTGTTTTTGTTTTTTTTGTTTTGTTTTGAGATGAAGCCTCGCCCTGTTCTTGCCCAGGCTGGAGTGCAATGGCGCTATCTCGGCTCATTGCTACTTCCGCCTCCCAGGTTCAAGCGATTCTCCTGCCTCAGCCTCTCAAGCAGCTGGGATTACAAGCGCATGCCACCACGCCCGGCTAACTACTCTGTTTTTAGTAGAGACAGGATTTCACCATGTTGGTCAGGCTGGTCTGGAACTCCCAACCTCAAGTAATCTGCCCACCTCGGCCTCCCAAAGTGCTGGGATTACAGGTGTGAGCCACCATGCCCGGGCTGTTTTTAGGCTTTTGAAAATTCTGCAACCCAATCATTCTTTCTCACTTATCACTTCTATTTGAAGTTTAAGCTTTTTGAGAAGAAAATCTTATTCCAAATCTATTATGAATATTTTCTGCCTGGGGATAAATGAACAAAGTCTAGATATATGTGTACTGCGTTCTTATATCAGATATGCAGTGTAATGTAGTGTTATTTGTGTTATTTAGTCTAGGACACAATAAACTTGGGCTACTTTTTGTTTCCTAAAACCAGAAGAAGATAATGTAAAGAAGGTAGTTTTGCAAATGAGTCTTATGTAAATATTGATTGGAAGTTAAATCAAATTAAAACAGCTGGATATGGTGGCTGATACCTGTAATCCCAGCACTTTGGGAGGCCGAGGTGGGTGGACTGCTTGAACTCAGGAGTTCGAAACCAGCCTGGGCACTGTGAGGACCACCGCCCCCCCCCCCCGCCCCCCCCCGCACACCGTACCCCCCGGCTCCCCCCGCCCGCCATCTCTACCAAAAATACAAAAATAAACCTGGGCATGATGGTGGGGGCCTGTGGTACCAGCTACTCAGGAGGCTGAGGTGGGAAGATCGCTTGAGCCCAGGGAGGCAGAAGTTGCAGTGAGCCGAGATTGTGCCCCTGCACTCCATCCAGCCTGGGTGACCCACCGAGACCTTGTCTCAAAAAAAATTCTCTAGGAATCAATGAGAGTTAAATCTTACAGGAGTAAGCTGTAATTACCAGGCACTAAACCCAAAGATGTGTTTTGAATAACCAGGAATCCAAATAAGGCACAGGTTTCAATCATTGTAATAAACGCACCGTCCCACAGCCTAAATAGGAAAAAACTAAATGATGGGATTTAAGATTTGAAACACATGTAAGCAAAAGAGTGCATTGCTGGTAGGGCCAAGCACCTTGGGCATAGCTCCTCAGGACTTGCAGAGATTAACTCCACCTAAACTCTATAATTTAGATTACTGTTTAAATTATCAAGAGATCTAAACTAATTCTCCTTTTCATTTTTGTTATTTTATTTTTTATGTAAGAGACAGGGTCTTACTATGTTGCCCAGGCTAGAGTGCTGTGGCTCTTCACGGGGCGATCCCACTACTGACCGGGACGGGAATTTTGACCTGCTCCATTTCTGGCCTGGGCAGGTTCACCCCTCCTTAGGAAACCTGGTGGTCCGCCACTCCCAGGAGATCAACATGTTGATGCCGAACTTAGTGTGGACACCCAGTCAGCATAGCACACTATAATAGCCCAGAATTCCTGGCTTCAAGCAATCCTCCTGCCTCAGCCTCCTGTGTAGCTGGGACTACAGGCATGTGCCACTGCACCTGGCTAAACTAATTCTTATGTCAACTTCTAGTGCCAACCTTTCCACATTTCTTCCTGAAAATGTATTGATGTCACTAGAATATGTGAACAATTAAGTCATTACTAAGTTTTTATATGGTTGTTTTGGAACCTTTAAAAAAAAATAACATTCTCATAAGGCAGGCATTATCTACAAATAAGAAAGTAAAAAGGGTTGGTTTTAATATTTTTTTCCTCTCTGCTCATATTTTAAAGGTGATAAAGGGATTGTTAACATCATTTAGTGTACAACTAGCTTTATTTTCCATTCCATTCCTCCTTCCTGTAAAGATTTAAGAATCTTGTTTTCCTTTTGTTACAGGGGTCCCCAACCCCTGGGTTGTGGACCAGTACCAATCCATGGCCTGTTAGGAACCAGGCCACACAGCAGGAGGCGAGCGGCAGGCAAGCGAGCATCACCACCTGAGCTCTGCTTCCTGCCAGGTCAGCAGCGCATTAGATTCTCATGGGAGGGTGAACCCTACTGTGAACTGCACATGCGAGGAATCTAGGTTGTGCGTTCCTTATGAGAATCTAACTAATGATGACTTGAGGTGGAAGTTTCATCCCGAAACATCCCCCCATCCAGGTCCGTGGAAAACTTGTCTTCCTTGAAACCAGTCCCTGTTGCCAAAAAGGTTGGGGATTGCTGGTTCAGAAAGCCTTGTTTTAACATTACATCCAACTATCCTTTCTATTCAGATCATGTGACAGAATTTCCAAAAATGGTAAACCACCTGTTTCCCTCTGGTCCTGCGGAAAAAAAATTAAACCAGTACTGTGGTCTCTTTAAACAGTTTATTTCTGAGAAGAACCTTCAAATGCGAGCACAAGATAATTTTTTCCCCTCCAAATCCTAGGCATTTTAGTTCATTTAAAATGGGTTTATGTAATACCTGCAAATGGAACACAAACATAACCATTTTTTTCTTTCTTCTCTCAGCCACATGAAGAATTTTGTTTTTGAACATGGTAAAATATTCTTCAGCTATTAATTTCCTGTACATACTTCATAGTCCTTATTGTTTATATTTTGGGTATTTTTTTTTTTTTAAGAGACATTGCACTCCACATAGACTCGCTCTGTACCTAGTCTGGAATGCAGTGGTGTGATCATGGCTCAGTGCAGCCTCAAACTCCTGGGCTCAAGCAATCCTACTGCCTCAGCCTCCTGAGTAGCTGGAACCACAGGCACATGCCACCATGCCCAGGTTATTTTTTTTTTAAGAGATAGGGTCTCCCTATATATTCCCTGGGCTGGTTGGTCTCCAACTCCTGACCTTCAACAGTTCTCTTGCCTCGGCCTCCCAAAGTGCTGAGATTACAGATGTGAGCCACCATGCCCAGCTCTGTTTACATTTTTAAAAACCATGTCGCCACACAAGCGAGCATTTTTTATTCAGTTAAATCAGATTGTTTAATAACCTTAACTGTGAGGCTGGGCACAGTGGCTCACACCTGTAATCCTAGCACTTTGGGAGGCCGAGGTGGGCGGATCACCTGAGGTCAGGAGTTGGAGACCAGCCTGATCAATATGGTGAAACCTCGTCTCTACTAAAAATACAAAAATTAGCCGGGCGTGATGGCGCGCACCTGTAATCTCAGTTACTCAGGCTGAGACAGGAGAATTGCTTGAACCCTGGCGGCGGAAGTTGCAGTGAGTCGAGATCTCACCATTGCACTCCAGCATGGATGACAGAGCAAAACTCCATCTCAAAAATAAAAAAACAAAAACCTTAACTGTGGCATACATACTGAGATGTAAAAAAAGATTCTAGAGCCACCCACAGTCCTTGGCTGAAGGCCTCCTTCCCTCATCTGCAAAGCCAGCAATGCTGCATCTGTGCCTTCTTCTGTAGTCACATCTTCCTCTGGCTCTCTTCTGCCTCCCTCTTCCACTTTAAAGGTTCTAATTATATTGGACCCATGCAGATAATCCAAGATAATCTCCCTATTTTAAGGTCACCTGATTAGCAATCTTAATTTCCCCTTGCTATGTAACCTAACACATTCACAGGTTCTGGGCATTAGGATGTGATGTCTTGCAGGGCGGGTACTATTCTGCCTAGCAAACATGTGAATGCAGTGTTCTGAGGTGCTTCTCAGGACTTAGAAGAGTCATTTTAATACTAAAGATAATATACATTCTCTAAGGAAGAGGAGTTTGCAGACTATCCAGTGTTTTCAATATATCTAGATGTTTCAACCTGAGGAAGCTGATTACTATATATATATATATATATATATATATATATGGAGAGAAAGAGTATATATATATACTCCATAGAGTATATATACACTATATATATATACTCTACTCTCTAGAGTATAAAGACTATATATAGTGTATGTATATAGACTATATATAGTGTATATAGAGTATATATACTCTATACATATCTATATAGTATATATATACACTATAGAGTGTATATATATACTGTAAGTATATAGTATATATAATATAGAGTATACAGTATATATAATATATATACTCTATATAGAGTGTATACTCTAAAGTGTATATACTCTATAGAGTGTGTATATATATACACACTCTATATAGCATATATACTGTATATGGAGTGTATATATATACTCTATATAGTGTGTGTATATATATATATATACACACACATATATACTCTCTCTCTATATATGACATGTTGAAATTACTATACATTTCTAGAAGCAAAGACTAAGAGTCTGTAGTCCCAAGGAATTACTCAGTGACTTTGCAAGTCTATGTACTAAGAATAATTCTGATTTAAATGTCAGAATCTGGCTCAGTTTTTGTTTTAACCTTTTTTTTTTATTTTTAATCAGTGTTATGTATACATATGGTAAGTAACTCCATGGTATAGAAAAACTGATGATGGAAATCAATAGGTGCACTCTGCCTTTCCATTCCCAAGCCCACACTCTAGAGCAAGCCTGGTATAGCTTTTGTTTTCAGTTCTTCTGAGGGTTAAATAAAACGAGTAGGTAGTTTTGTGAATTAATATTGCCTTATAATTTTAAGTATAGTACATGACCCAGGTGGAGTGCTTTAGATACAGATGTATGAGTGATTAGTTGCAGGAAACACAAACTACTGTAGCTAGCCACATTTAAAAGGACTGTAAAACAGGGAACTGGATGCTTGCAATATTGTCACAAGGGCTAGGAGTGGGTTCCATACTGGGTCTCCAGAATTAACTCCCAGAAAAACACTGCAGGTCTGTCTGGCTTGCCAGAGGCGCTGCTACCCCACAATAATGAGAAAGGTGAAGAATCAGGGTTGCATCCACCACGCCACTTGCCTCAACAACTGACTGCAAGAATTCTGCTGCAGGGAAATTAAATGTCTCCTCAACCACACATGCCACCAGAACACAAGCAAGAGGAAGATGGCTCTCTCCTCAGTTCTGCATTCCAAATCTCACACATGGGTGTCTGATCAGTGGAACCCAATTCACATCTGGAAATCTACCTGCAAAGGGAGTCTGGGAAATGTGGTTATTTTCTCACCTTCCAGCCCCTGCATTATAGGAAGGCACACTAGGAGAGCAGAATGGACACTGAATACCAAATCACCGTATCATTGTATCTACATTTATCCACCTCTTTGGCTAGTCAATATCCACACCATTGTTTATGAATTCAATGCATTCATAAACAATATATGAATATTGTTTAATATTCTTCTGTATAACAACAGCAACTATAACATGCTAATGTAAGTACGATATTTCCCTTCTTTATCAAAGGAGAGCTATAAAGATCCATCAATCACAGGGTGGTGTTTATTCCTCTTCTGGTTCAGTTATACCCTCACCTTGGTATCTCTATCCTAAAAAATGAAATGATCACGTTGATTACCACCAGTACAATTTACTTAACACAACATTGGAAAAGAGAGGAGGCTGGGCATGGTGGCTCACACCTGTAGTCTCAGCTACGCAGGAAGCCCTGGAGTTTGAGACCAGCTTGGGCAACAAAGGAAGACCTCATCTCTACTAAAAATCAAAATTAGCTGGGCATGGTGTTGCATTCCTGTAGTTCCAGCTACTCAGGAGGCTGAGGTAGGAGGATTGCTTGAGCCCAGGAGATCAAGGCTTGATCATATCACTGCACTCCAGCCTGGGCGACAGAATAAGACCCCCATCTCTTAAAATTTCATCTCGCAGCCAGGTGTAGTGGTGCATGCCTGCAGTCTCAGCTATTCAGGAGGCTGAGGTGGGAGGACTGCTTGAGCTGAGTAGTTCAAGTCCATACTGGACAACATGGCAAGACCACCATCTCTTAAAAAAGAAACTTTTGGCCGGGCACAATGGCTCACGCCTGTAATCCCAACACTTTTTGGGAGGCCGAGGCAGGCAATCACCTGAGTTCAGGAGTTAAAAACCAGCCTCACCAACATGGAGAAACCCCGTCTCTACTAAAAATACAAAATTAGCCATGGTGGCACATGCCTATAATCCCAGCTACTTGGGAGGCTGAGGCAGGAGAAACGCTTGAACCCAGGAGGCGGAGGTTGCGGTGAACCAAGATCACGCCACTGTACTCCAGCCTGAGCAAAAAGAGCAAAACTCTGTCTCAAAAAGAAAAAAAGAAAAAGAAAAAGAAACTTTCATGATGTAATGTTTTCTTGCTTTGCATGTTTCTGTTCTGACATTTGTACTTAGGATTTGTTTTAATCAGCAATGGTGACATAGAAACAATTGCCTATGGAAGATTACTTTCATCTCCCAAGAGGGCATGCCATGCCACACCAGGCCACATGAGGAAACACCAAAGTCAGTCAGGCAGTAAAGAAGCAAGTGAAAAGCCTAGGCCAGAGCTTTGTTGCTACAGCGGTTGAAAGGTGTGGGGACACCCACTATTGGGCAGGAAGTGAAATACTATATGTTGGGGTTTGTGGTTGGAGGGACTGTAATGTGATGTTTGCACACCCATAAAAGCTGGATTGTAAGGGAAAGCTAAACAACTTTTGTTGTTAGTTTGGCCCTGTGATTAATGGATGCTAAATACATAATCTAAGGAAACACGGAACAATTTCTTCTGAAAATGTAGGTTTATGTCTTTTTAAAAATAAATTTATATAATAGCCTTAACCTTTGAGACTTATTTTCCTCTTTGAACAACAAATTAGTATATTTTCTCTTCTGTCTACCACTTTATTTTGGTTGATATTATTTATGTGTTGACTTTTGTGAAATGTTTTAAATTCTATTAATAGATTTTTTTTTCAGCTTTAAATATCTCTTATTTATTTAGTTTGGAGAAAGAGTCTCACTCTGTTGCCCAGGCTGGAGTGCAGTGGTACGATCTTGGCTCACTGCAACCTCTGCCTCCCAGGTTCAAGTGATTCTCCTGCCTCAGCCTCCTTAGTAGCTGGGACTACAGGCACACACCACCATGCCTGAGTTATTTGCTTTAAATATCTTTTAACCCCTAGCTTTTAAAGACTTCACTATATTTATACTACTATCTACTTTCTCCATTTTTTTTTTTTCTTTAAGAGACAAGGTCTTGCTCTCTTGCCCAGGCTGGAGTGCAGTGGTATAATCATAGCTCACTGTAACCTCAAACTCTCAGGCTCAAGTGATTTCCTACTTCAGCCTCCACAGTAGCTAGGACAATAGGCATGCACCACCGTGCCCAGCTAATCTATTTTTTGTAGAGATAGGGTCTCAATGTGTTGCATAGGCTGGTCTCAAAACTGGCTTCAAGTGATCTTCCTGCCTCGAACTCCCAAAGCTCTGGGATTATAGATGTCAGCCGCTGCACCTGGCCCCTTTTGATTCCTGATTTTTCCTTCCTCACTTAAAAATTTACATTGTGGTCTATGGCAATAGTCTCCGCATCTTAGTTCTGGTCCTATAGTTAAACATCTGATATACACTGCCAGTTCTTTTTATTTACATTTTCCATTCATCTTCGTTTGCGGGAAGCCATATTTTAGTAGATTCTCCAACAATGGTTCACATTTCCTGAGTTCTTGGATGTTACAAAGTGTTTGTTGGATTTATACATGATTGACAGTTTGGCTGGCAACCCTGTAACATTTGAATCCTCTCACAACATATGAGAAATTCTGGTCTTATTGATCCCACCACCTGAAAGTAGAACCAGGAAAACTCCCTAGCAGCCTATGAAAGGGGCATATAACATACCCTTTTTCAATCAGATGTCTTTGTATGCGACTTCTTTTTTGAATTCAGCAATTTAGGGAGGCATCTCATGCAGAATCCTTTTGTTGCTGTTCCGGTGTGGGTGGGGGCATTCTTCTACCTATTCCTGCTGCAGAAGTGGCAAAGGTGGGGCAGGGAGGCAGCAGCACTTTCTTCCAGTGCCCTGTGTGGCAGTGGAGTCTCAGCAGCTTCTTCCTTAGTCCAATTCTAAGGCACGGTTTTACAAATTGCTGCTGGAAGCTTACCCTCCTGGTTCACCTGCCTTCTAATAATTCCGTGAGCTAAACAAAATTCTTTCAAAAAACTTCTCCTGCTTAATCAGTCTGTTTCTATTGTTTCAAGCAAGACTACAAACTACAGCCTGTGGAATAAATAAGACCTATTATTAAATAGCTAAAAACAAAACTCAAGTATTTTGTATTCTTGACATGGGAAAATTTTATGAAATTCAAATTTTAGTGTCCATAAATAAAGTTTTATTGGAACACAGAATATGTAATATATTCATTGGTTTATGTATTTGTATGCCTACATCTGATATGCAAAACTATGAAATATTCATACATATAAAAGGCAGGTCAAAAATATAACTATAAAAAACTTATAATTTACTTTTAGCCCTTTGGAGAATTTATTTAACAATTAACACATGGCTACCACTACAATTTTTTTTATTTTTTTGAGTCAAGAGTTACTTTATTGCCCAAGCTGGAGTGCAGTGATTGGTGTGATTGTGGCTCACTGTAACCTCAAACTCCTGGGCTCAAAGAATCCTCCTGCCTCAGCCTCACAAGTAGCTGAGACTACAGGCATGTGCCACCATACCCAGCTAAGTTTAAATTTTTTTTTTTTTTAAAGAAATGGGGTCTTGCTATGTTGCCCAAGGTTGGTCTCGAACCCTGGCCTCAAGGAATCCTCTCACCTTAGCCTCCTGAGTTGCTGTGATTACAGTGTGAGCTACTGCATCTGGAGACTTTATCACTTCTTAAATTAGTTTATTATATTTAATGCTTTTTTCCTATTATAATACTTTTGGGACATCATTTTTCAGAGAACAGTATTTGACTGTGTGTGTGTGTGTGTGTGTGTCTGTCTGTCTGTGCATGCGCGCATATCTTCACTGAGATGGCTTTAATCTGCAATAAACCCAGGAGGCCCTAACTTGGTGAAGTCCTTTTACATAGTTTGAAGCTGGTAAACTTTTGGGCCTTTTTTCAAGAGGTAACCCTGGTCATTTAGTGATCCAATAAAATTTTCAAAATCAGCAACCTGGAAGAAAACATCAAAAGGTTTAGCCCATTAAGTAACATGTCAAAATATTA
The DNA here is from genome assembly GCF_028858775.2 of Pan troglodytes. Taxonomy (NCBI): domain Eukaryota; kingdom Metazoa; phylum Chordata; class Mammalia; order Primates; family Hominidae; genus Pan; species Pan troglodytes. Next base: position 12,558,712 of record NC_072419.2, on the reverse strand, counting down.
CTTTTAAAATAAATCTCTCAAATAATAATATGTACCTGTAAAGTTTCTTGGCCAAATAAAATTATTTTTATTTCTTACAGAGCAAACTGCCTATATTTGAGTTCTGGATTCTATAATGCCTAAATAAATAAAAAATAAAAATTCCAATATGCAGAGAATATTTTACATTTGTTTTAGGTTAGCTGAAAAACAAAAATCAAGCTAACTTTTGAAATTAAGAAGTTAATTTTCCATAATGTGTAACAGCCCATGTTTGAAGTGCTATTACATTGATTTTCACGAGAACTTTGAAGTAGGAATTGGTATAATCATGTCCATTTAACAGATGAGGGATCCAACGTTAAAAGATGTTAATATGACATATCCACAAGAGACAGTCAGAAAAACATAGAGACTGTCTTACTACAATGTTTCCCTCTGACTATCAAGATGCTGAAAAGCCTTTGAGAAGAAGCAGGTATGAATCTTAAATAAGTAAAAACTGTTTCTGTTCTACTATATATTAACAAGGACCTCCTGAAATTATTACAAAAGAGATTAACTAGTTTAACATACCTGAATGTTTAGTTCTTTGGCAATCTGCCGAAGTTGATGAAATTGAAATATATTATTATAAGTTCTTTCAGCAACGTTGTTGAGAGCAGAAATAAATCTTTTCGCTGTTGACCTGTTGCTCATTCCAGAACCATGCTGGGATCGCTCAAAATCTAGGTTCCCAAATTCATCAGAGTAAGTTCCTAGCATGCTTAAAAAGAAAGGAAGAAAAAATTACCCAATGTAGCACTGCCATAGAAATTGTTGTCCTGGGCTTTCAGGTTACAGAAGAAAAATTTGGAAGTAGCCACAAGGCTCACTTAGCAAACATTTCAACATGTGTTTACTAAGGGGCCACTCTGAAATTCACTATGACGGATTGATAAGGAATAAAAATATTTTGGACACAGTTACTGCTTTTAAGAAACTCCTAAATTTGAAGAGAGAAATGCATAAAAACACAATATTGATAAACTACAATATAAATACCTGGGACATTCTTTTTGATTCATGAAGAAAAGAAATTCTAAATATAATAAATTTAGACTTCACTGAATAAAAATGTGTCCTATCTCCTGGAGCAGCATCTGGCCGCACCAGTATTTTAAATAAAAGGTATTTAAAATACTCTAGGAATGAACTAGAAAGGTTATGGTGAGTTGCATTGATACTGGTTAGATATTAAAGGATGCACCTATTACTGCCAGATTTCTTCTGCTTTCTCTTATTTTCACAATATTACCAAGGAAAGAAGTACGTACTTGATAGTGAATTTTAGCTAAAGTCTGAAAACACTAGTTAGAAACATAATTAACCATCCTGTTTAATCCAACTCTATTGCTGATTCCCCGCCTGAACAATGGGATAGCTATATTTCACAGCCGGACTAATTGGCAAAACTGTTATTTAATCAGGAATTAATTAATTAGTCAAATACATACTGGTCACCTGCTGGGCAACAGGCTTACAGTGGTGAACAAAACAGGTATAATCCCTTCCCTTAATGAGCTGCCGGAATGATTTTAATGGGTTATAAACAATAAAGCTCCCTTTTGTTCCTTGAACAGTTAAAAGCCTACATTATGCAAATAGGAATGAGTCATTCAAATAAAACTATTAAAATGATAAAACAGTAAGATGGTAAGTGTTTTCCTCTGAAATACAGCATAATCTCTTTTAAGATGAACCTCCCATATGCTTGTTTCTCATGAGAAAGTTGTTAAAAATGCTTTCAGTTAATAATAATAGGTAACATTTGTCTTAATTATATTTGTTTAACATAGGCTATCCCACTTAACCCTCCCAGCAATCCTGTGATTTAGGAACTATTCTTATTCCCATTTTACGGATGAAAAAACATTCTTATTAGGCTGGTGCAAGAGTAATAGAGGTTTTTGAAATTGCTTTTCTTATGGCAAAAACTGCAACTACTTTTGCACCAACCTATGCTAAGCTTAAAGTGACTTGCCAGAAGTTACACAACTAGTAAGTGGCGTATCTCAGATTTGAATCTGCTACACTGCTTCAGATTTTAAAAAGCTATGTAAAATATTTGAGCCAGTTTCCTGAAATAGAAAAAAACAATGATCTCTCACCTTTAAAGGTGGCTCTGTTCTCTTCTGCTACCTAGTATGTTTTCAATTTTAGGAGAAAGCTTATGTGAACTGTCTACTAAATATAAGCATTTAGTTTTTTAAAATACAGCTAAGTGCTCTGGTAACTCAGACAAGCTATGTCACAGTTTAAGAATTTTCTTATTCAACTGTTGGCTTCCCAGTTAAAATGTAATCTTAAAAGGTTTAAAACCACATTAAGGGCAAAGATTGAACGAAGCTGAAGAGATGAAAACTCTGAAATGGAAGATTTAATGAATGAATGAATCATTACTAAGGTCAACTTTACTATCAGTGCAGGACATTTACTGAAGGCCTACTTTATGACAGGCATGATTCTGGGCCCTGGGAATATACTGGTAAATGAGTCAGATAAGGTCCCTGCTCTCATAAACTAAGGACGGAATGCATGTTGAGCATAACAAACAGATAATTCATAATCTAATTTCATTGTGTTTCACTGGATCTTGATCTCTACCATGAACATAGTGTCAGGTAATTCCAATCAAACTATTTTCTTTTTCCTGAAAATTTTTATGAATGCCAGTAAACATACTGAGACAATTCAGGGAAACAATCTGGTAATGTCATGTGGGTACTGTTTACACTTAATAATATGACCTCTTTTTTTCAGGGGCCCAGATGTAAACTGATCTGAAACTTGTTCAAATTTACCACCAAAGCAATTCTGGGAAGCAGTACGAATACAGAGTTCCATGAGGCAACACTCAAGAGTTCCTCTTGGACAGGAAAGCACATGCAAACACTGTCCAACGTGAGTATTCAGACATGCAGAGAAATCTTATACCAAGTATAACCAACCATAAATGGGCAATATAGCATTTTTATTGAAAAGGTAATTATAGCCTAATTTACTCTGCTTAAGCATGATGCTCAGATAGGAGAACTAATCTACCGTGTCCACAGACCAATGAATTTACTGTGGGGAAACAGTAAACAGTTGAGGTGACGCCTGTGGTCTAAGGCCTGCAGAAATTGAGCAATGGTAAAGCCTCAAGAGGAGAATGTTACAGGTTAAGAGAGAAAAGGAGCAGGGTAGTGTACCCCTTAATTTGCTCGACAGATGAACAGTCTACAAAGTAGAAACATGACATTCAGGAGAGCCAGGCACCAGAAGACCCAGAGGGCCAGAGATCATTAAAAGGAAAAAGAAATCAGGAGTGGGAATCTCAGCCACACTCCCAAAGGTGGAGGGTTCAAGTGCAGGATGCAGAGAAAGCAAGATGCACACATTCTAGACTGTAAGTCAACAGGCAACTTCTCATCATTAAATAAGAAGTGCCTATTTTTGGTCTTTGTTTTTTTTATAGGAAAAAAAGTTAAAAAAAATTCTGAAATTTTGGTTGGGTTGTGACTTACTTTCCTAATGGGAAAAAATATCTCTGCTAGGTCAGTCTCTAGTCTGGTCTCTTAGAAAGCCATACCCACAAGAAGTCAGGCAGACAACTAGATTTTGTGGCCATTCTTTTACTTCATATGCTAGCACACCATGCCCCTAGCAGCAAGTTGTATGAGAAAGTCTAGTAAATTCCTAGACTATCTGGTTGCTTATAAATGGCAACTAGAGGGTCTCCAACATAATGAGATCAACTGGAGAGGGACTAAAGCCAGGTTGGTAAAATTTTCAGCTACAAGATCCCTCAAACCCTAGTACTGAATCACATAAAGAGAGAAAATTGATGGGTCAAGGACTGTGTGATGTCAGGCGCGGTGGCTCCCACCTGTAATCCCAGCACTTTGGGAGGCCAAGGTGGGCAGATCACCTGAGGTCAGGAGTTCAAGACTAGCCTGGCCAACTTGGCGAAACCCCGTCTCTACTAAAAATACAAAAAAATTAGCTGGGCGTGGTGGCAGGTGCCTGTAATCCCAGCTATTCAGGAGGCTGAGGCAGGAGAATCGCTTGAACCCAGGAGGCAGAGGTTGCAGTGAACTGAGATCACGCCACTGTACTCTCCAGCCTGGATGACAGAGCGAGACTCTGTCTAAAAAAAAGAGAAAAAAAAAAAAAAAGCACTGTGTGATGCCATACCAATAGGATACTTAGACACAGAAGGTAAGTTGTTAGAAATTAGCTGAAAGGGTTGGGAGTCAATAATTATTAATTTTTCTTATTATGAGGCAGTTACTTTGGTGCCACCAATAAAAAATTAAGAGCTGTCAATTCTAGAATCTTTAAAGCTTTCAAAGACAGCCGGTAGAACCTCACGGTTGCTTACAAACTCTGTGACTGAATTAAGGAGAAAGGTTCCTCTTCTTCCATGGACTCCCTCTAAGGGCAGGAAACAAGCTGCAGATTCTTGTACCTTCAGGAGGTGACATGGGTGCCCTTCTACCCATCTGCATACTTCTAGAGGCAGCAGAGAGAAGACAGCAGCCTCCAGGGATGGGCCAGTACCAGGCTGGGGACAAAGAGACAACTAGGTAAAGTCTCTCCCTATGAGGAAAAGACAAGAAGAAAAGGATCTGCAGCTAAGACATACTGCACAATTTAGATGGAGAGCACTGAGGACTAGACCATAAAAATTCTTTGAAAAGGGTAATTTTGGAAACTTCTTATCTAGGGTGAGATCTGCCAGTTTTTGAGGCCTTCGGTTTATGGTATAACTCAGAGAAAAGGGGATCTGTTCGGCCTCATCTGAGTATCAACAAAACTTGCACTATCAGGCCAGGCGTGGTGGCTCATGCCTGTAATCCCAGCACTTTGGGAGGACAAGGCAGGCAGATCACTTAAGGCCAGCAGTTTGAGACCATCCTGGGCAACATGGTGAAACCCCATCTCTACTAAAAATACAAAAATTAGCAGGTGTGGTGGCATGCACCTGCAGTCCCAGCTACTTGGGAGGCTCAGGCAGGAGAATTGCTTGAACCCAGGGGGCGCAGGCTGCAGTGAGCCAACATCACACCACTGCACTCCAGCCTGGGCGACAGAGCCAGACTGTCTCCAAAAAAAAAAAAAAGACTTGCGCTATTGATAGTAAACAGTGTTTACTGAGTGTTCTCTAATGTATCAGAACCGTATTTGTCACTTTATTGAGCATCACTGCATGACACCTCAGAGCACAATCCTTTGTGGTGTGTTTTACACCAGAGGAAACTGAGAAGCAGTGTGTAACTTGCCATGGCAGCTCCAGGTTGAACTCCAAAGCCCTTGCTCTTCCAGCTATGCTGCACTTTTATTCACAGCCAAAGGGGAACAGCTGGGCAAAACCACCTGGTTCTGACACCATGCAAACCTCAGAATCAGCAGCTACTAGGACAAAAGAATTCATCTACCTTAGAAGAATTAGAAATTACTTAACAAAATAAGATAATTTCATCTTCAATATATTTTTTGGTCTTGAAAAAGTAGATTCCTAACAGATAATGTATTTTCATTGCTATCAGAGGATATTAAAAATGCATTCTAAATGAAAAAAGCAAGGTATAGTATGTATATGGTATGTTGTTATAGTTACCATTTGTCTACAAAGGGGAAAAAAGAATATATAGATACGTAGTCACACAAAAAACTGCTAATAATTGCCACTGGCTAGCAGGAAGAACGGGGTAACTATTAAGCTGAGTAGGAGGAAACTTTTTCCACTATATACTTTTTTTTTTTTTGAGACAGAGTCTTGCTCTGTCACCCAGGCTAGAGTATACAGTGGCACAATCTCAGCTCACTGCAACCTCCACCTCCCAGGTTCAAGCAAATCTCCCGCCTCAGCCTCCCAAGTAACTGAGATTACAGGCGCTAGCCACCACGCCCGGCTAATTTTTTGTATTTTTAGTAGAGACGGGGTTTCACCATGTTGCCCAGGCTGGTCTGAAACTCCGGACCTCAGGTGATCCACTTGCCTCGGCCTCCCAAAGTGCTGGGATTACAGGTGTGAGCCACCATGCCCGGCCTATACTTTTTGAACTTTGGAATTTTGAAGCTTATGAAAGTATGGACCTATTAAAAAATTTTTTTTATCTGGAATAAAAAAAACTACCTAAAATAATATTACTGATTTTTAAAAATCTATGTCTAAGGTAAACATATATGCTCAATTAATTTTTCTTTTCTACCTTCTAGGAATCATTATCTACTAAATGATGTAAAATGCAAAGGATACAATTTAGCAATATTTATCAAAAACCTATAGTATTTACTGTTGAACCCAGAAATATCGCTTCTGAGAATTTATCATGTAGGTGCACAACTTACCCACATATGAAGTATCTTACGTAGAACATTACTCACTGTAGCATTATTTAAAAGCACAAGAATGGAAAATATTTATGTGTCAATAGGGGACTGATCAAATATACTATATAGTATATCTACACAATAGAATACTCTAGCTATAAAAAAAGAGTCTCTAATAAAAAAAGGTCTCTGGATATATTGTTAAAATTCAAAACCAGTACAGAAGAGTATAAACAGCGGACTGTGGAAAAGCAATGGGTGTCTGGGTGAAGGGCGAGTAGGTGGTAAATAGCTCTTCTCCAGTAGGTTTTGAAACTGATTTTAGCACTATGTAAATGTATTACTCATTCAAAAAAATTTCTAATGTAAAGATTATTTACACAGTGAGAAATATTTTAAACTAAGAAACGGTACTCTGTTTAGGAGGAAAATAAGTGACCCAATGGGCTAAATAAAAGTAGCCTTGGCCTATCACCTAATTTGAGATGGGAAGATAACTGGTATTTCATGTAAAACAATTTGAAATTTTTATCTTACCTATATTTCATAATTTCCACTATATCCTCAGCATCTTCTTTGGTTGCTTCCTCTCTCAATTCCAACCTTGCTCGTGCCTTTAAAAGAAAACACCATTTTCAGATGATGAAAGATGAATATATTTACCATAGTATGTCTAAGCTTTACTTCATTTACTCATTTTACACAAAAACTGACCTTTAGGCGAAGAAGGTTATAACATCAAAAGTCAAAATATGAAAGTAATTCTCTGGGCTGGGGGTGGTGGCTCACGCCTATAATCCCAGCACTTTGGGAGGCTGAGGTGGGAGGATCACTTGAGCCCAGGAGTTCGAGACCAGCCTGGGCAACAAAGTGAGGACCTGTCTCTACAAAAAAATTTTCAAATTAGCTGGGTGCGGTGATGTATGCCTGTAGTCCCAGCTACTTGGGAAGCTGAGGTGGGAGGATCCCTTGAGCCTGGGAGGAGAGGCTGCAATGAGCCTTGATCATGCCACTGAACTCCAGCCTAGGTGACAGAGGGAGACCCTGACTCAGGGCAAACAAACAAAAAAAATCTGTGAAACCTTGACTATGAAAATTACAACTCACTTAAAATAAGGATAAACCTCATTTTTACTTATTAACGTATATTTCTGAGTAATCATTTCAGGAGATTTGATGATGAAATATACTTGGTTTTCCCTTGCCTTTTACTTTTAGGAAATCATACCTAACCAATATGGTAAAACAACAAAGAAGAATTAATCAGATTTTAGGAGCAAAAAGCCCAAACTCTGAGCTAGCTAATTTTTACTGCCAGAGTTCTCTTAGTATTTCAAAATGTGAATAGATATTACTGCTGTTAAAAACACAGGAACTATCCTTGTGGACCTGTCATGTAAAAAATAAAATACTCAAGATACCTGACACATTCCATGTTCCCATATACTCAACTTGGGTCTCATACTCCTAGTTAACCTAACCACTTTTCAGATATTCCAGGAGTCTCCTAAGGGTCAGTCAAAGAAAAACAAAAGAAAAGTTGCATGCTAAGTAATTGATTCTGTGACTAGAAAGAAGTAGCTATACTTGGATATGTTATAGACATGACAAAATCTTTTAAAAAACTTTCATCCATCCATTTCTAACATCTCTCTATAGAAAGAAAAATGGAGTCAATTATGCAGAAAATACTTCAAAAGAGAAGTCAAGGCACACCCTTCCCCTTTAAGCCAAAAAAAGCATGACCATAAAAAGAAACAAACCTCTGTCAGACGAATCAAAGATTCCAGCTGCCTGGTAGTGATTGGTGAGCTATTTAACCTCTGGCTCTGTTTCCGGAGCTCAAGGTAAAAATCTTGAAGAACTTGAGCAGCTTCTGTGGATAGCCTTGGGTACACATACTGCCGAGCATAGCCAATGTACTTTCTCAATAGCTGGTGGGGAATGGGATCTATTGTTTCTCCAGGAACCACCTGAAGCATGATTAAAAGGCCCAAGATAACAAAGATAAGTAGCAAATAAAATATTTCTGCTAAAATAACTTGTTTAGGCCAGGTGCAGTGGCTCACGCCTGTAATCCCTGCGCTTTGGGAGACCAAGGAGGACACATCACCTGAGGTCAGGAGTTCAAGACCAGCCTGGCCAACACAGCAAAACCCCATCTCTACTAAAAATACAAAAATTAGCCGGGCGTGGTGGCACGTGCCTGGAGTCCCAGCTACTTGGGAGACTGGGGCAGGAGAATCACTTGAACCCGAGAGACAGAGGTTGCAGCGAGCCAAGATCACACCACTGCACTCCAGCCTGAGCGATAGAGTGAGACTATGTCTCAGAATAAGTAACTTGTTTAGATACATATACAATTCTAAAAGACTCTCCAAATCAACCAAACACTTTATCTGTAGGTCTCATCTTAGCTGACTTAGATTCCTTTTTTTTTTCTTTTTTTGAGACAGTTTCGCTCTGTCACTCAGGCTGGAGTGCAGTGGTGCGATCTCAGCTCACTGCAACCTCCGCCTCCCAGGTTCAAGCAATTCTCCTGCCTCAGCCTCCCAAGTAGCTGGGATTACAGACACGCGCCACCATGCCCAGCTAATTTTTGTATTTTTAGTAGAGATAGGGTTTCATCATGTTGGCCAGGATGGTCTCGATCTCTTGACCTCATGATCCACCTGCCTCGGCCTCCCAAAGTGCTGGGATTATCGGCATAAGCCACCGCGCCAGGCTGACTTGGATTATTTCAAATGAAGTTTACATAAACTCTAGTATGGAAATATTAAAAAGTTATGGTAAAAAAAAAGTTTGTATTCTACTGCTCTACAATAAGCCACACACTGAACTCTGACATTCAAACAGAACCAAACTGAATAAGGAGAAGAAACATTTATACCTTTAGTCTTTCTGATAATGGTTTCTCAGAAACTACTTCAAGTACCGAAGTATTTGAATCTCGACTATTCATACGAGCTACTGTGGCACTGCTAATGGTTCTCTGCTTTCCAGCTCTTATTGCAATCACATGTTCAGAGAGTAAGTGATCATGATGCTCATTTGGAGTATCTAACAGGATAAAGACCAAATCAAATCTGGATAGTAGTGCACTCCCCATTCTATGAAGCATGAAAGAAAGAAGAAACAATGATTGGAATCAAAAGGAAAAACTAGAAAACTGTTTACTCACTTGTTTACTACTCAAGTTCCACGCAGAACTTGAAAAACCAAGATTTAGATTAAAGAAATAAGCAAATAGCTTCTTGGATTCGATATATCCAACCACTGCAACATGGGCACAAGAATTACATGTATCTACCCTGGGTAGGTTGAGGACATGGCTCTTTCTCACACCCCCAAACCCACTGAATTCTTCATGTCCTATTATCACTAATTGGCAATACTGCTACATGGGATATCAGAGGTTAGCTAGTTCAGTATTTTGTTCATGATACCATTAAAAAACAGAATCCAAGTCTGTTGGATTTTTGTTCAATAGATCTTTCTGATTTTTCTAATATAGCACTTTGTCATTTTACTAAAGAAAAACTACCAGTAGGTTGATTTTTTTGGTGGTGGTGGTAAATACCCTAAATCTCCAAGTACACATTGTGTATTTCACTATGTATCAAAGACTGTTTCTATATTGATACATTATTAAACAACAGGAAATTAACTCCACCCCCACTAGGCTTAAGGCTCTAATTTTTCAGGAGGTACTCTTTTGTCTTTTTCTCACTTTTGTATCACTTAAATATATTTTTCCTTTTCCACACATTTTGTCCAAGCTGTACAGAATGAATTAGAAGAGAAAGCATACATACAGATATAAACATTGTTTTTGAAAAAAGCAGGATCATACCACATATTTAAGTTTGTTAATGTGCTCTTCTCACTTAATAGTACAGCACAGACATGTTCCCCCATTAGTACATACAAAGCCACTTTTGTTCTCATAATCACTACAGTCTTATTATAGTTTTAAGGTGTTTCCAATGTTTGGCAGCAATAATGCTGCAATACCCATGCTATAAACCTATCGTTGTGCACTTGTATGACTATTTCTGTGAACAGTAGTCCTAAAAGTAGAGTGGCTATAACAAACAGAATGTGCATTTAGAATTGTGATCAACACACCAAGGGGTCCCACAAAATAATAAATTGTGTATGTGAGAAACAATTTCTTTTTCTTTTTTTTTGACATGGCGTCTCACTCTGTCACCCAGGCTGGAGTGTGGTGTCACAATCTCGGCTCACTGCAACCTCCACCTCCCAGGTTCAAGCAATTCTCCTGCCTCAGCCTCCCAAGTAGCTGAGATTACAGGCGGCTGCCATCATGCCTGGCTAATTTTTGTATTTTTACTAAAGATGGGGTTTTGCCATGTTGGCCAGGCTGTTCTCAAACTCCTGACTTCAGGTGATCCACCTGCCTCAGCCTCCCAAAGTGCTGGGATTACAGGCATAAGCCACCCGCCCAGCCACTGAGAAACCATTTCCACACTACTTTGCCAAAAATGATTAATATTTAAAATGTTTGCCAATCTGGTGGATCTCATTGGTACTTCATTGTTTTACTCTGCAGTGTTTAAGCACATTTTTGTACATTTATTGGACATTTATAACTTCTGTGAAATATCCATGTTTTTCTCCTGTAGTTCTGTGAACTATTTCTTTTTCTTATTGAATTAGAGTGATTCAATATATTAAAGGTATAAATATTTGAAGAGACTTACTTTAAATTCTCAGAAACTGTTTTGGCTTTATTGTAATGTCCTCCAACTGGATTTGCAGCAGCAATAATGGAAGTTCTCGCAGGAAGGCTACAAACCACACCAGCCTTAGCAAGACTAATACTTTGCTGCTCCATGGCTTCCAACAAGGCTTGATGTTGATTCCCCATCTTATCAAATTCATCGATTCCACAAATACCTACAATCAAAGTAGAATAAAGCAGAAAAAACATTTTTTCTTTGGTCGAGTTCCAAATTTTATAGGATAGAAATTGTTTCACAATAATTATTTCCATTTGTTTCAGCAGTTAAAATTATAAAATGTCATACAATGGAGAATTACTGTTTGTTCCGCAGCAAGTTAATACATTTGTCTTATTTAACTAAGTTTTGTGTAATAGTTATTCCTTCAGCATTTTTCATACGCAAGGCACTATGTTGTGAGGATTACAAAAATGAAGAGGAGGTAAGAGTAATTCTCAAAATGCTTAAGGAGTTAAATTCAAATGGGTGAGATGTTACATACACACACACACACACACACACACATGCACAATAAGTATACCTCAATACACATATAATAAGTTTATATGTTTAATAAGTATATTTCAAAACCTATACCAGGTATTGACTATACACTTGAATGCACTTACAGGGAAATCACTTAATCTCTTTAAACATAATACAATGCACCACCACTAACTAAAGGCACTGTATGTACCAGGAATGTCATGTCTATTGCATAAGTTATTGGAGATTCTCTAACATTACCTCGTAATATTTGTCTTCCTTTCTCCCCATACCAGTTAGTTTAGTATCTGGGGGTCACATCTGAAGGGCTTTGCTGTGGTTAAACCCCTCCATATCTACTCTATACCTAAGTAAGCCTTACTAGCACAGAGGAGTATATGGAAAATAACTGCTGATTAGTCTTTTTGACCCCCAGCTGCTAACCTAACTGGTATGGGGAGCAGGGAAGACAAATATTATAAAGTAATGTTAGAGAGTCCCCAATAACTTGTGCAATAGACATGACATTCCTGGCACATACAGTGCCTTTAGTTTATTTCAACAGATTTTCTTCTATCCTTGAATCCATTTCTGGTTTCATGTTTGGGTGTTCTACTTCATGGAACCAATTATGTTGAATTTCCTTTGTTCTCTATCTCTGTTACTTCCCCTCTAATTGTATTAAGCTTTGTTCTTTTGCATTCACTGCGATTATCTCAAGCCTTTCCTCTTTATAATTTCTCATTCAGCAGTGTCAATTTTATATATTAGTTTAATAACATTGTTAGTCATCAATTTGTCTCTCATAGCCTTATCTTTTTGTTTTGAGCTATTTCATTAATGTTCTTATCAAACATGAAACACTCATGGGAAATTTTCATTTGTTCCTTAGATTATAATTTTGTCTACAGTGAGGTCTTTTACTGGGCATATTAAATGTCTTTCTTTCTTCCTACGTTATTTCTTCACAGCTGCTATGCTGTCTCTTTGTCTTGCTCATGTATAATAATGGCTGCTCTGTCCAAACCTATTTTTTCCGACACAGTATATATGAATTCTTGTCAATACGCTTTTCCCAATGTAATTTTGACCCATTTTTTCCTTTCCAGCTACAGTTTGCACTTTTTGGTAACGTAATGATTTAGGAGGGGGAAGCAAGGGGGGCTTTGTTGAACTTTGTGCCACCTTTCTTGCTGATCTCTTCTGAGAGTTCACCCCCCTCTGTTGGGAATGTGTCCCATATTCATGGCAGGGGATCCCAGTGCATTAGCCTGTTCCTGCTGTTCAATGTGGGGCTCTGGGACATAGTGAGCCTTCCCTGCCTGTGCTAAGATCCTAGCAGTGGTACACTCACAGGCTTTATCTCCACCTTTCCCTGAGCTGCCTATTGCTCTGTCTGCCTATACCTCTCTGGATTCATGGTATTACTGGAAATTATCAAGATTGCTAATGCAATTCCTCAGAGATGGGGTAGGAACAAAGTCAAGCTACTTCCTACTTTGGCTGTCACTTTTCAAAGTATAAAGCAGGAGCTGGTAAGCCTTTTCCGCAAAGGTGCAGAAGTATATATTTTAAGTTTCACAGGCCATGCACAACCTTACATATTCTTCGGCTTTTCTGTTTGTTTGTTTGTTTGTACTTTACAATCTTTTAAAAATAAATAAGCCAGTTTTAGCTTGTGGACTGTACTAAAACACGCTGTTGGCTGGTTTGACCTGTGGACCAAAGTTTAATGACCCCTTGTTTTAAAGCATAAAACATAAACTTTGAATTTTTTTTTTTTTTTTTTTTTTTGAGAGACAGAGTTTCGTTCTGTTACCCAGGCTGGAGTACAGTGGCACCATCATGTCTCACTGCAACTCCTTGGTTCAAGCGATTCTTGTGCCTCAGCCACCTGAGCAGCAGGGATTACAGGCATGCGCCACCTCACCCAACTAATTTTTGTATTTTTAGTAGAGACAGGGTTTTGCCATGTTGGCCAGGCTGGTCTCAAACTCCTGGTCTCAAGTGCTCTGCCTGCCTTGGCCTCCCAAAGTGCTGGCATTAAAATTTTTTTAAAAAACCTCCAAATCACCTTCTACTTCTAGTTAATGAAAAGTTTCATGGTTTCATGAGTATCATCTTTTTATTACTATATTTTACCTGGTAACTTAGCAAAGATATTCTCACTTCTGATGAGCTATATAATAACGAGATACATGTTTTTGGTATTTATTTATTCAGCAAATATTTACTAGATATAAATGCAATAAATTTATAAATTCAATAAACTGAATGCCTTCTATATACCAGTACTATGTTCTAGGAATGCCAAGTATGGCACTGAAAAGACAAAATTCCCTGCTCTTGGAAGCTTATGTTCTACTCAGCCAATAGGGGTTCTAGGCAATAAAAAAGTAAACAATATAGAAGGTAAAAAGTGCTATGGAAGGAAAAAGTAGATTAGGGTAAGGAAAATAAGGTCTGCTAAGGTGCAGCAGGGGCAGGGAGGTTATAAGTTAAAATACGGTATTTAGGGAAGACCTCACTGGGATCAGGACAGTTCAGCAAAACATTAAGGGGGAAGAAAACAAGCCTTTGCAGCTCTATCTGGGGCAACAAACATTCCAGGCAAACGGAACAGCAAGTACAAAGGCTCTTATGAGGAAATGTGACGTGCCTGGTGTGCTGGTGGTGTCCAAGGCAGAGCCACCAATGGAGCTAGAGAAGAGGAGACATGGGAAGCAGCAGATAAGGAGGCAAAAGAGGTGAAAGGCCAGAACATGAATGGCCCTGGGCCACTCTCAAGACTTTGGCTTTCACTCTGAGCGAGACGGGCAGTTACTGGAGGGTTGTGAGCAAGAGTAACACAATCTAATTTTTAATGAGATTACTGTATTAAAAATAACAGGAAGGGGCAAGCGTGGTTACAGGCATGCCAATTAGATTACAGTAATAATCCATGTGAGACATGATGGTGCCATGGACCAGGGTAATGAAGAAGTGGTTAGATAGCAGATATATTTTGACGGTACAGCCAACAAGATTTGCTGACAGATTAATGTGGGGTATGAGAAAAAGTCAAGGATGGCTCCGTGTTTTCTGATTTGAGCAATTATAATGAGAGTTGTCATTTACTGAGATGAGGAAGACTGTGAAAATAGATTTGAAAGGCAAAATCAGGATTTTAATTTTAGACATGTTAAGTTTGAGAAATTTGTGGAGATACTGTGTAGACAATAAGAAGTATGTGCCTGATATTCAAGGGAAACGAGATTATAAATTTAGAATTTTTCACGGATAGGTAGGTAAAGCCAATGAAACGATACAAGATCACCAAGAAGGTAAATACAGACCTAGAAGACAAAAGGTCCAAGAACTAAGCACCTTAGTTAACAACAGGTAAGAGGTTGTGGAGATGAAGAACCAGTAAACGACTGAGAAAGAAGTAAAGAATGAAGTAAAGTGGCCTGGAAACCAACGAGAGTTTCAAGGGTCTCAAGGAGGAGGGAGTGATTAACTGTGTCAAATGTGGCTACCAGGTCCTGGGTTCAGAAATATGGAAGTCACTGGCAAACCAGAAGGAATGAACGACCTTAACTGGACTGGAATCTGGACACTGCCTGACACATGCATGGAAACATGTTTTCCCAATAAGGTGAAGGCATCACAAAGAGAAACTTAGGTGACAAAGCCCAACGTAGAGGTTTCTTCTTGCTGGGCCCTATGCCTGGATTTCTTATCACCTGTCACTCAAATCCTGAAAAAAACCCAATGAGTTCAGTTACAATACGGCAAAACTATTCATTCTCAAGTAGGCCAGGTGTGGTGGCTCACGCCTGTAGCCTGTAATCTCAGCACTTTGGGAGGTGTGGTGGGTGGATCACTTGAGGCCAGGAGTTCGAGACCAGCCTGGCCAACATGGTAAAACCCCGTCTCTACTAAAAATACAAAAATTAGCTGGATGTGGTCACGCACACCTGTAATCCCAGCTACTCAGGAGGCACGAGAATGGCTTGAACCTGGAAGGCAGAGGTGCAGAAAGCTGAGACTGCACCACTGCACTCCAGCCTGGGTGACAGAGCAAGACTCTGTCTCATAAAAAGAAAAAAACATCGAAAGTAACACCTGTAATCTCCTATTGCAAGTCCTCTGTGAGCAAAGGATGACATCCACCTTTTTGTCAGTGCCAAGGTTTCTAAACTATTTAGAGCTAAATCATAGTAACGCATTCAATAAGTATTTACTGTGCCCCTATGTACTAGGCAATGGGAACATGGCAGTCCACAAGACATCCAAATCCCACCATACAGGGAGCTTACTACAAAGCTTCAAAACAGGCTTTTAAAAAAAATGATCACAAATGTGATAGGTGGTATGAAATGGGAAGTTCAGGGAGCTACACATATTTATTTGATTTTTACATATACTTGTATCTGCTATAAGATTCTGAAAATGAATGACATTAACTACAGTTTCAATTCTGTAGTATAAAAATGATGATACTGCATTTCCAATCATTATTTCTGACAGTGTCAACTTACTGGTTAGGACTTTGCTATCTAAATGTTTCTCTTAAACAGAATGTAAAGAAATCAACTGAAAAGGAAAAGGCTTTTCAAAAAGTCCCAGAATCACTAATTATTCCCTTTGGCCTCTCACCTTGATCACCAAGTACCAGGGCACCAGCTTCCAAAGCAAAATCTCCAGAGGAACTATCTTTTGAAAGAGTTACCGTCAGACCAGAGGTGGTCGTGGTGTTACCACAAACATACACGCCACGTGGGGCAACATTGCACGCTGCCTAAGGAAACAAAAAGTTTAAGAGAATCATCCAAAGTAAAAGGGAAGTAATAGCTAACAGCAGTTGCTCACAAACGTTAGGTATAGGCTAGGTATTCTTTTAAGAGCTTTAGTGTACAAGGTGCACCATCACCAGCAGAGAAAGGTATTATTATATCCTGATTTACTGTTGTCAAAACCAAGGCCAACAAAGAGTGAATGAGGAACTACACAGCTATGAAGGTGGAAAGTCAGGATTCAATCAAACCCAGGCAGTCAGATTCTGAAGTCTGTGGTCATATAAATACTCAACACAATTCCAATTTATGCTTCATTTTCAAGTTCGAAAAGCAAAAACATGAGTACCAATTTTAATTTTGAAGGTTCCAATGCTTCTTTAAACATCAGGTAATAAAATGACTTAATACATGCTCACCTTCTGAGCAAACATGCTATAACAGGCCAGAAAAGTAAAGAGCACAAGAGTTAAAAGCATAGCTCTCTGGAGTCAGACAGACCTGTTTAAATCGTGGCTCCACCATGCACCAGCTGTGTGGCTCTCAGACCTCTCTGAGCCTCAGCTTCCTTATGTTTTATCACAGCATTGCCCTGAACAATAAATGAAATCATGTATGAAAGGCATTTAATTTGGTACCTGGCACATAAGTGCCCAATGTAAAACTGCCGTGTATGGCAGTGCACTGCCCAATTCCAGGGGACAGTATTCACATCTCGAACACCCACTGTTATCCTATGCTGCTGGCTCAATAAATAGTAATTATCATTATTTTTGTTACTTATATAGTCTTTCTGAGAAACCTTATAACACACAGAGTATGATGGTTTACTAGGTGGTAAGAAGAAAACACAAAAATATAAAGTAAATGGTTCATAACAGTTGGTGTTAGCCTAATTTTTAATTTGTTTTGTTATATTTATTATTTTTGAGGCAGGGTCTCACTCTGTCGTCCAGGCTGGAGTGCAGTGGCACAATCCTAGCTCACAGCAACCTTGAACTCCTGGGCTCAAGTGATCGTCCCACCTTGTGATATCCTACCTTGTTTTAACCTGAGTGACTCTCTCCTAGCAGAGAGAGAGCCGGACAGACTCCAATTTAGTTTCTTCACTTGTAAACCCTTTCACCTCCCTCCAGGCATAGCTAGTGTAAAACTGACTCAAAGCACGTCTAGGAATGCACCTGTTGATGAGATGCTGAGGCGAGTTGCACCAGCAGCTCCTGGGGGCACGCGCAGTGCATGGCACCCAAAACCCCTACATTTATCTCTTTGTGATAGTTTAAGCCCCTGTACCTGGAACTGATTATTTTTTTGTAACTGCATTTGTAACCAATTAATTTTTTTAACTTTCTGCCAGTTCTGCTTCTGTAAAAATTGCTTCAGCTAAAATCCCCCCTCCCTATTTAGACCATGGTATAAAAACAAAACTAGCCCCTTCCTTGGGGCTGAGAGAATTTTGGGCGTGAGCTGTCTCTGGGTCGCCGGCTAATAAAGGACTCTTTAATTTGTCTCAAAGTGTGGCGTTTCTCTATAACTCGCATGGTTACAACAACCTCAGCTTCCCTAGTAGCTGGGACTATAGGAGCATGCCACCATGACTGGCTAATTAATTTTCTGTAAGAAACAAGGTCTCACTATGTTGCCCAGGCTGGTCTAAAACTTCTAGGCTCAAGTGATTCTCCCACTTCAGCCTCCTGAGTAGCTGGGACTATAGGCACATACCACCACACCTAATTTTTTTTAAAATTGTTTTTAGAGATGGGATCTCACTATATTGTCCAGCTTGGTCCTCCTGCCTTGGCCTCCCAAAGTGTTGGGATTACAGGCATGAGCCACTGCACCCAGCCTGTTAGTCTCGTTTTTAAAAACCCTGGCTTAGTGTGGCTTACATGCCATACTCTATACTATTTAGGATGTTTAATTTCCACTAACATTACAGATTCTATTTTTAAATTGAGCCAAAGGCATTATTCCAGGTCTGAAAAACAAGAAAAACTGCCAATGTAACTTCTTGGTATTAACACTTTCAATACCACTAGACACATTTTAGAACAACTATCTGCCAAGAAACATTTATTAAAAAAAAAAAAAAGGCCAGGCGTGGTGGCTCATGCCTGTAATCCCAGCACTTTGGGAGGCTGAGGCGGGCGGATCACAAGGTCAGGAGATGGAGACCCTCCTCGCTAACACGGTGAAACCCCATCTCTACTAAAAATACAAAAAATTAGCCGGGCGTGGTGGTGGGCGCCTGTAGTCCCAGCTACTTGGGACGCTGAGGCAGGAGAATGGCATGAACCTGGGAGGCGGAGCTTGCAGTGAGCCAAGATCACGCCACTGCACTCCAGCCTGGGCGGCAGAGCGAGACTCCGTCTCAAAAAAAAAAAAAAAGAGAGAGAGCAAAAAAAGGAAGTTTTATATACTGCAAGCAGTATGTATAAATTATGAGATTTGTACAGATAAGACACTCTAGGGGTTAAAACAGGCTCCCACCTATAATTCACTAATTCCAAAGTTACACACACAAACATGTATAATACCACACAAAAGACAGAAAAGAAAGCTGTAACAATTCAGATCCCCACTTGCATCTTTTCCTCCATATTCTAAACATAATGTTTTCTTTTCTTTTTTTTTTTTTTTAAAGACAGGGTCTTGCTCTATTGCCCAGGCTGGGGTACAGTTGCATAACGATGGCTCCCTGCATTCTCCAACTTCTAGGCTCAAGCAATCATCCTGCTGCAGCCTCCGGAGTAGCAGGGACTACAGGTGTGCACCACCATGCCCAGCTAATTGTTTTATTTTTTGTAGAGATAGGGTCTCACTTTGTTGCACAGGCTGGTCTCGAACTCCAGGCCTCAAGTAATCCTTCCGACTTGGCCTCCCAAAGTGTTAGGATTATAGGCGTAAGCCACTGCACCCAGATTCCTGTTCATGATGAGCTTTGTTTCACCTGTAAGGGGTACCCTGAGCCTCTGTTGTCAGGCTACATTGTAGCGAGGTCTCAGAGCAGAATTTATTTTTTAAAAAGTAGCCCCAGATGGCCAAAAGGAACCAAACATAGATGAAATATCTATGGAATTATAATAATATCTAGGAATTAAAATGACTGGTTTAACACTCAACCACAGGCAATAAAGGATGACTCAGATATGAAGGACAGTGGGTTTATAATGTAATGACAAGATCAAAGCAGTTCTCAAGGCTGGCTGCATATTAGAATCATCTGTGGACTGCTGTACACATATAAACACTAGGACCCTAATAGAAACTCTTAACTCAATTGGCTTGCAGTGGGCTATGGTATTTTCAAAGAGCTCCAAAAGTAATTAAGATGTGCAGCCAGGGTCCCAATCCTTGGAAAAAGATTTAGGAGCCACACTACTACAACTTACTAAAGGGCCAGAGAAGCCCTGGTCAATTTTCCACATCGAGTGAAGAAGGGGGCCACAGGCATTTTTAGAAAGCACAGTGGCCGAGCACAGTGGTTCACACCTTTAATCCCAGCACTTTGGAAGCTAAGGCAGGTGGATCTGCTTGAGCCCAGGAGTTCGAGACCAGCCTGGGCAACATGCCAAAACCCCATCTCTACAAAAGAAGCATTAGCCAGGCATGGTGGCACATGCCTACAGTCCCAGCTACTTGAGAGGCTGAGTTGGAAGAATTGCCTGAGCCCAAGGTGGAAGCTGCAGTAAGCCAAAGTTGCGCCACTGTACTTCAGTCTGGGCAAAAGAGGGAGACCTTGTCTCAAAAAAATCAAGTAGAAAGCACATTACGGCTGGCTTACCGGGTGTCACTTTAAGGAAACTACAAGCATACCAATAAGCAGCACCTTCTAAAGCCATCATAAAACCCAGGAAAGGAAAACCACTAGGCTCTGACTGGCAGAGGCAGAATTTTCTTGGGGATCTGCAAATGACCGATCACAGCAGTTGCCTTGCTTTGGGCCGAGCGTGGTGGCTCACGCCGGTAATCCCAGCACTTTGGGAGGTTAAGGTGGGTGGATCACTTGAGGCCAGGAGTTCAAGACCAGCCTGGCCAACACAGCAAAACCCTGTCTCTACTAAAAATACAAAAATTAGCTGGGCGTGGTGGTGCGCACCTATAATCCCAGCTACTCAGGAGGCTGAGGCACAGGGATTGCTTAAAAGCGGGAGGCAGAGGTTGCAGTGAGCCCAGATCATGCCACTGCACTCCAGCCTGGGCAACAGAGTGTGACTCTGTCTCAAAAAAAAAAAAAAAGGTTGCCTTGATTTGGACTCAGAAGCAGCGGAGATGTATACAGACAGATCCCACACCTTTAGCAGACTGTTCTTAAAGCCCAATACAGTGTTTACGTACTTGTATGAGGGAGAATAGGTGACCCTGCTTTAACTCCCCTGAACTATTCTGTTCATAGGTGAGGTCACATAACAACAACAACAAAGACTAGCAAAACAATGGTTAGAGAAATGGTTAATATTTCCTAATAGTTGATGTCTCAACAGACCAAGATGTTTGTACAGCCTCTGTAACAGGAGACTGGCTCAATTTAAAAATATGGTCAGATGTAAGTTACATATTACTCACACAAATTCCAATTCATTTACACCACCTAACCATGTCCTCTGGAACACACACTACATGCTTTGAGAAAATTCACTTGTGAATTATTAACGCATTTTACAAGCAAAAGAACAAACACTAAATGACTGATTGTCTACCTGTAGCATCTGACTTTTTCCTAGGCCTGGATCTCCAACAACAAGGATGTGTGGGTCTCCCCGAATTGGAATTCTGTTTTTGTCATCTGCATATTTCTGGCTTCCTCCAAAGAGTGCTAATGCCAAACCTGCTTTAACAAGCTCAAGTGCGAAAAAAGAACAAAAAACAGAAGTAAGGAAAACATAAAGGTGACTAGTAAAGGGGGTATTCCTCCTTCTATAATATTAATTTGTTTGGGGATTGTTTTAAAAGCATGATAATTTTTTTCTAAGAAAAGGAAGTCTAAAAACAAACTTCTATCATGTAAATGATTAAAAACTAAAAACTTGAAAGCATATAAAATCAGAGAGCTATCTTAGAAATTACTAAGACCTACCTTGCAAGGCATAAATCCATTCCACAAAAAAGAGAAATATTTGTTTTTGCTTTAATACTGGCAGTGTCTAGTCACTTTAAAAGCCCATTTCTTACCAAAAGTAGCTGGGTCTGGTGGCGCATGCCTGTAGTCCCAGCTACTCAGCAGGCTGAGGTGGGAGAATTGTTTGAACTTGGGAGGTGGAGGTTGCAGTGAGCTGAGATCGCACCATTGTACTCTAGCCTGGGCGACAGAGCAAGACTCCATCTCAAAAAAATAAATAAATAAAATAAAAGCCCATTTATATTTACTCTAGTTGGTAAAAGTTTTTTCTTAAAAGGAGCTATACGGCTGACACCTATAATCCCAGCACTTTGGAGGCTAAATTGGGTGGATCACTTGAGGCCAGGACTTACAGACCAGCGTGGGCAACATGGCAAAACCCCATCTCTACACATCTCTACAAAAAATACAAAAAAATTAGCTGCACATGGTGGTGCATGCCTGTAGTTCCAGCTACTCAGGAGGCTGAGGTGAGGAGGATGACCTGAGCCCCAAAGCTGGAGGTTGCAGTGAGCCATGACTGCGCCATCACACTCTAGCCTGGGTGACAGAGCGAAACCCTGTCTCAAAAAATTTAAAAAATTTTTTAAAAAAAGGAGCTATAGTTTGCTTGCCTCCCATATCATTAATTTACAAATAAAGATTCATATTAAGATATAAATAACTGGCCAATAGAAATGTGCTACTTTCTGTAAAGTTTTTATATGTTATTTTTGCTAACCTTATAAACTTTTTGAGTAAAGATAAAGTAAAATACTTACTTCATGACCAAAAATGACAGGGCAAAGCGAGCTGAAAAACAGAACACAACTTATAAATTCTAATTTATACTTCATTGATCCATTAGGAGATCTCCTCTACAATTTGTTTAACTTGCTTAATATCAACAAAGACAAATGTAAAAAATTTACATCCCCTCAACTGAAATTTTATTCTTACAGTACATTTCTCAAAATTCTTGGTTAATCTATAAAGGTTAGAATTTTTTAAAAACTCTGCATAAGGAAAAGAGGATACTTGCAAAGCATCTTAAAGTAACTAAATACAATGTTGCTCTTCTTACACAACTAGCCTTAAAATGCGTCACAATCATGGTCTTCCATTTTAGGATACGGGATTATATTGTATTTTATGTGAACAGACATCTTGAGACTGTGCAGCCAAGTCACTGAAAGGAGACTAAGAAGTGAACTCAGTATATAATACTCTAAGATGGGATAAAATTTCATTTTTTTCAGTTCAAGTCAAAAGGTCAAATTAAATAAGAAAATTAGGCCGGGTGCAGTGATTTGTAGAACCAGGAAGTCCAGAAAGGTGGGATAACTAAAGCATGGGCTTCCAGCCTACAGGTAAATCTAAACATTTTCTGGTTGACAATTGGTTGAGTTTGTCTAAAGACCTGGGATCAATAGAAAGGAATGTTTGGGATGCAAGAGGTTGTAGAGACCAAAGTTTTATCATGCAGATGAAGCTTTTAGCTAGCAGGTTTCAGAGAGAACAGGCTGTAAAATGTTTCTTATTAGATTTAAAATCTGTGTTGATGTTAATGCCAGAGAGGTATAATAAGGCATGTCTGACCCCCACTTCCCTTTGTGGCCTGAATCAGTCTTTCAGGTTAAATCTTAAGAGCCCTGGCTGAGGAGGAAGTCTGTTTAAATGGGTGGGGGGCCTTGGAATTTTATTTTTGGTTTACAGGTTCATGCCTGTAATCCCAGCAAGCACTCTGGGAGGCCAAGGTGGAAGAACTGCTTCAGCCCAAAAGTTCAAAACTAGCCTGTGCAACAAAGTGAGACCCCAATATCTATAAAAAAAAAAAAATTAAAAATTAGCCAGGCGTGGTGGCACACACCTTTAGTCCCAGCTACTTGTGAGGCTGAGGTGGGAGAATAACTTAAGGCCAGGAGTTTGAAGCTACAGTGAGCTCTGATTGTGCCATGGCAATCCAGCCTGGGCAACACAGCAAGACCCTGTCTCTAAAAAAAATTAAGAGAAAGAGTATAAAACAGTACATTTATATTTGTCAATTTTATAAACAAGGAACAAACAAAAATAGGGTGGGAGAGAAAATCAGGAGTAAAACGTGAGTCTTTATTCCCTTTTAATATATGTAAACACAGAAGGAGGTGGTGGTGTGCTCATATCCCCTTGGCACTCACTGTTCAGTATGTTCCGGCTTCCTACTGGCATCTGCACCTGTCTGCCAAAGACCTTTCTATGGCCACACAAGCATCGCCGGCAGGCAGGATGGGCAGGCCAGAAGTGCTGCGGTGTTTAATACTCCTGGGGGCAGTCCCAAATGTAGGCCCTTAAATGGACAAATACTGAAGCTGGCTTTCCACAGTGGAGTTTTCCACTGGCCCAGGAGGATTATGTCCCAGATGCTAGTGGGTCACCTGTTCGTTAAGGCACCTACACTGGCTGCCATCATTTCCCTACCAGTAACTCCAGAATCACCTCCCAAGTAAACTATGTTGATCCAAATCATTGCTTCTGAAGGAATCTAAACTAAAACATAAACTTCTACTGTCACCTAGGCTGGGTTGACAAACTTTTTCTTAAAGGGCCAGAAAGTATTTTCAGCTTCACAGGCTATACTGTCTCAGTCACAACTATTCAACTTGTAGTGTGCAAGCAACTGTGAACAGTAATGTAAGTAAACTGGGTGGGGCTGTGTTTTAATACAATTTGACTTACAAAAACAGGCAGCCTGCCTAGTTTGCCAATCTCTGCTAAACTGATAATAGAGGACCATGAAAAATTCTAGTTTTGATGCTGAAATCACAAACATGGAGGGGGAAAAAGCAAACTGTGGGAAGAAAACTAAAGTTTTCCATACTTACTCTTCTGTAAGTATGGGAGAAGAGGGACCACTAAAAATGTTCAGTTTTAATTTACAACTGTTAAGAGGAACCAAAGATGTTTGGATTGTCGACCAGGTTGCTTCCTTGGCCACCTGCTCAAAGGACTCACTCCAAGACCACCCCAGCAACCCTAAGTTAGAGCAGCCTCTCTTCCAGGGTGGGTCTGAATGGCTTTTATTCAGAGGGAAGTAGGATTTAAGGACAAAAAACCCCTGTGGAGCACTATTCTTTACTCAGTCAGCTAATTAACATATTAAAGCCAGAAAGAAAAAGCATCAAATCCTCTTACAGACCTGAGCCTACTGAACAGCAAAGCATGACAAAATCTTTTTTTTTTTTTTTTTTTTTTTGTGAGACAGTCTTGCTCTGTTGCTCAGGCTGGAGTGCAGTGGCGCGATCTCAGATCAGTGCAACCTCCGCCTCCCAGGTTCAAGAGATTCTCCTGTCTCAGCCACCCAGGAAGCTAGGATTACAGGCACCTGTCATCATGCCCAGCTAATTTTTCTATTTTTAGTAGAGACAGGGTTTCACCATATTGGTCCAGTTGGTCTCGAACTCCTGACCTCAGGTGATCCACCCGCCTCGGCCTCCCAAAGTGCTGGGATTACGGGCTTGAGCCACTGTGCCTGGCCAAGATCACTTTTTATAATATAATGCATTTCAAAACGTTCTCAGTTCTTTACCTCTCTTAGATATATCTATTATTCAGTCTCTCTCATTTTCTCCTATTTCTTCAAAATTACCCCACAGTTGTCAAAAAATTATCAAAAGTAACAGTATGTTGCAGTAGTTATGTTAAGTACATTATAAAATCCCACTTAATCTTTAGAACAACCTTCTGAGGTAAGTCTTATTATTTCCATTTTAAGGTGATACAAATAAAGGGGAAATTAAGTAATATGTCCCAGATCACACTGGAAGTAAATGCCCAAAGCAGGAGTCTAACTTAGGTTTGTCTCCAAAGAAAAGCTCTTAACCACTAAAGCAAAAAATGCCTATACTTTGCTGCTTCTCCACGGCATGGCAATAGCATGGAAATAAAATTATCAAATACTTTTTGAATATATGTTAATTCGATTTGAATCTCTATGAGCAACACCCTACATAGAACTAATTGAAATGGCTTTGGAATTCACTGTTCCCTCACTCTTCCGTTGAGCGACAAACTTCTTGTATAAGACAGTAAATATTCTGTATTGTTTAAACTAGAAATCAGCAAATTTTTTCTATAAAAGTTTAAAGCAAAAATATGTGAGCCATATATATATTCTCTGTCACAACTATTCAACTCTGCCACTGTAGCACAAAAGCAGCACACTATGTAAATGAATGAGTGTGGCTATGTTCCAGTAGAACTTTATTTATGGACACTGAAATCAGAATTTTTTTTTTTTTAAGACAGAGTTTCACTCTTGTTGCCCAGGCTGGAGTGCAATGGCACGATCTTGGCTCACTGCAATCTCCATCTCCCGGGTTCAAGTGATTCTCCTGCTTCAGCCTCCCGAGTAGCTAGGATTACAGGTGCCCACCACCAAGCCTGGCCAATTTTTGTATTTTTAGTAGAGACAGGGTTTCACCATGTTGGCCAGGCTGGTCTCGAACTCCCGACCTCAAGTGATCCGCCTGCCTCGGCCTCCCAAAGTGCTGGGATTACAGGCGTGAGCCACCATATCCAGTTGAAATCTGAATTTCATATAAGTTCATGTGTTGTGAAATATTCTTTTAATTTATTTCAACCATTAAAAAATATAAAAACCATTCTTAGTTCATAGGCCATACTCAAGGGGATGGAGTGCTGGATTTGGTACATGGACTGTAGTTTGCCGACCATTTTGACTAGTTTTTTGTTACCTGTAGCCAAGAGAACCCCCAACATGCATCTATGTAATAAAATTTCAAATGACAGCATACATACTTGACAATGAGTTTAAACAGGTTTTCTTCAGCTTGAATCTCTTGGATGGCATAAAGGTCTTTAAGTGAGAACTCCATCAACATTCCACGCTTACACCCATCCTCAGAAGTCTTTGTTTTCTGTCCTTTGCTATTACTAATAGAATTTGCTTCAATATACAAAAGGAACATACACTTGTCATTCTTATTTCGAGAACCTGTAAATTAAAAGTGTTAAATACAATAGTTGGTATTTTCATTTTCCCTACAATGACTCAACTAGAATATAAAACAAAGTCATAGGGAGCTACAAATACATGTTTTTTTTAAAAGGGAATATTTCATCTTATGTAAGCAACAAGAAATTCCTCAAATTATTTGAGGTTCAGGAGCATCTTAGAAAAGATGAACGTTGATGAATCATTATTGAGAGACAAATAATGAAAAGAGTTGTACCATACCTTCTTCCGCATTTGAGACTTTGACAATTCCAGTAATAGTCACTGTGTCTCCCGGGACACAGCTATCCACAAGATCATGAACAAGCTCACATTCTATTGTTCGTGGAATCCGACCTGCTTCTCTCTGATCATCAGACATCAACTCCTGGATTCTAAAAAGTTTAAATAGTTTTCAGTTAGAATACTTACTTTGGATGGTTTCTGCAAGATATTAACTATTCAGGGTTCACATGATGCTGAGGAAGATAAAAGCAGATTTGCTTATTAACAGTTTAATGGTATATCTAAAATTACTTCAGCAGTTTCCAATTCAAGATAGCCAAATGAACATATGTATTTGCCTAGCCTCCCTCCAAAATGTCCACCAAAATGAGTCACTAAAAATTTGGGGGTATGTAGAGGTATCATCAGCAAATGAGATATTAATGAAATTTTTGAAAACGGCAAATGGTAAAGATGGATAAAACAAAATAAAGTCCAGAATACACATGGGCAAAAGCTATAAGCGTACAAGAAAAGTGGGACCCAACATTCTTAGCAGAGCCCCAGAGAAGCTTCCAAGTTGGATGTGGCAGGAATAGAGAGCAGGAGTAGATGGCTGGAAGAAAACAGTAATCAACAGAAAGACAAGTCATTGAATAGCTGTTGAGAATTTTTGGAGAAGGTGAGTGGACAGGTGGGTAGGGGAAGAATGCGTACTTTATCATCTGGCAAAAACCAGAGCACTGTTCTAAGGAAACAAACCCATCCCTTCTGTGAAGGGAGCTAAACTGTGCAGTGAGAATATCAGAGCTTCAGAATAAAGACTCTTCATTCTACCATTTGAGAAACCCAATTCCAATTCAAAAACACATTCATAAAGCAAAATCTGATAGCCCAAACCCCTATCTTTGTATTCAGAGGTAAAGTCTTGTGAGAAAAAACTACTACCTAAAAAATTGCAAAGGAAACCTATCCTACCTACTTCAAATACTTTCTCATTCCTCGTCAGACATTTGAAAATTAAATGGCAATAATTCAGGGAGTATTAAAAACAAACTGCCTAAGAGTTTTGAGAAAATATTGCCATGATAAAACAGGAATAAGCCACTACAAAAAGGGAACTATGGGGAAACAAGTACAAAATCAAGAAAATTTAAAGCATGTACATAAAAATCAAGCATTTATAGAGAAGACATAAGAAAAAGCCAAAGAAATCTAGAAAACAGAACAAAGAAAATGAAAGAATGAGGAAAAAGTTAAAACAAATAATCCAAGGAATGCATCTGATAGGAAGCTGAGAAATCAGTCAGATATTCTAGAGTTGAAGACAAAAGATCCTGCCAATCAAGCAGGATAGAGACAACTAGATACACTTTCACTGTTTCACAGCATGATAGATAAAATGGTTACAAAGAGGAGGAAAAGTCCAGTCCTCAAAGGAATGAGAATCAGATGAGCACCAGACCTCTCATAAACAGCAGAGAAAATTAAAACCAAATAGACTTCAATAGCTAGCAAACTCTTAGCCAGACTAAGATCCAAATAAAGACATTTTCAGACATGCAAGGGCTTAGAACTTTTTACCTGTCCTGTATACTTTCTGAAAATTTACTTGGGAATATTCCTTAGAAAAAAATGCAATGAAGCAAGATCCCAGGATGAAGCAGGAATGCAGGTCTGGAGAACTACTGATCCAGACTCAAGCAGAAGGAAAGTGTGTTTTTTTGTTTTTGTTTTTTAAGAATAAAAGGTGGATTCCATGTATTCCATAGTATATTGAAGAGAGAATGGAAAATTTTGGTGAAATGGTACAGGCATACTCTAAGAAGTAAAACCAGCACTTAGAAACCTTAGGAAAAATAAAGTACTAAATGACAAAGTTACAGTCCAAATATGATGCACACTAAAATGTGGGATAATTCCAAATAACTAGCAGAGTATAAGAAAAGATAATTTGATGCTTGAGTCATTTTCATTTAAGGGGTAAAAACCAACAAAACAAAACCCAGTGACATAAATTACAGCTCCTTTGCTTGGCATTTGATCATTCACTTGGTTCTTTGTTGAGCTATATTTACATTTTTATGTTAATAAAATGGGAAGGGAAAGGAGTAGAAGGACCGCTGTAATAAGGACTTACCAGACGAAAAGGGGTGTTTGATATTGGGACAAAGCTGGAGGTTTTATGTTAATTATTGTGGTAATAAAGTTAATGGCCCCTAAATTGGAAGAGACAGTGGAACGTGAAGATGGTTAGATCCACAGAGGCTTGTGCATGTGCTAGGTTTTTTGCTAACAGGGGATAAACCGTCCAGCCAGTTCCAGCACTGGCTTCGACCACTGAAGACGCAAGTAGGAGTAGAAAAGATGGAGGGAGAAGTCAGAAGCTCATATTATTTATCCCGGGGAATGCCATATCGGGCATTTTTATTAACATAAAAATGTAAATGCCTGTTTATTGTTTTTGTTAGACATGACCTATAAATAAACTCTGGAAGACATTATAATTAGAAGACAAAAGGTAAACCTTGACAATTTAAAGTAATGTCGGAACTGAGAAAGTCTAGAAGATAAAAGAACAAGTATGTTTCTAATGTCCTCAGCTCACATAGAATGACTGCAGTAAAGCGAAGGATGAAAGACACAAGAATGATATCTAAAGTTATGTATAATGTAACAGCAAGTTGTGGGGACTGTGCCTTTCCACACTGATTGAATTTTTAAAAACATGCACATGTTATTATATTAAAGCTTTTTTTACTTAATAATTAATGTAAGTACAATCATTGAACATTAAAATAATAACTTTGGAATACATTCATCATACATCTAGACTACCTCTCAATGTTTTTCAGGTCATGGGCCAGGCGCTGGCATCCACCTAACGTGCACGACTTCAAACCTTGCTCCAAAGATCACTCACCACTTCACAATCAATTCACCCCCCCACACCCACTTTTTTAAGATGAGTCAAGTGCAGTAGTGAGAAGGGAGGAAAGAGTAGAACAAGAAGTTTGATCTGTAAGTGACTGTGAATAATCAACTGAAATAACTTACTACCTCCAGACTAACCCTTTGTCCCTCTTAAGTGGTAAAAGTCCCACAGACTGGGTTGGAAATCAGGCTCTACTATATTCATAGGCCACACGATCATACTCAAGAGTCTTAACCATTTCCTCTTTTATAAAATGGGGTGTTTGTAAAGATCTCACTATAGTACAATTAATTATTATATATGTTGGTCTTAATTTTTCAGGGAAGAAGGGGGTGAAGCAGTTAGCAGCAGATCGTCTTATCTTTTCCCTAGGTTCTTAGTTCTTAGGACCATCTCATTTCAGCCAGGTTTGCTAGAGAGCACTGACTTCAAAACCATTCATTATTTTATATTTAGGGATGAGCTATAGATCTACAGCTAGAAAAAATGTAATCAATTATGGGATGAAAAATACATACACAAAGAAAACTCTGACTTGCAAAAAAAAAAAAAAAGCTATTAAAAAACCCTATAGTAAAATGCCCCATTGCAACATTGAGAACATAAAATGAAACATGCCATTTCAAAGGAAGTCTTTATTTGAAAACTTCAAAACAATATTATTTCTATCACAGCTCAATATGGAATGAAGCATACAGCTTTGCTTATGGCCTGTATCCAGTTCAATTAATCACATAATTGAGATATAAAATCAACTATTTCTCATTAGGACACAATATTTGCATAATGAATCCTTTCTGGAATCTGACAGAGAATAAATTTCAAATAAAGACAATTAGGCTAGGAGCGGTGGCTCACGCCTGTAATCCCAGCACTTTGGGAGGCTGAGGCGGGCAGATCACGAGGTCAGGAAATCAAGACCATTCTGGCTAACACGGTGAAACCTCTAAACTAAACCTCTACTAAAAATACAAAAAAATTAGCCAGGCATGGTGGTGGGCGCCTGTAGTCCCAGCTACTCAGGAGGCTGAGGCAGGAGAGTGGCGTGAACCCAGAGGGAGAGCTTGCAGTGAGCCAAGATCGTGCCACTGCACTGCAGCCTGGGTGACAGAGAAAGACTCCGTCTCAAAAAAAAAAAAAAAAAGAATTATTTTAACATACAAACTCTTCATCAAATAAACCATCTATTATACACTATTATACACTTTGTCATTTAGATAAAACGTACAATATAATACAGTAAAATTATGGATTTTCTCAACAGTGTGACATCTAAAGCCTGCCTTTTATGTAACAGTCTGATCGCTTACTTGATTGACTGCCAGTCCATTGTAACTGTGAGAGGAGAGCTGCGGAGAGCAGTAAATGACCTGCCTCGACACACAGGCACAGGACACTGAATGAAACAAAAGTAATTCACATTCAGATTTTGATAAACTATAATCACACCTCAGGAAAATTCAGTTAAAACATTTCATTTAATATTGTTTTAAAAGTTGGTCTCAGGATGCTAGTAAAGTAAAATCCACTGAGAGATTAATGACTTTCTATTTCCTCCTGCAACAATTTAATATCGACAGCTTTTGAGGCACTTTCCAATTGATCCTTCTCAGTTACTGTTCTCATCCTGCTATGGGTATGCAAGGTGCTTTGCTTGCCTCCCAGACGAAGCACTTATTGCTTCCTCTGTGCCCATGCCACCTCTCGCTCCTTCAACAACCCTCTCATTCTGTCCCACATGCCCAATGCCAATCCTCTCCTTTTCAAAGGGCTTTCCAGGGTTTTCTTTAATCCCCAGCTTTCTCATCTAGGCTCCTTTTGCACTTTCTGTAGAGTGTAATATTTATTATGCCACACAGGCACTTGTTTGGTGTTTGGATCTCAAGAAGCATTTATAAATTCAGATTGTGGCAGACTGTATTTGCCAAATATGATCGCAACAATATTTATCTTCAAGCCTTTTTAGAACCTTGCTACTCCTCCATTAAGAAATGAAGGCTAATTCCTTCTCCTGGAATTTGAGAAGGCCTGTGACTCACTTTGTAACCAACAGAATGTGACACAGTGATGTTGCACGACTTCTGAGACTAGCTCACAAAAGGCAAGGCCATTTCTGCCTACCAACTGCACTTCTTGACTTGAAGCTGTCAGCAGCCATATAAGCAGACTGAGTGCCCTGAGCTGCTATACTGTGTGCAAGAAGCCCAAACTAGCCCACACAGCCACATGGAGAAGAAGATGCCTGGCCAGCCCCCAGCCACCTTGCTGTACTCCAGCCACCATCTGACTACAACTCCATGAGAGGCATGGAGTCAGAACTAGCCAGTTGAGTAGTTCTTCCAAACTCCTGATCCACAGAAATCATGAGAACTAATAAAATGATGGGCTTTATTTTCAGCCACTGAGTTTTGGAGTGATGTGTTACGCAACAATAGTGGCAGGAATAGAGATCAACTGAAACAGCCATCTTTCTGTCACTTCAAAGCCCCACAGTTCAGACAAATGGAGGACCTCTTCACGACATCACTCATGAGTCAATGCTACTACCTAATTTATTAGGGGGCATGAAAATACACTGAACAAATACTGTCTAGAAAATATCTGATTTAAGGAGGTCAAGGCTGCAGTGAGCTGTATTCATGCCACTGCACTCCAGCCTGGGTGACAGAGTGAGACCCCGTCTTCAAAATAAAAGGAAGAAAATATCTGGTTTAAATCAGGATTTAAATTCTGGCCTCTAAGCTAAAGGTTATACCTTGAACCTTAAGCCAAGACAAACA
The DNA here is from genome assembly GCF_028858775.2 of Pan troglodytes. Classification (NCBI taxonomy): domain Eukaryota; kingdom Metazoa; phylum Chordata; class Mammalia; order Primates; family Hominidae; genus Pan; species Pan troglodytes. The sequence goes on along the minus strand of NC_072419.2, from coordinate 12,526,333 downwards.
CCAGATGAAACCCATCTATCAACACCACTGATTATTCAGAACCAATAGCTGAATCTCACATACCCTCTTCTTCTAGTAAGAGAAAGAAGCCTTAGGAATTTCAAACATAAACATCTTATGTTTCCCTTTTTAATTCTTCAAGGGACGATTTACCTCACTAAGGATTCAACCCTTCACATGAGCAAAAATTTAGCAAATGTTAAATTTATTAAAGCCCAATGGTGATAAAGATGACTCTGGGTACCACCGAGGAAACATTATACATCCATGGTAACAAGGGCTTAATTAATAAATGGTGTCAGGATAAATAGCTTTTCACCTAAAAATTATATCACCAGTTTGTTTTTTTAAGAGATGGGGGTCTCACTATGCTGCCCAGGCTAGTCTCAAACTCCAGGGCTCAAGCGATCCTCCTGCCTCAGACTACTGAGTAGTTGGGACTACAGGCATATGCCACCATGCCCAGCTTATATCCCTAGTTTTATGCCCTTCACCAATGGCTTAAATTCCAGATGGACAAAAGATCTAAAGATAAAAAACAAAACTTAGGATTCTTAGAAGCAATGTAGGAAATATGTTTATAATGCTTGAGTGAAAAGGGCTTCTTATTTATTTATGTATTTTTTGAGGCGGAGTTTCGCTCTTATTGCCCAAGCTGGAGTGCAATGGCTTGATCTCGGCTCACTGCAACCTCTGCCTCTTGGGTTCAAGCGATTCTCCGGTCTCAGCCTCCCGAGTAGCTGGGATTACAGGCATGTGCCACCACGTCTGGCTAATTTTGTATTTTTAGTAGAGATGGGGTTTCTCCCTGTTGGTCAGGCTGGTCTTCAACTCCTGACCTCAGGTGATCTGCCCGCCTCGGCCTCCCAAAGTGCTGAGATTACAGGCATGAGCCACCAAGCCCAGCCGAAGAACGGCTTCTTAAGCAGGGCATAAAATATACAAATTATGGAGGAAAAGACAACAATTTGATCATGTCAAAATGTAAAACTGTACAACAAAAAAACCCACAAAGTTAAAAGACAAACCAAAGACTGGGAGAAAATATCTAATGTATATAATCAACAATAATTAGTATCTAGAATGTATAAAGAACTCCTATCAATAAACTAATAGAACCAGGCACAGTGGCTGGCACCTGTAGTCCCAACTACGTGGGAAGCTGAGATGGGAAGATCACTTGAGCCCAGGAGTTCAAGGTTGTAATGAGCTATGATCATGTCACTACACTCCAGCCTGGGCAACAGAATGAGACCCCATCTCTAAAAAACAAAATTAAAGAATAAACCAATAAACAGGAAAATGAACATTAGATATAAATAGAAAATTCGATAAAGAAACTGAATGGCCAGTAAAGATATGAAAAGATGCTCAACCACAACAGAAATCAGAAAAATTCACATTATAAATGCAGTATTATTTATACCTAACAAACTGTCAAAAATGTACAAGTCTAACAATACCAAGTGTTAATGAAAAGACAGAGAAATGGTAACTACTTAACACTACCAGCAAAGATTTAAGTTGGGAACAATACTCTGGAAAGTAATTTGGTAACATCTAATACAGTTAAAAATAAGTACAGCCGGCCAATCCCAGTACTTTGGGAGGCTGAGGCAGGCGGATCACGAGGTCAGGAGTTTGAGAACAGCCTGGCCAACATAGTGAAACCTTGTCTCTACCAAAAATACAAAAATTAGCCAGGCATGGTGGCGCATGCCTGTAGTCCCAGCTACTCGAGAGGCTGAGGCAGGAGAACTGCTTGAACCCAGGAGGCGGAGGGTGCGGTGAGCCAAGATCGCGCCACTGCACTCCAGCCCGGGCAACAGAGCGAGACTCCGTCTCAAAAAAAAAAAAAAACAGTACAGCCTACAACTTAGTATTCCTCTGCTAGGGAGACATGTACAAGAATGTTCTCTGTAGTACCATTTGTTCTTATAAAAAACTGGAAAGAGCACAATTGTCTACCTCCAGGAAAATGGATAAATTGTGGCTATTTATTTAAAGCAACACTCCACAATAGTAAAAATGAAAGAATTTGATATGTATTAAAATAGGTAGAACTTCAAAATAACCAAGTAAAAAAACAGCTGCGTGTTACATTCAGGATACCATTTACATAAACACAATACAAAAAACTAACTCTACACACGTAGTCAAGAATAAAAATGTAAACTTGAAGAATACATGCCAATTTCAGCATAGTGGTTGCATCTGGGGAGCAAATAAAGGGAATAAAACTGAGAACAGAGAGACTTCAACTTTATATAACCATATTTTTGTTACAAATTAAGCTAAAATAACAAAATATTAATATTTGCCAAATCATAAATGTTAATTACATTATTCTCTGCACTTTTCTATAGCTTTAAAATCCAGTTTAATAAAGGCTAATAAAGATTTAAAAAAACCCATCACTTCTAAATAGTAGAAGAAATAAAGGGGAAAAAAACTTGGTGTGTATACCTAGAAGTCAACAGAAATATGAATGGAAGGGATGCATATTATCATAACTTCAGGATAATGATCATCCCTGGGAATGGTATAGGTAAAGGGTAAAAAACAGACACTAATTGTGCCAGTAATGCTTTATATCATTAAAAAATGTGTCCGGAGCTGAAAAATGTAAATTCGGGGTGATGAGTAGTGGAATGTTTTATTTATTTCTGTATTTTTCTTACCCTGAAGTATTTCATAATATAAAAGCAGAAAATTGAAAATAAAAAATAAAAATAAGCTCTGTGTTCAGAAACACTGGGAAATGTTTTCTGTATTCTGATTTGCCTTCTTTACCAAGATAAATAAAGAAGCAGTTAAAGAACTATTACCTTTGTGGGAAGACTGTATTTTCCATCTGGAAGAGGAAAGCTCTGAATTTCTCCACATGCAGCACAAAGAAAAGCCATCTTGGTGCAAAGAGGCTTTATATTACTGACACGAACCACTGTCCCTCTTAGAGCAATGTATTTTCCATAGTAATTTGCTCGGACATTCTTGAGCTGTGTCAAAGGCTCATAGTTGTACACCCTAAAGACAAAACAGGAAGTAATGAACAGAAAGTTGATGTTTTTTATATTTTCACAAGTTCCTTTTAGGAGCAACTATGGAATTCTCAAACCAAATAATCCCTTCGATATATCAGAAATATCACAAGAATTAAACCATTCTTGTTTTGTTTTGTTTTGTTTTCTTGAGACGGAGTCTCGCTCTGTCGCCAGGCTGGAGTGCAGTGGTGCCATCTTGGCTCACTGCAACCACTGCCTCCCGGGTTCAAGTGATTCTCCTGCCTCAGTCTCCCGAGTAGCTGGGACTACAGGTGCGTGCCACCACACCCAGCTAATTTTTGTATTTTTAGTAGAGACAGGGTTTCACCATGTTGGCCAGGATGGTCTCGATCGCTTGACCTCGTGATCCGCCCGCCTCGGACTCCCAGTGCTGGGATTACAAGCGTGAGCCACCGTGCCCGGCCAAACCATTCTTAACAAGAAACAACACTAAATCTTACTTTTTCTTCTTGTCTCATAGGCTGTTCTCAAGGAAAAAAGAAAAAAAAAATTTAAGGAAAAAAATAATGCCAAAAGGAAAATCTACTGATTCAAAAACCTTTGGGTTTCTAAGTTCTTTTTAAAGAACTGCTAGGAAATTTTCTTCTATAAATTCTGGAAAAGAAAAACAAAACGCTGATGATTACCTTATAATGAATTCTTCTAATGAATTTAAAATCTTAAAGATGAATTCAAGAAAAACAAAATAATTTCATTATTCCCTTGTATCTAACAGAAACCTAATAATTTAACAAAGAACACTTAGTGTATTACAGACTGAGTATATCCCTTATCCAAAATGCCTGGGACCAGAAGTATTTTGGAATTTTTGGTCTTCCAAATATTTGCAATATTACTAGTTGAGTATCTCTAATTCAAAAATCTGAAGTGCTCCAATGAACATTTCCTTTCAGTGTCATGTCAGGGCTCAAAGTTTTGAATTTTGGAGCATTTTAGATTTCAGATTTTCAGATTAGGGATACTCAACCCATACATGGATTATTAAACTTACACAGCAGGGTCTTGATAAGTTCACATCCAAAACCAATGTTTACAAAAATCTGCAGGTTAGGAAATCAACATTTTCTTCCTTATTTAGGAAGTATCTGTCATGATGTCTTTGAATAATTTTCAATGAGTTTATTTCAGTGTGATGATCAATGAGATGGCAAGGAACTCATGTCCTTTTTACTGATTTCCTCATTTTTATAAAATGAGCGTTTTCATTCTTAAATGGCCTTCAATGTCCCATTCTAAGTAATACTTTAATACATCAAATTCCTCACCTTGCATGAATATGTGGCACATTTACCATTGTTTCTCCATCACTAGACAATCCTTCCTGGGCTTGTAACTCAGCTGCATGCCTTTCAAGGTCCTTAGTTAACACCTAAACAGGACAGATATTTACTCTGAAGTTGGAAAACAAAACATCCTCTTTATAAAGAACTCTATTTTTATAGAGAATATAAAGTTTATGGACAGAAACAGAATAAAAACAGAAAACTTTAACAGCCCTTTAAAAATCTAATATTTAATTATGACTACTTACTTTATAGTGGATGTTTTACTTTGGATTTTGCTGTCCCTGTGCTGAAAAACTCCAGCATCCCAGTCTGCTACTTTCTGTCCCAACTAAACCTAACATTAAAAGCCCTTATATTAGTCCCCAAAACCATCACCTCTTGATACTAATTAAAAAAAAAAAATGCATTCCTATTTCTCTATATTCACTGATCAATCAAGACACAGAAAATAAAAATGACCTTTAAAATACCTAATACTCACTCCCTTGGCATTTAACATTAAATAATATAAACAGGCTGGGCGCAGTGGCTCACTCCTGTTATCCCAGCACTTTGGGAGGCCGAAGTGGGTGGATCACCTGAGGTAAGGAGTTTGAGACCAGCCTGACCAACATGGTGAAACCCCATCTCTACTAAAAATACAAAAATTAGCCAAGCGTAGCGGTGCATGCTTATAATCCCAGCTACTTGGGAGGCTGAGGCAGGAGAATCACTTAAACCCGGGAGGCAGAGGTTGCAATGAGCCAAGATCACCCCATTGCACTCCAGCCTGGGCAACAAGAGCAAAACTCCATTTCAAAATAAATAAATAAATAAACAACAAACAAACATTTAATACCACTTGTACACAGCAGTTTGCTGGCAACCTAAGAGGCAAAATAAGATGCATATATACAGCTGTAATTGTCATAAGGACCATAAAGATGTACAGACAAAATACCATGCAAGTTTTGAAAAGTGGTCATGAGAAAGGTTTTACAGAGAGACAACTGAGCTAGGCCCAAATAATCTGTCCATGTGAAGGGAAGGGGATTCTATATTGAATGGACAGCACAGGCAAGAGGTAGAAGAATGCCCCTCTGAATGCCCCAGCACTTTGTGTATGCCTATCCTGAGATTTGCTATTCATTACCTTGAAGCATGTATCTGTTTGCTAGCCTAAAAAATGTTTTTGGCCGGGCAAGGTGGCTCATGCCTGTAATCCTAGCACTTTAGGAAGCCGAGGCAGGTGGATCACAAGATCAAGGGATCGAGATCATCCTGGCCAACATGGTGAAACCCCGTCTCTACTAAAAATCCAAAACTTAGGATACAGTGAGGTTACAGTGAGCGGAGATCATGACACTGCACTCCAGCCTGGCAACAAAGTGAAACTCCATCTCAAAAAAATAAATAAAAAATAAATTTAAAAAATTTAAAAAGTTAAAAAGGTTTTCATATATGTTGTATTACCTGACCCTGAAAAAAAACTCAGGCAAGCACAGTACAAATTGTTATTTACATTTGATATACAGGGACACTCAGTGGTTTGCTTCATGCCACAGAACCTAAATCTAAGGTTGTTCTTTTTTGCTCTAAGTTCATAACTGATAACACCATGATTCCTTGTTTTATCTTCCCTATGAGATTGTATAACTTCTTGAAAGCAAAGTTTAATTTCTGTACAATCTTTAGCAAGATTAAGCAAATCCAAATAAGTTGGAAGTAAATATTTCATTTAGATAAGCTGTTGTATATAGAATGAATGGTATCTTTCAGAACAGAACTGCAACCTCTCAGTTCTAGCCAACATCTTTTCGTAAAAGCTAAGTATCTCTTATAGAAAGTACAGTCACTGTAAAATCTTCCTTTAAACTTAGACAAGGTGTGCATGTGTGTGCAAACATTAAAAAAGTTTAGACAAAGGTATGCATAAGACAAATAGTTACCTGATGTATTGCCAAACCCATGCAAGCCAAGGTTTTCTCAGGTGCATCTCTTAGTTCAGTTGCTATATCTGGTATCAAGTTAGTTACTTCACCACCTTCTGTCAGTTCTTTAAAATCCACCAAAATACTTCCCTTTCTTTCTATTTCATCCTATAAAATATAAAAGTATGAAAACAATAATTGCTTTTCTGTAGTCAATTACCATTAACTGAGCATTCTATTATAGACTTTGAGAAAGCATACAATGTTTATATGTGATAATGGTAAGTATGACATAAGTATAAGCTTTGTGCCAAGCATGGTTCTGATATTTTAAATATATTAATGTATTACTGCCTCTTAACAATCCTTTGAGGTAGGTATTTATACCTCTATCTCCAAATGAAAGAAAACTGAGGCACAGAGAAGTAATTAATCAAAGTCCATACTGCAGGTAAGTGGCAGAACTGAGGTCTGAACCAAGGAAGTCTGACTCCAGTGCCTACGATCATAATCACAAGTACCTCGAATACATTGGTAAGATGGCACATGACTGGTAGCTTTGCTGTAGAGGAATCTTACCTTGTCATACAAATCAATATGCCTTGTGAAAAATTTTTCAAATGCTTGAATCTTCTCAACCAAAGGAGAGCTATCGCTGTAAACTAATCCAACAAATATGGCATTAGCACAAATAATCACACATGTACATGCATATTTTTCATGAGACAAAAGCAGCACTATATACAAGGTAGATGATTTTTTTCTAATTGCTTTGTATTTTGATTACATTCATATAAGAACTAGTATAGAATGTAAACTTAAGATTCTAAAACAAATTTAGGTTTGCATAATGTGAAATGCAGACAGAAACTCTCTCTCTCTAAAAGCCCCACTATCTGGGAAACTTTGTTTTGCATCTTTGACACCTAATAGGACATGTTAGTTCAGATAATTTAGACAATAAGCTTAAACTAAAAATTAAAATAAAGCCAAAGCCAGACACATAAACTAAGCTCTTACTCTGACAGAGCTGAAGACAATCACAACCACAGTCTTTCCTGAGATCAGGAGACAGACCAACACTTGACCCTGGTGGCAAAACTGAAAAGCTTTTTTTTTTTTTTTTTTTAACACTCTAAAGTTCTACATTTTCAAATATGTCTCTCACAGAAGAACAGTACAATAAAGTAGTTTGGAAGCACAGATGGTGAAGGCTAAGGCACCTCTTGAACTCCATCTTTAGGACTGTCCAAAGATCACTTACAGTGTTCTGAGCTATCTGCTAGGGGAGCAATGGGAGTGCTGGTGGCTAATACATCCTAAAGGAACAAAAGATCATTCATGAAACAGATTCTATTGATGGAAAAAAACAAACAGATTTCCAATAAAGAAAACATTTGTAAAGTACTCTATTCATTCACAAAATGACTACTGCATGCCTGGTATGGGGCAGGGAGGGTCCTGGACCTCAATCGTCTAGTTTTCCTTAAAAAAAAAAAGTATGCGGCTGGGTGCGGTGGCTCACATCTGTAATCCTAGCACTTTGGGAGGCCGAGGCGGGTGGATCACGAGGTCAGGAGATCGAGACCATCCTAGCTAACACGGTGAAACCCCGTCTCTACTAAAAACAGAAAAAATTAGCCGGGTGTGGTGGCGAGTGCCTGTAGTCCCAGCTACTCGGGAGGCTGAGGCAGGAGAATGGTGTGAACCTGGGAGGCGGAGCTTGCAGTGAGCCAAGATCGCGCCACTGCACTCCAGCCTGGGCGACAGAGCAAGACTCCATCTCAAAAAAAAATAAATAAATAAAAAGTATGCACACACACACACACACATACACACCCCTCATGAGACATAAGAAAAAAATGGGTATTTTAACAGCACAAAAAAGACAGTTCCCTGCACCTAAACAGACTGATGTAGGTTAACTGGTATTCCTAATTATCAAAGGGAGATTCCTTACCTGTGTTTCTACACAAAGCTGTATTTGTTATTGTCCCTTGATTTCAAGCCCACTGTTCTACTTCCTGCTCTGCGATGCTATAATTCAGATCTGTACCCTACATGTCTCAGATTCTCTTTAAATTCTGCCAACTGAAGGCACTTTAGAGACTGGAAGGTGGCAGGAAGAGAAAGGAATTTATTCTTGTTTCCAATTCTTTTCAGCATCTCTGCAGCTGCAGAAGATAACAATAGTGCTAGCCTCCAGTTCCAAGCACCACTGAGTCATGGCCCCTCAGTTACCAGTGGCAACCAGCTTCATTTGCCTTAGTGGTCTAAGCACAGCTCTGTAAGGTAGCCTTCAGAAGTCCAAGCATAGCTTTGTAGGGTGCCCCTCAAAAGTCAAAATAACAGCTATGCTGTGACGTCTCCAACCTTTGAATTCCCACATTCTGGTAACCTCAGAACTTCTTTTACTCTCTTAGCCATAAGGATGGTTGCTGCTTCCTGAATTACTACTTTCTGGGGGGTTACCTCAATATTTCCTTTCTGCTCTTTCAGTCTTCCATTTTTGTATCCAATTTCTTGTATTAAGTCCCCTTTTTGAAATACCTAGTATGGTTTCTGCTTTCCTGACTGATATAAAGTCTAAAATGCTTTTGAAACATAAACATCATTTAATTGTTTGGGTGAACTAAGGTTAAAGCAGGTATATGTTAGTAAATGAATTACAGTAATACAAGATGTAGCATCCAAAGACAAGTTAAGAAAATATGATTTATGGTGCTTTTTTGTACTTTTTAAACCCTACCTTCAGAGAAATAAAGCTTCCAGCCTTTATATGGTATGAATTGATCCAATGTTGACTGCATTGACTGTGGGGTCTTTGTTGAAAGCAAAAACTGTGGGGTTTGTTCTGAAAAAAATAAAATACTAGGTTAGTAGAAACAGAGTAAACATTTTTCCAATATGCTTCTCTTTCCAAATGAGACTCTCATTAATAGAGTATCCAAATTAGAGGTTTTAGTAAAAATCTGGGACATCAATGTTTAAATACTTACTAAGGAGTAGCATGAAATAAAAGACAAACCAAAGTATGAGATAAACCGCCTTGTATGATAGACGTGAATTGCTTCCTTCATTAAGTGAAAAAGATTGAACAATCATTGACCTCACCTACCAGAAGTACGTTTTCCTGTGGTTTTACTCAGATCAGGTCTGTGTTCTCTTTCTCTCCATTTTCCTGAGAAGTTCCCACCACCTCTTCCCCTTTTCCAGCTTTGAAATCTTCCTCGTCCAAATCCTCTGCCTCTATACTCTCCATTCATCTCTCCTAAAAGATAGATATTAAAAAGGTCTTCGCCAAAACTGTAAGGAAAATAGTGCTCCTAAAAATGTATTAATAAAAAGGGAAAAATTAATGTATTCTAGGTTCAAGAGTAGCAAACAGGCTTGCAAAGTTGTACAGCTATGATACAAGACCCAAATATTCTGCAGTTAAGTTTCTAATCTCTATCGCTTTTTAAGGTATACCATAATAGTTTAATAACTATTAAATATGGTTTACGTATACTAGACGCTCACAGGTTAAAAATAAGGACAGGTACTGTACCTGTTTACAAGTCCCCACTACAGAAATGAAAATAGGACAGGTAGTTAACTCTATGAAAACTTATTTGCAGTATTTGAGACTTATTATTATAGGGCAGGACAGGATGAACATAATTCTGGCCTCTGAGACACTAGGGATACATCATCATAGCTTCTTACATACAGTCAATCCTGCAGTGTCACATCCACTTTTTGTGCAGTTTTTCTGTAAATCCAAAACTGTTCTTATAAAATACACGTCTACTTAAAAATGATTCATATCCTAAGTATACAAGTAAATAAAGATATACCTGTACACTGCAGTGCAATTCATTATCAAATAATCTACCCAAATCCTTACTTAAAAGGGGTTTAGTTAATAAAACAAGATAGTAACTAGAAAGTTCACGATTTAACGGCATGACAGGGCTCCAGTAATTAGGCATTACACATTATGACACTGATGCTCAAAGAAATTAAGCAAACCGATCAAGATCAAAGTTGTTTGTTGACAGTACAGAGATAAAACTTTCAGCCTCCCAAGCTGAGGCGCTCCTTCAACAACGCTGCGTGCCATAAAACGAGACGATATGCTGAGAACAGTAACAAATTCAAAAAAACGTTAAGAAGTAGGACTGGAGAAAGAGTAAAAAGAAACAGTTGGGTACCTGTGCTTCTTCAAATACTACTTTATTTACATCTCCTAAGGCTAAAGTTCTTACTTGCTCGGGACAGAGCTCCCAAAGCTCTCCCAGTTCACAACTGGGCCGGCTCCAGGATACGCGCAGATCTGTCCGGCCGGATTCTCCCTCCCTCCCTCCCTCCCGCAGAGAAGCACCACGGGGCTGAGAGTCTCCGGGATCTTAGCTCCTCAGGCGACGCCTGCCAAGTCCGCAGTTCTCTTCAGCCGCAGCTTTCCTGTCGTCCCCGCGCGGTGCTGAACCCCACTGTCTCAACGGCTCGGGAAACTCAGTTTCCCCACTGCAGCTCCCAGAAGGTGTCTGTAGCGCACAGCGCCGCAAAAATGCCTCAAGCGAAAATCAGGTCTTCCCCTAAATTCTTTTTTGGCGCTTCAGTGATCCAACTTCCGCTCAAAGAAGCGGCAAGACGGGAGGGGCGGGGCGGAGTGCAGCCAATCAAGGAGTTTGGCCAGACGGAAGCCGAGAGGCTTCCGGAAGCGGTCTTGAGGTCTGGGCCGGAAAGCGGAAGCGGCGTGCAACACGTGGGGGCGGTGCCGGTCGGAGGGCTCCTAGTGCGCCAGGTTGTGGGAAGTGAGGCTGGCGGTGGCGACAGCCGAGGAGGAGGGGCGGGACGCCGTGGAGCACGGCGACCGGCTGAGCGTCATGGAGGGCTCAGGGGAGCAGCCGGGCCCACAACCACAGCATCCCGGAGACCACCGCATCCGCGACGGCGACTTCGTGGTGCTGAAACGTGAAGATGTGTTTAAAGCAGTACAAGTCCAGCGGAGAAAGTAAGTCAGATCGCTGATTTTAGGGGTCTCCCGCCCCCACCTTGTAGATACCCCCTCCCTCCAGGTTTCTCCACAGAATTCTCCCGCCAGGGTGCCATTCTTGGCTCTCTCGGTCCCCATTCCCCGCCCTCGTTGTCTCCTCGGGTCTTTCTGTCACAGAAGGCTTTTCCACCAGGATCCCGTCCTCGAACCTCATAATCTCCCTTAACCCTCCTGTTTTTCCCGGAGCCCCCTCCATGATTTCATATCTGGCCGTCCACCTTCAGCATCCTTTTCAGTCTTTCCACAGAGTTCCTTCCCCAGAATTCCATTCTTGGCCCTAGGGTGCCAATGCCTCCCTCTCCACACCCCTAATCACCTGTCCTGAAGTTCTTTCCCTAGGACCTTGGGATCTTCAGTGTCTTTCCAGAGACACCCCCTCCTTTCTTCACTTTAGGATCTCATCCTTGTCTCCAGAGTCTCCTTCAGGTTCCCCCTTTTTTTCCACCATAGATCCTCCTACTTCCCTAATCCCCCAGTCAGGATCTATCCCACAAAAAAGGAAACGTCTCCTACCTAGTCTGGCTTTCTATCCTCTTCTCTACCCAAGCAGGATACACAGAATAGATGAAGGAGACAATTCACCACAGAGTGTGGAATCACTTTGAGTTTCCCTCGTTTTACTCACCAAAGGATTCAACGCTGGGAAAATTGCTAAAAAGCAATTTGCTCAAGGCCTCAGAACTCGAAATTAGGTTTGGTTTGTGCACCTGCTGACTAGTATCGCTCTGTTTTATAGTAGTAAAGAAGTGGGATTTTGATAACTTTCTGGAAGGGCTGGTGAGGTTGTTAAGTCCTAAGAGCTTATTAATGGTGAAAATTTATTGGGATATTTGGATTAATTTATCTGAGAAATACAACCACAGTGTTTTTGTTTTTGAGACGGAGTCTCGCTTTGTCACCCAGGCTTTAGGGCAGTAGTGCAATCTCGGCTCATTGCAGCCTCTGCCTCCGAGGTTCAAGCGATTCTCCTGCCTCAGCCTCCCTAGTGGCTGGGACTTTGGCACCATCACACTCGGCTAATTTTTTTTTTTTTTTTTTGTATTTTTAGTAGAGACGGGGTTTCACCATGTTGGCCAGGCTGATCTCGAACTCCTGACCTCAGGTGATCCACCCGCCTCGGCCTCCCAAAGTGCTGGGATTACAGGTGTGAGCCACCGCACCTGGCCACAGTTTCTTTTGAGCTAGGTTATTGTATTACTTTAGACAGAGATAAGTTGAATGCAATGTCAGGAGAACAGCTTTCTGCAGACTGGGAAGTATGAGATTTGGAATTTCTGATAAGTACTTACTTCAGATGAATTCTTTTACTCCTGGTTTAAGCAAACTGTTGACTGGTATTTAAGGTGAAGCAAGCATCATAAAATAGTCAAGAAACAAGTCTCCAGAGCACTAAGCTGGTGATAACCAAGCTTTTTGCACAAGCACTAATTTAGTAAAGATAAAAAGTTTCTTTTATGAGGGGTATGTTTCTTTTAGTCCGGAAATGTAATACCTGCACCAACCTTTAACCATTTTTAAATTCTTCTTTTCTTTCTTTTTTAAACTAATTAATTTTTTTTGCAGAGACAGAGTTTCACTATGTTGTCTAGGCTAGTCTCCAATTCCTGGGCTCAAGTAATTCCGGCCACCTCAGCCTCCCAAAGTGCTGGGATTACAGGCATGAACAGTGGTTGACCTTCCCCTTTTGTGGTGCCAAAAGGGTTGGAGACCACTGCCCTAAACATTTATTTGGAAATACTTTTCAACAGGCCCTCTTCTTCGCAGAAGTCATAGTGGCAGTTTCCATTTTATTTAGGAAATGACTCTCTAAGCTCAGCTGCATCCCAGGTCAGACTCCCTCATCACCCTTGGGGCTACACTCATCTGATTGGGCAAAAAACAGTCCAGGCTCTCTGAGAAGTAGACTCTGCAAATCCTACTCCTTCCCAGTAAAGATGTGGCCTCCTTATCCCTCTAACTGGGCCCCACATTCCCGACTGGGGCAGTGACCTGTCAAACCAGCCAGTTTTAAGTGACACGCATCATCCCCTCTGCATATCACATAGGCTTGCAGAGAGGTAAACCCACCCATCTCAGATCCAGTGTTTTTGTTTGGTTTGTTTGTTTGTTTGTTTGTTTGTTTTGTGAGACGGGATCTCACTCGGTCCCCCAGGCTAGAGTGTAGTGGCGTGAACTTGGCTCACTGCAACCACTGCCTCTTGGGCTCAAGCAATCTTCCGCCTCAGCCTCCTCAGTAACTAATTTGTGTACTTTTTGTAGAGAAACTCCTGAATTCAAGTGACCCTCCTGCTTCAGCCTCCCAAGTAGCTGGGACTACAGGTGTGTGCCACTACACCTGGCTAATTTTTTTATTTTTTGTAGAGACGGAGTTTTTCCCCGTCAGCCAGGCTGGTCTCAAACTCCTGGACTCAAGTGACCCACCTGGCCTCCCACAGTTCTGGGATTACAAGTGTGACCCACCACACCTGGCCAGATCCAGTGTTTCAATAGCACCTAGATGATTAAAGGATGAGGGTAGGGGGTGCACATCTGGGCTGAGCTGAATTGCAACATCTGAGGAGGTTTACATTAGCAAATATTTTGAGTGTCTGTTACATTCTGTTGTATGTAAGTATCTAGGGACCCAGCAAATAACAAGAATTGGCCATATCTGAATCGCTTACGATCATACAGGATTTCCCTCAGATGGTTTGAGTAAGCTTTAATGAAGATGCGACGCAAAAGTGTGGCCGATTTAGGGAACCAATAAAGGTGACACACCCAGAGACCAGCAATGGTGGTAAGCCTCTGACACGGGAGCGTGGGTGATGTGGCAGTATATTCTGTCGTAGTCAGCTTCCTGGCGGCACAGAGAAAGGAAGAGAAGGAGTGGGATGGGGCACAAACAGAATTAACCACCACCTGATTCCCAGAATTCAGTGTTCTGTGCACATGGGCCATGTCCTGAAGCTAGGTGGGCTTTCTACCGTCCTTAGGTCTTTGCTGGAGTAGACCGTGTGGTATAGTGGAAAGAATGAGGCTTGGGGTCAGACACAGGTTTGAATTTGAATCCCAGCTCCAACAACACCTTGCAACTGTGAATCTTGGACAAGATACTTCTCCCTGGGCCTCGGATTGCTCTTCTGGAAAGAGCTATGTCCCAGGATTACCGGGAGAATTAAATCAAAAAGTGTGAATCACACCTAGCACACACTGCCTAGCCCCTGGTTGGCACTCAGCAGATGTTAGTTTTCTTTTGAGAAGAAAGGATTGTGTTCCTGTGGGATTTCTCTTTTAAATTGCAATAAGATAAAAAATCTATGTCATAGGATACCTCAAGTTGCCTGGTCCTCAGTAGAGCATTGTCAGTGTTAGACTCCATTTCCAAGTGTGTAGATTGTCAGTGTTTATTTGCAAGTATAATTTGCTTTTATTAGATAATTTTCAAATAAAATGGCCGATCAGACCAAGCCCAAGAAATTTGTTAAATCCTTGTTACTTCGATGAGTCTTTGCTTCCCCTTTCCAAAATTCAGTGTTCTTGTGGCTTATTCATTAATTTTATGTCTCTATCCCAACCAGGTTCTCTCTAGTTCCTTTGTTGCTTTATGTTCAGAGATAATGCTGCTGATCATCCATTGTGGAGACCACTTTTGAAATAAACTGTAGTGAACATGTCTTTTCTGTACTGGATACAAAAGATATTCAGTTAATTGATTACTTTTTTTCCCTAGAAAAGTAACTTTCGAAAAACAGTGGTTCTACCTGGATAACGTCATTGGCCATAGTTACGGAACTGCATTTGAAGTGACCAGTGGAGGAAGTCTACAGCCCAAGAAGAAGAGGGAAGAGCCTACTGCAGGTGCATATTTTGGATGCGTGAAATAGATGCTCTCCAACTGACTAGTCAGAAACATCTCAACCTCCACCTAATTCCCAAGTGCTAGGCCATGCTATCCCAAAAGAAATCTTAACTCATAATCTAAGAACTGCAGCTCAGTGGAGTGAAGCAAGTACTGCCTTTGGCCATGAGATAACCTGGATTCTGGCTCCAGCCCACCATTAAATGGTTCTCTGTTCTTGGGCCAGGCATTTAATCCCATGAGTCGTTGCTGCGTCATTGCAAGAACATAATGTAAAGTTCTTTCAGTGCCCAGAAGTTATGTAACAGCTGTGAGGTGGTTAGCATATGGTGTAGAGGTTAAGAGGTCTGGTTTTGGATCCAGCTAAGTTCAATTTCTACCTTCATCACTTGCCTTGTACCGTTGGGCAACTTATTTGATTTCTGTGAGTCTTATATCCTTATACATGTAAAATAGGGTCATAAACACATTTAATGCCTAGGTTGTATTGAGTGTTCTATGATATGACTCATAGGAAGTTCTGAATAGTGTCTTGCTTTTAGTAAGGGCCCATAATTTTAGCTATTACTATTATTATTTCTTAACAACCTCTTGTCCAAAAGCTGCTATTGTTAATTAAAATTATATTTATTAAAATGAACATTGAGAGTATCTTATTAATTAAAACACAAGTAATTATTTGAAGTTAAATACTATTAAAGTTTTGAGTCAAACCTGTTATTTAGATACATTTAAATTAATATCCATATTTTTACTAAGCACCAAATATATGCCAGGTATAATTTGGCACTGCAATTATAGCAGTTCATAAGATAGACTGTCGTATAAAATGTGCTTACCAGTTGGAACACCAAAAATAATCAAGTAGACAAGCAAACAGCATGATTTCTGATGGTGAAGTGACACATGCTATGAAGATAATAAAGCGGGGGCGTGTACTAATTCAGTAAAGTGAGAGAATGAGCTCAGCCTCAAGTGATAGAAAGGATCCAGCCACTCAGACATCTGTCATAGAACCTTCCAGGCAGAGGAAGCAGCAGGTGCCAAAAGCCTGCTGTGGGACCTTGCTGGGTGTGTTCAAGGAACAGAAAGAAGGCCATTGTGGCTGAAGCTAAAGTGTCAAGAGATCAGGCCAGGAATGATAGGCAGGGGCCAGATCATTTATGACCTTGCAGGTCATCTTTGGAGTGTATTCTTATTGCTATGGGAAGCCACTGCATGGTTTTAAGCATGGGGTAGATGAGTCAAATTGCATTTAAACAAAGAGCACTCTGGCATCCAGGTGGATAGTAGGGGGGCAAGACTGGGAGCAGGAAGATGACTTAGAGGCTTGGAGTAGTTTTGGCAGGAAAGGATAGTGTGATGGGGGCAGTGCAGCTGGGAGGCCAGACTTGAGTGGCTGATGGACTGGATGTGGATATGAACTCAGAAAAAGAAAGTGTCAAATAATTTCAGACCATAAATGTCAATAGAGCAATTTCTTTCCTTAGAGACTAAAGAAGCGGGCACTGATAATCGAAATATAGTTGATGATGGGAAATCTCAGAAACTTACTCAAGATGACATAAAAGCTTTGAAGGACAAGGGCATTAAAGGAGAGGTAATATTCAAAGGATTTTTAGTTTTGTTTTTGTCTGTTTGGCATTTAGGAAACTGTTTGGTTTTTAAAGCAGACTGTACCTAAGGTAAAACAAAAAAATAACGTTATAGCTTTGACAGAAATAGGTTGAAATGTACATGTTACTCAACATTTCAAAGATTTTATGTCTTATATACAGAAATATAAGTGAATGACATTACTAATGTCAGTGGTAGAGAATGTAATAACAGTGCATATCAGGATTTAACTTTGTTCATTTTCAGTAATGTTTTCAGCCAGTGTCTTCAGAAATTAGTTTCCTTTACCTCTCTTCTCCTTTTGTTGGATATCTCTGTTCTTTTACCTTGGTTTAAGTGGAGTTATAAAGTACTTGTATTTTATTATGAATTCCAAATAGAGTATAGAAATATAAAGTTCATCTATTTGGACTTCTGTGGAAAAGGGATTGGAGAATCAGACCATTGGATCCATTCTTGGGTAAGAAGCCTTTGGAAATTACTTGTTTTGTGAAAGTAAAGTTTCAGAAAATCTACCTGCTCCTTTTCTTATAGGAAATAGTTCAGCAGTTAATTGAAAATAGTACAACATTCCGAGACAAGACAGAATTTGCCCAAGATAAATATATTAAAAAGAAGAAAAAAAAGTAAGTAGTTTTTATTTTAAAAGGCCGACAATATTAAACTTCTTATATGTTTATAAAATATACATTTTATTACAAATAAAATATTTTAAGTCATTTTTTAAAATCAGCGTTCTGTTTTTTCTTCCCCCAGATATGAAGCCATCATTACTGTTGTGAAGCCATCCACCCGTATTCTTTCAATTATGTATTATGCAAGAGAACCTGGAAAAATTAAGTACGCTTTGTTTCCTTTCAAAAGTATAATTGGGGGAAGTATGTCTTTAAGAAAGTCATGATTTTAAGTAAAATGAAAAAGCTTGCTCACCTGCATAAAGTATCCTCCTACCTCATAAATTGTAAGTCCTTTTACTGTCACCTCCAAAGCAATCAATAATCTTATCAACACAATTTTAATAAAGCAAACAAAACTTGAAAAATGATGATTAAAATAATAGGCTTTACTTAGCTAAAAATGAACAAATTATTGTTTTTACTTTAGCCACATGAGATACGATACACTAGCCCAGATGTTGACGTTGGGAAATATCCGTGCTGGCAACAAAATGATTGTGATGGAAACGTGTGCAGGCTTGGTGCTGGGTGCAGTGATGGAACGAATGGGAGGTAAGATTTAATATTTCCATTTTCAACAAAACCCCACCCTGATGTGAGTAAAGGTGGTCCAAAAATGTAAACTCATGGAACGCCAAATTGAATTACTTCAGGGTTAACAAAGTGACTTGGGTGAACCTGCACGGCTCCTAGCATGGGGACCTTCTTACACAGTCTCCATCACCCAGCCCCCCACCCATGGGTACCCCCAAACCCATGGCAATTGTCCTTTCTAGCTTCACTGTCAGTGGGCATGATGCTGGAGCCTGTGGCTGGCTAGGGCTTTCGGGACAGTGATTTTAGTAAACTACTGGGTAGCTGGTGCTCATTTCATTGGGCCTAAATTGAAGGGATTGAGTGGGAAGATTACTAAGCATGTATTCTCTCTGGAAGAATACAACACAGCCTGATTTGTCTGGTTTTTTTCTGACCCCATAGAAGGTAAGAACTTGTAACTGCTCCATTTGAGGATCGGAGTGAGGGGAAGCAGAGTCAGTCACCAATCATGTGACATCCAAATTTGCAGACACAGGGTTTTACAGTAGTATCAAGTGGGGATAAGCTTCTCTGAGTCTTCCTGCTATCTGCTTTAGAATTATATTGCCTCCATTGGTAATACTCATAGACTCCAAACAGACTCCCTGAGGAGCTGCACCATCCTTCAGCCTCTGAATAAAGTACTAATAGAAAGACCTTCAGTCTCATTACTGTGGAGGACTCACTGAGGGTTTACGTGGTCTAGAGTCACTCCACGGGCAGATGTTTGTTTCTTTTATCTGTTCAGGTTTTGGCTCCATTATTCAGCTATACCCTGGAGGAGGACCTGTTCGGGCAGCAACAGCATGTTTTGGATTTCCCAAATCTTTTCTCAGTGGTCTTTATGAATTCCCCCTCAACAAAGTGGACAGTCTTCTACATGGAACATTTTCTGCCGAGATGTTATCTTCAGAGCCAAAAGACAGTGCTTTGGTTGAAGAAAGTAATGGCACACTGGAGGAAAAACAGGCTTCTGAACAAGAGAATGAAGACAGCATGGCAGAGGCCCCAGAGAGCAACCACCCAGAAGACCAGGAAACAATGGAAACAATTTCTCAAGATCCAGAACATAAGGGGCCTAAAGAGAGAGGAAGCAAAAAAGATTATGTAAGGATGCCAAGAGTCCCCACCACCCCCATAATCTCAGTCCCTCAGTTAACTTCAGTTAAGTCATGAGATTTAGTTTGGCTTTGGTATATTAGCTCCCAAGATGATAACTATCAAAACAGAGAACGAGTGTGTGTACATGTATACAAACGTGTGATTCGGTCTTTGGGATGGAGCTTTAGGATACAGAAGCGTTGCATAGATAGCTTAATCATGGTTTTTATAGTATATAGGCTTTCTTGTGTATTTGCAACTTCCTTATAAACAGCCTGCTTCTATTGGTTTAGTCCAAGTTGATAAATATTGTTGAAATGTTTTGACAGGCCAGAGCATTTCCATAAATTTGACTGAAAGACCCCAGTACATTGATTTCTTATTTTTCTTTCTGAAGATTCAGGAAAAACAGAGGAGACAAGAAGAGCAGAGGAAAAGACATTTAGAGGCTGCCGCTCTGCTGAGTGAAAGAAACGCAGATGGGTGCGTTGATGGAAGAAGGCAGGAGACTCCTCAGTGCCTGTGGGCTCTGCTTCAGACAGATTGGCATTCTCTTTCTCCTTGTCTGCTTTGATTCTAGTGGGACCCGAGATGAGGATTTTGTCTTGGGGGTTTTTTAAAGAAAGGAGGCTGAGGCTGGCAGGGGTGGGGAATTGATGATGCTGGTTTCAGAGTTTCAGAAGAAATTGAATCTTCTCCATCACTGCATCAAGATGGGCCTTGTGGTCCCACTGGATGCGGGGGATGGGGCACTCAAATGCTGCGATACAGGCTATAACAGATATCCACAAAGCAGCTTATGCAGTGTTGGATTTGTTTCCAGGTGACTTTTTTTTAAAAATCAAGAATGTCATTAAATGCGACTTAGAGTTGCCAAGTACCACAAGAGCTTCTAACCTAGTTCGCGTTTCCTAGAAAGAAATAGCTCATGATTGTATTCTGTTTTGGATTTCTAGAATGTTATATTTAAATCTCTTTGTGAGTCATGCAAATTAAATACATCATTTTAAATGCATTTTAAAACCTGTGCTCCACTTTGAGGGTGTAGAGAAATAATTTGTCTGGCATTTTCCTTACAGTTTAATTGTAGCTAGTCGTTTCCACCCCACTCCCCTGCTGCTGTCTTTGCTGGACTTTGTGGCCCCTTCAAGGCCGTTTGTGGTCTACTGTCAGTACAAAGAGGTAATACTGGAATGGAATGGGCAGGAATTCTTATGTCTGAATGTTGATTCTTAAACTGCATCCCAGGAAGTAGTTCTTAACAGAATTCTGTTTTTGTCTGCAGCCTCTGTTGGAATGCTACACAAAACTGCGGGAGAGGGGAGGGGTCATCAACCTCAGGCTGTCTGAAACCTGGCTCAGAAATTATCAGGTACGTGTTCTTACAGCCAGTCCCAAGAGCTGCCCTCCCGAGACTTGACTGTCCTTGCAGTAGTACTAGAAGTCATTAAATAGAGTTATCTCAGCCAGGCACAGTGGCTTATGCCTGTAATCCCAGCACTTTGGGAGGCCGAGGCAGGCAGATCGCTTGAGCCCAGGAGTTCAAGACCAGCTTGGGCAACATGGTGAAACCCTGTCTCTACAAAAAAAAATACATAAATTGGCTGGGAATGACCCTGTATCTACAAAAAATATAAAAATCAGTCAAGCATGGTGGCAGGTGCCTGTAGTCCCAGTTACTCAGGAGCTGAGGTGGAAAGATTGCTTGAACCCAGGAGGTCGAGGCTGCAGTGAGCCGAGATCCCACCACTGCACTCCAGCCTGGGTGACAGAGTAAGACCCTGTCTCAAAAACAAAACAAAATAAAAATAGAGATGTCTCTGTTTCTTTCTACAGGGATGGAGATTTCTCATGGCTGTTACTCAGAGAATATGCCCCTGACTTTTTGTGACCCTTTTTTTCTCTTGTTATGTCAGAATATATTACTCTGTAACTCTGCCCTAAAGACATTTAAAATGCAAACCATTATGGTTCTTATTTCCCCAAGGCCTCAATATCACTGTGGATGATGTAATTGACAATAGCAAAATTCCCAGGTGGATGAGAAACTGGCCCTTTCCTCTCTGCCAGGATGTTTTTGCAGCAAGTTTTCAGGATTTACTGGTGGGCTCTGTGTCAGTTCAGGTCTTCTAGAAGACATATGCTAAGATGGAAGTTGAAGTGTAAGAGATTTATTGAGGGAAATGCCTTAGAAAGATAAGGGGAGAGGGAGCAAGATTGGTGGTGCAGGTTGATGCCTGGGCAAGGAGTGGGTAGAGAAAGGAGGATGGTAGGAAGAGGCTGCAGTGCTGCTCTGGAGAAAGTCTCCATGAGGCTGATGGCGAGCCCAAGTGGAAAGATCGCCATTCAAGGAGCCCTGTGTTAAGCAGAAATGCTCCAGCTCTGGTACCCATGCTCAGTTACTGACTGGAAGCAACCCATGGCCTCCCTCAGTGTGAATGCTGCAGTGGATCCCAAAGGAGCGGCAGCTGGAGGTGTTCTACTGCCTGAATGCCTCTCAGCCGTTCCCTCATGAAGGGAGATCTGAGGGGAGCACCTCCATGCTGCCGTAGGCCCCGTCTCATTGCTTGGTGTCTTACCACACTGTAGTGGGGATGCTGTTGAGCCTTGGGTAACCCTGCCCTTTGTGGAGGTTGTCTGTCTTGGCTAAGGTTACAGGAGAAAGGAGAGAAGCTGCCTTGGCAGAGTTAACAGGGTAGCGGGGAAGGGAGGTTTGGAGTGTAGTACATTCAGTAGCAACTTCTCCATAGACCCAAGCTCCATTATTGGCCATGAAGCTTCCTGAAGCCAGGAGAAAGAAAGCTATATGCACAGTTCTAGAGTACTGCCAGGACCATTACCCATTCTCCACCAGAAATATGCTTCAGTTTCTAGATAAATCTGGGCTGAACTGAAAACTGCTTCAGTTCTTTTTCTTCTCTTTTTTTTTTTCATTTTTGAGACAGAGTCTCGCTCTGTCGCCCAGGCTGGAGTGCAGTGGCGCGATCTTGGCTCACTGCAACCTCTGCCTCCCGGGTTCAAGCAATTCTCCTGCCTCAGCCTCCCGAGTAGCTGGCATTACAGCTGTGTGCCACCACGCCTGGCTAATTTTTGTATTTTTAGTAGAGATGGGGTTTCACCATGTTAGCCAGGCTGATCTCAAACTCCTGACCTTGTGATCCGCCTGCCTCAGCCTCCCAAAGTGCTGGGATTACAGGCGTGAGCCACCATGCCCGGCCAGTTTTATTTTTCAAAAGAAAATCAGTTAAACCAATTTCTACACTTTTCTTTGCATTGTAATGTGAAGAAATGGGTCCTTAGAAGTTGGTCCATTTAAAGCCTGGTGCCGTGGCTCATATCTGTAATCCCAGCACTTTGGAAAGCCAAGGCGGGAGGTTCACTTGAGGCCAGGAGTTCGAGGTTACAGTGAGCCAAAATCTCACTACTGCACTCCAGCCTGAGGAACAGAGTGAGACCCTGCCTCTTAAAAAGAAAGAGAGAGAGAGAAAGGAAGGAAGGGAGGGAGGAAGGAAGGGAAGGAAGGAAGGGAGGGAGGGAGGGAGGGAGGGAGGGAGAAGAAAAGAAAGAAAAAGAAATGTCCATTTAAATCATCAAGAGAACCTGTGTTGTTTAAATTCTGATTTTTGGTATATGTGTTGTTAGCATGGACTTTATTGTCTTAGGAAAGCATGAATGTCTTTTCTGTCTTGATTAGGTTTTGCCAGATCGAAGTCATCCTAAACTGCTGATGAGTGGTGGTGGGGGTTATCTTCTCTCCGGCTTCACCGTTGCCATGGACAACCTTAAAGCAGACACCAGCCTCAAATCTAATGCAAGCACTTTAGAATCACACGAGACTGAGGAGCCTGCAGCTAAAAAACGAAAATGCCCAGAGTCTGACTCTTAACCCTTTTGAGAATTGCTCTGAATTTTGTTCTCAGGCATTATACAGTTAGTAATTAAACTTTAAATGCCATTACTACTTGTTTTTTCATATCCCAAGAATAAGAACATGTCTATGTACCCGTTTCTAGAAAGGAGGAGTATATGCCTTTTGTCTATTTCTGACACAGATGCATTTGGTCTGTCAAAACTGCAACCATGGGGTATGTAGTATGACCAACTGCATTTAACAAAACTCCTCTAAGTACTTCTAAATATTCTGTGCAAATATCTTGAGAACTTCAACATCCTAAAAATGTGTTTCTACAAGACTTTATATTTTAAGCTAAGTGGAATAATACAACATAACTAAAACATGGCGGGTACCGAAAGGAGGGCAATTCATGGAAGAAATTTCCTCTGTTCATTCCGTTCTCTTCAACCTGAGCAGTATGGATGTGTGAGTGTGTGATTTATTATGGTACCAAAAATGTCCACCTTCTTTCCTGCAGTGGAATAAGCTTTTTTGAAATGCTAAGGTTTTATTTTAATAGTTGACAACCTGGGAAAGTTCTGAGTATTTATTTTACTGCTCTTTTTTGTGCATAGAAAGGTTTAGTAGGGTACTTTTTTGCATTAATTTGCCAATACTCTTATTCTTTGTTCTAAATAAAGTGACTAGAATTTTTGTGTACTATTCAGTTAAAGGAAACAAATGTCTTTTCCCCCTCTGTGGTCTTATGGATACACATTTGCACACACACACATGTATGTATATAGATGTTGGTATATATACACACATATATTTATATATACATAGATATATACATACACATGCAAGTGGAGACATAGATTGTACCACCTGTATGAATATGTATGTACACATGGGGACAGAAAGAGTGTGCAATCTATTTGAACTATATCAAAGTCTTGTGCAGGACTTAGACCAGTTCTCATTGTGTTAGTGTCATTCCTTGTCAAATGTCCCTAAAGTGCCTTTCTTGATTATTAATGCTGAAGAACTCTGTCATGATTAGATGGTTACCCTTTCTAAGCTCTGAAAAACTCTAATCATTTGATCATGTGCTGTAGCAAAGAAAGTGTTTAGAATCAGCCAAGGCTCTTGTTCATTTGAGAGATTGAGTCTTGCTCACTGGAACATGGTCATCGTTTGCGTTGCTCCTGTCATAGAATAGGCCTGTATCATACAGCAAGGAACATCTCAGAAAAAAAAATTTTTTTTCCAAATAGCATGTGCTATGCCAATGTGATTACTAAGTACAATTTTGAGTCCTTTATCCTAATTGCTATTAAAGAATAAAAATGTTGGCCGGGCACAGTGGCTCATGCCTGTAATCCCAACACTTTGGGAGGCCCGGGCAGGCGGATCACCTGAGGTCAGGAGTTCAAGACCAGCCTGACAAACATGTTGAAACCCCATCTCTACTAAAAATTCAAAAATTAGCCATGCGTGGTGGCTAACGCCTGTAATCCCAGCTACTTGGGAGGCTGAGGCAGGAGAACCGCTTGAACCCGGGAGGCGGAGGTTGCAGTGAGCCAAGATCACGCCATTGCACTCCAGCCTGGGCGACGAGTGAAACTGCCTCAAAAAATAAATAAAAATGAAAATGTTTCCTACTGTGATTCTTCTAACAGTGATGCAGTCAGTGATGTCATGTGGGCTTTCGGCCGATTGTGACATATGGTCTGTCTATTGTAGAGGACATGCCTGGATTGGCACCTCACGGAACGTGTTGCAAGCTGGTGTCACACACACATATAGCGAATCAAGTTTGGACAAGGAGAACAGAAAACTGCATAGATTAGAATCAGTAGTGGCTGGTCTCCTGGTTACTGGTTTGCAAGTTGCATTCCATTCCCTAAGTCTTTTCTCTTGAGTTTCTTGAGCAAGGGGTCTGGGGTCTGAGCTACCAAGGCCCTGCATTCTCATGTTACCTTGTGAACTCATCTTACCAATGCCAACAGCATAAGTTAATCTGTATTTTTTTTTTCTCATTCATATAGTTTACTTAATCTGAGTACAGATGACTGAATTCTGTGGTTTGCAAACTTAGCATTGGAAAACTTAGAATCCCCTGGAGGGCATGGTAAGCAGAGGCCATTGGACCCTCCACCCCACAGAATAAAATTTCAGTACTTCCGGAGTGGTACAGAGCATTTGCATTTCAAGTAGTTTCCAGGTGATACTGGTGCTGTTGGTCCAGGAACCGCCCATTGGGAACCACTACCGTGTGCATGCACTTCATGGGTACAGCTAAATACAGGATGTTTTTGTCTTGTGTTTAAAGTGGACATTCACCTTTGGAGCAGATGAACGGATAATTTTATGATTTTTGGACATCCAGCCACCAGAGGAGTTATGTAGAATAGCACTTTAATGAATGGCAATCAAGAAGTCAAAGACAAAAATCATTCTGTAACATCCATCCTGTTCCTCCACTGGACTAGGGTACTTGGCAATATAGCATGGCACCCATTACAGGGCATTTTTTAGCTTAAAGGTACACTAAAATTGTATGAAGCAAATACTGAGCAATCATTCATGCATTGGTTGTATATTGAAAAGCCAAAAATAGCCTTTTCTCAATACATAGTGAAGCTTTGGGGAAAAAATGGAGTGTTTGCATGTTGTTTTAAAGTGTTGGTTGTAAATATTGCAAGAACAGTACTAAATACTAAAACGCATGTCCTAAAAATCCATGATCAGGATTCACTTTATCCTGATTTTGTAATGCATTTAAGTGCAGTGCTAGAAAGGAACAGAGTGTATCTAATAACTTGAAATATAATGTTGCTCTAGGCTAGTATTAATTTTTATAAAAAGGATTACAATTTTCCTTGAACTTAACTATGTAGCACAGGTCAGATGGTGAGAGAGGTAAGTCCCTGAATAGCTACTTAAAAAGCAACCAGTAACCTTTTAACTACCATATTAACCTTTACTAGGCACCCACAGCTATCTGAGTTTTTATGAGAAAGGGCAAAATCTTTGAAGCATAGGAAATGAATATCATACTCTACCCACTCCTTTTGGAAGGCCTTTTTTACAGTTCTATTAATAACCTGGGGCTTTTTTGTTTTTGTTTTTGTTTTTTACTCTTAGCTGAGATATCATTAAAACAAGACTGGAAAGATTTTGACATTTCATTTTTGCTTTGACAGGTAACAAGGTGCTGTGGATATTTTGTTTTGAAAGAGGAGTAGGTCAATCTGTTGGATGTTTGGTCTACATAGTGTTATAATTCTAAGCCAACAAACTTTAAAAAGTGGAGAAATTAATCCAGGGGAAATGATAGCAGGCATTCTTTTGCCTTTTGGGAATACTTTTCCTTAATCAAATGCTTAGGTGGGTAGTGACCTCTCAGTGCTCTCCTGTCACCTGTGAGTGACACAAAATAGGAGCTATAAACTAGATTAAATTAAATTAAATTAAATAATTAAATTATATAGACCAGACTTGTTGGCTCACGCCTGTAATCCCAGCCCTTTGGGAGACCAAGGAGGGTGGATCACTTGAGGTCAGGAGTTTGAGACCAGCCTGGCCAACATGGTGAAACCCCTTCTCTACTAAAAATACAAAAATTAGCTGGGTGTGATGGCAGGCACCTGTAATCCCAGCTAGTTGGGAGGCTGAGGCAGGAGAATCACTTGAACCTAGGAGGCAGAGGTTGCAGTGAGCTGAGATCACACCACTGCACTCCAGCCTGGGCATCAGAGTGAGACTCTGTCATTCATAAGTAAATAAATAAATAAATAAAAGTCATATGGTGACAGATTCAAGAAAAGAGATAAAAATAAGAAAGAATATGATTAATTTAAATCAGCGGGCAGCAAATCTGGCCCACTACAAGTTTTTTGTATGGCCTGTAACGAAAGATTTTTACATTTTTAAGTGGTTGAAGCGGAAAAGTAAAAAAAATAAAATAAAAAATAAAATAAATGTGTGACATGGGAAAATTACATGAAATTCAAACTGAAGTTTTATTGGAACGCAACCACTCTTAATTTGTTTATGTATTGTCAATGGCTGCTTTCACACTGTGGCAAAGTTGAATAATTGTGATAGAGCCCATATGGTCTCAAAGCCTAAAATACACGCTCTCTGGGCCTTTGTGAAAAACTTTGCTGATCACTGATTTCAGTGGCGTGATGAGACGGATTGTGGCACTGGTGGAAACGGGAGAGCAGCCCTTTGGAGCAGCCACAGTGGGAAGCAGGTTTGGTGTGAGCAGCAAGCAACAATGGACAGTAGTGTGATATCCAGAGCTCCTTCTTGGCCCGCTGGACCTATCAGCAGTGTCTGACACCATCCATCCCTCTCCTTGCCAGGCTTTTCCTCCCTTGGCTTCTAGAACACCACTCTTTCCTGGTTTCCCTCCTACCTCTCCAGCCTTTCTTTCTGTATCTCTCTTACTGGTTCTTCCTCATCTCTGAAACTTCTAAACATTGGCATGCCTCAGGGCTCAGCACTTGCACTTCTTCCTTTTCTTGTCTACACTCACTCCCTAGGGTGTTTGGAGGATTTGGGGACTGATCAAAGAGAAAGACATGACCATGAGATGGCAGCAGCACACACATATTTTATTGGTGATGGTGACACTCTGACAGGTTTGCATAGGGGTAGGGGGATGTCCCTTAGAGCAAGAGTCTGTCCAAAGAGCACACACTACAGGTGTTGCTACTCAGAAGGAGAGGAGGAAAGGCAAGGATACCCCCGAGGGAGGGGAGAGTCAGAAACAAGGCTTATGTGTCTAGGTGGTGTTGCACAGCAGCACAGAGGGGAGTCTCTGGGTCAGAGAGCTCCGATGGACAGGGATAGCTTGAGGTTTGTGTTTTTGTTTTTGGCTTTATTTTTCTGAGACAGGGTCTCACTCTGTCACCCAGGCTGGAGAGCAGTGGCATGATCTCAGTTCACTGCAACCTCCACCTCCCAGGCTCAAGTGATCCTCCCACCTCAGCCTCCCAAGTAGCTGGGACTACAGGCACATGCCACCACACATAGCTAATTTTTGTATTTTTAATAGAGACAGGGTTTCGTTATATTGCCCAGGCTGGTCTCGAACTCCTGAGCTCAAGCGATCTGCCTGCCTCGGCCTCCCAAAGTGCTGGGATTAACACCGCACTTAAGGTCTTATAACCACAAGGTTCTATGTTATCAATGGCCAACAGATGCTGGGTATAGTTTCACCGGGTATGTACCAGGAAGGCCCTGAATGGCTAAAAATTGGCGTCAAATTTGTTTAAAATAATTGGATGTGTAAAAATTTGAGTTTGGCTTCTGCAGTAATCAGTGTCAGCCTGCAATGAAGAAATAAACAATCTATGAGCCAATACACAGAGGCCATCTTTGACTCATTTATATAACTCTAGGTGATCTCACCCAGTTTTAAGGCTTTAAATACCGTCTCTATGATGATGACTCCCACATGCAGTCTTCAACACAGGCCTTTTCCTCCAGCACTGGCTCATATACCCAGCTCAACACCTCTGCTGGGTATCTATTCACGTCTCAAACTTAACAAGTTCAAATCTGAGCTCCCCATCTCTCCCCTCCCAAACCAGTCCCTCCTGCAGTCTCCCCATCTGTTTTCCCAGGTGCTCAGGCCTAAAGCCTTGGTATTCTCTTCTCATTCCCTCATGCCACACCAAAACCAGCAGCCCTACCTGTCAGCTCTGTCTCCAGAATAGATCTAGAATTCTACCACTTCTCCCCATTCCCAGTGCCACCACCTTGGGCCCTGCCATCACAACGACCCACCAGGGCCATTACAGTGCCCTCCTTATTGGTTTCTGTGTTTCTGCCTTCACTTCCCCTACAGCCATCTCTCAACCCAGCAGCCAGTGTTGTTATAAACATAAAGCAAATCCTATCAGTCATCCGTTGAGAACTCTCCAATTGCAAAACAAAAGTCCTTACCAGGACCTACAGAGAGCCCTGCGTGACCTGGCCCCTGCTGCCTCTCTAAGCTCACCTCCTACGACGGTCTCCCACTCTGGCCTCTTGTTCTTCTTCAAACATGCCAAACACATTCCCGACCCAGGGCCTTTGCACCTACTATTCCCTCTGCCTGAAATGTCCTTGCCCCAGGTGTCCACATGGCTCACACCGTTTCTTTAGGTCTTTCATCAACAGATACTTTCTCAGTGAAGCCTCTCGTATATGCGAGTGTCAGGATCCTGGACTGCAGAATTGTAATTACTGCAATTAATTAATTATTTCAGCACCTGAAATCTCCTGATTATATTATGTGTTTGTTGTTCGTTTGTTTGTTTTGAGACAGAGTTTCGCTCTTGTTGCCCAGGCTGGAGTGCAGTGGCACGATCTCAGCTCACTGCAACCTCCATCTCCTGGGTTCAAGTGATTCTCCTGCCTCAGCCTCCCGAGTAGCTGGGATTAGAGGCAACTGCCACTACGCCCAGCTATTTTTTGTATTTTTAGTAGAGTAGAGTTTCACCATGTTGACCAGGCTGATCTCCAACTCCTGACCTCAGGTGATCTGCCTGCCTCAACCTCCCAAAGTGCTGGGATTACAGGGGTGAACCACCCACCCGGCCTCCTGATTATACTATGTTTTACAGTGGCATGGTGTGTATTTTCATTTTGTAATAATAGGACCCTTTCTCTCCTCCTGTCCCACCTCTGTGTTATAACTCCTTCTCGATAAACTTGTCATGATATTATAAATCATGACAATATATTCAAATAAGAAAATAAATCTAAAAGTTAAATTACAGGTGGCTGCATCTGCACACAGATTTAGAGGATGTGGCACTGAGGCCATTGTTTCTCATTGTATTAGATACCTAGGGCTGCCATAACAATGTGCCACAAGCTGAGTGGCTTAAAACAACAGAAAAGTATTCTATTGCATATCTGGAGGCCAGAAGTCTGAAACCGAATTGTTGGCAGAGGCAGTGTTCCCTCTGACAGTTCTAGGGCAGAATCCTTCCTTAACCGTACCAGAAAAATCTGGTAACCCAGGCATTTCTTGGCTTGAAGAGGCATAGCTCCAGTCTTTGCCTCTGTCTCCACATGGTATTCTCCTCTGTGTGTGTGTTTGTCTCTGAATTTCCATCTTCTTGTAAGGACACCAATAATACTAGAAACTCTAATGACCCCATCTTAACTGCGGAGACCTGATTTCCAAATAAGGTCACATTCATGGGTGCCAGTAGTTAAGACTTCTTCATTTTGGGGACAAAATTCAACCCATAATCCTCATTTATAAGCCTTTCAGGACTACTTAATGTTTTTACAATGGACATAAATTATTTTGATTAAAAGTGGGAAAAACAGTGGCCCAGATTGTTCTTCACTTCTTCCTGAAGAAATGGTGACATCCCCAAGATCCTAATTGTACCATCTGAACAGCACGTATTGGGTGGGATTCTCTTGGATGTCTCCTTCATCTTTGATAGACCATCTACACATTCACGTTTCCCTCCCCTGGGGTGTTTGCAAACTAAAATGAAAAGATGTACTAATGTGCAGAGCCTCAACAAGGCAGATGCCAGGGGGAAGCTGGGGGGTGCCATATGCATTGCACTCTAGCTTCCAGCAGCTTTCCTTGTGAGCAGTGCCCAGTGTGTGAGTGTGTGTGTGTGTGTGTGTGAGAGATTTGCCAGGCTGGCATTTGGTGTATTGCTGGGTTTTGTTTTCTCTCCTACAGAGAGTAAATCATTTTTCACCTTGGGCCCCTGAATCTCTCTTTAGGAAAGGATTTTGTTTTCTGCTGGGCTGTGATAGGAAAAAAGGAAGAGACATTGTACTCTGTGCATGTGAGTACATGCTGAGCATTTCCCAGTATCTTGTATCAGGATATATTAAGACAAGGGGTTGCAAGTGCAGGTATACTATTTGGCATAATATAAGCCTTGACTTTGGATAGTTTCTTAGGTCAGGGTCCCCCAGGAGCAAACCCTGAGACAAGTATTTGAGAACAAGCAGTTTATATGAGAGATGACCCCAGGAAACACCAGCAGGGTCACCAGTGGGCAGTGGAAAAGGTAAAGGCAGCCAATAAAGGCTGCATTATTGGGCAGGTCACTGCTGTGGCACCTGGGGCATGATCCACAGAGGAAGTCTGGGAGGCAGTGCAGAATATGTGCCTCAGCGTCTCTCCACCTGAGGGGGGTGGGTGCTGGCCTGCTTTATTATGGGTTGAATTGTGTCCCCAGAAAAAAACGTGTTGAAGTCCCAACCCCTAATACATGTAAATGTGACCTGATCTGAAAATAGGGTGGTTGCAGATGTAATTAGTTAAGATGAGGTCATACTGTAGGATGGGTCCTTAATTCAACATGACTGGTGTCCTCATGAAGAACACCATGTTAACAGGCAGACTCACAGGGAGAGAGCGCCCACGTGCAGACAGAGGTGGCAGTGGGAGCTCTGCTGCCACAAGCCAAGGAAGGCCTGGAAGAAGCAAGGAAGGAAGAAGCAAGGATGAAGCAAGAAACCAGGAAGAAGCAAGGAATCATCCTCCTCTGCAGGCTTTGAAGGGAGCATGGCCTTGCTAACACCTTGATTTTGGACTTCTGGCCTCCAAAACTGTAAGAGAATAAATTTCTCTTGTTTTAAGCCATCCGGTTTGTGGTGATTTGTTATGGCAGCCTCAGAAAACTAGTATGGTATGTATTTACCAACCCCCCTTGTCCACTATAAGAGCTACCTCCTCCAGCAGCCTTCCCCTCCTCACACCCCCATCACTGCCCTTTACAAACAGGCAGTCACAATCCCATGGCCAGAAAAAAAAAAATGCAGGCAGAGAGATAGCAAGAAACCTTCTAGAAGTGTGTGTCCAGGTTTAGAAAAATTTGCCATCAGATTTATAGCACTGATGGGCTCCCCATATGACGAAGCAGCAATGCTCCTGGAAAAGTATGTCACAGAGAGTTCATCTAAAAAGAATCTGGTTAAGTAGCACAGGCAATTCTTGACTTAGCCAAGAGGAGGAGAACCAGGTCTTCCTTGATGGATAAAAGTCCTACGTGATTTTAAGTCTTATTTTTGCCTCTGCTGGGGCTCAGCCCACACCATCCCAAAATATGACTGGAGGAGACCACAATGTGCCACCCAAAAATATACCTCTTTGGCATATTTCGAGCTGATTATTCAGAGAAACTACAGACACAGGAATGGCTCTAAAAAGCTGTACTTTTTACAGGGAAATTTACATCTAGAAAGGAATCTACATTAGTAAAGTATCTGTATCAGGAAGAAGGCTGCTCAGAGGTAGGGATCTCAGAAGGAAAGCTGGTCAGCAGCCAGGATGCCTTCCCTGCTCAGGAAAGGACATGGTCTCTAGTGAACCTGACAGATGACCAGATGGCCGCTGGCCTCCATATGCACAAACAATGAAAGTACACTGGAGCCCATTATGAAGAAGAAAGATGGTA
This sequence comes from Pan troglodytes, assembly GCF_028858775.2. Classification (NCBI taxonomy): domain Eukaryota; kingdom Metazoa; phylum Chordata; class Mammalia; order Primates; family Hominidae; genus Pan; species Pan troglodytes. The sequence goes on along the minus strand of NC_072419.2, from coordinate 12,493,938 downwards.
ACAAAGATTCAAATGGCATGAAAAAGAATCTTCAGTTTGTTGGCATTAATGGAGGTTATGCAACAACTTCAAGTGATGATTTCAGCACAGATGAAAGCTCTTCTTCTGAGTCAGATGACGAGTGTGATGTCATTGAGTAGTATCCTCTTGAAGAAGACGAGGATGAAGACACTTGGGGAATGGCCAAAGGGCACCATGCCATTAACATTGAAGGTTTCAAGTCGGCCAGGGTGGAAGATGAAATGCAGTTTCAAGAACGTGAACCTGAGAAGGTGAAAATCAGAGGGAGGTATAAATTAAGTGAAAAAATGTTGTCTGCTTGCAACTTACTGAAAAATAACATAAATGACCCCAAAGCTGTGACCAGCAAAGATATGAGGTTCTGTCTGAACACCCTCCAGCACAAGTGGTTCTGTGTGTCCAGTCAGAAGTCAGCCATTGCAGCCACCCTGGGAGACTACAGAGCTGCTTTTGAGGCTACCTCCCTGGATGCCCTCTACTAGGTCATCAACTTGGCAGATGGCAACAGCAACACAGCCCTCCATTACAGTGTGTCCCACTCCAATTTTGAGATTGTGAAGCTGCTGTTGGACACCCACTTGTGTAACGTGGATCACCAGAACAAGGGGCTATACCTTCATCATGCTGGCGGCCCTCGCAGCTGCGGAAGCAGAGGACATGCAGGTTGGGGAAGAACTCTGGCTGAAACGTGAGCCTCAAAGCCAGTCAGCTGGGGCAGATGGCCCTCATGCTGCAGTCAGTTACTGTGCAGATCGGCATGGTGTATCGTCTGCCGGCCTGTGGGGCTCAGGTCAACCTCCAGGACGACAAGGGCTCCATGGTCCTCATTGTGCCAGCAAGCACGGGCACATGGAGATCATCAAGCTGCTGCTGGCCCAGCTGGGCTGCAACGTCCACCTAGAGGACAATGATGGCAGCACCATGCTCTCGATCGCCCTGGAAGTGGGGCACAAGGGCATCACTGTTCTTCTGTATGCCCACATCAGCTTTGCAAAAGCTCAGTCTCCGGGCACCCCTAGGCTTGGAATGAAGCCACAGAGTTTCATTTGATTGATTGTATGCAAATAGCCCTCCATTTTAATGCCACCATTAAGCTGCCAACTGTGCCTGTTGGAGTGACAGACACTGAATGTATATGCATTGTGCCTGAGCTCACCAGCAAACAGAAGCATAAAGCCCAGGGCTAAAGACTGAAGCTTTCACAGTGCAGAGACTGCCAGCCTGGGCACGCATGCCTCCTTTCTGGCCATCTTCTCTCTGCATACGGTGCACTTTAACCTACTCTGTGTTGCTGTTGAGTCTCTGCTCTGTTATGTACAGCCATAGGGAATTGTGACCTGACCTGACCTGAATGGGCACCTTCTATTCCGTCTCTCCACTCCCAGACCACCACCACAGAGAAGTGCCAGGTTCTCATTGGCATCACGTTTTAAAATTTTTCCACAAATATTTATATTTACCAAATGTGGCACCGTTAGAAAGCTCTTCCAAAATTCCATCCCAGCACAGTTTTGTTGATTTTTCTCGTATTATTTTAAAGTAAGAAAGTTGATCATCAGTAACTTCAGTCTGGGCTAGATAGAACTCTCAAAAAGTATGAAACTTACAAAAGAAAATATTTTCATTTGGTTTTATCTAGGTAGATGTAAATATGACTTTTTTAAAAAAGAGTATATGAAATTGGCACAGTATTTTCAACTTTTATATTTCATACTAATTAAAGACATGAAGAACTACATGTAACATTATAATATTTTTGTTAATAATTGCACAATTCTGTATCTAACGATAAAGGTTGAATTGTGTTAGAGGAATTGGCTATGTATTTGCCTCTAGAGAAATATAGTGTAGTTCTCTGTATTTATGGATTCCTTTATACTGTGTCACATTTACTTTGGTCCTACATGTATTTAAATGTTTGAAGTGCCTTAGACTTTTGCCATATTTTCAAAATAAAATTTCATTAAGCTCTAAAAAAAAAAAAAAAAAAAAAAAAAGGAGGCTGCTGGATCACTTTGATTACCTGAGAGATTTTATCTGCATAACAACACAACCTTTATTTATCATACAATTCCTCCTGCTACCTTCCCATAACTGTGTCCCCCAGGAACCCCAAGCCCCCTATTCTCTTCTGTAGCTCAGGATGCTATAAAAACTTCAATCATCTGGCCCTCCTGATTCTTCTATTGTGTGGGACTCCTGGGCCTATGCATGTAATTAAAATGTTTTTTTCTCCTGTTCATCTGCCTACTGTCAGTTTATTTCATAGACTTAATTATCCAACCTTCAGAGAGTAAAGAGAAGGTCTTACTCTCCTCTGCACCACCTTCCAGAGAATAACTCTTTACCAAAACTGTGAAAACAGTAGAAATCAACCAAGTAGAAGCCACCAAGGGTGAGGAATTAAATGATAGGTAAAAAAAGGGAGAAGGGGAATTGTCCAACTGCATTGTCCTAAGAAGCTGCAGGAATGATTACGGCAGCAGCTAACACTTACTATGCCATTGATATACACGAGGCACTGCTCTGTTTTGCATCAACTCTATCATCCTTGTAACAACTCAATGAGACAAATATCTTATTTTATTGATGATCTTGAGGTTCAGAGAGGAAAAGTAACTTGCCCAAAGTCAGAGCTACTTAGTAACAGAGTCAGCAGAGTAAGAGCTCTACCTTTTTTTTTCTTTTTGAGACAGGACCTTACTCTGTCGCCTAGGCTGGAGTGCAGTGGCACGATCTCGGCTCAATGCAGCCTCAACTTCCAGGGCTCAAGTGATCCTCCCGCCTCGGCCTCCTGAGTAGGGAGGGACTATAGGCGCACAACACCATGCCTGGCTAATTTTTAAATTTTTTGTAGAGACGGGGTTTCGCCATGTTGCCCAGGCTGGTCTCAAACTCCTGAGCTCAAGCAAACCACCTGCCTTGGCCTCCCAAAGTGCTGAGATTACAAGTGTGAGCCACCATGCCTAGCCTCTCTCTCTCTCTCTCTCTCTCTCTCTATATATATATATTTATATATATATATATATTTTTATATATATATATATATTTTTATATATATATATATATATATATATTTTTTTTTTTTTCTGAGAGAGAGTCTCGCCCTGTCACCCAGGCTGGAGTGCAATGCCTGATCTGCGCTCACTGCAACCCAAGTAGCTGGGATTACAGGTGCCCGCCACCATGTCCAGCTTTTTTTTTTTTTTTTTTTGTATCTTTATTAGAGATGGGGTTTCACCATGTTGGCCAGGCTGGTCTCAAACTCCTGACCTCGTGATCTGCCTGCCTTGGCCTCCCAAAGTGCTAGGATTACAACTGTAAGACACCGCGCCCGGCTGCCTCTATCTTCTTAAGGAGTAGAAATCAGACAAGATCTGAGGGGCCAGGGATCTGTCTTGACAATCCAGATGTTTTCACTCCCACCCCGGAATTCTTCCCATTATCCAAGCTTTCTTCTCAGCCCTGAAAAATGAACTTTGGCTGGCTACTTGTAGAGCTCTTTAGATAAAGGAATTTTTAAAGTAATATCTTATGATTGTTTTTGGAACAGGTTCTTCAAGCCCCTGTAATCTCTCTCAGCATGGGGGAGTAGATGTCTTTTTCTAATCTATTTCTCTTTATATCCTGCACATTACTTCAAAAGGTTTGCTTTTTTATTCTATTATGCATCCAAAACCCAACAAATCCTAGGGCCATCTTTTGCAATTTACTTCAAAGAATAGATTTGAAAAGTCACACGCCTCTCTCTTTGCCCAAAAGAAGCTGAGAACAATGAAGCTTTTGGTCTCAGGTGAATCTTTTATTATTTCCAACTGAGACAAACATTTTTCCAAAGACAGTAGCACAGTCATTGTCATAAGCATGTTAATATGTCTATTTTGCAGAAAAGAATATGCTACAAGTCATGCAATTCACATTTTCAATAGCATTCTGACAGAAATTAAAGACATTTCCAATTGTGTCAAACATTTAATGAATAGTAAGTTCTACTTTCTGCCCTTGGGTAGATAAATGGTGTCTTTCAGTGAAGTGGTGAAAAACAGATCATGTGATGGCTGCTTCTTAACAGTGCCCACCGCTCCAATGACAGTCAGCCCCTTTGGCTGAATTTCTCAGCTATCTTCTGTAGTTCCAAATCCATTGCAGCCAAGTTTTCGAGTTCTTTTTTCTGGAAAATACAGAAAAGTGGAGGCATGAGGTCCCGAACCAATTTCTTTTGCTGTAGTTTGATGGAGTATGAGTGGAAAGGGGAATTTTAGGCATGTTAGAAGCTGCATTAGTCAACCTACGTCAGTAACTCTCAAAGTGTGGTCCCCTGACCAGTGGCATCAGCCAGGAACTTGTCAGAAATGTAGATATTAGGGTCTCACTTGGGACCTACTAAATGAGGAACTCTGGGGGCTAGGAATCCCTCATGATCCTGATGGACATTCAACTTTGAGAAGCACCAACCTACATAATCAATATTAGGGAAAAAAAACATTGTTTGGGTAGGTTCAGCTCCAATAGTGTTACCTCTCCCAGATACAAATGTCTGATGGCAGTAGGGCATGAAATAATAAAGATAGCAAACTAAATGGTCAAGCAAGTAAACTTCTCTATCACCTATTCTCCCTGCCTCAGGGAGAGAGTGATGAACAATAAGAGGACCAAGGGGAAGATACCAGAACAGTAGTTGTTAACGTTGGCTGAACGCTGCAATCATCTGGAAGCTTTAAAATATTCTGATGATCAGGCAGCACCCTAGGCACTAAGTAGACAGAATCTCTAACACAGTAATTTTTCATGCTCTCCAGGTGACCCCAGTGTGCAGACAAGGTTGAGAAGCAATGCAACCAAGTGAGGTGGACAAGGATGCGGACGATGGCTAGAGGTGGGTGGAAACCGACCCCCAAGGAGGCCTCCACTCCATTACTAGAGCACCATTTTCATAGTGATTAATTCCCACCAATTTCTCCCCGTGAATATCGGATAGTCTTGAACGTAATGTGCTAACATTGACCAGAGTAAGTACTTTCAAACAGAAGCCCCAAACCATACCTCGTCCTCTGTCAGGACTGTCTGGTCAGCCCTGTCCTTTTCATTTTCTGCCTCCTGGCGGGTGCTCACCGGCTCCTCAGAATCATAGAAGTCTGGAAACTCAGCTGACTTTTTCCTGTAGTGAAGGAGCTGGTCCAGTTGGGCCACCCTGTCATACTGCCTTTTCAGGTCCAGCTTGGGGACCCTGGCGAGGTTTCTCTTCTCATACCCCCAGTTCACATCCTCAGAGAAGGGCTTTTTCTCCCACCAGTCATAGTTGTATTCTGGGAAGAAATTCTTCTCGTTCAAGGTCAGCTCATTTTCCTCCTCACCCTCGAGAAAATTGTCATTCATGTTGTCTCTTCTTTCAAAATGGCTGCTCTTCCACTGGAGAGGGTCGTAGTATGGGTTGAACAGTTCCCCTAATCTCTTCCTCTTTTCAGCTGTGTGATGGGAGCTATATTGTTTATCTTGAAACCTAGCCTCCTCCCTGTTTTCTTTAGTGTCCTGCAGGTCTCCCTGCTGCTGCCACTTCCCTGGGGCTCCTTCCTCACCGTAGTTGAGATAATTTCTGTCCAGCTCTTTCCACGCATCTTGTGGACGGCTCCTTGCCTTGTCCATCTGGTTTTCTTGGACACGGTGGTGTCCTTCACCCAAGAACCTTTTCTCTTCTCTGGTGTCAGACATGAAATAGGCACGTGGCTCCCCTCCCCTGCCTCTGTGATGGCGTCCCTTTCCCGGCTCAAGGCCCCTCTCTTCCTCACTTTCTTCACCATATCCATGTGCCATGTTATCAAGCTCTAAGCTGGGGTAGTTTCTCTTGTCCTCCTCATCCCAACTCTCCTCACTCTGAGGTCTTGGAGCCCTGTATTCCTCACTTCCTCTGCCCCTATAGCGCTCCCACTCCAGGTCCTCAGGGGCCTGGACGCCTGGATAACCCTTTATTTCTTCTCCATATTCAGGTTCTTCCTCTGAAGCCCTGTAGTGGGTTGAATGGTGGTCCCTCTTTTCCCCTAAACTGGCCATGCCGACGTTTGACTCCTCAGATTCCTCCTGGGGGTGTCCCTTTTCCTCAGAGGGAAGACTCCCTCCTTGAGAGGACCTGTCGGGCCTGCTCCTCCCGTGGTGGTGTCTGGGCCTCGTGCGTCGTTTGTCCACCTCAGAGGTGGCATCTTCCTCACCTTCCTCAGATTCTTCCTGGCTTCGGGGTTGGCCTTTAGACTCCTGGGGGTGATTCTCCCGGCTCCCTGCCTCCTCTCCACTCTCCTGGCTACTCTTCTCTCGGCTATGTGTCTTCTCCTGAGAATGCCCGGCAGCATGTGTTTCCGATCTGGCCACTAACTCCTCTTTTTTTATAGCTGAAGCCTGGTTTCTTTCATTGAGAAAAGCGTTTTGTGTCTCTCCTGGCTCTTCAAGGTGTTTCTCTTCACTGCTATCTTCCCCTCGCTCCCCTTTTTGATAGTTCTCTCCCTCCTCCTCCTCCTCATCCTCTCTCTGGCTCTTCTCAGAATGGCGTGTCTTCACTTCTTCGGAGACTTGGCTGTCGGAGGGATAGAGGCTCCACTGGGGCTCATCCGCTCGCTCTCGGCTGTGCCCGCCTCCCTCTGCCCATTTCTCTGTGTCTGCCTTTGTTGGGCCTTGGATGTCCTCCTCCCCTGGGGCTCCTGCCTCTCCCCTGCTGGAGGACTCGTGGGCTTCCGAGGCATCAGCTGGGTCTCTTAACAATCTTACTTCAAACTTTGTGTTTTCATTTTCAGTTGTCTCTTTGTCTTTGACGTCTTTTCTACCTATAATGAAAGTGAAGAGGAGGTATAATTTCAGAATTGCTTGTGGTTCCACAAGCACCAGCCTCAGTAATCACTACAAATCCTGATGACACTGAAAATTGCTTGGATAATTATTTAAGTTAATGAAGAATATACTCAGATTCCTTTTGAAAGTAAATGCTATGAAAGCTCCTTGACTGTGTTTAAATCTGGTAATAAACTGTCTATATTTTTGTGTCTTCATAATGCCCAGCCAGCTTCTCTCATTGGTACTACCAATGATCAAACTGAAATCGAGATATAGATTTATGAAATATTAGAATTTAGAGGCAGAAAACATCTTAGAATTCATCTAATCCAGTCCAACCTCTTCTTTTTGCAGACATTGAGACTCAGCATGGTATAATCCAAGACCATTCTTCCCATATTTTCTTCAAGTAGGAGTTAAAAAGTTAGCATTATGTGAATGGCTGTAACAATAATCCAGCTAGATAGTTAACTAGCCAAGATAAGAAATATCAAGATTCAAAGGAGGATTTAAACATTTGAAATTATTAGTTTATATCAGACTTTTATTATCCAATCAACTGTAGGCTCAACCTAGCAGTATGTGATATATAACTTAGTAGCTGGTGATAAGGGTATACATTTCTTGCCTGAGAAAACTGCACATCAGTGGAAAGGGCCATTTCTTTTTTCACTCAGGTTCCATCCACCCAACATGTTCTCAGATGTTGGGGACAGACTTCAGCACAGTGAGTTATCTTTGTGTTTCCAGAGTCAGCGTACATGGTATAACTGATATTTTAATTGAATGCTGTTCTCGTCCATCTTTTCCAAATATCTATAGCTCCTTTACTAAGTCCTCCTTAATTCAAGGGCACCCCATGAAAGGAGACAGGCAGTTAGCACTGTCTCAGTTGTTAGCTGGGAGGGCTTGGATTTCAACCTATGTCACAGAGTTCAGATAAAATGCCTGAAGCCAAGGCCACTGACAGCTCTGGGTCTACACTGCAGGCACCATAAGCCCAAGTGCTGTTGAGCACTTGAAATGTGGCTGGTCCGATCTGAGACATGCTATATATGTAAGATACACATCAGACTTCTGAGAATAAAGAATAATGTGAAATAATCTCAACAATTTTTATATCATTATATGCTGAAATAATATTTTGGATGTATTGGATAATATATATTTCAAATAGATCAGATTTATAAAATTATATATCAGAAAAAAATTGGATAAAAATAAAATATATTATTGAAATTAATTTCCACCTGTCTCTTTTTACTTTTTAAATGTGGTTACTATAAAATTTGAAATTATATTTGTGGCTCACATTATATTTCTATTGGGTGGCACTGATAAGTTATTTTGAAATGATATTTGCAAAATGGAAAAAAATTATTTATTTTGTAAAAATGTCCAAGAAATAGTGGACTCTCTGTACCTCTCTGTTTAAAGTCCAGTCTGGCATGATAATAATATTCTCATGTTTATGAGGCAATGAAAATGTCCCTGGCCTTTTCCAGACAACTGAGAGAAGGCCCATCTGTCACCAGTCTCTTTGCCTCTTAAAAGCCAGTGGTGTGTGTATAGCATTGGGGCATGGCTAGCCAGATGGGCACAGGGAAGCATGGTGGCTCTGGGCAGTGCTATTGACTAAATGTTTGTGTGATTCCAAAATGTTGAAGCCCTAATCCTCAATGTGGTAGCATGTGGAGGTGGGGGCCTCTGAGAGGTAATTAGGTCATCAAGGTAGAGCACTTACAATGGGATTAGTGCCCTAAGAAAGGAGATATGAGAAAGAGATGATTTCTGTCTCCACCAGATGAGGATACAGTGACAGAAGGCAGCCATCTACAAGCCAGGAAGTGGGCCCTCATAAGACACTCTGATCTTGGACTTCCAACTGCTGTAACTGTGAAAAATAAATGTTAGTTGTTTAAGCCATCCAATCTATGGTATTTGATATAGCAGCCCAAGCTGACTAAGACAGACAGATACTGATGTCATTCTGAGAGTTGGTTGAAATAGAGCTGATCAGACAAGATCTCAGCCTCCAGGGGCCAAGTCACTGTGGTCCCTTTCCTACTGCCTACTGGTTTGTGAGTCTTAAGTGTCAGGAACAGAAGTATTTTTATTTTTTCCCAATTAAATATGTACTGCCTGAGCAGCATGTGCCTGAGGCTTAGCTCTTCCTACTAAATTTAGCTTTAAGCCCCCGCAGGTGGGCCTGGAAGAGGGCTGTGATTAGCAGCACACACTCACTGTCAATCTGTAAAATCAAGGTGTGAAGCTCACACTTACTTTCAAGCGAAAACAGGGAAATGCATCTGTCATGCTGTAAGGATGACCAGATCATCCCTAGTCAAAGAGATTCTTGTACCTGTTAAGAAATTAGACTACGTCTTCCCTGAGGTCTCTTAGATCCATAAAACAATGATTCTGTCCTACTCCCCAAATACTCATTTGCTCAGTGAGTATATGCTGACTCTGAGACAAGCAAGTAGGAGTGGGAGTGGAGATGGGCGTGGGGTGGAACAGAGGCTGTATAAAGGCATTCATCCAACCAGTTGGGCAAAAGCTCCACCAGTCTTCTGATCAGTTTACGACATGCCAACAAGAGAGAGAGAACTAGAATAGGATAAAAGTTGCAAACTGGTGCATCAGAGGTAAATTCTGTTTGACCTAAACAGCAGTTTTAATACATTTGAATTCAGAGGCGATATGAAAATACCAGGAGATGTCTTTTAAAAATCAAAATTTTAACTTCTTTTGAAAAATCCCAAGATTTGACAACATAGTCTGTATTTCTCCATAACGGGATTAGAGCTGAGAATTACCTGCTCCGTCTCAGAAAAGGCATGTGCCCTCCAGTCTGTGAGTCACTTCCTGTCCTGCCTTACTCTTTTGTGTTACTTGTCTGTCTAGCCCTGGCTGGTGTTTAAGGCTCAACCACAGAAGAGCTCTTAAACCTTCGCCATCTCAGCATTCTGTCACTCTCTGGGTATAACATCTCCAGGATCCTCAGATACATTTGATTTTTCCCAGTTTCCCTACGTCTTTCTCAACAGACATCAAAAGACCTCAGGGCATAATCAGGGCTGGAGCAGGGGCTAGAGTTACTATGCCATAATCTAAGGGCTAAGATCTTGGCAGGCAGGCATAGGCAACTTTTCCTAAGCAATTGTGGTTCTTTAGTGAGCTGATGGGACAGACCCCTCACTTTTGCATTGGTCTAGTAAACAAAGGAAGGGAAAGGGAGATACCAAGACGGGTTTGCCAAAAGGAGCAGCCTTTACTCTCTGCCTAGTGACCCAGTCTGCTCTTACTCACTTCCTGTAACTGCTGGAAAAAAGAAGTTGGAAAGAAACTCAGAAAGAGGTATGTGGGCAGGGAGTGGTAGGAAAGCTTCCATCCACTGTTTCTAGGGTCCCTAAAGGCTCAGGCCCCCACAGCTACCATTGTTACCTGAAGCCCCCAAAGATTGAATTAATTCAGGTTGCTCTTTTTTTTTTTTTTTTTTTTTAGACAGAGACTCGCTCTGTCACTGAGGCTGGAATGCCGTGGGGCTATCTCGGCTTACTGCAACCTCCACCTCCTGGGCTCAAGCGATTCTCCTGCCTCAGCCTCCCGAGTAGCTGGGACTACAGGCGTGTGTCACCACGCCCGGCTAATTTTTTGTATTTTTAGTAGAGATGGGGTTTCACCGTGTTAGACAGGATGGTCTTGATCTCCTGACCTTGTGATCCGCCCGCCTCAGCCTCCCAAAGTGCTGGGATTACAGGTGTGAGCCACTGCACCTGGCCTCAGGTTACTCTTTTGGCCAATCACTATTTGCTTTTTACCATTTCATGCATGAGGGCTCATGTATAGCTATAGCAAGAGAGTCTTGTCTGGCAGCGAGAGGTGTTTTTTTGTTTTTGTTTTTGTTTTTGTTTTTGTTTTTGTTTTTGAAAGAGCCTCACTCTGCCACCCAGGCTGTATCCAGGCTGGAGTGCAATGCCACGATCTCAGTTCACTGCAACCTCTGCTTCCCAGGTTCTAGCGATTCTCCTGCCTCAGCCTCCCGAGTAGCTGGGATTACAGGCGCCCGCCACCACACCCAACTAGTTGTTGTATTTTTGGTAGAGATGGGGTTTCACCGTATTGGCCAGGCTGGTGGCAATGAGAGATTTTTTTTTTTTTTTTTTTTAGATGGAGTCTTACTCTTGTTGCCCAGGCTGGAGTTCAATGGTGCAATCTTGGCTCACTGCAGTCTCTGCCTCCCAAGTTCAAGCGATTCTCCTGTCTCGGCCTCCTGAGTAGTGGGATTACAGGTACCTGCCACCATGCCTGGCTAATTTTTTTTTTTTTTTTTTTTGTATTTTTAGTAGAGACAGGGTTTCACCATGTTGGCCAGGCTGGTCTCAAACTGCTGACCTCAGGTGATCCACCTGCCTCGGCCTCCCAAAGTGCTGGGATTACAGGTGTGAGCCACTACGCCCACCTGAAAGATTTTTAAAGGTGAAAAAATAAGATAAAATCTACTGTTCCCAGCCTGACTAAAAGTTTAAAAGCAGAGGACAGTGTTGTTTTCTGGATTTGTTTGAATCAGTGTGGCTTCATGCATAACAGAGACTGCATAGTCTTGTAAAATTGACCTCATAATGTCAATTTCCAATGGGTACTGCTTATATTACTGTTCAAATTTTATTTTCAGCAGAAATGGTTTCATATTGAGAACACTTCACAGGCTGGACTCAGAAAGCCATTAGTCTGCCTCACTGGAATGCACTGCCTCTACCTGAAACCCTTCCAGTTCTCAGGCCTGGAACTCCTGGTACCATTTGCTGGTACCTTCTATTCTAGTAAGCTGTACATTAAAATATCTTAGCTAATTTGTTGTGTAAATAGGCCAGAATTTTAAGTCACCTTTCTAAGTTTCTTGCTTCTCAGCTTCCTGACTCTCACTGTCAGAAGAGCAAAAGGCAAAGAGAAGAATGATTTTTAAATCTCCCTCTGTCATTGTCCAACACTTCCATAACCCCCCTCCTCATCTAATCACAAACCAGCATTTCCCAAACCCCCTCCACCCAAATGAAGTCCGGTTCTAAAAATCCAAAGTATGGAACTAAGGAATTTAAGAACGGATAGACATCTGAAAGACTATCACTGAGTTCAACTCCTTCATTTTCCTTTGAGGAAAAGAGAGGCAAAGGGTCTTTCCTATAGTCACACAGCTGCGAAGTGGTGAAGCAGGAACTAGGAGTCATATCTTCTGTCTCCCAGATACTGGCCTAGTCAATCAATACTCTTCCTAGTGCATTATGCCCCCAGGTCATTTGTAGATAAAGTAGAAGGTGATGTGGAGGGAGTAGGAACAAGGATCACCGCAGCGACCAAGATCTGCCTGCAGTGTGGGACACTTACTCGTCTTCAGGACTTGGCGGCACTCAGGGGTGATGGGTGGAGCGCTGGACTTCGACAAGGCATTTGAGAGGACCTCAATGATGCAGCGAGTCACCTGGGGGGAAACCCGAAAGCAGGTTGGAGAAGCTGGTATCACTGGATGACAGACTACTCAACCCAGAGCTGCTGTCAAGGAAGAATTGATTACGTGACCTGGGCTGATGCAGTATTCTTAGGGCGGAGATACAGATTTACAAGAACAGAATGAAATCTTCCAAACTTCTACACAGAACAATGCAAGAAGGCACTGAGTTGGGATTATCTGGAGAAGGGAAATAAACACCCATTTCTGAACCAATGGCACAGCTATCCTCAGGGGTGCTAAACCATCCTGACAGGAGATAGGAGCTCAGTGCAGGAGGGGCATCCCTTGCTCACATTCTGTCAGCAATGAAAACCTGGCTTTGTAAGATTATGTCGTGCGTGTGTTCGGTTTGGTATAATAGGGACTGGGAGAATCTAGAGTCTAGATACAAGTCTAGATTCTAAGATTGACATTGCAACTTACCATTTCTTCATTGTGGTTCCTGTTATCCACTGGCATGGAATTGACAGCTTTGAAGGAAAAAAAGAATGGAAAATGACTTGAGTTGGTTTTTGAAAGCTGTGTGACCCCAACTGACAAAATCACCTCACATTAGTGTTGTTTTTCCCCTGGCAATGTCTTAAATATATTTGGAAACAAATGCTACTTTAGATCCGGTATAAATCAAATCTAGACCACAGACAAGGAGGGGACTTCTGGGGAACCACAAATGTCCCATTTTTTAATCTCAGTGCTGGTTACACAGCTGTGCGTATTAAGCTGTATACTCATGATCTGTTCCATTTTCTATATATTTTATTTCAATTAAAAGTTTAAGCTAGGGCTGGGTGCGGTGGCTCATGCTTGTAATCCCAGCAGTTTGGGGGGCCAAGGCTGGTGGATCACAAGGTCAGGAGATCGAGACCATCCTGGCTAACATGGCAAAACCCTGTCTCTACTAAAACTACAAAAAATTAGCCAGGCGTGGTGGCATGCACCAGCTACTGGGGAGGCTGAGGCAGGAGAATTGCTTGAACCCAGGAGGCGGAGGTTGCAGTGAGCCAAGATCGTGCCACTCTACTCCAGCCTGGGTGACAGGGCCAGACTCCGTCTCAAAAAAAAAAAAAAGTTTAAACCAAACTAAGTCTAATAAAACAAGAATGCCCTCCTTGGTCCTTCTCTGCCTACCCCAAATAGGTAAAGATCTGTGGCTCTGTCTCCGTATCTCTGTTTCCAAAAATATATCCTCCCAAAACTTACTTCCTTGGCAAAAACATGGTTATGGATGTCTTCCATAATTAATTACCTCATTTTTTACCCACAAGGCCTTTGCCTGCACAAGCTCGTTTATGCATCTGTATCAACATTGTGTTTCTCTTTCTCCACACTGTTTGCAACCATGTAAAGAACACGGCAGATATCTAACCCTCCTAGTACAGCATCAAGTCCATAATATTATATGCAAATTGGTGTTTAACCATTGGTTTATAAGAATATTTTAAAAGAAAAATTTTAATTTATTTCAATAAAATTTCATGGGATTCCGCCTATCTTAAAACAGTGTTTGAAGTTGCTTTGTCTTCTTCAAAAATGCTTCAGGTAATTTTAATTTTTCAGTGCCATTTTTTTTCTCTCTCAAAGCTGCTTTGATTCTTTTTTCACTTTGACTTTGTTCTAAGCCCTTTCTATTAGAACAGCCCAAAGCATTTTCATGTAAGTCCATCTCTACAGTTCTCCTGGCATTCCCTGTAGCAGGCAACTGAGCAGGAGAAGCTAGTGCAGAAAATTCTTCTAAGTCCCTGAGAAGAGAGTAGAGCTAGCTGGGGCAAGTTCTCAGACATCAGACATGAAAGCTATTCAAATGCAGCAACCTGACCTTTCCTTGCAAAATGCTTTGCTCTAAGCCTCTTTAAACATTCCCCACCCCCTATCAATTACATATCATGGGGCTCAACCTGGAAATAAAACACCTATTCATTTACTTACTTTACCAAATTTTTCTTTTCAAAGCATGATCTGGGATCACTTCGACTGTTTCAAGAAGCCCAAAGTTATGCTATGAAGACCCCAGGTTCTTCCTGAAATGCTTATCAGGCAAGATCCAGTTGGCCCACTTTTGGTACCCAAGGTCCAATATACTCAACTGTTCTTTCATCCTCCAAATGGCTACTTGAGAACACACCCATTTCGGCACTTTCTCTTTCCGCCGGAAATCTGTAATATCTTCTGCAAATAAATGACTGCGAGAGAATAACTCCCCTAATAAATCAGATGACTTTTAAAAAATGCAGCTTTACTAAGCCTTCTTGATAATGCAGTTTCTTGCTAATACTTTCCCTTTTTTTTTTACAAATGTAAAATAGATGTTTTTATTAACTACTGATATTGCTGAAGTATTAATAGTTACCAGATTTGGGGGCAGAGAAAGATTTTTCTTTTATTACTCTGGACAACCTGTAGCTTAGGTTTGTATTTATGAAACCGTTGTTTCTCTGACTGAGCCTCTTCAGATCTCTTTTTGATGGAAAAAAAAAACTAGGGTCTGCTTTTGAACATACATTACACATCTTGGTGAGACATCTAGGTGCTTCTGTATTTTTCCGGTAAAATTTGTGACAACAAGGTAATAGCCAAAGGCATGTTGTCATCCTTAAAGTAGTTCAACTTACTTTTGCATACAGTAAGATTCAGGTGGCACAACAGAAAATCTAATGCTCTCTGTAGGGATATACGAAAAAAAAAGAAAACCTACTGCTCGTGTTAAAAGTAAAGCAATCAAATGGTAGAAAAATTATCAAATAATCTGGTAAATCTGAGAGCAACTTCTGATGTATTAATATCTAATACTGTTAAGGTTTGATACTGGATTGAAAATATAACTGTAAAATAAGTTAAATAAGCTCTTCTGAATTTAGAAACCATTTTCCCGGCCGGGTGCAGTGGCTCATGCCTGTAATCTCAACACTTTGGGAGTCCGAGGCTGGCGGATTACCTGAGGTCAGGAGTTCGAGACCAGCCTGGCCAACATAGTGAAACCCCATCTCTACTAAATATACAAAAAAATTAGCTGGGCGTGGTGACACACACCTGTAATCCCAGCTACTCGGGAGGCTGAGGCAAGACAATTGCTTGAGCCCGGGAGATGGAGGTTGCAGTGAGCTGAGATTGCACCACCGCACTCCAGCCTGGCCAACAGAGCAAGACTCTGTCTCAAAAAAAAAAAAAAAGCAAAGAAAAGAAAAGAAAAAGAAAGATAAAGAAACCATTTTACCTAGAATAATATGGATATCATTTTACTACTTCCCTTATATTAACTTTTAGAGTGCACAGTAGCTTCCATAGAAGGTTGTGCATATCTTTCAGAAGTTCTTAAGGATAAGTGAATGAGCTAGATGGTTTCTTGAGGCTTCCCCCAGCCCTGTAATTTTGCAAATTATCAGCTCTACTTGAAGTCTAACATGTCTCATTGCCAGAGGCTGTGGGGAGGTGGGAATGGAGAGGTGCTTGCTAATGGGTTTGTGGTATCTTTCTGGGGTGATGAAAATGTTCTGAAATTTGATAGTGGTAACAGTTGCACAATCTGCGAATATACCCAAAACCACTGAACTATATAATTTAAAAGCGTGGATTATATGATATACAAATTAAGCTCAATTTTTAAAAAGATTATGTCTTCATTTTAGCTGCTATTAAAATATAAACTTTTATTTAAAATATTCTGTTACATAAGAGATCTGTAAGTATTGTACCACAATAGTTAAATCATTCCCACAAATGTCACTGTTTTTGTGGTCTACAGCCTCCTAAGCAAAGCAATTCTTTTCTGAAAGTATTTTGACCAGAAATAATTATAAATATTCATTTGATTTTCTTTAATGAAATTGAGAACATTTATTGACAATTTGTGAGAATGACAAGAATTTTAGCAAATTCTGAATGTATATAGCTTACAATAAAATTAATTACGACTGGCTTTCATTTTGTTTCTACCTTTTGGATCTAGTAATTGCTGCCAATAAAAGCTTCATATTCATGGATGGCAGTATCTCAATTCTAGGTAGGAGTCTCAATCTCAGATATGGACAATTTTCTAAATCATTAAAACAGCTGAAGAAAACCTGTAGTTTAATTTGGTGCTAGTATACTTACTTCTCAATAGTCTGAATATCTCAATACCCATAGGTGACTCGACTTCAACACACACACACACACACACGCACACACACACACACTTCAGATCTTCAGAGATCATTTGTTTGAGATTCAGGGAAGTTTGAAAGATTAATCCTACAATCTTCCCTACAAAAGGGAAACAGTCAAATATCTACTACTTAAAATTCAATCCTCCTAAATTGGCTAAAACATTTTTTTTTTTTTTACTACTCCAAAGGTACTTTTGTGGTTATTTTGTACTCTAATAATTTTCCTGGAGTACAGAAGTCAAAATACTGCGGTTTCCATTCATAACTGAAAAATGAGGAGCACATGTTCTCAGGACTGCTGAGGCTTTCACAGGTTAAAAAAAAATAATTCCTTTGAGTGTGAAATTAGAAATTACCTGTCCCTAGAGATGGAAATACAAACTAGAGGAACATATTATATTAAACTTGTACATACATGAGCACACATACACACACATTATATATGGACATGTTAAGAAAAGGGATATATCTTATATATATATGGGACTCACTTTTATCTCATCATACTTACATGACAATAACAATAATAAGGGAAATTATGCAGGCACTAAATAGCATCATACGTGTATTCCTGCCTCTCTGTAGTCGCCTGGCTTTAAAAAGCCAAACAGATACAGAATCAGACAACAGAATCTCTCTAGACGGGCAGAGAGAGTGTGACATCTTAGAAGCGAATACAAAATGTGGGGTTTCCTTGCAGGTATGGCACGTTTTCTTCCTTCCTATCTAGAGGAAAACTCAGATACAGAAAGACTGAGGCTCCCCTAGTTGGGCTAGGAAGCCCTCTAGCTTTTTCCAAGTCAAACGGGTGGGAGGAGCTGAAGGAAAACACCCAGGGAGGAGAAGAAACGAAGCAAGAGGTAAACCTTCCCCTCAACCCTCCCTCTCTCCCGGGATCCGCCAGCCTGGCTGCGGGAGCGGCGGGGAAGAGCGAGGCTGGCGCTGTCCGCGGTGCTGACCGGCCCGCCGCGCCCACTCACCCGCCAGCCCCACGGCTCCCAGGAGGCTGAGAAGCAGCGTTGGCTGCATGGCCCCGCTCGGCGGCCCCTGTGCGGAGAGGAAGATGGCGGCTGGACCGGAGAAGCGAGGCGCAGGAGGAAGGCGCGATGGAGCGGCCCCGGAAAACCAGCGTGCCTCCTGGTCCCCGCGGTGTGGCGCGGCTGGCGCAGGCCCCGCTCTTTTAAAGGGCAGGCGGGGGCCGCAGGGCCGGGAGGGGCGGGCAGCTAGGAGCGGGCGCCCCCTAGCTCAGCCCTGACGTCACGAAGCAGCACCCCCAGGCGGCGACGCAAATGGGCGGAAATTTACGCCAGTCCAGTCGCCTGGTGTGCAGGGTCTGGAGCGGGGGTGGGGGAAAGGCGGGCCAAAGAATGGACGGCCGAGGGGAGTAGTGCAGATCTGAGATGGTAGGGGATGCGGGAGGTCCCGCTTCGAGTGCCTCAGCCTGCTCCCCATCTCCCCCCACACACCATCAAATCTAAAACCGTGTGTTTGAGACTATATGCCTGTGTGCTGAGATGTGTGCGTGACGAGGTCTGTTTGTGTCTCCTCGACCTAGCTGAGGAAAACACTCCTGCTACCGAGAGAGAACTAAATGGTTGGTCAGGGAAAATGGAAAAGACAGTGATAGCTTTAAAAGTTAAAAGTGCAGCCGGAGAATATGGGACCTGCTGTTCTCTCAAACTTTTCTTTTTGTCTGTATATCCATCTACCTATCCATGATTATATCTCCTATTCATGATTCTCTGTCTCTCTTCCTCCTCCCTCTCTGAATACATAACATATACACATGGTTTAAAAAAAATCAGACGGTACAAAAGGATTTACGATAAAAGTCTCCCTTCCCCCTTTATTTCCAAATCTCAAGTTCCTCAATTCCTCTTTCAGCCAACACAACTTTACTACTCCTATAATTTAGGTTTGACTTATTTTGGAACATATACAGCTGCATCTTCTTTTGAATGATGTATTACATTGAATGGATACAATAGAATGTATTTAACCAGTTCCTTTTCTAATGAGCATTTATTCAGGTTGTTACCCTTTGGTCTTTACTCCTTTACAACACAGCCTTAGTCTCAGGGGTGGGTCGTGTAATAACCTGCTAGTAAGAAATAGTCGATGCTACAAACCCTGTGCATCCTCTCTTGCTTTCAAATTGAGACAGTAAAGTATTTTTGTTATGATGTGTGAGAAAAAGACGAAAGCATCTTCCAGGATATTTTTGATGTGGGTTCCCTCAGCCTAATGAGGAATCGGGAAGCAGCAGCAGGCAGGTGACCTGCACAGAATAGGAATAACACAGGCTTTGTGGAACGGAGTGAGACTTCACTGGGTTCTCTTCATTCAGGGAATGAAGATGTCTGCATGCACAGCTCAAGCGAGGTTTCAGTTTACTTTTCTTGAAAATTAATGAGGTTCAAATTCTTTTTGTATGTGCTGAATGAATGGCTACATCTTCCTGAAAAAGCTGGAAAGTATTTCACCAAGACCACAGCCACAGAACAGTTAAAAGAATGAACTTAAAAAGGATATTAGTGGAACAATGGATAAATGTTGAATAAGATCTATAGGTTATTGTATTGTATTGTATTGTATTGTATTGTATTGTATTGTATTAGTGTTGATTTCCTGATTTTGAAAGTTGTACTGTGTGCCGGGTGTGGAAGCTCACGCCTGTAATCCCAACACTTTGGGAGACTGAGGCGAGTGGATCGCCTGAGCTCAGGAGTTCAAGACCAGCCTGGGAAACATGGTGAAACCATGTCTCTACCAAAAATACAAAAAAAAAAAAAAAAGAAAAAGAAAAAAGAAAGAAAGAAAAAAAAAGAAAAGAAAAAGAAAGAGAGAGAGAGAAAGAAAATTGTACTGTGATTATGTAAGAAAATGTCCCTGTTTTTAGGAAACACATCTTGAAGTAACTAGGTGTAAAAGGGTATCATATATACAACTTCCTTTCAAATTTTTAGAAAAAAATATAAAGATAGAGAAAAAGAGAATGCTAAGGTAAGTATGGCAAAATGTTAACATTCAAGGAATTGAGGAGAAAGGTATAAGGGAATTTTTTTTTACTATTTTTGCATTTTTCTGAAATCTGAAATACTTTTAAAATTGAAAAAAGAATATTTGGGGCACAAAAGAGTCTGTTTAAAACCTCTGTAGAGCAGAAGGTACAGAAAAAGAAGCTGTTGAGTGAGGGCTGTTCTTTGGCTGCAGATCTGCAAGCAATTTTTCCTCTAGAGCTGAAATTTTATAAGGGTTCTAATACTCTTTAAGATGCGCTGATTGCCAACAATTCTTTAAAGTTACCACCTTCCAGGAGCATCTGCATCTCGACTTTCCAGTGATTTCCTTCTCTTCTTGCTCCCTTGAAAAGCATGGAGTTAAACAATGTTAACATCATCTTGTGGCTTCTCAGGCTGGGGGCTTGGTCTGAGTTCATTACTCATCAAATCCTGAAGCAGGAAAGATCTCTTTATTTTTGTCAATTGGAATGAAGAAAAAAAAGGCAACCCTGGCCTACACCCAGTTCCCACATTCAGACTTAGCTTTCTTTTTAAATTTTTCATCATTGTACAAATGTTTTATGATTTTTGCCTTTCACATTTAGATCTCTATGGAAAAAACAGCCATAAGGAGAAGCGTTTTTTTTTTTTTGAGACAGAGTCTTGCTCGGTTGCCCAGGCTGGAGTGCGGTGGTGCCATCTGGGCTCACTGCAAGCACTGCCTCCTGGGTTCATGCTGTTCTCCTGCCTCAGCCTCCTGAGTAGCTGGGACTACAGGTGCCCGCCACCACACCTAGCTAATTTTTGTATTTTTAGTAGAGACGGGGTTTCACCATGTTAGCCAGGATGGTCTCGATCTCCTGACCTCGTGATCTGCCCACCTCGGCCTCCCAAAGTGCTGGGATTACAGGCATGAACAACTGTCCCCAGCCATATTTTTTAGCATATTATCACCCAGTTGTGCTGGAAATTTTTATTGAAGTGACCATCCTTTCCCAACTGCTCTGCAATGTCACTTTGAAAAAAATATCTACAGTCCATAGGTAAGTTGCCAGAATCTTCCAGAACATTGGTCCATTCCATATCACTGAACTATTTGTTCCTGGAAGCAGCACCACACTTTCTCTATCACCATATCTTCTTAATTTTTAATAAGTCTTCTTTTTTTGTTTTTTTTTTTTGTTTTTTTGTTTTTTGTTTTCTGAGACAGGATCTCAATCTGTTACCCAGGCTGGAGTGCAGTGGCCCAATCTTAGCTCACTGCACCCTCTGCCTCCCAGGCTCAAGTGATCCTCTCACCTCAGCCTCCAGCATAGCTGGAACTACCAGCATGTGTCACTGTGCCTGGCTAATTTTTTGTATTTTTTGCAAAGACAGGGTTTCATCATGTTGCCCAGGCTGGTCTTGAACTCCTGTGCTCAAACAATCAGCCTGCCTCGGCCTCCTAAAGTGCTGGAATTACAGGTGTGAGCCACTGTGTCTGGCCATTAAGTCTTGATGTCTGCTGAAAAAGGTCTTCCCACCTTGTTTTTCCTTAGGATGGTATGGGCCATTTTTGGCCCTTTGCATTTTCATACAAATCTTGTAATCAACTGTCTATTTTCATGAAAAAAAAAAACCAGTTAGGATTTTGACAGGAATTACATCACGTCGATAGATCAGTTTAGGAACTGTTGGCGTCTTTCCAATATTGGGCATACTTAGGGTTTGGTTTTTTTTTTTTTTGACATGGATTAAATGATCCTCCTGCCTCGCTTCCCATTGTGTTGGGATTACAGCTGTGAGCCACTGTGCCTGGCCCAGACTTAGCTTTTTGATTGCTGTTAATGTTCTGAATATAATCTTATTTCAAATACTACAAAATACCAGGAAAATAAGACATAGGAAAGAGTATCTTTCAGAAATGCTCTCAAATAATTAAGGGGGAAAACAAACATACCTCCTTTCGGAACTAGGGTTTAGAATAAATCATGGTTTTGTACATGGCTCCTGAAATAGATTTTCCATCAGAGGAGTCCAGCTGGGAAAATGAAGCCAACAGAGGGAATTTGATACAGGAAACAATACACAGAAAAGTTGAAAAAGGGAAGAAAAGAAGAAAGTGAGAAAACCCAAAGATTAGCAACTGCAGGCGCTGCTACGCCCATAGGGATGGAAGGATAAAGAAAGGATGTGCCTACCCGGAGCCCAGAAACATTAGCCACTTAGTAGGAGTGGGAACCTCTGCCAGCTAGGTAGGTGGGATTTGGGGCCACGGGGAGGAGGGGCTGTATCATGGGAGCCGGAAGTACAGAAGAGAAGCAGCCACTGCTAGAGATGCATCCCCTTCCTCCCAAGAAGAGAAAAGGGCAGAAATACCTTGGCTTCTTCTCTTTAGTGCTAGTGCCTTTTAGTGGCTGAACCTACCTGGGAACAATTGACAGAGAAGCCTGGGAAATATAGTTTGCAAGAGCCAGTTCCCTCAGTGACACAGAAAAGAGCAGGGGAGGGAACTGAAAAGCAAACCAACAAATAAATGCCATGTAGATCAAAACCACTCAGGAGTAGAGGTATTGAATTTAGATTTTCTCTTAAAATTCACAAATTCATTTCATTTGCATATGTGAATGCTGATTAGGTGTCAAGCACAGTGGTAAATACATATTTCTTTGGTTATAACAAGCTACATGATCAATCACAACATTAATGGTGCTCTGCCTACTCTAGCAGAGTTCACCAGCCAGTCAACGAGTAAAGCTGAGGGAGGTGTAGGTTAGACTCCTGTTCCAGAAATGGAGGGCAAGAGAGCACCACATCCAGTGAAACTGGCACCACTCTGGAAACTGCTGACCTGCAAATGGACGTTTACAGAAGTCCATGGGTTTCTGGCCAACAGGATAAATATTGATCTCTTGTGAATTTAAGTGTTTTCCTAATAAAGGGCACTATGTCAACAAGTAGTTTTCGTTGGGTAGTTTGGTCCTAGAACACATTTAGTAGCTGGTTTCTTAGGTCAGATTCCTGATGCACTTGAACATAATTAAGACATCAGAAACCAAACTTTCATCCAAAGAGAGGATGGAAATCATTTTTTAAAATCTACCAAATTATGGGTAAGATAACTCCATACGACTTGCATGCAGATACATATTAGTAAAGATTAACATTTCTCAAGGGAAGGCAAGAGGTAGAGCCACAACCATTCAGCTGTGACAAAGCAGGGGATGTTCCTCTAAAAATCTGGAGTTTACATATAATGCGATGGTCAGATGAACAGTCTCACTTCTTATAATTGGAGAAAAATCAAGCAACTAATATTGAGAAGTAGGATAACTATGCTTTGGGTCTGATGAATTGATAAGAGCCAAATCTCTTGACAAATCTGTAGTTTGCCACATATCACTTGGAAAGGATCTAGAATGAAGGGTGCTTGCAGGTCTTTTTTATGTCCCGCCCCGAAAGTCACACTCAGTTCGTAGAACAATTTAAAGTTTCCAAAGCACTTTCACAGATGCTGCACATTGGATTTTTACAAAACAATGTTATGAAACTGACTGCTCAAGACTCTTAACACCCTCTTTACAAGTGAAGGATATGAGGTTAAAATTAAAAACGTGAAGTATTTTGTTTAGGATCAAAACATTTGGTGGAAAGAAGCAGGTTGAGATTTGTTTTTGGTTCACTTCTTAAAATTAATTTTAAGGCAATTATTTTTTCAAAAATTGAATGTGTTAACATAGAGTCAAGTGATGAAGTGCACACACCTGAAGTATATAGATCATTCGAGTTTTGCCCATGTATACAGCCATGTCGTCAACACCCTGATCCAGAACATTCCCAGCACTCCAGGAAGCTCCCTTGTGCCTTCAGTCAACACTCCCTCCAGAGATAACCACTCCTCTGAAATCTACCACCATAGATTATTTTGGCCTGTTTTAAAACTTTGTATATGTGGAATCATGTATTAATAGTATGTGCTCCTTCGTATCTGACTACTTTCACTCAATATTACATCTGTTGTGTATAGCAATAATTCATTCCTTTACATTGCTATGTAGTATTCCATAGTATGAATGGTGAAACAGTATATTTATATTCTATCATTGGCAGATATTTAAATTGTTTTCAGTTTGGAAATATGAATAAATATGCGATGAACACTTGTGTACTTGTGTCTTGGCAGACATAAGCTCTTGTTTCTAATACACTCATTAGATATGTGTTAGATGTGTATGTGAAATTGTTGGGTCAGCTCTAGTAGATACTGTGTTTTTGTTTGTTTCTTTGTTTGTTCTTTTGTGACAGAATCTCACTCTGTTGCCCAGGCTGAAGTGCTGTGGCATGAATACAGCTCACTGCAGCCTCGACCTCCTGGAATCAAGCAATCCTCCCACCTCAGCTTCCCGTGTAGCTGGCACCACAGGCACATGCCACCATGCCCAGCTATTTTTTTTTTTTTCTGTAGAGATGGGAGTCTCACTTTGTTGCTCAGGCTAGTCTCCTGGCCTCAAGCAGTCCTCTCACCTTCACCTCCCAAAGTGCTGAGATTACACGTGTGAGCCACCATTCCCAGCACATACTACCAGGTTTCTGAAATGGTCGTACCGGGGACTGGGATTTGAATTTGGATTGTTTGGGTGTTGATGCTTTTGTGACAACATTTCCAGCTAGTGCAACCCCCACCCCAGAGTTGGAGGGAGAATGGGTGTCTCGATTCTGGGATGCTTTGGGTAGACGGCTGCTAGAAAAAGACCAAACCATGCTTCACTTACTTCACACATATGCTCAAGCCTTGGACCTAGGGCCAAAGGTTATTCTTAGTTACTCAGTGGTAATGCACAGATAAGGCAGAGAGGAAGAGCCTGAAACCCACTGAGAGAACACTCTCTTCATTTTACTCATTTTCTTAATCCTTTATTTAATACCTATTTATTAAATTGATAGCAGAAAGACTATGTCAGTGTGGCAGGATAAGAGCATGCTCCAGTCTCCTTTGATTTCAGGCTCCAGAAGAGACTACGGAGATATTTCACACACATGTTCTCACGCATATGCACACACACGCCTGTGCGCGCGCACACACACACACACACACACCCTGCAGCAGATGCTGCTGGTTCCTTGCCCATTTCCCTCATCCATACCACTTGGATAGGACTAATGAAAAAGATTGGAGGAGGTTTGGGGTTTCTCTGATCCTGAAAGCAGAAGGGAACCTGGGGGTAACCGTGGAGGAATCTGATGGGGTACCTGGTGGGAGTACAGGCAGTGTGGCCCTTCCCTCCTCCAGCACTTGTGCGAAGCAGTGGGTCGCTGAGATGTCAGGCCTGCATCCTTTTCTGTTGGGATTCTTTCCACCTCTTAGTAGCAACTTCTTTCCACCTCTGGTGCCTTGATACTCACAACTTTTTTCTCCTCTTCCCCTGAAAAAGCCTTCTTCATATGGCACTCCTTCTAGGGACTTTTGAAGTTTGGTCTTATTACAAAATATGTACATAAATATGTAGAATTTCCAGCACCAAGCCAGACGTGGTGGCCAAGACCCTGAAATCACACCACTGTCAGGCCAGAAATGCTGATATTGAGAACCTAGAAGCAGTCCTGTGCTGTGTTTTGAGCTCTCCCTCCCCTTCTCTTCCTGCTGCATCTCCCTGGCCCTTCTCTCTGTGCTCATCCTCAGGAGTCATGAAATGTTAAGTTGGTTCTGCTTCTGCTATTCTGAGAGATTTGGCTGACTTTGCTCTGAGAGGAGGCATTCTTCTGCAGATGCTGAATTTTTAATTATTTATAGTGAATATTAGAGCGTACCAACTCCCAGGCAGACCTCTCCTCAACAAAAATGTATTCTGTAGATGTAGACTCCAGGAAAACTTTATGTAGGTTAATTTCAGTTTTACAGCAATGAATATTTTATTTTTCAGTAATTCATAATGGCCCTTGAGGAGCCATTATTTTTATGTAAATATGCATAGTCTAAAACCTCCCAAGATGTAATTGCCCATATTTTTGTTATGGGTAACAAAGATAAAGTTCTATAGTGAACCACTTCTCCTAAGTTATATTAAAGGGTTGCTCTCCCTCTCTTTTTCTTTCTAGTTTAATTAAATTTTTTTAGAGACAGGGTCTTACTTCATTGCCCAGGCCAGAATGCAGTGGTGTGATCATGGCTCACTATAACACTGACCTCCTGGGCTCAAGTGATCCTCCCACCTCAGCCTCTTGAGTAGCTGGGACTACAAGTGTGTGCCCCCATGCCCAGCTAATTTTTAAAATTTTTTGTAGAGATGTAGTCTCACTCTGTTGCTCAGTCTGATCTCAAACTCCTAGCCTCAAGCAATCCTCTGGCTTCGGCCTCTCAGAGTGCTGGGATTACAGGTGTGAGCCACTGTGCCCGGCCCTCCTCCCCCTCTCTTTCTCCCTCTCCTCCAGCTGACTTTCCTTCCATTTATATTCATTCAATCAACTCAGAAAGAGCACCAAATAATTTTATATTGCCATATAAACATGTTACTGTCTGAAACTGTAAATTACTAATGGATGAGCTAGTCTCACCTTAATCTTTTTGTCTTTTAGAAGGCATTTTATCCTGCCAGTTATGAAAATAAATATTAGAAAACTTACTGGATTTGGTCTCACTCCTCAAAGTGCAATGGAGGCAGAATACACAGTTAATTTTGGAAAAGACAAAACTTTTGCAGAAATATGACCCAAGGGGCAATGTGGTATTACAGGCCCTACAGACTAAAGTAGAAACCTCAGGTACTATTAGGCCCCAGTCTACTGGAACATGGACCAGTTTCCAGCCTAGAGGTAAAAGAGGAACTAAAGAGGCATCCAGAAGATCTACCCAATTACAGCCCAACAAGAGAGTGAAGAATGGTCAGGTTGGCTGGGCACGGTGGCTCACGCCTGTAATCTCAGCACTTTGGGAGGTGGGCAGATCACATGAGGCCAAGAGTTCGAGACTAGCTTGGCCAACATGGTGAAACCCCATCTCTATTAAAGATACAAAAATTAGCCGGGCATGGTGGTGCTCGTCTGTAATACCAGCTACTAGGGAGGCTGAGGCAGGAGAACCGCTTGAACCTGGGAGGCGGAGGTTGCAGTGAGCCGAGATCACACCACTGCACTCCAGCCTGGGTGACAGAGTGAGACTGTCTTAGGAAAAAAAAAAAAAAAAAAAAAAAAGAATAGTTAGGGCATCATGAAGGATGGGAGCTGCCTCCAGAGAAACAGCTTAGCCATTGAAAAATGAAGCTGCACCCTTTGATTCTTGAATTTACCCAAGGACTTCATGAAATTGATAGCATTCTTCAAAGCTAGAGTGGTGGCTTGTTTACATAATAATGTAGTGTTTTTATGGAAATGCTTAAACACGGTTTTGGCAGTGGGGTTGTGGAGGGAGAAAGAAACAGGGAGAGTACATAAGAGGCAGAGTGTAGCACGCAAGCTCCTGCCCTCTGCTGTGGGTAAACCCACGCAGTGGTATTCATGGATGCTGCTGCTTCTTGCTTTGAGGAAAAAGGATACATAGATGATCATGCAAAGCTCAAAGCAGGTACTGAAATGCCAAGTCAGACAGTGGCCCGCAAAGCTTTCCTTTCCATAACCTCTTTTATACTTCTCCTGATCCCTCTAGATGTAAGGAAGACACCAAGAAAACTTTGGGAGATAAGGAAGAAGTAACTCAGAGACCATGCTCTGTCTCCTTATCATCCTGTTGTAAGCATCCAAATGACCCAGATTACATAATCTGCCTGCCCCATGAGTACCTAATTAACATCCCACCATACCAGATCCAAAAGTGAAGAGGTAGTTTGCACAAAATGTGCTATTAAAAAGTGCTATTGATGCTAGGAGGCTCCAAACCAATATTATTCCTGGAACCATTTCATAATGACTTGTTCCTGAAGACATCCAAGGGGACAG
This sequence comes from Pan troglodytes, assembly GCF_028858775.2. Lineage (NCBI taxonomy): Eukaryota > Metazoa > Chordata > Mammalia > Primates > Hominidae > Pan > Pan troglodytes. The sequence continues at coordinate 12,466,537 of NC_072419.2, read as the reverse complement.
AGTCCATGATTGGAATTTCAGACCCAGTGCAGAGGTTCCCCCAGGGACACTCTTTAATTAAGAATCTTCTCAAGATCCCTCAGTTTATAGCCTGTGGGTTGTGGCCCCTAGTGGGCCGGTTCTGCTCTGACTCCATCTGGAAACAGTTCCTCTCATGATAACATCGAAGTGGACATTTCTGTGAGGACTGCAAAGTGGGTGGTGGGTTGGAAGGCCGTCCAGAGCTCCTGGGAGGAGGGTCTTGTTTATCTCTGGACCCTGACAGCATCTTGCCCAACTTCCGGGATGATTCCCTGGATCAGGATGTCTGCATTTCAGCTGATTAAGGATCTTGTGGCATCACTTGACTGCTTCTACAGTTCTCGTCTGTCCAAAACTAACACGTTTTGTCCCATTCCTATGGGCTCAGCCTTGCCTGAGTCTCAGAACCTCCCTTAGACTCTGTTAAGGGAGATACACAGAGTTCAGCCCCTCAGAGTTCAGTATCAGGTCACATTTGTAGGTGGTCTGGCCCCATCTGGAGTCTGAGTTCTTGTAACTAGCCTTGTTTCTGATTCATTTCTGACCTGTCCCCAGCCACCTCCACTGTAGTCCAAGATTATGTAATGTATGGTGAAGAGTTTGAGACCTCAGGTCAAATCCCATTTAGGCCACTTACCAACTGTGTGATTGTGGAACAAGTGACTTAACTATGAAACTTGCCTTCCTCATCTATAAAAGAAGGATAACAATGCCAACCTCAGAGGCCTGGCCTGTGCAGGAAATGAGCTAGTTTTTGTAACCCCCTACTACTGTGCCTGGCACACGGTGGCATTCAAGACATGGCAGCTGCTATTGCGATTTCAAAAAAACAGCAGCTTCATTGACATGTAATTTATACACAATGAAATACTTCCCTTTAAAGTGTAAAATTCAGTACTTTAGTATCTATGTAGAGTTATACAACCATAGTCACTGTCTAATTTCAAAAAGCTTTTCATCATCCCAACAAGAAACTCCGTATTTATAAGTAGTTACTCCCTATTCCCCCTCCCTCAGCTCCTGGCAACTGCGGATGAATTTCTGTCTCTATTGATTTGCCTATTCTGGACATTTTATATAATCACATAATATGTGGCTGTTTGTGTCTGGCTTCTTTCACTTAAAACAGTATTTTCAATGTTCATGCCAGTTGCAGCATGTATCAGTACTTCATTTCTTTTCATAGCTGAGTACTGTTTCATTATGTGGATATACCACATTTTGTTTACCCATTCATCTGTTGATGGACATTTGGGTTGTTTCTACTTTTGGGCTATTTTGAATGATGCTGTTATAAATGTTTGTGTACAACTTTTGGGGCAACATATGTTTTCATTTCTCTTGAGCGTATACTTGGGAGTGGAATTGCCAGGTCATATGCTAACTTGTATGTTTAACTTTTTAAGGAACTGCCAAAGTGTTTATTACAGTGGCTGCACCATTTTACAGTCCCATCAACAGCATATGAGGGGTCCAATTTCATTATATCCTCACTAATTATTCTTGTCTGTCCTTTTGATTATAGCCATTCTAATGGATATGAAATTATATCTCATGGTGATTTGTAATTCCCTAATAGCTAATAATATTTGCATCTTTTCACATGCTTATTGGCCGTTAGTATATCTTCTCTGAAAAAAATACATATTCAAATCCTTTTCTCATTTTTAAATTGAGTTATTTGTCTTTTTATTGCTAAGTTGTGAATTGTTTTATATCTTTTGTATATGTCTCTAATCTGATATATGATTTGCAAATATTTTCTCCCACTTTCTGGTTGTCTTTTCAATTTTTTCGTGGTGTACTTTGAAGCACAAAAGTTTTAAATTTTGATGCCACCCGATTTATCTACTTTTTCCTTGGTTGCTTTTGCTTTAGGTTTTATATCTAAGAAATCATTGCTTAGTCTAAGGCTCGAGATTTTCTCCTATGTTTTCTTCTAAGAGTTTTATACTTTGAGGTCTTATGTTTATGCCTATGATCCATTTTGAGTTCATTTTGTATGTGATGTAAGGTAGGGATAGAACTTCATTCTTTTGCATATGGATATCCAGATGAGTCAGCATTATTGTTGAAAAGAATATTCTTTCCCCCTTGAATTGTCTTGTCACCCTTGTACCAATTTTACATAAATGTATGTTTTTGTTTTTGTATTCCAATTCTATTCTATTGACCTATATGTCTATTCTTATGCCAGTACCACACAATCTTATTTACAGTAGCTTTGTAGTAAGTGTGAGTCATTCAACTTTGTTCTTTTTTTTTTTTTCCAAGACTATTTTGGCTATTCTGGACCCCTCGAATCTCCATACAAATTTTAGGATCAGTTTGCCTATTACTGAAAAAAAAAAGGGATTTTAATAGTGATTGCATTGTAACTGTAGATCAGTTTGGGGAACACTGCAATCTAAGCAATATTAAGTCATATGATCCATTAACACAGGATGCCTTTCCATTTATTCAGGTATCATCTAATTTAACAAGGTTTTGTAGTTTCCAGTGTAGAAGTCTTGCATTTCTTTTGTTAAATTTATTTTTAAGTGTTTTTTTGATGTTATTGTAAATGAAGTTGTTTTCTTAATTTCCTTTCATTGCTAGTATATAGAAATGCAATTGACTTTTGTGTATTCTTCTTGTTTCTTGCAACCTTTCTGAACTAGAACTATCAGTTCTGATAGTTGTGTGTGTGTGTGTCAGTGTGTGTGTTTGCATTTCTTAGGATTTTCTATATACAGAATTGTGTCATATGCAAATAGGTATATTTTTACTTCTTTCTTTCCAACCTGGATGCCTTTCATATATTTTTCTGGTCTAATTAGCCTATGTAGTGCTGCCAGTAAACTGCTTAACAAAAATGGCAAGAGTGGATATTTTTATCTTATTTTTGTTTTGTTCCTGATCTCAGGGGCAAAGCTTTCAGTATTTTACTATTAAGTATGGTGTTAGCCATGGGCTTTTTATAGTAGTCCCTTGTCAGGTCAAGAAAATTTCCTTAGATTTCTAGTTTGTTGACTTTTTTTTTTAAATCACAAAAGACTGTTAGATTTTGTCAAATGCTTTTTCAGTATCTATGAGATGACCACATGGTAGTTTTTTTCCTTTTATTCTCTTAATAAGGTATATCATGCTGATAGATTTTTAAATAATGAATGAGCCCTGCATATGTGGGATAAATCCCACTTGTTAATGACATCTAATGCCTTTTATATATTGTTGGCTTCAGTTTGCTAGTACTTTGCTTAAGCTTTTTGCATGTGTATCATAAGGTACATTGGCATTGTCTGGTTTTGGTATTAGGTTATCACTGGCCTGACAGGGTTGGGAAGTGTTCCTCTTCCTCTTCACTGCTTCTTCTTCTTCTTTTTTTTTTGAAAGAGTTTGTAAATGATTCATTTTAATTTTACTTTAAATGTTTGATGGAATTCACCCATGAAGCTATCTGAAACTAGGCTTTTCTTTGGGGAAAGTTTTAAAATTACTAATTGACTATTCTTTTCTTGGTATAGATCTGTTTGGATTTTCTATTTCTTCTTCTTCCTTCTTTTTTTTTTTTTTTTTTTTTTTGAGACAGAGTCTCACCCTGTCACTCAGGTTGGAGTAGAGTGGTATGATCACTGCTCACTGCAGTCTCAACCTCCTGGCCTCAAGTGATTCTCTCACCTCAACATTCCAAGGAGCTGGGACCACAAGCATGCACCACCATGCCCGGCTAATTTTTGCTTTTTTTTTTTTTTTTTTGTAGAGACAGGGTTTTGCTTCTTGTCCAGGCTGGTCTCGAACTTTTCAGCCCAAGTGATCTGCCCGCCTGAGCCTCCCAAAGTGCTGATATTACAGGCATGAGCCACCATATGCAGCCTAGGTTTTCTATTTCTTCTTGAGTCCAGTTAAGTAGTTTTTGTTTTTCTTTGAATTTGTCTATTTCATCTGTTTTCTTATTTGTTGGCATACATTTACTCATAATATTGCCCTGTAGTCACCTTGCCTGACCTATCGGTAGCCTATGACACAGCTGATCATTCTCTCCACCTTGAAATCCTTTTTTTTACTTAGTTCCTGAGACACTGCACTCACCTGTTTCTCTGAGCTCCTCATTTCAGGTTCTTTTGTTGTCTCCTCATTCCCCAAATCTCTAAACATCAGAGTGTCCCAAACCTCAGCACTGGACTTCTTCTCTTCTCTATCCATTCTTCCTCCTTGGTGCTCTCATCCAAACTCTTGATTTTAAGTATCATCATTAATTAGGTGACATCTTCAAGATTTATAACTCCAATTCCAATTGCTCTTCTGAATTCTGGCTCAAATATGCAATTGCCTACCTGACATCTATACTTAGATGTTGCATATCCATTTCAGACCTCACCTGTCCAACACTAAACTCTTGATATTCCCATGTGAATGTGCTGTTCCCTTAGACTTCCTCATCCCAGTAAATGGTGTCTCCATAATTTCAGGTGCTCAGCCACAAACCTTGGAGTCATTCTTAACTCCTCTGTCCTCTCATATCCAATAGCTAATCTTTTTAAGAATCCTGTGGACTCAACCTTTAAAATATATCCAGAATCTGGCCACTGATTTCCACCTCCATTGACTACCACCACTGCCACAGGTCATCATCAACCCTCACCTACACAATGAACGGCCTCCTCAGTGGTCTTCCTACTTCTGTCCTTGTCTCTTTACAATCCATCCTCCATATAATATCTAAACAGAGTACACTAACGTCTTTAGTCAAGTCATGTCATTCCTCTACTGAAAATGCCCTCAACTGCTCTCGTGTCTCTCATGAGACAGAGTCCTTACAGTGGCTACCAGCCCTTTACAGTTCAGCTCTCAGTATGTCTCTCATGTCTCCTGCTTTCCCCCTCATGTACTCTTCTCCAGGAACACTTGCCTCTGTGCTGTTCCTTAGACATGCCAAGTATTCTTCTGCCTCGGGTCTTTTGCACTTACTGTGCCCTCATACAGGGCCAGAGATTCTCACGCTCCTTCCCTCCCTCTTTCAGGGATTTCCTTCAATGCCACCTTTCAGTGTGGCCTTCTGAGATTTTCTCCCTCTCCCTTTGCCGGCATGCTCTATCCTTTCTTTTGTTCCATTGTTCTCCGAAGCACTTACCACCACCAGTAAAACACCATGTATGTTTTCATTGTTTGTTTCCTATCTCTCCCACTAGAGTCTAAGCTCCATGAGGGCAGGAGTTTTCGCCTGTTTCATTGTGTACTCTATTCCAAGCACCTAGAACAGTACCTGGCTCATGGTGGCTTATATGATGGTTCCCATATCTGGCTGTGCTTCGTTCATTCATTCAACAATATGCATATTGCATGTGCATGAATGAATGATGCACAACCAGGTATGGGAACCACTATTAGGGAGGGCATTCAAACAGCATGAGGGTAGGTGGTCTACTCTTGGGGCCAAAATTATGATATTGTGTGATTTGGGGAAATGTGTACTGAGTGTCTACTATGTGCATGACACTGTGGAAGACAAAACAAGACATTGACCGGACCCTGATCCTTTCGATCAATTCAATTTGACAAGTGAGCTCCTGCAGAGAGTCTGACATTGTGCAAGTTGTTGGGATTCAGGGACAACTAGGACACACAGTAACTGCCCTCAGTGAGCCTGTCAAGAATTCAAAGAAGCAAATACATTATTATAATACAGGATTATGAGTGCTTCTTTGGAGGAAAATACAAAATACAAAATTGGGCCACTAGATATTTCAAAGGTTGGCAGGGGCCCTCAAGGCTTCCACTGGAGATGATTTTTAGCTGGCTCATAAGTAAATATATGTCAGAGAAGCTTATTATTTCATAGGATGATGAGTAACATTAAAGACAAAACAGTAGTTACAGGAAGTGTGCCACTCATCTTTGAGTTGCCTCATACCAGCTTGAGAGAGCTGATTGCTAAATTTTCAGAAATTTCAAGAGTTGATTAACATCATGTTGGTAGCTTGAACTTGGCCATGGTGGGAGAATACAGCACATAAACCAGCTGCATATATATCAGGGTTTCCCTGCCAGCACCTACTCAGTGGAGCTGTTTGCTAAACATTTACCAGTGCACCGCTGGGCATAGGACAGATGTGTGCCCATGGTTTATACCATGGGATGGTCATAGCAGCTGTCAGTTAGGGACAATACACCTAGGTGATGGAATCTGAGCTGGGCCTTCCTGGTGGGCAAGACTTGAACATCCCAAAGTGAAGATACTGGGTGGAATAGAATCCCCCAAAAATTCAAGTTAATCTGGACCCTTAGAATGTGATCTTATGTTAGAAATAGAGTCCTTGCAGAGGTCACTAGTTAAGGTGAGGTTATATTGAATCAAGACCTTAAATTCAACAACTGGTGTTTTTATATGAAGAGGGAGATTTGGATACAGAGACGCAGAGGAAACCCAGGAAAGAATGTCATGTGAAGAGGGACACATGGAGATATGTAGCAATTAGGTTGGTGCAAAACCAATTGCCATTACTTTTAATGGCAACAACCGCAATTGGTTTTGCACCAACCTAATACAAGCCAAGGAATGCAGAGGATTGCTGTCAACCATCCGAAACTGGGAAGAAGCAAGGAAGGATGCTTCCCTGTAGGATTCAGAGAGAACACAGTCCTGCTGAAACCTCGATTCTTGATTTCAGACCTCTAGCTTCAGAACCGTGAAAGAATAAGTTTTAAGCCACCAAGTTTGTGACAGTTTGTTACTGCAGCCCAAGGAAACTGACACAGAATTGGATGAATAAGGAAAAAGAGGTGGGGATGTAGAAGGTATGCCCAATGGATGGGGAAGGATAAGAACTGTTCCCATGTATTGAGGGCTTCTATAAGCCTCCTCCATTCCTACGATGTGCTTCCTGCCTCTTAAACATCATTTCTGTGAATCCTTAAAATACTCCCATGAGGCAGAGTTCATTATGCTCATCTTGAAGATAAAAACAGCACAGTTAAGAGATGTTAAGCAGGTTGGGCATGGTGGCTCATGCCTGTAATCCCAGCACTTTGTGAGTCGAGGCAGGTGGATAACCTGAGGTCAGGAGTTCGAGACCAGCCTGGTCAACATGGTGAAACCCTGTCTCTACTAAAAATACAAAAAAAAAAAAAAAATAGCTGAGTGTGGCGGCGGGCAGCTGTAATCCCAGCTACTTGGGAGGCTGAAGCAGGAGAATCACTTGAACCTGGGAGGCAGAGGTTGTAGTGAGCCGAGATTGTGCCATTGCACTTCAGTCTAGGCAACAAGAGTGAAACTCCATCTCAAAAAAAGAAAAAAAAAAAGCAATTTGCTCAAGGTGACACAGCTATTTATGACAGAACTCTGCTTTGAAACAGCCTTGTTGGCTTTTAATGCTCACATTCCTTCCTCTGCCTGGCTGATGTTCTCTTCCAGGTGGGCAAGAACCATCTCAACAATCTCAAGTGATGGAGATGGAAATGAGATATTAAAATCTTCAATGTCTACATCAAGGAAGAAGGACAATGAGATTTTAGGGCCCAAGTAGAGTTCAATATCTTTTGCATTGCAAAAATCACCTCAACCTGGTAGAAAGATTCGGAAGTCATTAAAGAATAACACTTCAAGTAATCACAGACATGCTAAGAAAAATTCTATAGGGGAACTGAGACCCTTTGTATTGGAGGAAACCCACCATCATGTTAAGAAGAGATAGAGCAGCTGAGGTATATGTTGATTAAAATCTTTTCTCCCCCCAAATGGTGCCTTTTATGTGGCATTGCAGTCAAATGTCACAGTTAAGGGAATAAAAATCTGGTTACTAGAACAGCAGGCCACAGGGAGACAACATTGTGCACATTTGTACACATAAGACAAACTTCAACTGTGAAAATGTTTCCAACAGAGTTAAAAGGGAAGAATCACATCAAGCGACTGTGGTGAGTATTGCACTGCATTCAGGATATATTTAATGGATAAAAAGCCAGTGACTAGCCAGGCACAGTGGTGCATGCCTATGTATAGTCCCAGCTACTCGGGAGGCTGAGGCAGAATGACGGCTTAGCCCAGGAGTTCAAGGCTGTAGTGCAGTGAGCTATGATCTCATTTTACCATTAGGATTTCATTTGAATTTGTATATGGATAAGGGTGATCAACCAATTATGTAATATAAGGGAACATTTCTAACATATGTGCACTAGTTAAATGGGAGGAGCAGGTAACTATAATTTTCTGAATTCCTCACCTTATCTTGTTTACAAATACGTAGCCTACATATGGGATATGATTTTTCTCATCTAATTACTAAATTTATTAAAAGTCTAACATTAAAAATGATGACATTTTACCTATTTGTTTTTGTTTTTTTTTTTAATTATGGTGGTTAGAATGTTTTAATCTGTGATTCTAACTCTCTGGGGTCTGAAGTTGGCTTAGCAACAAGAATTGGCTTCCATTAGGCCCATATCTCACTGGAGTATTCAACAGAGAGATAAAAAACTAGTAGCCTGAGGGCAGCTTGGCTGTCACTAAAGTGAGTTATGTTTGGCTCTTACTGGTTGGTTGTCTTAAACATTTGAATTCAAATGCCTTTAGTTGAAGTTTGACCACACTCTGTCTCCACCACTCTTTATGGTCTCACAACCAGCCCAGTGCCCATAGTTTGTCATCTGGGTGGCCCTTGAAAACCTTTGCTTCTGCTATCGTTGAAGGGAATGCTTTGTTGGACTATTTTTTCCCATACTTGCAGAAATATTTGTTATTTTGATTATGCTTCTAATTCCTACAGAAGGCATATTAGTTATTCATACTTCAGGGTGAAATAGTTCAGTTGGATCGCTGTTCTCTTCAAGTCTAAAGTCCAGCCTGGAGAATCCTGGAGTTTTTCTGTTAGGGAGTGTGTATCCTTGAAGCTTAAATGATTAAGGGAAAAGGGTAAGCCGAGAGGGACCAGGTAGAAGGGAAGTTTGGGTGGTCAGAGCACCAGGCCAGGAAAGAGGGAGTCCCCACTGATGACCTGATGAGTAGTGTGGCCATGAGAAAATTCCTTCCCAGCATTTCTGGACAATTTATATACTCTTCTACATCCCAAATTCTGAGACAAATCAGTTGAGAAAATGGAAAAAATGTATTGCAATTCTGCGAGAATTAAAGCTTAACAATCAGCAGAGGCCCCAGTGGTTTGAGAGATTCATCGAGGGATCCACTGAAGGCAAGATCAACTGACACAGCAGTTGAAGGTTGAGGTCAACATTTCTGAGAGCAAGGCAGGGAGCACATGTAGAGAAGGTGCCATGGGCTGATCAGTCTGCCTTGCTTATAACTGATACCATGTTACAAGCATGTGTTCCTGGCCCTGTCTGCTGCTAACTGGGAGGCGTTCTTGCAAATAAAATAAATATTAAGAACTTTACACTTTTTAGGTCAGGTGCGGTGGCTCACACCTGTATTCCAAGCACTTTGGGAGGCTGAGGCAGGTGGATCACCTGAGGCCAGGAGTTTGAGACCAGCCTGGCCAACATGGTGAAACCCTGTCTCTACTAAAAGTATAAAAATTAGCGGGGCATGATGGCGGGTGCCTGTAGCCCCAGCTACTCAGGAGGCTGAGGCAGGAGAATCACTTGAACACAGGAGGCAGAGGTTGCAGTGAGCCAAGATTGTGCCACTGCACTCCAGCCTGGGCAACAGAAAGAGACTCCATCTCAAAAAAACAAAAAAAGAGAAAGTTTTAAAAATAAAATTGAAAAAAGAACTTTGTACTTTTTATAGCATACTTTACACAGACCCTAAGAGTGATGTTCCAAGAAATAACAACTTTTGGAAGCAAAAAAATCTATAAATTGATGATTTTGAATTTGCGATTTCTATGTAATGCTGTTAACTTTGCTGGGCTAGATTTGAATGTTAGATTATTCAAAAACTACTTAGTAATGTTTGCTAGCCTTTGACAAGGTTTGGATATTTGCTATAGGTTATAGTTCTTTGTAAATACTACTAGACAGAATATTTCTTATTTATTAAAATATGTTAAATCTAGGCAGGCACGGTGGCTCATGCCTGTAATCTCAGCACTTTGGGAGGGCGAGGCAGGTGGATCACTGGAGGCCAGGAGTTTCAGACCAGCCTGGTCAACATGGTGAAACCCTGTCTCTACTAAAAATACAAAAATTAGCCGAGCGTGGTAGGGGGCACCTGTAATCCTAGCTACTCGGGAGGCTGAGGCACAAGACTTGCTTGAACCCAGGAGGCGGAGGTTGCAGTGAGCCGAGATTGTGCCACCGCACTCCAGCCTGGGCTAGAGAGCCAGACTCAGTCTCAAAACAAACAAACAAACAAACAAACAAACAAACAAAAAATGTTAAATCCAGAATAATGAGTAAATAACTTCTGATTTCTCATTTCCAAGTTCTAAGTATTAATATTTATTGAGAATTTGAAAACACTACAAAAAATGAGAATATAAAAAGGTGAGTAAGAGTCTGTTTTGAAACTTTGCCTCAGGCCAATCTTGTTCCTGGAGGAAAAATAATGGTCTCCAGGAGGCATGGGTTTCTACCAGGAAGCGAAGTTATTGAGTAAATGTCACAGGCTAAAGAAGCCACAGGGATTTGCTCTTGTTTGTCCATCTCCCGTGTTCTCAATTTCATCTAGAAACATCACTTGACTTTTATCTTGGCTGACAAATCAGCTCATGTACCTAAGGAAGCTTAACTGAACGTGGCAACCCGAGCTGCTGTTTTGGTCATGGAATCAGATGTCTTTTACTATTCTGAGGCCCAAAGAGCCCAGGGTGAAATAGCAGGATCTGCGGCTTCCCATGTGTCAACTGCATGTTTTCCAGCCCAGACCAGTTCCGGTGGAACAAGATGTGATCAACCATATCAGGTTCTCTAAGTGCAGTGATCGCTCTTCTGAGAAGAAACTATTCTTTATCACCATTGTGATGAATTGTGAGACAAGTGTCTCTGCATCTGATGCCCTCTCATCCCGGGATGCTGGCAAGCAAAGACAGAGCAGGAATGAAATTTATCAGGCACGTGTTTAACTTCTCACTTCGACCCAAATCAAAATGGAAGCCTCCTTCGTTGCTTATCAAAGCCCATACACCAACAATATTGAGGTGTTTGCTAGCAAGGACAAAGTTGGAAAACAGCTCATGCCTCTTATACTTCAAGGAGTATAATAGAAAATGATTGGCCTCTGTTCTACTCCCTTTTTTAAAAAAACGGGAGAGCTGGGCGCGGTGGCTCATGCCTGCAATCCCAGCACTTTGGGAGGCCGAGGTGGGTGGATCACGAGGTCAGGAGATCGAGAGCATCCTGGCTAACACGGTGAAACCCCTTCTCTACTAAAAAAAAAAATACAAAAAAAATCAGCCGGGCATGGTGGTGGCGCCTGTAGTTCGAGCTACTCCGGAGGCTGAGGCAGGAAAATGGCGTGAACCCGGGAGGCGGAGCTTGCAGTGAGCCGAGGTTGCACCACTGAACTCCAGCCTGGGCGATAGAGTGAGACTCCGTCTCAAAAAAAAAAAAAACAAAAAACAAACAACAACAACAACAACAAAACAGGGGATAGTGAGAACATAGTTCCCACTGCCGCAAATTATGCAGTTGCGTTTCCCACATTTGGGGAAATCACAGGATCAGCACCTCTGGAGTGCAGTGGAACCTCACCCTGGGAAAACCACCTTCATGATCATGGTATCTCCCCTGCCAGGTAAGGATCTGTTCCACTCACGTTTTATGTGTGTGGCCAGTGGAGGGAAAAATTAAAATTAGATTTGCTTTCTAGTCTAAAAGGACCACTCATTTTGATATAACAAGCATGTGTTGATTATTATATCATGTATATAATTAGATATAGATGTGCATGCAAAGTTTAGATCCCGTAGCTGTGGATGATGTACATGGAGTGGATGATGTCGATGTAGTTGACATAGATATTGTAGATGCTGTAGAGGTAGCTGTCGATTACGTAGATGCCAATGTAGAGTAGATGGTGTAGATATATACACAGATTTAGATAGAGTAGATGCAATTACAGATGCAGATGTGCATGGCATAGCTGTAAATATGGATGCAGATGAGGTAGGTGACGTAGATTAGGGTTTCTTAACCTCAACGCTATTGATATTTTAGGCCGGATATATCTTTGTTGTCAGGGACTATCCTGTGCATTGCAGGATTTAGCAGTATCCCTGGGATTTAGCAGCATCTCTGGCCTAGATGCCGAGGGCATTTCTTCCCCCAACCCTGAGTTGTAACAATAAGAAGTCTTTCTGGAAGTTGCCAAATGTCCCTGGGCAAAGTTTCTCCAGTTGAGAACCACTGGTACAGAAGGTGTAGATAAAAACATTGATGTAGATAATGATGTAATATAAGCATAGGTATAGGTGATGTAGATAGTAAAGATGAAAATGTAGCTGTAGATGATAAAGCTGTGAACACAGATGTAGGCAGAGTATGTGTAAATATAGAGGCAAATGATGTTATAAGATACAGCCTATAGATAAATGATATAGCTGTAAGCATAGACATAGATGACATATTTGATATAAATAAGGTAGATGTTATAAACTTTATGATCTGGGCAGAAAAATATAGGTGCTGATAATGCAGATGGCATTTCTTTGACCCCCTTTTGTTTTGTCTTGTTTTGTTTTGTTTTGTTTTGAGATGGAGTCTCGCTCTGCTCCCAGGCTGGAGTGCAATGGCGAGATCTCGGCTCACTGCAACCTCTGCCTCCTGGGTTCAAGCGATTCTCCTGCCTCAGCCTCCCGAGTAGCCAGACCAGCTGGGCTAATTTTTGTATTTTTAGTAGAGATGGGGTTTCATCATGTTGGCCAGGCTGGTCGGTCTGGAGTGAGCCACTGCACCCAGCCTGACCCCACTTTTGGAAAAATTTCCAGACCGTGGATAAGCAGCGTCCTGTTAGGAATAGTTTAAGCACGGTATAGCCTGGAGACTGAGAGACTGCCCAGGTGACCTATTAAGGTTCTTTTTGATGAAACCACCTGATCCTGAGATATCACAATTTCTATTAAAGGCTGATACTCAGGATGAAAAAGAAAAAAAAATGAATGATGAAAACCAGCAAGACATGAAACTCAAAGATATCCCTTCATTAATATAAGATCACATGGGAAACCTTAGATGGTCTTTCAATTCCTTCAGTAAATCTTAGTAGGATGTTCATACACCAGACAAAACTAAGCAAGTGTTTCTGCTTTCCCCACAATCCCAGCCTCTCACAGACATCCCCAAGTTGCCAGCTCACAACTAGCTGACCCACAGTTTAAGCAAATTCTATCCATAGTCCTGAAGGAACCCGACCTATGTCCCAGAGAACAGAAACATTCTATTCTCCCAAGGTCATGGTTCTCTACCAATCCCAGACTCAACACATTTAGCAAATTGTAAACCTCTCCAAATCATTTTTCAGGACCTGCTGAAAGTGCATTGGCTGTGAACTGTGGCATTTCCAAATATCCAGGACATTTGCTGAATAGAAGGAAATGAGAATTAGTCAATTAGTCAGCATTTATTCAGTTATGCCAGGGCTGTGGTCAGGGTCTGTGGGCTGCTGATGAGTTTTCTGGCAGGGTTGAAAGAAGATTAAACCTGAGTGACTCTGCAACACGGGTGGAGAGTTATTGAGCAGTAAATAGTGAAATAAGCCACCTGTACCAATTAGGAATCTGGTGGAGGATGTGCACCTCCTGATTGATTCTGGGAAGAATTTTTTTTTTTTTTTTGAGACGGAGTTTGTTGCCCAGGCTGGAGTGCGAAGGTGCGATATTGGCTCACCACAACCTCTGCCTCCCGGGTTCAAGCGATTCTCCTGCCTCAGCCTCCTGAGTAGCTGGGATTACAGGCATGCACCACCAAGCCAGGCTAATTTTGTGTTTTTAGTAGAGACAGGGTTTCTCCATGTTGGTCAGGCTCGTCTTGAACTCCCGACCTCAGGTGATTCGCCCGCCTTGGCCTCCCAAAGTGCTGGGATTACAGGCGTGAGCTACCATGCCCGGATGATTCTGGGAAGATTTATGCTGGGCTTTGAATGAATGATGAACAGGAAGTTTGTCCACAAGTCTGGAGGATGAGAGTGGACACAGTACAGCAGATGTTTTGGGTGCCCTGCCCGTGCCCCCTCGGGCCTTAGCATTTTGTGCCACAGCACCTGACTTTCAACTGCCAGCATCTGCCTCTTTGCCCGAGGGCTTTGTCTGCTGGCCAGAGCTTGCTTTGCCCATTCAGACAGCAAGCTGGAAGCACTGGGAAATTAGTGCCCTCCCAGTTTCAGCCTTCAACCAAAGATGGATGGGGACTGGTGTTTAAATACCCTAGCTGCCTTACTCCTTTTGCAGGATAACCTTGAAGCTTACAATCTGCACTGGCTCCAGTAGGCTTAAGTTCCAGATGCCCACAGTGGTAACTTGCTTGATAATGTACCTTTTACTGCTTCTTTCCCTCTCCTTTCTCAGTTCCTTGCTTTCCCACTCAAATAAACTACTTGCACTTGAATTTGTGCCGGAGAGTCTATTTCTGGGGGGAACCTAAGACACACAGGCCGTGGATAGATTCTCTGAAGGTCCTTCTGGCTCCTTATTTTCTATCTTGATATCCATTAAGGCAAACAGAAAGCAGAGAAGGCAGGATCTGCCAAACTTTCTTACCTCAGCCCAGAAAATTCAAGGGCATCTTTTCCTGGCAACGAAGAAACTCTGTGCCTTTGGGAGCAACTGCCACAGTGTCAGCTCTGGCCTCATGTTACTTAACCACAGACATCAACACCTCCCCTTATGGAATTTGAGAGGCATCAGAAATACACTGAAAGAACAATGGCAGAATCCTGGCTGTCACCTCAACACATCTCTCATGTTCCAGTTCATCTCTGTCCCAGTCTGATACGTGGCAGCATGACATACTTTAAAGTGCACGTCTCATCACTAATGGAACCCTTGGAGAAGAAGTTTCCATGCCCCTGGAAGCTAACTGCACACTAAGCATCTGAGCAAAAGTCAAGTGGACAGATTGATCTTTGGTTTTCCCCCAGACATTGGGCCAGAAGAAGGCAATCAGTGAACTAGCGAGACAGAAGAAGAAATTCTTTCCCCTTCAGTGAGGTTAAAGCCTTTGCAAACTCAGCACTTAGAACAGTGCTTTTTGTGGGGGGTGTAACTCATTTGAGGAGTGATAGGAAATGCCTCCATGTTTTGTAGAAATAAAGTAACTGCCAGGCACAGTGGCTCATGCCTCTAATCCTAGAATTTTGGGAGGCCAAGGTAGGAGAATTGCTTGAGCCCAGGAGTTCAAGACCAGGCTGGGCAACATTGCAAGAGCTCGTCTCTACAAGAAATTAAAAAATAAAAAACTAGCCAAGCATAATGGCTCATGCGTGCAGTCCCAGGTACTCAGGAGGCTGAGGCTAGAGGATTGCTTGTTCCCAGGAGGTCAGAGGCTGCAGTGAGACGTGATAATGCCACTGCACTCCAGCCTGGGTGACAGAGTGAGACCCTGTCTCAAGAAAAGCAAAACAAAAACAAAACTGTTGGTGATGTCTATATGCTCACAGAAGTCCAAATGGGGAGGTGAAATAGTCATTTGCGGTTGTGAGGGTTACTTAGCATCCTAATGCCCTTCCCTCTGTGATGTGGTCATGAAGGCAGGCAGGATCTACTTCCCACTATAGAAAGGAGCCGAGCCAGATGCCCTTTCGCTGGTCCCTGGCCACTAGAGGACAGTCATATTATCTAGTCTCAGCAAATTCAAATGCTCCCACCCAGGAGGAAGGGGTGGCCTGCCCCTCCACACCTGTGGGTATATCTTGTCAAGTGGGACGAGAGACTGAGAAAAGAAATAAGACACAGAGACAAAGTATAGAGAAAGCACAGTGGGCCCAGGGGACCGGCGCTCAGCATACGGAGGACCAGCACCAGCACCGGTCTCTGAGTTCCCTCAGTTTTTATTGATTACTATTTTCACTATCTCAGCAAGAGGAATGCGGTAGGAGAGCAGGGTGATAATAGTGAGAAGATCAGCAAGAAAACATGTGAGCAAAGGAATCTGTGTCACAAATAAGTTCAAGTGGAGGTACCATGCCTGGATGTGCATGTAAGCCAGATTTATGCTTTTCTCCACCCAAATATCTCAGTGGAGTAAAGAATAACAGAGCAGCGTTGCTGCCAACATGTCTTGCCTCCCGCCACAGGGCGGTTTTTCTCCTATCTCAGAATAGAATAAATGTACAATCGGGTTTTATACCGAGATATTCAGTTCCCAGGGGCAGGCAGGAGACGGTGGCCTTCCTCTTTCTCAACTGCAAGAGGCTTTCCTCTTTTACTAATCCTCCTCAGCACGGACCCTTCACGAGTGTCAGGCTGGGGGACAGCCAGGTCTTTCCCATCCCACGAGGCCATATTGCAGACTATCACATGGGGAGAAACCTTGGACAATACCCGGCTTTCCAGGGCAGAGGTCCCTGCGGCTTTCCGCAGTGCATTGTGCCTCTGGCTTATCGAGACTGGAGAATGGCGATGACTTTTACCAAGCATACTGCCTGTAAACATTTTGTTAACAAGGCACATCCTGTACAGCCCTAGATCCCTCAAACCTTGATTCCATATAACACATGTTTCTCTGAGCTGAAGGTTGGGGCAAAGTTACAGATTAACAGCATCTCAGGGCAAAGCAATTGTTCAGGGTACAGGTCAAAATGGAGTTTCTTATGTCCTTTCTACATAGACACAGCAGCCGTCTGATCTCTCTTTCTTTTGCCTACACCAGGACTTTTAATTTAGACTCAGGGATAGTTTAGAATTTCAAGCAGTCGCGGCATCTGGCTCCTGTGTTCAGTTGTGTTGATGTCCAGCAGCCAGAGTGGCAGCAGAGCCACAGTTAGGGACATCCTACCCAGACTGCCCCTGAAGCATGGCCTAGGCTGTGTCCTTGCTACCCGGCCTCCCTCAGAGCCTGCCTGATTTCAAAACCTGGTTACCCATCCTGTCAATTCTGTTAGCCACCTACTATCCTTCTATTAAAGTCAGCCAGAATCCTCTTCTGTTATGTGCAACTGAGAACCCTGAGTGGCATAGAAATTGATATCCCATATACACAGAGCTTCCTCTGGAGGTCAGAGACCTGGGCCCTTGTCCAGGAGGCACCTAGATAGCTGTGGGGGCTTTTGTCTCCATCCCTTCAGGGGCCTGACTGCATAGTTGCTGAGATTATTTTTCTGTTCTATGATTTTTCTATGATTCTTCCTAAAATGTTGGCCAGTGAAGACCCAAAGCTACCTGAGCTCCTGTAGCCTTAGTGGTGACGAATATGGAAAAAGATGTCATTGTGTGACAGCCACAGATGGGTCTGGTCCAAATCAAATCACTTGAGTATCTCAAGTCATATTCAGTTCCTCACTTTCCCACTATGCCCACTATATGTCTGCATAGGTCCCCGAAGAAATGAACGTACCTGGTAAACACTGCTTTGGCACATCAAGGGCAAGAACATCCATGGTTCATTTAACAACGTGCACAGATATCTGCTCAATGAATGGGCCCATTGGAGACAAAGAGAACCAGAGATGATAAGACAGTGAGAGTGACTGGCACTTTTTTAATACATGGTAATCTAAATAGTTCTGGTGCCCTGGCAAAAAGTCTGGGGAATATAAATGTGCCTCTAATAGGCACAGATAATGGGCATTTTTAGGGGGAAGAAGTAATTTGTTTTTAAGCCACAGTCACACTGTGGCACAAAGCAAATGCATGGAAAAACTGCTTGAAGCAATATGGGTCAGGAAGCCTTTTATAGTTAATGGTAAACCAATCTATTTGGAGAGTGGCTTAAAAACAGCTTTTAAAGGAGAGAGAGACTACTATAGTTTGGCTTAAAAGGTATGTCAACCAAATGCAAAATCCTTGTTTGAATCCTGATTCAAACAAACCAACTGTAAGAAGGCATTTTTGAGACAATTGGGGAAAATTGAATATGGACTAAATAGTAGATGATGTTCAGGAATTATTGATTATTTTCTTGGGAGTATTATATTCTGGTTGTTTTTAAAAAGTACGAGGCTGGGCACCATGGCTGATGCCTATAATCCCAGCACTTTGGGAGGCCGAGGCGGGCAGATTGCTTGAGCTCATGAGTTCCAGACCAGCCTGGGCAACATGGTGAAATGCTTTCTCCACCAAAAATACAAAGAAATTAGCCGGGTGTGGTGGTGCATACCTATAGTCTCAGCTACTTGGGAGGCTGAGGTGGGAGGATCACTTGAGCCTGGGAGGCAGAGGCTACAGTGAGCCAAGATCACACCACTGCACTCCGGCCTGGGTGACAGAGCAACAACAACAAAAACATACTTATCCATTGGAGATACATGCTGAATTTGCAGCTGCAATAAAATAATGCCGTAGATTTTATTTTAAAATACTCTAGCGCATGCAGTACTACTCAAAGTCTGAGGATTGGGGCCAGTTTGCAAATTGTGTGCTCTTGGTCTGTAATAAGTGCAGAAATTGACAACAAATATTTAGAAATGGCTATAGTACTTTGACATTGCCATGGCATCCAAGTAGTGAGTGGTGGACTCTAATGAGAATAGAACTTAGTTTGGGTGTTGTCGAACCTGCATAGTGTGTTATGTGTGGCTTGGGTGTGAGCTGTGCGCTGGTATTGGTCCATGGCAGATCGGAAATTGAACAAAAGAGTCCTTAGCTTGAGGAGCAGTGTCTTGGCGCACACACACACACACACACACACACACACACACACACAGAGGGAGGTGCTGGTGGGATCTGCTGAAAAAGAATGGCAGAAAGCTGATGGCTGTTGAAGGTAGGTGATCAGTACATGGAGTTCATAATACAATTCTCTCTATTTTTGTGTATATTTGAAAATCTACATTATTTGGTATATTGAAAAGTTTTAAAAATCAGCCTGTTGATGGAGATATTTAAAAATATACATTTTAAATGCATATATTTACATTGAAACATACTGTGTGTGTGTGTATTTCAAATAAAATAACATAGAAATGACACATAGAACACACAGCTCCCAGGGGTATTATACGTAATGATTCAAGTAAAACTTTCTTATTTTACAAAAGAAGGCTTAGGTAAACAAACAATGCCATTTGCCAGATCATGAGCTTGGTGAGCTTTTATTATATAATAAACTCTAATTACATAATAAACGTTTTGAAGCTATGGATCTGGTGAGATACAACTTCTGTGTCTCCATAGCACTCCACCCATGATACTGCAGAATAAATAGTGCCTATTAAACATTGGTTGATAAACAAACTCAGGAAATGAACTGTTATGGACAGCAGTTTAACTCTCCGTGCAATAACTCCACACTGCTCAATTAATTTGAAAATTAGTTTCCCGAATCCACCCTCTTAGAGATTTGTCACAGAACGTTTAAGCCTGAGGGGGACTGGGAGCTTTGTTAATGTCCTCATTTGCAGACACGGAAATGAAGTTCAGAGGAGGTAGATGAGCCTCACTGGACACCCTGCTCGTTAATGGAAGTGCTTTAGCCTCTCACGCCTGCAACTGGACTCTTCCTTCCGCCATGATGTCTTTCAGAAGGTACGAACCCATCTCCGACACTGGCCCCTTGCTCTTGGTTTTAAAATTATAGTTTCAGTTGTAGGAAAGAGAAAGATGTTGTCAAGCTGGCTCCACCAGGAAGCTGAAAAGGAAGTGTGAATACAGAAAAAAATGATGTCTTGGTTGCTATTTACCCAGCACTAGTCTGTGCCTGGTATGGGTGGTATAAGCTCTCCAGCCTTCAAGAACTTTCTGCCTGTTCAAGGAAGGCAGATGTACACATGTTAACAGTTAAAGGACAGTCCTGCTGGGTAGCAGTTAAAGTGCAAATGAGTAGTTGGGTAGAGCCGTGGGAGCTAGAGAAGGAAAGGAATGTTTTGGCGGGTCCAGTCTCAGAAATGTGGAGAGGGCAGGACATCTGGGTTCGATCAGTGTGGACCTGTGGTGGCGCTTCCTTTTGTTGGCATTAAGGAGCTTTCTGTGGGGGATGAGATAGGATACCCTCGGTGATTTGGGAAAATCAACGTGGTAGCAACAGTGCATGGAAGAGGCTGAAAAGGGGAGAACTGGCAGCAGGGAAAACCTTCAGGAGGTCCTTAAGGAGATGAAAATGATGCAGGTCACGTGATGGTGTTGGGAAGAAAAAGACAAGGAGGTGTAAGAGGTTGTGTGTGTGTGTGTGTGTGTTTGAGACAGGGTCTCACTCTGCCCCCCAGGCTGGAGTGCAATGGCACAATCATGGCTCACAGCAGCCTCTATCTCCCAGGTTCAGGTGATTCTCGTACCTCAGCCTCCCAAGTAGCTTGGACTACAGGCACACGCCTCTCAGCCCAGCTAATTTTTTGTATTTTTTGTAGAGTCAGGGTTTTGCCATGTTGCCCAGGCTGGTCTCAAGATCCTGGGCTCAAGCGATCTGTGCACCTTGGCCTCCCAAAGTGCTTTCTGGCTGGGCGCGGTGGCTCACACCTGTAATCCCAGCACTTTGGGAGGCTGAGGCGGGCAGATCATCTGAGGTCAGGAGTTCGAAACCAGCCTGATCAACATGGAGAAACCCCGTTACTACTTAAAATACAAAATTAGCCGGGCGTGGTGGCACACGCCTGTAATCCCAGCTACTTGGGAGGCTGAGGCAGGAGAATCGCTTGAACCTGGGAGGCGGAGGTTGCAGTGAGCTGAGATCACACCATTGCACTCTAGCCTGGGCAATAAGAGCAAAACTTCGTCAAAAACAAACAAATTTTAAAAAACCACTATATACTAGGTGCTGTTCTGAATACTATATAGATGTTCCTTGATTTAAGATGAGGTTATATCCCGATAAATCCATCATAAATTGAAAATATCTTAAGTCGCTTGATTTAGAATATTTTCAATTTATGATAGGTTTATGAAATTGTAATCCCATCAAAAGTTGAGGAGTGTACTGAATGATTTCATGCCATTGTAAAGATAAAAAACCTTAAGTTGAGCCATAAGTCAGGAACTGTCTGTAAAAATCTGAACTCATTTGTGCCTCCTGAACTAAGCACTATTGTTGTTCCTGTTTTACAGTTGAGGAAGCTGAGGCACAGTCAGGTTAAATAACATGCCCAAGGACATACACTAATAAATGGCCAAGTCAAAATTCACACCCAGGCAGGCCGCCTCCTGTGTCTCAGCTCTTAACCACCACTTCTTGCTGTATACAGTGAGACATTTAGAAGTAAAAGTCATAATGAATCCACACTTCGTCAAGCCTGAGTGACTTAGAAAATGTTAGTGCCATGGATAGATTAGAGGCATCAAATGAGAATATTAACTTGTGGGAAAGAGGATACATTTGATTTTCTATACATTTTCTTTAAAGTGACAAGGACACATATGAGTAGAATGTTCCATGGGAAATTAGAGTTATATAGGATAGAAACTTGGTAAAGACTTGAAAATTGGCAGATGAATAATAGCTGGAGTTTTGAGGGAAGATAAATTCAAAAGAATGATGATATGGTTTGGCTGTGTCCCCACCCAAATCTCGTCTTGAATTGTAGCTCCCACAATTCCCATGTGCAGTGAGAGGGACCAGGTAGAGATAATTGAATCATGGGGGCAGTTTCCTCCTTACTGTTCTCATAGTAGTGAATAAGTCTCATGAGAGCTGATGGTTTTATAAATGGGAGTTCCCCTGCACAAGCTCTCTTACCTGTCACCACGTAAGATGTGACTTCGCTCCTCATTTGCTTTCTGCCATGAGTGTGAGGCCTCACCAGCCATGTGGAACTGTGAGTCAATTAAACCTCTTTTCTTTATAAATTACCCAGTCTCAAGTATGTCTTTATTAGCAGCTTGAGAACAGACTAATACAAATGGCAAGTGTGAAGTTGAAGACTATGGAATTGCTAGTTCTTGGCTATTTTGACCAACAAAAATAGCGGTTTCATACGGATCAAGCAGGGCTCAAGATTGTGCTTCAGGGAAAAATGAGAGGTCAAGGTCAGGAGGGAGAGGGACTGCTTGGGAGACAGACATTAAACAGGGATTGGGGAAGATTTAGATCACACCCTTTTACATTATTCATTTTTAAATTACATTTTTGTTTATTTTTGAATAGGCAAGACCGACATATAGCTGATAATTCAAAAAGAGATTTTTATCCACCAGCGTTACCACCTGCAGACAACAGAATCCACTGTAGGGGTGAAGGGAATTTTTCTTCCCCCTGCTTCTGAAGGTTCAATAATTTGGGTCTGTAAAACACATGGACAATAGACAGATTAATAGGAGAAGAGGCATATAAATTTATTTACATGCAAATGCACAGAAGCCATACAAAATATGAGACTCAAAGAAGAGCCAGATGACTGAAGTTCTTATACCATATGGAAAGAAATAGGAGCTTGGGGCTCCTGGGGGTAGGTGGTAACAGGTTATGGGAGGGTGAAGGGAAGAAAGGCAAGTCAAGCAAAGCCTGTCTTACTATGCAGATGAAATCTCTCAGATAGCAGTCCTGAGAATAAAATAGATGGCAGCCTGTGGTAAAGGTTTCTCTGTCAGACCTTTAAAAGTATCAGGCTGGGCATGGTGGCTCACACCTGTAATCCCACTGCTTTGGGAGGCTGAGGTGGGAGGATTGCTTGAGGCCAGAGGTTCAAGACTAGCCTGGGCAACATAGCAAGACTCCATCTCTAAAACAATTAAAAGAAAATTAGCTGGGTTTGGTGCCATGTGCCTATAATCCAAGCTACTCAGGAGGCTGAGTTGGAAGGATGACTTGAGCCTAGGAGTTCAAGGTTGCAGGGAGCCATGATCATGCCCCTGCACTCTAGCCTGGGTGAGAAAGTGAGACCCTAACTAACATAAATAAATAAATAAACAAAAATAAAAGTGTCAGACCACCAGTCTCATTTTCCTGTGAGTTACTCTTTCCTAGATATGGATAAGAGAACCTCAGAGAAAGCCTGTGCCTACATCTCCTGTTTGCTTTACTAATGTAGATAGATGTAAATTTCTTTTACAGGAGGGTAGCTTTTTCAGAGCTATTCCCATCTGCAGCTTTTCTGAATAACCAACTTGAAATATGCCAAAGAAGTATATTTTGGGGTGGCATATTTTGGTTTCCCACACCACTCTAGCTAATTTAAGGAAGAGGGATTTGCTAGAAATGCATTAAAATGTTGAAAGGGCTACAGGAATAAGCTATAGGCTGGGATTATAGCAACAACTTTCCAGCTCACACCACAGAACTAGAATGGCAAGGGAAATGTGGCTGCCTCTGACTTCTGTACGAGGCTTCCTTCATCCTGGTCAGGAAACCACCCTCACCCTCACCAAGCCCTGAATCACACCACCTCTGCCACAGTCAAGAAGCTGTTGTTGCCACCCCTTCCGAAATATGCTATTTCCAATTGCCTCAGCTTCAACAAAATGGATGCCCAAATGCCCTGCCTGTTTCTTCACAGGTCATCTCTCAGCCTCACACTTGTGTCTGGTTGGCAGAGCCAAGTCCTGTGTGTGCAGCACATTGACAGGGGAAGCTGGGAAAGGTGTTTCCCAAGGCTGGGAAATATCTAAATGTGGAAAGGTGTTCAAAAATATGTGAGCAGGCCGGGCATGGTGGCTCATGCCTGTAATCCCAGCACTTTGGGAGGCCAAGGCGGGCAGATCACCTGAGGTTGGGAGTTCAAGACCAGCCTGGCCAACATGGAGAAACCCCATCTCTACTAAAAAATACAAAAATTAGCTGGGCGTGGTGGTGGGCACCTGTAATCTCAGCTACTCAGGAGGCTAAGGTAGGGAGAATTGCTTGAACCTGGGAGGTGGAGATTGCAGTGAGCTGAGATTGTGCCACTGCACTCCAGCCTGGGTGACAGAGCAAGACTTGGTCTCAAATAAAAAAAAAAAAAAGAAAGAAAGAAAAGAAAAAGAAAAATATGTAGCAGATCCAAGTGATAGATGTTCATAAAGAAATATGATTGAAAAATATTCTCAGCAAGGCACAGTGGCTCACACCTGTAATCCCAGCACTTTGGGAGGCCGAGGTGGGCAGATTACCTGAGGTCAGAAGTTCGAGACCAGCCTGATCAACATGGAGAAAACCCATCTCTAATAAAAATACAAAATTAGCTGGGAGTGGCAGTGCAAGGCTGTAATCCCAGCTACTCGGGGGGGCTTAGGTAGGAGAATCGCTTGAACCTGGGAGGCAGAGGTTGTGATCACGCCATTGCACTCCAGCCCGGGCAACAAGACCAAAACTCTGCCTCAAAAAAAAAAAAAAAAAGAAAAAGAAAGAAAAATATTCTCACCCTTTGTGGGAGATCATTTTAGAAATGGCTGCCAATGAATCATGCCTCCTTGTGTTACATGCCCGTGTGTAGTGCTTTCCCATAATGACTCTGAGTATGGTCATGTGACTTGCTTTGGCCAATGGGGCATGTGATGTAAGCAGAGGCTTGAAAAGTGCTTGTGTGGTGGGATATGCCCTCTAGGAATTCTACCTCCATGTAATGCCCCAGTCAACACCAGCCCTAACTACCAGAAATGCAAACAAGGCCATCTTGGAGCATTCAACACCAGGTGATATAGCAGGTGACTGAAACTGCATGAGTGACCCCAACTGCTCAGATGAAACTGGCCCAACTTGTTGACCCTCAACATTTTAAAATTAAACTTTTTATTTTGAGATAAATGTAGACAAATGTGCAGTTGTAAAAACTGACAGAGATCTTGTTTATTCTTTACCCAGTTTCCTTCAATGATATCATTATGCAAAACTGTAGTATAATATCTACAACAAGGATATTGCCGTTGATACTGACAGCTTTTATGCCAATTTCTCCATTTTGACTTGTACTTACGTGTGCATATTTAGTTCTATGCAATTTTGTCACACATGTGTAAGTTTATGTATCCACTATCATACAGAATAGTGATATCGGTGATTTTTACAGTTTCTCTATTTTTGAAGAACCAGCTTTTGGTTTCACTGATTTTCTTTTATTTTCTTTTTTATTCTTCTTATTTTTTTTTGAGACAGAGTCTCACACTGTCACCCAGGCTGGAGTATAGTGGTGCACATGTGGCTCACTGTAGCCTTGACCTCCTGAGGTCAAGTAATTCTCCCTCCTCCACCTCTTAAAGTGCTGAGATTACAGGTGTGAGCCACTTTGCCCTGTCTGATTTTCTGTATTGTTTTCTTTTTCTCACATTTGTTGACTTCTGCTCTTATTTTTATTATTTCCTACTTTCTGCTTACTTTGGATCTATTTTGTTCTTCTTTTTCTAATTTCTTGAACTAAGAACTTAAATTTGAATTTGTTTTCCTAATTTCTAATGCAAGCATTTAGTGTTATAAATTTCCCACTCAGCACTACTTAAGCTGCACCCTTCTTTAAAATGATGTATTTTTTCATTTTAATTCATTTCTGTGTGTCTCCCCTGCAACACTTTCAGACTTCACCTTTGACTCATGGGTTTAGAAGTTTGTTCATTTATTTAGAAGTGTGTTACTTAATTTCCAAGTGTTTGAAGACATTCCTGTTATATTCTGTTATTGATTTCTATTTTGATTTCATTATGATTGAAGAAAATCTCTGTATGATTTCAATTATTTTAAATTTATTGAGGTTTGTTTTGTCATTCAGGTTATTGTGTATCTTGCTGAATGCTTTCTGGAGGCTTGTACAGAATGTATGTTCTACTATTGCTGGATAGAATATTCTATAAATATCAGTTAAATCTTGTTGATTGATGGTGTTGTTCATTTCTTCTATATATTTGCTAATTTTATGTCAAGTAGTTATATTAATTGCTGAGAGCAGGGTGCTGAATTTCCCAAACTATAATTGTGGAGTTCTGTTGTTTGGTGCATATACATTTAAGATTGCTTTGTCAGATTGATTGTTTCATAATTGTGTAATATGTTTTCTTTGCTTTGAAGTTCATTTTATATGATATCAATATAGTCACCCCTGTTTTTTGTTTGTTTATTTATTTATTTATTTATTTAGAAATAGGGTCTCACTGTCACCCAGGCTGGATTGTGGTGGTGCAATTATAGCTCACTGTAGCCTTGAACTCCTGG
The DNA here is from genome assembly GCF_028858775.2 of Pan troglodytes. NCBI lineage: Eukaryota > Metazoa > Chordata > Mammalia > Primates > Hominidae > Pan > Pan troglodytes. The sequence goes on along the minus strand of NC_072419.2, from coordinate 12,440,446 downwards.
GCCCAAACAACCTTCCACCTCAGCCTCCCTAGTAGCTAGGACTAACAGGCTTGTGCCACTATGCTCAGCTAATTGAAAAAATATATTTTTTAAGAGATGGGGTCTGGCTATATTGCCCAGGCTAGTCTCAAACTCCTGGCCTCAAGCGATTCTCTCATCTTGGCCCCCCAAAGCACTGGGATTACAGGCACCACTACCACTTTTTTACAGTGAGCCACTACTCCCATTTTTTTACAATTAATGTTAGTGTAATATATATTTTTCCATTCCCTGAATTTAAACCTACCTGTTGTTATATTTGAAGTTAGTTTCTTTTAGACAGTGTATAGTAGGGCCATGGTTTTTTGTTTTTTGTGGGAGGGGAGAATTCTGACAATATCTGTACCGTAATTTGTGTATTTGGACTGTATACATTTAAAGTGATTAATGATATGTCAGGGCTTAAGTTTGCCATTTTAGCATTTCTTTAATCTGTATTTTTATTTGCCTTTCTAGGAGTTACTTGAACATTTTTGAGGGTGTCACCTTGGTGTTTTATTTATATGTGTTTGAATAAATCATTTTGTATAGTTTTTTTTAAGTTGTTGCTCTAGGTGTTAAAATATATACACATATTTTATTGCAGCATCCTATATTGACATTTTATCAGTCAGTGACATACTGAAACACTACTTCCATTTAGGTCCCTTTACCTGTGTGTATGGGAGGAAAAAATAAACTGACTGCTTTCTCCTACTCTACTCTCATACTCAACACACTACACACTTCTGTGATCAGATACGAGAATGTTTTTCCTTATACCAAGCAATTCTCCAGCAGACACCGAGTGTGCTAAAATTTAACTCAATTCTGACACTATTTACCTAGAGATAGCATCAGATCCCGCAGGTTAAGGCCCCAGTCACACAACACTGACCCCCACTTCAGACACCAATCTCATGCCCCACATTGTCACCTATACTTCTAGCTACGAATTGGGATTTCCAAAACCCTCTCTCTAGATTTGATAATTTGGCAGCATGGCTCACAGATCTCAAGGAAACACTTACATCTACTGGTTTATTATAAAGTATATGATAGACCAGGTGCGGTAGCTCACTCCTGTAAATCCCAGCACTTTGGGAGGCCGAGATGCGTGATCACTTGAGGTCAGGAGTTTGAGACTAGCCTGGCCAACAAGATGAAAAAAAATACAAAAATTAGCCAGGCATGGCGTTGCACGCCTGTAATCCCAGGTACTTGAGAGGCTGAGGCAGGACAATCGCTTGAACCTAGGAGGCGGAGGCTGCAGTGAGCTGGGATCATGCCACTGCACTCCAGCCTGGGTGACAGAGCGATACTCCATCTCAAAAAATAAAATAAAATAAAATAAAATTAAATTAAATTAAAGTATATGATAAAGAATACAGATCAACAGCCAGATAAGAGAATCATAGGGCGAAGTTTGTGGCAAGGGCTGCAGAGCTTCCCTGCCCGCTCTGGGTACATCATTTTCCTTGCCCCACCATGTGTTCAGCAGCCCAGAAACTCTCTGAACCCTGTAGTTCAGGGATTTTTATGGAAGCTTCATCATGTCTATATGATCTATTATTAACCCAGTCTCCAGCTCCCCTCCCCTTCCCAGAGAATGGGAGGTGGGGCTGAAAGTTTCAAGCTTCTACTTATGGCTTGGTCTTTCTGGTCACCAGCCTCCATCTAGGAATCCACCAAGAGTTGCCTCAATAGAACAAAAGACCCTCCCATCCCCCAGGAAACTCCATGATATTAGGAGCTCTGTGTCTGGACCTGGGCTTAAAGACCAAATATTACAGTGCACTCCAGCCTGGGCGACAGAGTGAGACTCCATCTAAAAAAAAAAAAAAAAAAAAAAAGACCAAATATTAGAACAAAAGATGCACTTGGCATGTCTTTTGCTCAGGACTTTACAATGGTTTTAGCAGCTCTGTGTGAGAAACTAGAGCCAGAGACAAATATGTATCTTTTATCACATCACGATATCGTAACCTGCCTCTCTTTTTAAGTATAATTACCTCAAGTATTTCCTCTGCATCTATTAAGCACCACAACAGATGTTGTATTTTTTGCCTCAGCTATCAAATACGAGTTAAGAAACTCATAAGGAGAAGAATAGTCTATTATATTTTCTTTTCTTTTTATCCCTTCTGTTGTTCTTTCTTTTCTGAACTTCCAGTCTTCTTTTGGCATTTCTTTTCTGTTTGGAGAGCTTCCTTTAGGCATTCTTTAAGGGTAGGACTGCTGGCCACACATTGTCTTATTTCTCCTTCATTCTTAAAATACAGTTTCACTGTATGTAGAATTCATGGTTGACAGTTCTTCTCTTTCAGCACTTGAAAAATGTTGAGCCACTTCATTCTGGCCTCCCTGGTTTCAGATGAAAAATCTGTTCTCATTCAAATTGGTATTTGCCTATAGATAATGCATTCCTCCTTGGTTGCTCTTAAGATTTTTTTCTTTCATCTTCAGAAGTTTAATTATAATGCGTTTTGGTGAGGATTTCTTTTGATCGGTCCTATTTCGGGTTCACTTAGCTTTGTGAATCTGTAGGTTTCTGTCTTTCACCAAATTTGGGAAGTTTTCAGCCCTTATGTTTTGAATACTTGTTTAGCCCTCAAATCTTTCTGGAGTCTTTCTGGGGCTCTGAATGTTAGGTCTTCTGTTATTGTCTCGTAGTTCCTTCCTTCCCTCCCATCCTCTACCTCATCCGTCTTCTCTCTGTTGATCAAATTGAATAAATTCAGTGGAATTGTCCTCAAGGTCAGTGACTTTATCTTTTGTCATCTCCACGCTACCGCTGAGCCCACCTGGTGAGTTTTTAAATTTTGTTGCTGCATGTTTCAATTCTGTGATTTCCATTTGATTCTTTTTGTAACTTCTATTTATTTGCTGAGGTTTTCTATTTTTTCATGTTTCAAAGGATTTTATAACTGCTTACTGAAACTACACTATGGGAGTTGCTTTAAAATCTTTGCAGATAGTTCCACCATCTGATTCATCTCACTATCAATGTCAGCTGATTGCCTTTTCTCGCTCCAGTTGTGATTTTCCTGGTTCTTGGTATGACAAGTCATTTTCAATTGTATCCTGGACATTTTGCACATTATGTTACGAGACTCTTGATTCTATATAAATCTTCTATTTTAGCAGGCAGCCACCCTGTTTAGGTTTATGGTGTCAGTTTTGCCTACTTTTGTGGGCTATAGTTTTAATGACAGTTGTGTTTTCTGAGCCTTCGCAGTGCTATTCTGGTCTGCTTTGCTCTTGGGGCTCCGCTTAAGCTCCTACTGGGTTGCTACATATGGTGCCTACAGAGGCAGAAGGCACTGCTCTAGGTTGACTGGTGTCATTATGTGGGTGTGGGGGATGCCCTAGATCGCCTTCTGCCTCTGCGTGAATGGCTGAAAGACACCAGACCTGCTGGCACTGCTTGTGCAAGTGAAGGAGCCTACCTGCTGTCACCTGGTGTGGAGCAGTAGTTGACCTGGCCTGCATGGGTTTCACTGTTACCACTAATACGGGCAGATTGAGCCCCCTTCTGCTGGTGGAGATGGGATGTGAAGTGGGTTGGCCCGTTTGGATTCTTCTGTTGCCACTGCTGCAGGGATACTGGCCTGCTGCTATCTGTGGCTGTGGAGTAGGGGAGTGGTTGGAAACTCATTTCTGCTGGTGCTAGTGCTGTGAGCAGATTGGGTCCACCACTGCCACTGGGTGTGGATCTCCTCACTGAGTTCTCCTTTCCTGGTCCCTTAGCCAGAGGGAGAAGACCCCTTCCCCCTTCCCCCTTCCCCCTTCTTCCCCCTTCCTCCTTCTTCTCCCTTCCCCCTTCTTCCCCCTTCCCCCTTCTTCTCCCTTCCCCCTTCTTCCCCCTTCCCCCTTCTTCTCCCTTCCCCCTTCTTCCCCCTTCCCCCTTCTTCTCCCTTCCCCCTTCTTCCCCCTTCCCCCTTCTTTCCCCTTCCCCCTTCTTCTCCCTTTCCCTTTCTTCCCCCTTCCCCCTTCTTCCCCCTTCCCCCTTCTTCCCCCTTCTTCCCCCTTCCCCCTTCTTCTCCGTTTCCCCTTCTTCCCCCTTCCCCCTTCTTCCCCCTTCCCCCTTCTTCCCCCTTCCCCCTTCTTCCCCCTTCCCCCTTCTTCCCCCTTCCCCCTTCTTCCCCCTTCCCCCTTCTTCTCCGTTTCCCCTTCTTCCCCCTTCCCCCTTCCCCCTTCCCCCTTCCCTTCCCTTCCCTTCCCTTCCCTTCCCTTCCCTCCCTTCCCTCTCTTTCTCTCTCCTATGCCTGTCTGTGGTTTCAGGCTGGCTGGTGTCCAGGATATATGGAAGATAAAGAAAATCCAGAAAACCAACTGTTGGGTTATTCTTCAAGTCCTGAGTCCCTAGTCCGTCCATCTTCTTTCTGCCATTCAGAGTCCTTTTATGATTGCTGAATTCTTTCCGTGGTACTTGGTTGTGTTTAACAAGAAGCCAGAAAAAGTAAGTCTATAACATCTTCTCCTGAAACTGGAAGTTGCCTCAGGATTTTTACCAAATGCTTGTTGGTTTAAGCCAGGGGTTCCCAACCTAGGTCTTCCAAATTCCAGCAGCTTCTTGTGTTTTGGTTGTGGGTCTAGAAGATGGTACCAAAGGGGAGAGGAAAAGCTGAACAGAAGTAAATCATGATTAAATCAAGTTTTTAAGAGTGCATGAATATGTGTGTGTGCACAATTTTCTTAAAATAATGAAGACCTTTAAATATATGGTGAAAAAGAGAGAGGAAAAAGGAGAGGGCTTGAAGATATGAGATAGTGGGAAAATAATGTGAAAATCAGGGCAGGGTTAGTCATTTTTGCATACCGGGATTCTAACTAGAGCAACTGACAATTGCGCACCTGACATCCTAATGGTCCTCATGCCTTCTAGAGAAAAATGTAACAATAATTAATCAGGATCCCAGGAGGAGCTTGTAAGGGCAACCAGAAAAGTCCCACAGTTTGAATACACATTAATTACATCCTGGTGAAATAATCTGTGCTTAAGGCATCTGACATTCAGCTGCAAATGCTGAAGGAAGAGGAGAAAATAACAAAGAGAGCAGGAATGCTAAACTGTGTGCCTTCGTCAGTGCACTGCCTACTGAGACAGCAGATGGAAAGGATTCACTTGGGAGGATTTGGAGAACTCTTGGTTCGGTTGCTGGTAAAACTGCTATCTCTGATGCACAGCTTTCGGGGATTTAAGAAAAAGGCAATGAGAGAATAAGGCCTTTGGGTGTTAAACAAGCAAACAGGCCTGGTCTGGTCCACAAGCATATTTGCAGAGAGAATCATCTATCCCAAAGGGGCCATCATTCAGATGGCCTTAATATGTTCTTTCTCTGACTGTGACCTTGCTCATGAGGACTGAGTTCTCAGATACACAGGGAGGGTGATTTTCCACTAGAGAAAGAAAGCAAAGTGAGAGAGAGCCATGTACTGTGAAGTGACCTGACAGAATGAGAATTGAGAGGGGAAAAGGAATAAACAAGTATTTTGAGACAAAATGCATATGCCTATAATCCCAGCACTGTGGGAGACCAAAGCAGGAAGATTACTTTTGAGACCAGGAGTTCAAGACCAGCCAAGGCAACAAAGCAGACCCTATCTCTCTCTCTATATATTAAAAAAAAAAAAAAAAATTAGCAGGGCATGGTAGCATGCACTTGTGGTCCCAGCTACTTGGGAGGCTGAGGCAGGAGGATTGCTTGGACCTGAGATCAAGGCTGTAGTGAGCTATGATCACGCCACTGCACTCCAGTCTGGGTAACAGAGTGAGACCTTGTCTCTAAATAAATAGTTTGAAAATTTCATACATAGAAAAGTGGAAAGAATAGTGAACCTTCATATACTCATCATCTGGATGTGATAACTTGTTAATATTTTGTCATATCTGCTTTATCTTGTTTCTGTTGAAATATATTTAAAGTAATTTACAGATGTTAAGATATTTTAGTTTAAATATTTCAATATATATTTCTAAGAAATAAGGATATTTTCTCACAAAACCACAATGCTTTTATCATATATTTATGATATCTTTCACTCTAAATTTTAAATTTGGCCAGGTGCAGTGGCTCAGACCTATAATCCCAACACTTGGGAGGCTGAGGCAGGAGAATCACTTGAGCCCAGGAGTTCAAGACCAGCCTGAGCAACACCGTGAGACCCTGATCTATTTTAAAAAATAAGTTTTAAATTTTTATGTAGTTAAAACTGTTAATCAGGCATGGTGGCTCACACTTGTGTAACCCCAGCACGTTGGGAGGCCAAGGCGGGTCGATCACCTGAGGTCAGGAGTTCAAAACCAGCCTGACCAATATGATGAAACCCTGTCTCTGCTTAAAAAAAAAAAAAAATGCAAAAATTAGCCAGATGTGGTGGTATGCGCCTGTAATCCCGGCTACTCAGGAGGCTGAAACAGGAGACTCAATTGAACCCGGGAGGCAGAAGTTGCGGTGAGCTGAGATCTTGCCACTGCACTCCAGCCTGGGCAGCAAGAGTGAAACTCTGTCTCAAAAAACAAAAAACTGTCAATCTTTTATTATTTCGCATTGCTATCGGTTTTAGGAAGGCCTTTCTCATGCAGGACTATAAAAACACTTAGGTATATTGTCATCTGTAACTCTTATAGTGTTATTTTTTACATTTAGATCCTTAATCCATCCGAAGTTTTTTCTCTGTGTATAATGTGAGGTAGGGATCTCACCATTTATTGGATATTTAGGTAATTCATCGTTTACCAGCACTTAAAAATGTTAGCCATAAATTTCCATAAATTTGAACACCTATCTTATTCTCTTGCTTAAAATCCTTAAATCACTTCACATTGTTCTTAGAATAAAATTCAAATTCCTTCCCTTGGCCTAAAAAACCATAGCCTGCTTCTGAAATTCATCTACCCCTCTGCCTCTGAGGGTTGTCCTCCAGCCACATGGGACTCCCTCTATCCAGACCCTTCAGCTCATCCCAGGCTGAGTTTGCACTAACTTTGCACATATTGTTCCCTCTGACTGGATGCTCCAGCCATTTTCTGCCTGGCCCTGTGACTCCTGCAGCTGAAAGCTCAAATGCCACTTCTTCAGAGTCTTCCTCACACCAGTCTGTCCAGAGTGGCCACCCCAGGCACTACTACATCATTCTTTATTATCCCAGGGTGCTTCTCACTATTTGAAATGGACTTGCTTTTGTCCATCACCCCTCACTAGCAGGAGATCTTCCAGGCCTGGTTCACTGCTGCGGCCCTAGCTGTAGTAGAGATTTGGTCGCAGTCCTGGGATGACTACATCTAATCTGTGCTTTCCCATAGATTACATAGCACAAGCCTATATAAATATTTACATTTTAAAAGTGGATTAAATGAACAAAATTAAATTTATAATAGTGCATGTGACATACAGGTAAGTAAAAAAGTATAAAAGTGGTGTACCCAAAAATGACTAAAGCTTGGAATTCAGTGGGATGAATTACTGAGTCAAAGATATCCTCTAGGCCAGGTGCAGTGGCTCACACCTGTAATCCTAGCACTTTGGGAGGCAGAGGCGGGTGGATCACCTGAGGTCGGGAGTTCGAGACCAGCCTGGCCAACATGGGGAAACCCCATCTCTACTAAAAATACAAAAAATCAGCTGGGCATGGTGGTGGGCCCCTGTAATCCCAGCTACTCAGGATGCTGAGGCAGGAAAATCACTTGAACCTGGGAGGTGGAGGTTGCAGTAAGCCAAGATTGCGCCACTGCACTCCAGCCTGGGCGACAGAACGAAACTCCATCTCAAAAAAAAAAAAAAAAAAAATCCTTTTATAATTTTGATAGAGGTTGCCATATTCTACTGAGAAAAGCTATAGCAATTTACATTCCCACTGAGAGTCAATCAGAGCATTTTTCTCTCAGCATCATGGCCAGCACTAGATTCCTTTTAACTTTTTACAGCCCTACAAAATGTAAGAATCAAGAAACAAACGCAAAAACAAAGAATATCTCATTGGTGTTCAAAGTTGTAGTTCCTTATGTTTGAGTGTAGTGGCACGTGATTTCATGATCATTTTACATATATATGTATATTCTGTATATATTCTTAACCACGTGTTCATGTCTTTTGTCAATGCTTCCATTCGGTTGTTTTTCTAATAATTTGTACAACTTGTTTCTTGAAAAAGTTCCTCTGCTAGACGTGTTCTAAGTATTTTTCCTAGTTCTGATCTTGCGTATGGCTATAGGCAGTTATTTTTATCAAATTTGTCCTTTATGATTTTTAGGTTTTGTGTCAGTCTTAGAAAAATCTTCCCTGTTCCAATATATCTATATATAGATATCTCTATTTAGGTATCCATATCACCTGTGTTTTATTCTAGCATTTTTGTTATTTTATTTTTTTATTTTGAGTCTTTAATCCATCTAATATTCATTTTGATATGAGAAATAAGATGGGGAATCCAGCCTTTTTCACTCTCCCTCCCCCAATGTGGGGAGCCAGTGACTAAGAGCAGTTGCTAAAACCTCCACCTTTCCCTTATGGGTTTGCAATGCCACCTTCGCCATATACTCAATTTCCATAGGCATTTATACCTATTTATGGACTGTACTCTTTTCTTTTGTCTATGCCTTTTTTGCTGCTTTAATTACTACAGAATTAAAAATGTTTTCACATTTGAGAAGGCTAGTTCCTTCTTTTAAATTTTTTGGCTATTCATGCATGTTTAGCTTTTTAAAAGAATTTGCATTGTGGCTGCAGGGTAAAGAGAGGCAAAGGTAGATATGGATTGACCAGATGGAAGTTTCTTGCAGTATTCCAGAAGAGCAATGGTGGGACACTAATGGGGTATGATGGATCACCTATCCCACTTGATGTGGTTTGGCTGTGCATCCACTCAAATCTCATCTTGAATTGTAGCTCCCATAATTCCCATGTGTCATGGGAGGAACCAGGTGGGAGGTAATTGAATCATGGGGGTGGGTCTTTCTCATGCTGTTCTCATGATAGTGTTAAATAAGTCTTGCAAGATCTGATGGCTTTATAAAGGGGAGTTCCTACACAAGCTCTCTTGCCTGCCGCCATGTAAGACGTGACTTTGCTTCTCATTTGTTTTCAGCCATGATTGTGAGGCCTCCTCAGCCATGTGGAATTGTGAGTCAATTAAACATCTTTCCTGCATAAATTACCCAGTCTTGGGTATGTCTTTATAAGCAGCATAAGAACAGATTAATACACCACTGAATTCCAAACCTTAGTCATTTTCAGGTATACCACTTTTATACATTTGGACATATATGTTACCTGCACTATTATTAATTTTTAAATTAATTCAGTCCAGTTTAAAATTTCAAATACTAATATTAGGCTTGTCCTATGCAATACATCTGAAAGCATGGACTAGATGTAGTAGTTCTATTTTTCTAACATATTAAACTGAATAGATTACCAATTAAAATAAACATTGTTTTTCCATGTAGTATCTAAAATTATTTGTGCTACTAGCAGTTTGAGAAACACTGGTCACAGCAAACTGTTCTCATCAGTTCTCTACTTAAAAGGGGGCCTGGGCTGGTGGGTAATATCTGTTGCTTGATCAGGATGCTGGCTACACAGGCAGGTTGTTTGTGAAAATCATCAAGGTGTTCACTTGTATGATATATGTATGTTTCTGTGTAATCATTATTATCCAATAAAAAGTTTTAAAAGCTTTAAAAAGTTTAAAAAGCTGGCCGGGCACAGTGGCTCACACATGTAATCCTAGCACTTTGGGAGGCTGATGTGGGAGGATTGCTTGAGGTCAAGAGTTCAAGATCAACCTGGCCAACACAGCAAGATCCCATCTCTATTTTTTCAAATAAATTATTTTAAAATAAAAAAGCATAGCTCTATTGTTTTGTGCTAATTACTGGTAATAAGATCTGTTACATGGGCCTTTACATAGGTTATGCAAAGAAATAGACTAATGAAATGAGTAATAGCACATGAATTTAAGACATCGGTAGGAGTTCTCTTCTTAAGGGTTCTGATGTTTCTGCGCTCTTAGTTCTGATGTCTCACAAAGACCTGAAAAGAGCCACAGATGATATCACAGGCCAGTCATAGCATGCATGAGATGGTATAATGTTGGTGAATTTATCTGTAGGGCAGAATTAGACAATAATGCCAAAGGCCAAAGCCTCAATATCCTTATCTGTTAGCCTTTATTAAAGATTCACAGAAATAAATGGAAAATGCCATCCTAACCTCACAGAGATCAAATTAAGCAGTGAGTTTGCAGGGAATCAAATATCTTGTATTGACCTGTCACAAACACTTATTCAGATGCAAGTAAACACATACCACACTCTTTTTAAACCTAAGGTGATTCTGACTTTGAGACTTCTAAATTCTCTACTTTTGGGCTATCCTCTCACTGGGCACTCTTGGCACACATATTAATAAAGGTTATGAAATGTTTGACACTAAAATCTCATTGCCAAATAGAAGCTGCTGCTTCCCAACATGAAGATTCAAATAACTCGTATTTTTTGTCCTTTTAAAAACAACATAAAATAATCCAGTTTCCTTCTGTGGGTAGCCATGGAGACTAACTGCAAACATTGCAGTGACTGAGTCATACTAAAAATGATAGCATTCTTCAAGGACATCTATTAATATGCCTCTCATTAAAAAAACAATAAAGCTAGCTACCTTAAAATTTAATTGTCAGGTTTTCAATTATAAGTCCCCCTGGCTTCACGATTATTTGGGGGCCAGTTGAATAGGAAACGCCCATGGAGAAAGAAGCAGATGATTGCTTGTCAGAGGAAAACCTGAAGTCTTGTTTTCTCCAGTGTCTCTCAAAGACCTGTTCATTTCCTATTTCTATCATTTGGGTCTCCTTCCAGGGGGTGCCTCTACACTTCAATTTGGAACACTGTTTCTTACACCTAATCTCCCCAGCACTGGAAGCCTGAGTGTGAGTGTGTCATTCCTAACCTTTAAAAGGCTTCTCTCTCCATCCAAGAGTCCCCGGGAGATCTTCCTGAGATGGCACACTCACTCTCAATGTATACTTTAAGGCTGACCCGTTTGCATAATCCGCTTTCTGGAAAGCTTTTGGAATCTTAGGCCAATTAAATTTCACCTCAAGTGTCTCAAAATCTAGTTGCTCAGGGCTGCCAGCTTCTTTTGTTGTTCCCCCCAACCCAAAGGCAATATAACCCTTTCTGCCAATGCAATTTGTTGAAAGCACTGCTGAGATAGGGATTAGCATGAGGCTTCCAATTGCAGCTTCAGAGATCCCGGTGCCAGGTGATGTAATTCTACCAACTGAGTCTCAAATGGGGGTTCAGGACACAACCCGCAGAGTGGAGCACCTGCCAGTGCAAACCTGCACTGGCTATTTAAAGAGCTCCCTGGTGAGGAAGGGCTCCTGCCTGGAGGACAGGGACAAGGTGGCCAAGAAGTCCTGCTCTGGGCAAGCCTTTGCAAATGGAGCTCAGGGTGTTGGAGGCAAGGACAGGGCAGGGGTGAGGGGCCAAGCGTTCACAAGGTGACAGAGGGTGCAGGCAGGCAGAATACAAGAGAAAGTAGGGCCCCACCTGGGCAAAGGATTATTTATTCTCTTCAAATACAACTTGACAAGGCCACGTGGCATCAGCCTAGCGTAGCATAATTGTGCTTACATATACTGTGGTGTGTGGCGCACATTTGTTACCTTCTCACCTTTCACATTTGCAATCTGATAAAAGACAAGAGATTTTAAAAAGAATTGTGAATTTTCGCTGTTATTTTAGATTGTCCAAATGTTCCTTCCACACCCAGTTAGTATAAAACATGGATTTCTAGCTTTGGAGAGGAGGCAAGGGTGTGATCGAGATGTGATATACTTTTCTAAACTGTATTTCAATCTTTATATTATTTTAGGACATGTATTCTCAATTACATGGTCTCAGTTTTACAACTTGATATAATTCCTTATACCTGATTCAGTGTAGAGCTTTGTATCCTTCTCAAACCTCATCTCACAGAAGCATGCTCTCTCAGGCTGAATTCTCCCAGAAGTAGACTCTGAGTCAAGGATTCAGATATAAGAGGTTTATTAAGGAAAGGCTCCCAGAGACACCAGTAAATAAATGGGAGGGTAGGGAAAGGGATTAAGCCCAGCAAGGGTGTGATTTCATGTAATGTCCCAGCCTCAGGCCGATCTAAAGGAAAGGGAGTGCTAGAGCATAAATTACTCCTCAGAGAATGTCCTTCCTTGAGGCAAGGGAGCTGGGCTTTTGACTCGTAGCCCAGTCAGTCAGTGGCCTTGGCCAACAGGACGGAGAACTCCCAGACCCTGCTGGCTCTCCATATGGGCTGACTGGCTCCAATACCAGGTCACAGGTGCCAGCCTTTAACCTCAAAGCACTTAATTGGGATTGGGCACACAGAGCTGGCCAGAGACCCTAGGGGATCTGGGTGGCCACCAACACTGCTGGTCATGGCGCAGCACCTCCATTACTACCCTGCACACCGCCCGGCACCAGTTACAGGTCTTTCATTACATTCTGCTGCAAGAGGAAATGAGTAATATCTTTTGACAGTCCTGGGTTTGGCTTTTCATCATCCAAAGATGTACTTCCTTCCTCCAGTGGGTAGAAGTGGGTGTCCCTGGAATGCCTCTGTAAGACGGAGCAGCCGTCCCGGTTGAAGATCACCCGGGCCATTTGAAAACTGCGGAGGGCATACTTTTGGCTCTCCTGGCCTCTTAGTTGAGTGATTTTCTGAGACAGGCACTTGCAGACAGATGCAGAGAGTGAGTTTGCAGAGCCTGGCTGCGGGTGGCCAAACATTTCATAGAACCTATCCAGGGACTTCCGGAGGCCATCGCCCTTGTCCTTCTCTGACTGGCCTTTCACAGCAGGGTCAAGCCAGAAGTTCTCAGAGGTCCAGGAGTTATTTTGTTCTGTATTTAAGTTACTGGTGTCTGCAAGACAAAACATATTCCAACACTCAAACACACAATCAAAAATATCAGACAGCAAGCCAAGAGCAGATGATGTCTATTTTCAGTTCAACATGCTTACTGTTCCTGAGTAACTGGCAATGGGAAATATCAGCTGATTTCAAAATCTGTTCTCACCATCCTGAGGTTATGCCACTTGCTTGCTCACAACGAGAACATATTACTTGTGTGGACCAAGGATTCTTAGCCCGATGTCCCTGTATAGAAATTCAGGGTGCCTGTGAACTTGGATGTAAAAAATATACATATATATTTATTTATTTTCACTAACCACAACCTGAAATTAAGCATTTCCTCCCACGATGAATGTAGGCAGCAAACCACAGTATTAATAGCAGTACCTGCAACTTTGTCACCAATAGATCTCAGCTGTTACAGGAAAAACTTGGGACTGTAGTACCCACCCCCAAACTGGCAAGGTGCTGAAAGACCAAAGAATAACTTGGACAAGTCCAGCTTGATGAGTAGTTGAGTTTATTAGGACTTATAACAGGGCACTCCTGGATGGCAGCAGGATAGCTCTAGAGATCCGTGCGTGTGCACGATGGGACTGTTTTCCTTGGTAGGTTCTCAGATTCTCTCCGGGATGTCTGGGTTCTCAAGGACACCTACTCCTCAGCTGGGCACCATGGCCTTGGCTCACTGCTCAGCCTTCAGGGTTCAAGCAGCAGACATACACTCTTAAGTCACCTGGTGGGGGACCCACTACACACTACAACAACTATTTTCATATCATATTATAGTATGTTGAAGGTGTTTTACATTTTTACGCTATCACTATGCTATGGACTGAATTGTGTCTGCAAAAAATTCACGTGTTGAAGCTGTAACCCCCAACATGACTACATTTGGAGAGAGGGCTTTTTAGGAGGTAATTAAAGTTAAATGAGGTCTATAGGTAGAATCCTAATCTGATAGGATTGATAACCTTATAAGAGGAGGAAGAGAAAAGGAGATCTCTTTTTTCTTTCTCTTTGCAAGCACTAAGGAAAAGCCATGTGAGCACACAGTGAGAAGGCGGCTGTCTACAAGCCAGGAAAGGAGCCCTCACCAGAAGCTGACCAGGCAGGCACCCTGCTCTTGGACCTCCACGCCTGACCCTGATATAAGCTTTTATAAATCACTAGCTTTGACATTTCCCTGCCCCTACGAACTCAATCAGTAGCTATAATAAACATATCTGTACTTGCCAGTGCTGAAGTAAGGTGCATGGTACAGTGGGTGGAGCTTTAGGAAAGGAGGTAGGATTTTGGTTTGGGCCCTAGTTTTGCTACTAGCTGGAAATGACATCTTGGACAAGTCATACAACCTTTCTGGGCTTCAACTTTCTCAACTTTAAAATGAGGGTTTTACTAAACAATCTCTCTTCTAGAATGTCTATGGTAATGTAAAGATCAGAGAAATAGATTATCCGGAAGTTATCAGCACATTCTAAAAGAATATGGACATGTGTTCTTTGAGTCACACGCAGGCCTACACATGGACAAGCATTCATCCATTCAACACATATTTATAGAAAGCTGATATTAAGGGAACTCATTACAAGTTGTTGAAGATAGACAGATGGATGCTGAAGATCATGTCCCTCATCTGAGGTACTTGGAATCTAAGTAGGAAGAAGAGACATCGTTACAGACTTTAAACAACTGAAATATAGTCACAGGATGTACATAGATATGAAATGATGTAGTGACATTAACTGGGACACTGTGGACTCAGTGGAAACATGCAGTGCCAGGGTAGCAGAATGAGTGCATGCTCCCTCTTCAGAGGAGGTGACCTGCAATCTTATTCTGAAAGGACCAGGCAATGGAGAAGCAGGGTTGATGAACAAAAGGCCAGTGGCAAGAAGAAATAGAAACTAAATGTCTCCTTGGCTGGTTCCAGTTCTCCTCCTCTGCCAACTGGCCTTTCTTCAGCAGCCTGAGACCCAGCCTGGAGGCTCAAGGAGAGAGAGAACTCAGAATGGCCAGGGGGCACCCAAAACAGAGAACACGCTTTGTAAAAAATTCGATAGCAGGGATGGTATTTCCACTACACTGGTTTCCAGAAAGCTTAAAGCTACGTCCCAGGCCCGTCTTTTTTTTTTTTAAAGAATAGTAAAGAAACTTTCCTTGACCTTGCTATGCCCAGAGCTTTTACCCAAGTTCTTCCCAAGAACACTATCACTGGACTGAAGCCTCCAGGATGGGTGGAAGGGGAGGGAGACAGATGCTGGTCTCTTTCTTGTTCTGATGGCATAGAAGCAGCAGGAGAGGAGTTCTTGGCCTGTACTCTTCAGAAGTGCCAGGTTTGTGAAAACCAAGGAAGGACTGAGCTACTGTCCCAGAATGAAGGAGGCTAAAACAGCCATGACAGCCAAATGCAAAAAAAAACTTTTTTTAAACTTCATCTTTTCATTGTAAAGCACATTACTGGGGCGACTGGAGAGCTGTGAATGGGGTCTGAGGATTAGAGGGTAGTAATGAATCACTGTTAATTTCTTGAGTTTGATGATTTTATTGTTCTAGAAGAGAATGTCCTTGTCTGTAGAAAAATCAGGATTGGTGGCCTGATTTTTTGTGAGCAAATCTCAAATAATTCATGAAAAAGGGCTCTTTGTTTTAAAAAATTGTTGTAAAAAAATTAAAACAAACCTCTGGGGAGATAGATGTAAAAACTTCCTTTGCTGGCCTACTTTAACATCAAGCAACCAAATAAGAAGCCTTAGCTTGGGTAATTGCCTAACAAATGATGTTGCTGTTAGAAAGCTGAAGGGAGAAGGTGAGGGAATGGGGTCCCGTGATGGCAGGATGAAGGGTCCCTTCCTACCTTCTTCCCCGCAGATGACCTTGTCCTGGGTAGGGGTTGGGGGGTGGTGGCTGGAAGACAGAAGCTGGGAAGGGCCAACGGGGTGGGTGGGAGAGAGCGGGGGATGCCCACCAACAACACTGGGAAAGTTGAACCCTCAAAACTGTCCACGTACAATAGAAAACGCCAAGCAACATGGCACGTACTTGGTAAGTAAATTGTCAATGTGCTTTGATATGCAGGATTTAAAATTTTCATCTGTGTTTCATTTAATTTAAAAATTTTGAAATCCAGTGTCCACAAAAGAGGCTAAAAGCTAGCTGTCTCCTATACTTTTCATGCACACGTCAGGCAGTCTGCCAGTCGTCTTCAGAGAAACAACCCTTCCCCTTCAGAAGACCAATGACATACGGGTTGAGTCATTTACTATGTCAGTTATTTTGAATGCTGCCTGCTGTCCATTTCAGTTTTTGATTTCCTTTTAAAATTTGCTTTACTACCAACTATAAAGCCTCCTCTCTAATCATAAGGCTGTTGTAGCTTTTGGATGTTACCATTTCTTTGCCAGCAAATGTAGCTAATTGCTTTTCCTTTCCTGATGTGTCCATGTGTGGAAAGAATGATGGTACTAGTCAGTTCGTGCTCAGTGATGCATCCTCCCAGTTACGTTCAAACTCCACCTTATTCTCTCTGTTGGTATATTCCAACCTTGTAGAGCTGTCAAAGGGGGATAGCAATGTCTTCAGGGAGAGTCTAGGGATGTTTTTGTGTCAGGGATTGCAAAGTGCTACTTGCATTTAGTGAGTGGGGTCAAGGATGTAAACATTCTACAGTGCACAGGACAAACAAAGAATGGTCCATCTCCCAAATACCAATAATGTCCCCCTGCCCCTCACCCCTCCCCTGGGTCAAAGGATGGATCTTGAAAGGAGTGGGAACTCAATGTCGACTCCCGCTGCACTGTAATATGTTGATTTGCCTTGAGCTCCCTAAGAGACTTTTGCTGTTGGTCCCCATTCCCTGCACAGCACCCTTCTTGCTGGTACCTATTCGAGTTACACATTTTCCCTTCTCAGACCTTGAGATGGCTTTTCTACCCCACAACAATGGTTGAGGGGAAAAACCATTGGCCCTAGTCCCTATGATTCTGGTATTATTTAAATTGAATGGAACTTCTCTTTTTATATGTTTTCCATCATGAATAGGATTTCTTTAGAAATTTACAAGAAGAAAAGGAGGAGGGCAGGGCTTGATATCACAATGCTTTTGCATGCATCCAATTGTTAAATTTTCTCTTTGCCAACAAGAAAAGAGATAACATATAGATACTTCAGATTCCTTTTGAGGTGAAGTCTTACTCTGTCACCCAAGCTGGAGTGCAGTGGCATGATCTCAACTCACTGCAGCCTCCACCTCCTGGGCTCAAATGATCCTCTCACCTCAGCCACCCGAGTAGCTGGGACCACAGGTGTGTGCCACCATGCCTGGCTAATTTTTTGTATTTTTGGTAGAGATGGGGTTTTGCCATGTTGGCCAGGCTGGTCTCGAACTCCTGGCCTCAAGTGATTTGCTCACCTTGGCCTTCCAAAGTGCTAGGATTATAGGCATGAGCCACCACGCTCAGCCTGATACTTGAGATTGTTATACACCTAAAAATATTTTTATATATTTAGGAGTTGTAGGTGCTTATTTGAATTCAGAAGACAGTCAACTGGCATGGAGCACTTGAGATTAATAGTTGTGTTCTGCAAGAGATGCCATTAGCCTTTAGAAACCCAGATATCTAATGAGGGATTCTTCCAGAGAACTTTCCATGGCTATTTCTGTGGTTCATAAATGCACAGCAGGGTTTCATCTCTGTGAAACATTTTTGCCTTCAACTGTAACAAGTTTCTACTAAATAGATTTCATATTTAGAATTCTGCCTTCTGCATGCATCTGAATCAATGGCCACCCACCCACCCTGCTTGATTGTCCAGAGTTTCTTTTACTAGCAATTGCTGATTAAGAGGACCTATGTCTGGTTTCAAGGATGTTACAAAGCTGAAAGAAATCTAAGGCTTTTTTTTTTTTTTTTTTGAGACGGAGTCTCACTCTGTCGCCCAGGCTGGAGTGCAGTGGCGCGATCTCGGCTCACTGCAACCTCTGCCTCCGGGGTTCAAGTGATTCTCCTGCCTCAGCCTCCTGGCTAGCTGGCACTACAGGCACCCGCCACCACGCCCGGCTAATTTTTTGTATTTTTAGTAGAGATGGGGTTTCACCGTGTTAGCCAGGATGGTCTTGATCTCCTGACCTCGTGATCCACCTGCCTTGGCCTCCCAAAGTGTTAGAATTACAGGCGTGAGCCAGGGCACCCGGTTTTTTTTTTAGACAGGGTTTTGCTCTGTTGCCCCCAGGTTGGAGTGCCATGGCGCAACACAGCTCACTGCCTGAGCCCACCTTCTGGGCTCAGGCGATCCTCCCACCTCAGTCCTGAGTAGCTGGGTCTACAGGTGCATGCCACCAGGTCCGGCTAACTTTTTTCTATTTTTTTGTAGAGACGGGGTTTCACCACGTTGCCCAGGCTGATCTCAAACTCCTTAGCTCAAGTAATCTGCCCGCCTCGGCCTCCCAAAGTGCTGGGATTATAGGTGTGAGACACAGCACCTGGCCAAGACTTAAGTTTTTAAAAATGAAAAAGTATCAGGATTTAAGGAAAGAAGGAGTATGTGGCTTATTAGGTTTCCTTCTATGCTGCTTGGATGGGAAGCTGTCCCTTTTTCAGGGCCCTGCATGGCACACTCCTAAGTTCCCAGGCCCCGCTTCCTTGGTTGGTCTGTTGGAGGCTCCCTGGGCTTGTGTGGCTCTAAAAATAGTCATGGGTCCCCTTTTAAACTAATGTTCATAATGGACTTATATGTTTAAAACATTTTAATTTGGCCGGGTGTAAGGCGGGTGGATCACCTGAGCTCAGGAGTTAGAGACCAGCCTGGCCAACATGGCGAAACCCCGTCTCTACTAAAAACACAAAAATTGGCTGGGCATGGTGGTGGGCACCTGCAGTCCCAGCTACTCGGGAGGCAGGAGAATCACTTGAACCCAGGAGGCAGAGGTTGCAGTGAGCCGAGATTGCACCACTGCACTCCAGCCTGGGCGACAGAGTGAGACTCCATTTCAACAAAACAAAACAAAACAAAATAGAAACAAAAACAAACAAACAAAACCTTTAATTTACAAATTAAATTGCAAATGGGAATATAAGATTTAGTTTAGACTTAGGTGAGTAGCAATACCAGTAAACTTAAATTACGTAACTTTTTGCAACCACAAATCCTGTAATATGCTGTACAGTAACAAGTGTTGGCATTATCAGTTGAACTGCAAATATAAAATGCTTCTTCCAATTAAAAAATAAAATTAAAAGAAAAATTTTTTTTAAGTCACAGGCATGAAAATGACAAGGTGAACCAGGGAGTAGTGGGGGATGTTCCGGTCATCAATGATCACTTATCAGCAACTCTTGATGCACTATTCATCTTATGACAGAAGTCAGACTTCAGAAGCCTCACCATGCCCTGGATAAGGTGCCTGCATGTGTGATACTATCATTTTTAGTATATGAGGGGCCATGGGCCATGGATCTGGGCTAGTCTGCATCTTCCTGCTCCACGCTTCACTTTTTTCTCCTTCATTCCTTTTTCTACCCCCTCACTACTGCCACCCATTCCATGCTCCATGGTGGAAAGGAGGAGGGAACAGAATCATTGGGTGAACAAGATTCAGTCCCACCTCCAGCCCAGCCCTATGGGCTGCATGAGAGTCTGACTAGCACCTACCACTCTGTCTGTTTCACTGCCTCCTTCATAAATCTGGCTTCTTTCCTGAGCCTTGAAACAAACTTCTCTTTAGAATCTTTGCACTTGCTGTTGCTCTGCCATCGAACATGCTTGCTCCACGTATCATGTCCTCTAGGTCTCTGCTCAGATGTTAATCAGTGAGGCCTTCTCAGTCAGAATGGGCCAGGTTATGCTGCCTAACAAGCAAGCCCCAAATATCCAGGGCATGAAACAGCAAAGGGTTAATTCTCATTACCCAGAGACCTGTGTCATACTACAAGTATACACATATACAAGTAGATCTGTTCATCCTCACCCTCACTCCAGAACCCAGACCAACAGAGCAGCTACTATCTCAACATTGCCTAGTGACTATAGCAGAGGAAAAAAGAGTATGGGGAAATCAGCAGTGACTGAGACAGCTCTATTACTTCTGTTCATATTTCACTGGCTAACGTGAAGTCATATGGCCAAGCCTGATTTCAAAAGGATGAGGATGAAAGAATATCCTGTAGGGAGAGGCAGAGAATATTGGTGAACAATAATTCAGTTTACCATACATTTCCTGGGCACACTATTTCAAATTGCATTTCTCATATTCACATCAGCCAAGAGTTAGAAGCAACCCAGCTATCAACAGATAAATGGATAAATAAAATGTGGTTGGCAGGCCAGGTGCGGCGGCTCATGTCTATAATCCCAGCACTTTGAGGGGCCAAGGAAAGTGGATCTCTTGAGCCCAGGAGTTCAAGACCAGCCTGGGCAACATGATGAAACCCTGTATCTACTAAAAATACAAAAATTAGCCAGGCGTGGTGACATGCACCTCTAGTCCCAGCTACTCGGGTGGCTGAGGCACAAGAATCTCTTGAACGCGGGAGGTGGAGGTTGCTGTGAGCCAAGATCATCCCACTGTACTCCAGTCTAGGTGACAGAGCAAGACTCTGTCTCAAAAATAAAACAAAATGTGTTAGTATGTGCACACAATGAAATATTATTCAGCCTTAAAAAGAAAGGACACTCTGACATGCTACAACATGAACGAACCCTGAGGACATTATGCTAAGTGAAATAAGTCAGCCACAATAGGAAAAATACTGTATGATTCCACTTAGATGAGGTACCTAAAGTGGTCAGATTTATAGAGACAGGGTTGGGTGCTATGGCTCACACCTGTAATCCCAGCACTTTAGGAGGCCAAGGCAGGAGGATCACTTGAAGCCAAGAGTTTGAGACCAACCTAGGCAACATAGCAAGATCCTGCCTCTACAAAAAAAAAATTAAAAATTTAGCCGGCCATGGTGGTTCATGCCTGTAGTCCCGGCTACTTGGGAGGCTGAGGTGGGAGGATCACTTGAGTCCAGGAGATCAAGGCAGCAATGGACTGTGATCACGCCACTGCCACTGGACTCCAGCCTGGGTGACTGCACAAGACCTGTCTCTTAAAAAAAAAAAAAAAAAAGAGTCATAGAGACAGAAAACAGAATGGTGGTTACCAGAAGCTGGGGAGAGGGGAAAAGGTGAAAATGCAGATTTAGTGTTTAATGGGTACAGAGTTTCAGTTTTACATGATGAATTCTGGAGACTGGTTGACAACAATACAAATGAACTTAATACTACAGAACTATATGCTTCAAAATGATTAAGACTTCATGTTATGTGCATTTTATCATAATTTTTAAAAATTACATTTCTGCCACTCCCCTGAGTCTTGGCTGTCGCTATCTCCCTTCCCTGCCTTATATTTCTTACAAAGCTAATATCTAAAGTCCCACTCATAGCTTGATTGCCTTTCTTGGGTTTCTGTGTTCTGCTAGTTTAGAAGCCTTAGTAACTTAAGGAGGAATGCTTCTACCAAGGAACACAATTTTATCACAGCAGAAGTGGAGGCTGGGCGCTGTGGCTCACACCTGTAATCCCAGAACTTTGGGAGGCCAACGCGGACAAATCACGTGAGTTCAGGAGTTTGAGACCAGCTTGGGCAACATGGCGAAACCCTGTCTCTACCAAAAAAAATACCAAAAAACATAAGGCCGGGTGCGGTGGCTCACGCCTGTAATCCTAGCACTTTGGGAGGCCGAGGTGGGCGGATCACTGGAAGTCAGGAGTTTGACACAAGCCTGACCAACATGGTGAAACCCCATCTGTACTAAAAATACAAAAATTAGCTGGGCATGGTAGAACATGCCTGTAATCTCAGCTTCTTGGGAGGCTGAGGCAGGAGAATTGCTTGAACCCGGGAGGTGGAGGTTGCAGTGAGCTGAGATCACACCATTGCACTCCAGCCTGGGCAACAAGAGCAAAACTCTGTCTAAAAAAAAAAAAAAGAAAAATTAGCTGAGCATGGCAGTGAATGCCTATAGTCCCAGCTACTCGGGAGGCTGAGGCAGGAAGATTGCTTGAGCCTAGGAGGCGGAGGCTGCAGTGAGCAGTGGCCACATCATGCACTCCAGCCTAGGCGACAGAGCCAGACCCTATCTCCAAAAAAAAAAAAAAGTAGAAGTGGAGACTCTGCTATTACGAACGGGCAAATAAAAGGTGGTTGCAGTGCTGGCTAGGGTGTTTATCAAAGATCACCCTGAGCAACAGAGGCAGGGGACATAGTCTAGGGAATCCCCAGGCAAACCTTCTGACACTAAGGGGCAGGTTAGTAGATGACAGCAGCCCAACCCTGGCCACACTACTGAGGGTATACTTACATCAGTAATAAAAGTTTGGATCACTCTGTCACCTAAACAACGCAATCAGTCAAAGTTTTAGATTAAGGAAAAAAGATAACCGTGGCCTTGTAACTATTTTCATAAAAGGTCTTGAATGAAAAACAACAAACCTAATATCACCTAAATACACACACACACACGATTTGTTTATTATTTATTTATTTATTTTTGAGATGGAGTCTCGCTCTGTCGCTCAGGCTGGAGTGCAGTGGTGCGATCTTGGCTCACTGCAAACTCCACCTCCCAGGTTCAAGCGATTCTCCTGCCTCAGCCTCCCGAGTAGCTGGGACTGCAGGCGTGCACCATCACACCCAGCTAATTTTTGTATTTTTAGTAGAGATGGGGTTTCGCCATGTTGGCCAGGCTGGTCTTGAACTCCTGACCTCAAGTGAGCCACCATGCCCGACCATTTGTTTATTTTCTATCTTCTCCCACTCAAGGATTTTTGTCTCTCTTGTTACCTGCTGTTTCCCCAGGGCCTAACACAGTGTCTGGCACATGGTAGATACCCAGTATATTTAAAAATTTGGATGTTTTTATTTGATGAGTTTTATTTTCATAGGCATAATAAACGTTTAATACACAATAGACCTCTTTCCTGTATGTTTAATAATTCCAGAGCCCAGGAACTTGGTACATTTGTGGAATGAATAAACAAATGAACAAAACAAAGGTAACCACTTCTGAATGAGAAACACAAGCAACAAAAGTTAAAAGTATGAGTAGCCAAACTCCTCTCTAGTCCCAACACACATAATACTTGGGGATATTTCCTAAAGACTGACATAGTTCAAGGATTTTTTAAAAAAAACTTTATAATAGCAATAAAAGTAAGGAAGTCTACACACTCTAATGAAAGTGATTTGAGGCCAGATGCAGTGGCTCATGCCTGTAATCCCAGCACTTTGGGAGGCTGAGGCAGGCGGATCACTTGAGGTCAGCAGTTAGAGACCAGCCTGGCCAACATGGCAAAACCCTGTCTCTACTAAAAATACAAAAGTTAGCCGGGAGTGGTGGCATATGCCTGTAATCCCAGCTACTCAGGAGGCTGAGGCAGGAGACTGTCTTGAACCCAGGAGGTGGAGGTTGCAGATCACACCACTGCACTTCAGCCTGGGTGACAGGGCAATACTCTGTCTCGAAAGAAAGAAAGACAGAGAGAGAGAGAGAAGGAAGGAAGGAAGGAAGGAAGGAGGGAAGGAAGGAAGGAAGGGAGGGAAAGGAAGGAAGGAAAGGAAGGTGATTTGAGCAACATAATGCATCTAGATCTGTACTGTCCAAGAAAGAAAAGAAAGAAAGAAAGAAAGGAAGAAAGGAAGGAAGAAAGAAAGGAAGAAAGAAAGAAAGAAAAGAAACGTGATTTGAGCAACATAATGAATCTAGTGCCTCTAGATCTGTACTGTCCAATACAGCAGTCAGCCACTAGCCATATGTAGCATTGGGCACTTGAAATGTAGCCAGTCTGAATGGATCCATAAGCAGAAAATCACACCAGACTTCAAAAACTTAGGATGAAAAAATAATATTGTATTAGTCCGTTCTTGTGTTGCTATAAATAAATACCTGAGATTGAGTAATTTATAAAGAGAAGAGGTTTAATTGGCTCATAGTTCTGCAGGCTGTACAAGCATGGTGCTGGCATCTGCTAGGCTTCTAAGGAGGCCTCGGGGAGCTTTTATTAACGGTGGAAGGTGAAGCTGGAGCAGGCATGTCACACAGCCAAAGTAGGAGCAAGAGAGAGAGTGGGGTGTGAGACGCTACACTCTTCAACAGCCAGGTCTCATGAGAACTCACTCACTATTTCAAGGACAGCACCAAGCCATGAGGGATCCACCCTCATGGCCCAAACACAATACTACTCAGGGATATTTCCTAAAGATGTTAATTAATTTAATTTTAATTAAATTAAAATTTAATTAAAAATTTAAAAATGCCCCCCCGCCACCAGGCCCCACCTTCCAACACTGGGGATTACATTTCAACATGAGATTTAGATGGGACAGACATCCAAATGATATCAAATATATATCTCAGTAATTTAAAAATATCAATTACATGTTAAAATGAAAATATGTTGGATATATTGAGTTAGATAAAACATATTATTAAAATTAATAGTTTAGGTTTTTATTTTTTCTTCTTTTTTGTTTTATGTTTTAAACTATAGCTACTAGAACATTTAAAATGACCTATGTAACTCACATAATATTTTTATTGGACAACGGCTGGTGTAGACTTCTCTTTTCTTTTTTTTTTTTAAGGAGACAGGGTCTCACTCTATTACCTAAGCTAGAGCACAGTGGCATGATCATAGCTCACTGTAGCCTCGAAGTCCTAGGTTCAAGGGATCCTCCCACCTCAGCCTCCTGAGTAGCTAGAACTGCAGGCATGCACCACCATGATGCCCGGCTAATATTTAAAAATTTTTTGTAGAGATGGGGTCTCACCATGTTGGTCAGGCTGGTCTCAAACTCCTGGGCTTAAGTGATCCTCTGGCCTCAGGCTCCCAAGTAGCTGAGATTACAAATATGAGCCACCATTCCTAGATAGACATTCTTTATAGTTGTGGTTTAAGAAAGCTTTGGTTCCAATAATCTTTCCTGAAGGTTTGTGTTGAAGCTCCCAGAGATCAGGTGGCATTCGGATGGCAGCCATGTTGATTTGTGCTGTGCTACAATGTCCCCCACTGTTAGAGAGCATGAGACGTCCATACTGGTTGGTCTGTGTGCTGTATTGTCCTCCTTGGCCAGCTGCCCCTGGAGACCACTCCTGCAAAGAAGCAAGGACCAGCCTTCCAAAGTGGCCCACTTGTCCCTCCCTTTCATACTCAATAATTATGGAGCATCGACCAGCCAATGCACAGGTTCAGCTCAGTGAAGGATGGCCAAGTTCCAGGAGGCAATGCAGAGTAAAGCCGGATGAGAAGTAAAGCTGGGACTGGGCGACAGGTGCGGTGGCTCATGCCTGTAATCCCAGCACTTTGGGAGGCCCAGGCAAGAAGATCGTGAGGTCAGGAGTTAGAAACCAGTCTGGCCAACATGGTGAAACCCTCGTCTCTACTAAAAATACAAAAATTAGTTGGGTGTGGTGGCACACACCTGTAATCCCAGCTACTCGGGAGGCTGAGGCAGGAGAATTGCTTGAACCCGGGAGGTGGAGGTTGCAGTGAGCCGAGATCACACCACTGCACTCCCACTTGGGCGACAGAGCAAGACTCCATCTCAAAAAAAAAAAAAAAAAAAAATTAAAACTAAAAAAAGCTGGGACTGGGAAGGCAAGTCATCCTCAGACAGACCAGGTCGAGGAAGAAAGTTACTTCAGGGAGGGGAAGCCCAGTGCTAGGTGCAGACATGAGAATGCCCAAGAGCCTAGTGAGAGGTGGTCTGGAAGGTGCAAAGAATCCTTACAAGACAGGAAGAAATGGGGTTAGGCTCTGGAGGGCGTGGGGGCTAGACTAAGAAGCCAGGTAAACACTTCTGCTAACCTTTCAACTTCAGGCATTCCTTTCCATAAACGTGTGCTCTTACTAGAGGGACTGGTACTCAATAGAGTGACTGGAAAGTTTGCCCAGGACAGTCCTGGTTTAGGCCTGTTGTCTCAGTTAATTATTATTATTATTATTATTATTATTATTATTATTGAGACGGGGTCTTGCTATGTTGCCCAGGCTGGTCTTGAATTCCTGGGCTCAAGTGATCCTCCTGCTCCGGCCTCCCAAACTGCTGAGATTACAGGCATAAGCCATCACCCTAGCCTCAGTGAATTATTAATGGCACCACTTTTCATTTTCTAGAGGGCCCTTGATCACACAATTCGTTACATGTATACATGTATTATGACACATTATGCAACCTGGTGCTGGAGGAGTGGGGCTGATATACCTGGGTTAACAGTGGAAAGTTCCTACCACACAGTTATGTCCCAGAGGGCTGAGATTTGATGCTGGAAATCATCCCAGTCCATGTTATAAACAATAAGTTGTCTACAGACTTTTGTTTTTGGCTAAACCTCCATGGATTTGTCCTATGACACTCCAAGCCAATCCTCCTTTCCTTTTCCCTGTTTTCACCACTGGCATTTCTCCCACTTCCTAGCTGTACAAACCTTTTGGTTACTGTCCAGCAAGTGAATTGGCCCTGATTCACTCTGAACCATCGGCACCTCGCTGGAGTTCTCTTTCTGGTTTAGTCTGGCTTTTCCCTGCTGCGTCGTAACACCAGGGTTGGAGTTCTAGGGCACCTTACATCCTATCTTATTAGTTACCTAAAATTAGTGACAGAAAAACAATAAGCTTAAGCTTCCTTTTTCCTAATAGCAACCCTGCCTTCCACGATTCATATATTTTAGAATTTGCAACTGTTCCTTTAAAGGACAAAACCACATCCTCACAAAGTGAGAGTGTGTGGATATCAAGATATTTAATACAAATTAACATTTCAAAGGGATGGATGGTTTGGTCAGGTGCTTTTGAAACCACAGTCTCTGTACTTGTTTATATCTGAAAGTTCAAACTGGATGAATCACCCAGAGGGCAAGTGGCATATGCTATCACCCTTCATCCTAATGACACACAGATGCCATGAGCAGAGGACGGGGTCCTCTTAAGAGGCCACCACGGAGGAATAAAATGAATGCCGGAAAAAAAACAAAGACAGGTGTGTTTAGTAAATAGTCCTGAAAGTAGGCGCCAGGGCAATTTAATAAGACCAATGTTCTGATTTGTAAGCAATCTTCTACTTTGGCATTTTATATTTTTCTTGAAAAATTAACAGAGAACTGTAACATCCAAGCTCACACCACCCCAAATTGGCAATGAACACATTGTCCTATTTGCTTCAAAACTTTCTTCTTATGAAACACTTAAAGCTGACTGTTTCTTCACAGATATTATAGGTTGGTGCAAAAGTAGTTGTGGTTTTGACATTGACCAAAAGCCCCTCCCCCACTTTTTAAAAATTAATCTTGGCTCATTGCAATCTCTGCCTCCCGGGTTCAAGTGATTCTTGTGCCTCAGCCACCCTAGTAGCTGGCATCCAGCTAATTTTTGTATTTTTAGTAGAGAGGGGGTTTTGCCATGTTGGCCAGGCTGTTCTCAAACTCCTGGCCTCAAGTGATCTGCCCGCCTCGGCCTCCCAAAGTGCTGGGATTACAGGCATGAGCCACCGTGCCCAGCCCTCAGCCCATTTTTGATACCATATAAATATATACACACATACACACACATATATATGTATCCATATGCAAGAGTGTTGCTTTGTGTGTGGTAGTCATTTTAACTTTCAATATGCAAAGTTTTGCATTTTGTTTTCAAAATACAAAGTTTTGCATGCTACTTTATGATGTTTTACTTTTAGCCATTGCTGATTATGTAAAACTGCTCTATAGTATTCTAATATAGGAACATGCTACATTATTTTTCATCCATTCTTTTCTGATAGACAGGTAGGCTGTATTTAATTTTCACTATCACAAATAAGGCCTCAGTGAGCCTCCTGATAAATACCGCCTTGTGCACATGTATCAGGAGACTTTCTCCAGAAATACATCCAAAAGGAGAATTATGGAATCGAAGGGAATGTGCATTTTCGACTTGACTAGATCCTGCCAAATTGCTCTCCAAAATGGTTGTAGAATAACAATCACACCCCCACCAGCAGTGTTTGGGTTTTCCTGTTTCTCCACATCTTTGCCAAATTCTGATACTGTCAGACACTAAAGTTGTATCTCCAATTTGGGTTTCCATTTCCCTGACAACTTCTATGGCGGAGCTGCTTTTCATACAGTTAGGGGCCACTTGTGTTTCCTTTTCTGTGAACTGCTTATTCATATTCTTGACCATTTTCCTACTTTTTTTCACTCTCTCTTTTTATCTTATTTCTTTTTAATGGCATACAAAATGAATTACACAGAAAACATTTTTGTCTGATTTCTCTGATTAATCTCACAATTAGATTATTTCCATCTCTTACATGGAAAGCGATAAAAAGAAGGTGAGGGTGAAACAAGGACCTCCGGAGAAGCCACAGGGTTTGTTTTTGTTTTCTCAAGCAAAACAACCCTCACGGCGTCGGCTTATCACTACCAAAGGTGATACTGGTTTTCTATTCTATTTAATAAAGAAGTCATGTACCAAGCTGGATCCAAGAGCAGGGAAAATATCCAGCTCTCCTGTGTCTTATTTTCCAGATAAGAAAATTGAGACCAAGACCAAGTCTCCAGGATCACTGGAAGAAGGGGTTGGCAGTTAGAACACAGAAAAGGTCTATCTGCTCATTAATTTTCTTCATTAATATGATCTTCATACCAAGATATGCAATAATTAACAACAAAGAAAAAAAAACCCTAATATGATCTTCATATGGCTATCATCTGACATCATTAGAACCAGTGCTGGTGATGATGGGCCGAGCAGGGGAGTTCGAGGGCTTCCCTAAAGGATTCAGATAATAAAAATTTAGGAACTACCGGCTCACAGCATAAAAATGATTAATAATCTCTGTCTTCTTTTCCATGAAACTGAGGCTTACCCCGAGGCTTGTTTTAAAACAGTGTGGTTTTGCATTTTGCAATAAAGAAATAACCAAGTTAAAGGATCGGAACCTAACACTTTATAGCTAGAAAAGCCATGGGGAATTATCTGGATCAACTCTCCCACTTTCTGGACCTTGCAGCTTCAGCTGGAATAAAGCTATGGTTCCCCCGATCCCGTCCACGTGTGGGGAACAGCTCTCAGGAGGCAAAGCTGTCAGACAAGAGAACCAGGGAGGCAATTTCCTTCAGGAGCCATTAGGAGCCAGGAGCTTCACTGAAACACTTAAAACAATCATTCAGGGATGTTTTTCCCCAGTGGTTTTTAAACTTTCATTTCACACAGGAGGTTTCAGCAGATTTGTTTCATATCCTTGCCTAGATGGTAAGCAGCACTTGTGAGTAGAAAGGAAAAGCAATTGAGTTGGATCTTGGTTGCTATGGCAACATTGCTATTTTGATTACGACTGTTTACTGCGGCCGAGTTACATTAAATGTGAGCAGCTAATTAAGATGATGCTTCAAACGTCAACCTTACGCGTAAGAAAAATATAAGCACTTTAAAAATGACACCAGAGGGTTGCTTGATACATACATATTCAGCAGAGAGATAATTCCCCGTTTCCTGGGGAAGCAGAAACCTGATCCTTTTTCCTTCAAGAGGAGATTGTGGGCCTCCCACAATCTGTCCAAATCAACAAGTCAATATTTGGTAGTTCTTAGATTTAAAGAGAAACAGAACAAGATTTCTATCAAAACAGAGCCAGTTTCAGTGTTGACATTTGTAATAAGCCTTTCCCAGAGAAGGTAACATCTGTAATAGATGAGGAAAGTCTGGCGTTTTTCCATATGCCATAGAAGTTTTGTTAGATGTGGATTTTTGTAAACAGATTTCATTCCATATCAAGTCGACATTAAGTATATCTATGAAGTCAGAGAATGGATTGTAAACAAACACACTAGAATGTACCGATACAGCCGAGCACTTCCCCTTTAAAGTAATCACCCCAAGGGCCGAGCTCTTATTTGTAAAATGACATCGCTGAGAACCTGTTGGAGCCCCTTAGGAGTCATCTTCACTCCCTCTGGAAGCTTCTTATGAATGTCCTCATTGGTGACAAATCTCCATCCTCTGGGGACAGAATCTCCTTTTTAGAAACTGTTAAGAGGCATGAGGAGTGAAATCTGTAAATAATGTAGGTGATCAAGCAGGATAACATGGCCTGGGGTGAAAAGCAAGGTTTGTCTACAAAAGAAAATTGATTTTCTTAGGTTACACATGCTGGTTCTCAAAGCAGTTTTCGCAAAGGTATTCTAACATCAGTTCTGTGCAATGCAGGCAACACAGTTTTACTTTCAAATATGTTACCTTGTAAGGTAGATTTAAGTTCTGGCCTTTGCAAAAGTTCATTGCCATAGATCAGAAATCTGGTTTTGTCCTAAGAGAAGAGATGTCTGTGAGCATGGACTTGGGAAGAAGCCTTGAGTTTGAGTCCTAGCAAGCCCTTTACTGGCTATGAGATCCTGGGCAAGTTACTTCACATCTCTGAATCTCCATGTCCTCATCTATAAGATGGGGATAATAACAGCTCCTACCTCACAGGACTCTTGTAAGGATTAAATGATTTATTAGCAGGAAGCCCAGCACATAGTAAGTGCTCAATAAATAAAAGATACTTTATAATTAGTACCTTAGTAACAAGAATAGTACCCACAGCAGAGTTGTTAGAGTATTAAGGTACTTGTTCTTTAACATCTGGGATTTTTCAAAGTGAATAGTGAATGCTTCTATTAATATATGTCTGGCCGGGCACGGTGGCTCATGCCTGTAAGCTCACCATTTTGGGAGGCCGAGGCAGGTGGATCACCTGAGGTCAGGAGTTTGAGACCAGCCTGGCCAACGTGGTGAAACCCCATCTCTACTAAAAATACAAAAAATATTAGCCAGGCATGGTGGTGTGCACCTGTAGTCCCAGCTACTCGGGAGGCTGAGGCACAAGAATCATTTGAACCCAGGAGGCGGAGGTTGCAGTGAACCGAGATTGCACTACTACACTCCAGCCTAGGCGACAGAGTGAGACTGTGTCTAAAAAAAAAAAAAAAAAAAAAAAAAAAAAAATATATATATATATATATATATATGTCTACTACACAGTGATAGATATTATATCAAAAGGAAACTCCAGAAAAACAAGCATTTATTTGTAACTGTAACTGGAAGGAACATCAGCCTTACCAATAGCTACTGCTCCATCCTGGCATTAGAGTTGAAGGGATGAATCATAGTGAACGTTACCCATCTCACAGCAGGAGGACTATGATTATACAGAGGTCCCTGGTGCACCCTCTGCAAAGTAAACATGATCCTAGTGTGGGCAGAAACAGCAGGTGCCTCAGTGTGTGGGAGTGTCAAACACAGAAGTCCAGGCTGGTAGAGCCCTCCAGCCATCCCCAAACACATCCCTCTAAGGGGGACCAGCACCAGGATGTGGGTGGGACTGAAATGACTCAACCTCCAGAGAGCCTGATGGTGGCAGTGGTTTTTGTAAGTTGATCACAGCTATAAATCAAGCAAAGAGCTTCAGGAAAAGTTTGAGTTAGTAAATACACTGAAGAAGAGAAACAGGCAGCATTAAAAATAAAACAAAAAATTGTGAAAATAGGCGGAGAAGATCTAGAGTTCACAGAATGACTGCTGGCTGAGTCAGAATCACAGCGCTGAATTAAACGGGCAAGACAAGAAGGAAACACCATGAGATCAGTTACAGGAGATCACTCTCAACACCCATGCCTCCCATTTACACTTGAATTTAAGGAGAGCAAAGCTTTGAGCCTTCTCTCCTGAAGCACATAACATTGGAGAACACAGAAAACTCAAAGAAACTGGAAAAAAGCCACAAAATCTAAAATTTGCGTGATACAACTTACGCAGAAAAGGAATATAGACAGAAGACAAGTGAAAACTGAGGCTAAGTGACAGAGAAAGCTGGGTTTGGGATGCATTTGTGTTGGGAAATTTTCTAACATGAGTTATTAAGGGCTAGAAGTGAGGAATACATGGAACTGAATTTCCACCTTCGCGAGGATACCTCTAGTGTGGTCACAGAAATAGTTACTTATTTTTGACAAAAGAATATGGTAGACAAGATATTCTGAAAATCCTTCCTGTTACCAAACATCTAAAACTGTTGGATAAAATATTTTTGAAAAATCTTTTAAAATGTTTGACTGAGCTGGTAACAAAGCAAGGAAAGCCTGTAGAGACCAAAAGCAAAGTGAGAATAGAAGTTCTCAGAGGTCTGCAAACCCTGAGCTGGTGTCTAGACCTAGCATGTCAGCTTCAACGTCCACACAGGGTTCAGGACACAAAGCCTAGGGCCGTGGCAAGGTGGGGGTGCTTAACAAGAAACCACCACATAAAGCTGAGAGCCCTGAAGTTACGCCACCAGAGAAAAAGTGAACTAGAGAACAAAATACGCCTTGTAAAAGGTTATAGTAAAACAAAACAAACAAAAACTTGTCTTGGCCTTGGCTCTGGGTAGAGAGAGAGAGAGAAAAAAGAAATATCTGCCCCAAGATTTAACCTGATAAAAGAAAATAAAAGGAAAAAAAAAAAAGAAAAAAACAGTTGATCATGAGCCAGAACTCACATGTGTTTGTGCTCAAATGGAAACTATTTTTGTGGTCTAAAAACCTCCAAGCCAGCTATTTATTTTAATATGGTTCCAGACTGACATGCCCTCATATGTCCAGTGAAAGCAAGTGTAAACCTTAGAGGGATGTACTTTCAACCAAACACCAAAAGAAACCGTCCACACAGAGTTCCATTGAACATGAGCTCAAAATGCACAGGGAAAAAACAAATCTACCTTTACCGAGTGGGAGTAAGCAAAGTGAGCCAGCAAACAAGGCCCATAGCGGCTTCAGATATTGGCGTTAACACAATCAGGATATAAGGCAAATATGCTTAATATGTTAAAGAAATAAAATGGGAAGTTGAAAGTTTGAGTTAGGAACAAGAGACTACAAAAAATGAACAGGTAAATGAGAAAAATAAACAAAAAGCACAATGAGAAAATGTTAAATTACAGAAAAAGAAAAAATATACTAATAGGTATTTATACCTCAGCAAATAGGTAAAACAAGACTAGAGTCCAGTGGAAAGATAATTAGAAAATAGAAATCAGAGTTGAAGATATTACTTACAATTTAGCATAGAGAGAGAGATAGAGAAAAAAATAAGAGATATGGAAGTCAAAGTGAGATGGTCCAACATGCATGTAATTGGAATTTCAGAAAGAGCTAACAGAGAGAACGAAGGAAAGGCAATGCACAATGAGACAACGAGTTAATGGGTGGGAATTTCTCAGAACTGATAAGGCACAAATCCTCAAATTTATTAATCACAATGTTCTGTAAGCAAGAAGGCAATGAAACAAGACCTTCAAAGTTCCAAGAAAATAATTACCAACTTAGGGACGTGCAGGCAATGGTGAAGGAGTTAAGACATCAGTCTCTTAACTGGCCAGATCGACCAAAATAATAAATGTCATACCCAGATTGCCCTTATATCCAAAGCTCATTTTCTAAAAGTGCTTGAAATAGACAATATTCATATCACTTAGGCTGATGTACAGAAATTTTATCTGAAGGTAGAGGAAGGAGCTACATACAATTTCAAGGTTTTCTATTCCTTTAGTGACACATCTATTTAATTCACCAAGGTAGTCCAGCTATCCTTGAAACAGTATTCCAATGCTAGACTCTGATCTCAAATCACACGTGATCATCTTAAAAGTATACAGTTCATCTCCACTCTATATTTTGTTTCTGAAAGTTTCATTCCATAATAAGCCAGTTATGCAAAATCATTCAACTTCAAAGTTGTTCTAGGTTGGTTTTATAAAAATTGTAAAGGCTATTAATGTTTTGTAGACAATGTTCTCTTTCTCCACAGTCAACTATTTCCATTTGCTTTTTAAGTAACTTTATCTTCCTAACTCAGCTCACGCGTGCTGCTCTAATAGCCTCTGCATTGCACTACTGAGTGTGCAGCCATTGGCCCACAGACAAAGATATCTACTCCAAACACTCTTTTGGAAAAAAGAGAAAATAATTATTTCTACCCTTTCATGATATTCACTCTTTGAAGAGATCATGAGAAAGAAGCTGTTTAAGCTTCAAGAAAGCAGTTAAATGTTCTTTTAGTCAATAAATTATGCCAATCGTAAGATAAACAGAGGCAGAAATTATGAGTCATGGAGTTATTACTGATAACATTTACTGCCTTATTAACATTTTAGAATTTTCTGTTATCTAAGGTTCTCCATAAATTTCATTTCACATATAAATGCATAAACCTAAAAAGGAATAGAAGGATGCTATGAAGAAGAAAAAGAAACGAAAAATAACCTAATTATACTGGTCATTCTGGATGACTAAATTTTTTTGACCTCTAAGTGGCAAAACCTCAAATGCATTTGAAGCTTTAGCTCCTAATGGGGCCCCCAAAACACCCATGCACACAATAAATCTTTCATGCAAATTTCTGTTTTTCTATATTTTGATCTAGGTAGTGGTTATGTGGGTATACACCCACATATATAAAAATTCACCAAACTGTAACACATAAGATTTATGTACTTTACTATATGTAAATGGTATTCCAATTAAAAATATATTTATGTATACATATGCATGTGCACACAAACACACACGCACACACACACTCGCTGTTTTCAGTAAGTTATGGATGTGGCATAGAAATTAAGTTTTTTCAAAAAGATTCCTAGATGGTTCTAATTGGTAACCACTATCCTAAGGCTACTGAAACATGCCTTGACAAGACATTCACTAAATATTTGTTTCAGTGAATGAATAAATGAATGAATGAATGAACGAAGAAACTAATAAATATCTTTTATTTATGGTTGTAGGTGTTCCATTGACTAAGGCCAGAACAAGCCCTAAGAATATTAAAAAAAAGAAATAGCAATCCAGATAATGTTCTAAGCACTTTAAATGCCTTACCTTATTACAACTCACAAAAGCCCTATTAGGTAAGTTGATTCTTCTGGGTTTTTAGTTACAACCAACATAAATCACTTTGGCTGCTTCAAGCAAAAAGACATATTAAGGAACACATAGTTGACATCATTGTTAGGAGAGCTGCAGAAACGGACTTTAGGCCTAGCTTTTAGGAATTACTTCTTAAACCATTCAGCAGAAATGAATGGCCAAAGGGGCTGCTGCCTTGATCACTATTAAGAACCTAAAGAATTAGGAAGCTGCTGGTTCAGATGTTGCTCCAAACTAACAATCTGGAAGCTTCCCAATAAAAACGCTGACTGTTAAATCAGGATGCTATCACTACAGCGACTAGTTCCAGAATGATGCTGCCTCTGCCACTATCCA
This sequence comes from Pan troglodytes, assembly GCF_028858775.2. Taxonomy (NCBI): domain Eukaryota; kingdom Metazoa; phylum Chordata; class Mammalia; order Primates; family Hominidae; genus Pan; species Pan troglodytes. The sequence continues at coordinate 12,405,195 of NC_072419.2, read as the reverse complement.
TACCAGCAAAAAATGAAGGTCCTATGCCCCATCTCTCATCCCACACAATCTAGGTCTGAATTCAAAGGTTTATGGAAATGCATTTAGTTAACAAACCCTGAACACTAGCTTCGAGGGATTCTGGAAATGGAAAGTTTCCATTCTCTGTCAGATGAAAAAAAAAATCAAGCTAAAAGGGGATTGGAATAGGTATTGAGTGGACTAATCAATAGATTCACAAATTATGAAACTGAGGCACAGAGATTAAGAAACTTGTTCAAAGGCATGCCTCTAGCTAGTTAGGTGGCAGAGCCAGGATTCAAACTCAAGAAGTATGGCTCCAAAGACTAATAAAGCATGCAAGAAAATAACAATATGGTGAACAGGCAAGCTCATGGGGATGAAGTCTCTAGTCATACATACTTTTGCTCATAAATAGCAACTTCTAATTTACTGTACTCAATTATCCTGCTATTACCTCTAGGAATTAAAAGTCTCACCGTTTCTCATCTTCAAAATGCAAACAGATGTCATTAATTTACTTGGGCATTTTATTCTGGTCTAGAAAGTGTTCTCAAGTATTGTGGGGGTGCAGGGACAACCTGAAAAAGGTTCTTCCACCAAACAGTGACTGGAGACATCCATTCCCAGGCTTCGATAACCACCTCCAACTGCCAGCTCCTCACATTAGTTCCATGGCACAAATGAAAAGAATACTTAAAAGTATCCTGAAGTTATTTTAGGAGTTTCTAATGGAACATCTTACTAATCCTACATCAACAAAGTTTGGGAAGCTATGTTGGATGCAACAGAATGACAGTTATTTAGCCTCTGCTTTGGAAAGCTGACCATTCTATAAGCTTTTATGGTCTAGGGAGCTTGAGACTAAAGCTTGCAGTGTATTTTCTGTTACCTGAACATGTACTTCCACACATCTGTGGTATACTTTGGTCTGCTTTTCTGTCTGTCTATCTGTCTGTCTATCATCTATCTATCTATCTATCTATCTATCTATCTATCTATCTATCTATCTTCTATCTTTCTATCTAATTTATCCATTCATCCATCTCTTCATTTATCCATTCATCTCTCTATGACCCAGATATAAGAATAAAAACATTAAACTGTATCCAAAATAAATATATCAGTATGTATAGGCTAAAGCTGGAGAGGAGTGAGAAGGGTCAGTTTCAAATCACAGGATAGAAATGTTGAATATTCCCCACAAAGGAGAATGTGTCAGCTATTTTTTAAAAGATTATAATTTTGAGCAGAAATCCTTCTAGGGGCAAAGAAAAGAGAAAATATTTCATTTGACATGACAAGTTATAAAACGCAAATCTGCCAGTTTTGGAAGGGTAAATATTTGCTGAAGATTAAGTACATGACAAAGGTACATCATTAAATCTAAAGAAATTAAAGAGCTCAATTTAATATCACATGCATCTACTCCATTTCTAATAAGCATACAACCTCAACTAGCATGAGCCACAGTCCAATCTATCTCCATGGTGTAGGAGGAAATGATAGATATCTTCAGCATGACTTCCAGCAATGTGAGTCTGAGTTAATTACTCCAGGAGCAAGTTAAAATGGATTTAGCTAAACACATGAGCCTGACAGGGACGTCAGCCACATGCTGGACAAAATTTAATATTAATCAAATGTACAGCAGACTATCAGTGACATGTACACAGAAGCAGGGCTGCTTAAAATTTATCTTTTATTTTTATTTATTTATTTATTTTTGAGACGGAGTCTCGCTCCGTCGCCCAGACTGGAGTGCGGTGGCGCCGTCTCAGTTCACTGCAACCTCTGCCTCGCTGCAACGTCCACCTCACAGACTCAAGCAATTCTCCCGCCTCAGCCTCCCGAGTAGCTGGGATTACAGGCGCCCGCCACCATGCCTGGCTAATTTTTGTAGTTTTAGTAGAGATGGGGTTTTGCTATGTTGGTCAGGCTGGTCTTGAACTCCTGACCTCAGGTGATCTGCCTGCCTCGGCCTCCCAAAGTGTTGGGATTACAGGCATGAGCCACTGCACCCTGCCAAAATTTATCTTTTAATTCATAACTAATTTTTATCTACATAATATATACTCATAGCTTTTAAAAGTCAGATGAGACTAAAAGTCTTACAATGAAAAAGAATAGTTTTCTATTCCTTCCATTCTCCTTTCCATTTCCCATAATCTACCACTCCAACTTACTATTCCTTTTGGCTTTTAAAATCTTTATATGTCTAATTAATATGCTCATATATGATAATGTATCAGTTTTAGACATTATGTGTTGACATTCTATTACAGCAGGTAAGAATATAAGTCTCAGGCACACACATGCACACAAACTCATATATGCACAGATACGCAGGTGCTTCCCTTGCCCCATTCTCTAAATATGCTCATATCCAATTTTTATTAGAGCAATATTCAGTGTTTATACTATTATAACTATACAAAGATTGATCACTACTAAATGTACTATGTTTCATTTACTGTACAATGTTATTGTTTCTGTGGTAAATAGGTATTTTTCTTCCATCTTTGCCTGCTTTGTTTTGTAACTACAGCTGATCCTTGAACAAGGTGGGTTTGAACTGTGCAGGTCCACTTATATGAGAATTCTTTTCAATAAATATATTGGAAAATGTTTTGGAGATTTGCAACAATTTGAAAAAACTTGCAGACAAATTGTGTAGCCTAAAAATATGAAAAAAAAAATAAGAAAAATTAGGTATGTCATGAATGTGTAAAATATATGTAGATACTAATCTATTCATGTTGTTAATCCACTGTTCATATGATCTGTAAGGCTTCTGGTCAACAGCAGGCTGTTAGTAGTTAAAGTTTTGGGGAGTCAGTGCAGCCATAAAAAGGAACGAGATCATGTCCTTTGCAGGGACATGGATAGAATTGGAAGCCACTATCCTCAGCAAACTAATGCAGGAACAGAAAACCAAACACCACATGTTCTCACTTATAAGTGGGAGCTGAATGATGAGAACACATGGGCACATGGAGGGGAACAACACACAGCGGGGCCTGTTGGAGGTGGGGGGTGTGTGGGGGGAGGGAGAACATCAGGAAGAACAGCTAATGGACGCTGGGCTTAACACCTAGGTGATGGGATGATGTGTGCCGCAAACCACCATGGCACACACTTACCTATGTAACAAACTTGCACATCCTGCACATGTAACCCTGAGCTTACAATAAAAGCGAAAGAAAAAAAAGGTTTTGGAGAGTCAAAAATTATTGCAGGTGGTGGACGGAGGGGAGGCCAATACTCCTAACCCCTCTGTTGTTCAAGAGTCAACTGTATCCTAATTTTACCCATACCCTCCAATAGCCTCTCAATACAAATTTCCACATGTAGCCTGTTGCGATAGCTCCTCAGGACCCCAGCCCTCCCGGAGAATCTTCTGTCCTATTGCTCCAGTTGGCCTGGCTGCCCTCCAGGCTTGCTCCATAGCTGCTGACCTGGGCCCCACTCAGTTCCACTCCTATATTTCTTGTATGATTTCTAGGATGCTTTCCTCTGCCCCATTGCCCCATTTTCCATTTTTTTGTTTGTTTTGTTTTGTTGCAGATTTCTCCTGCTCCATCCTTGTCTCTGTTTCTTTCAAGTTCTTTATTTATTAGTCTTGGTCTCTATATTTTGTAATAGGGGATTTCCTCAAATAGCTGGTGATTTTTGGCTGTGAGTTCAAATCTAAGGGTGAGGCATTAAAATGCTCATTGGAAGCTCTTGCTATGGGTAGGGCTTATGGTCTGGGGAGTTTCATATAGGATGACTGAACTGTTTTTCCAGAGAGGGATCCTCCCACGTCCTGACTGGCCAGTGACAAGTAAGGATGGTGTTTTAGACAGGAAGGTCCAGGAGGAGAAGGTGGCATTGAATCAGAGACATAAATGCAAGGAGGGAGCGGGCAATGCGAATATCCGGGGTAGGCAGATTCCAGGCAGAGGAAATGGCAAAGGCCATGAGATGGGAACAGCTTTGCAAGGATGAGAGGCCACTGTGGCTAGAGCCATGGGAGCAAGGGGGAGTGCAGGAAGGAGGACATGCACTTCTGGTATATGGAAACAACTTTCACAGAGACCTGGTCAGGGACATTAAAAAGCCAAATATTAAAATATTCCATGATATTGTGTAAAAATGAATTGGAATCATTTTTTACAGTATTTGACATCAGACATGGAAAATCACTACTGATTTGCCTTTGTTTGGTTAATCAGGCAGGCTAACAGTTTTGTGCAATTATCTACTCTGTTCAACACTGAAGATTCTGAAAAATAAAAAATTGGTATCTCATAAACATTTACACTAGAGACTTTCTGAATAAGATATAAATCTGTACACATGTCTCAGCTCAACCAAAGGAAGCAGCTCATGTTGTTGAAAAAAATCAAAAGCTTAAAAAAAAAAAAACCAGTTGTCAAGGCAACTAGAAAAAAAAATAGACAGAAAATAGTTTCTATCTCAACCACTGTTACATAGTGAAGCTGAATAACTCCTGGTCCTGCTTTGGAAGTTTTATTTAACCTCTGATCAGTCATGTTAGTAGATTGAGGCATGAATGGAGAATCCAGGGGCAACTTGCTAGCATAAAGCCCCTTAGGAAAAATGTGAGCTCTTTGGTTTACAGGTGAAGGCAGGAGAATGATTTTCTTTCTCTAACAATTTTTCTGCAACTTTTCCTGTATAACACAATTTTGCAGAGAATGTGAAGGCAGGAGAATGATTTTCTTTCTCTAACAATTTTTCTGCAACTTTTCCTGTATAACACAATTTTGCAGAGAATTTCCATTTATCAGCTAGATACCAAATGCTTATTGAGAGACCAGAAGGTCAAATAACTTGTTGGAGGATTTCCAGATCCTTCTCTTTGAATTTCTGTAATTTCAGAGAGTGACTCAGAGTTGACTTTAAAGGCCATCTGTGCTCCTCCACCAGCCCCCACTGCTGAAAGCCCTGGCACTCACATGCTGCCAAACATATTCTCAACTCTCTGCTTCCCAGTTTTCTTCACCTGGAGGACTCCACTGCTCCCTGGGGATGCTGTGCCCATCCCCTCCCCTAGGAAGCCTTCCCCAGTTCCCCAGGTAGAGCTGGCCAGCCCCCACCACAGCTTCTGCAGTGCTCAGTAGATGGTACTTGGCAGGTCTTACCTCCCTTTGAATATCTGTGTTTGTTTTCTTATGGCACGGGGACTTCCCAGAGGCAGGGACCCTGTTCTAGCTATGGTCTCCTGGCACAGTGTGATGGTAGATATTTTTTAGTGAATGAGAATGAATGAATTAGTGTGTATAGCCCTAGCTTTGAATGTGAAAGAACAATCCCAAATCACCATCAACACAACTAGCGGGAAGAATCTGGAAAGCTAGATAGTACAAAGGGGAGGCAAATGTGTCTGTTCCCAGCTCAACCCCTAGCCAGCAGTGTAGAGGTAGACTTCTCTTATTTCCCAAACTGTGTCTGCAGAATACCACCTATGTTCTCAGGGATGGTTGTGGGGGTTCCATGAAAAAAAAGGACTCCATTTTCTAATAAGTTTGAGAAGAGTAGCCTGCTATCATCTGAATGTGTTCCCCTATTCATATGTTGAAATCCCAACCTCCAAGGTGATAGTATTAAGACATAGGGCCATTGGGAGATGATTAGGTCATGAAGGAGGAGTCCTCATGAATGGAACTCATAAAGGAGACCCCAGAAAGCCCCCCTGCCCCTTCCACCATGTAAAGGCACAACTAGAAGGTGCCCTCTGTGAACCAGGAAGTGGTCTTCACCAGATGCTGAATCTGTTAGCACCTTGATCTTGGACTTCCCAGCCTCTAGAACTGTAAGAAATAATATTCTATTGCTTATAAGCCACATAATCTACAGTATTTTGTTATAGAAGCCCAAATAGACTAAGACACAGGGTGAAAAACATCAAACAGATCTTTACCAAAGACCTTTGCACAACAGTATCTAGCCCACAGAACTGTAAGAGGATGGGATGAGGCAATCCAGGCAAAGTGCTACTAAGCTTGATTAATACTAACTACTGTTTTCATTACCATTACTCTTCTCAAACATCTGTACTTCTGTAGATTGTTTTTTCACATTGAGGACAAGTACTTTTAATTAAAAAAACAAAAAAAGAATGCTACTTGACTCAGCTCAGTCAAATTAGAATGCAACCCAGCTGGATGAGTTTGTAGCATTTTTTGCCAATATTATTATATAAATAATCTCTTTCCTAAGTTCTTCTGCATAAAAGTCACACATGCTAATTTCTCTATTCAAAAAAATTAACTTGGAAAAGTTATATTTGAAGAGAAGGACTCACAGGATAGGAGAACCCACTCCTGGAGGCAGGAAGACTCTTCCATAAACCTTTCTCCTGGAGGCAGGGAGCTCTGTTCCCTGCTAAGTCCCGACACCCTCCCGGCCTCCAGGAGAAGGCTCAGACAGGAATGGTAGCTCCCGATCTGCTTTCCCCAAAATTGAGCACTGTTCACTGAAAATCAGCAGAACATAAATATCACATCTACAAAGTAGGCAGATATCTGGATCCTAAGGGTCACAAAGCTGAAGGGAATCAAATGTAAATACCACTTGAAGTTTCGCCTCCTCAATGCCAATGACGGAAGTATTATCTGAGATGAATGGGGTTCCAGAAGAGAGGGTTATAGGACCATTTTAGGTAACTGAATGTAGGCTAAGCGTTAGAGCAAATGGAAATGACAAAGATGTGAATCTAAATTATGTTTCTTTTCTCTTTTCTGGACAACTATTCCACCCCTCACCTGCCCCCTCTCTCTTTCTCTCTCTTTTTCTCCCTATCTCTGTCTAGACATGAATCCAAATTACGTTTCTTTTCTCTTTTCCAGAAAACTATTTTCTCTCTCTCTCTGTTTCTCCCTGTCTCTGTCTCTCTCTCTCTCTGTTTCTCCCTGTCTCTGTCTCTCTCTCTCTCCCTCTTCCTACAGGCAGCAGGACACTCAGTTAGATGGACTCTGTTCAGGACAGACAGTAATTTATAGCAACATAATTAAGCAGAGGCCTAGAGAGATAATGCAAATGTCACATTGCCCTCAACCAGGGCAGAGCGGAACAAACAAAACAATGTACCCATTAAGGTCTTTTAAAGGTCAGGAGAAACAGTCTGTCAGGGTTGCAGGAGTGATTTTTCTTCTCACCAATGGACAACCTCATTTAAATGAGTATTATTTCAACATTTCGGAAGTCCGAAATAATCTGTACACCAAACCCGAGTTGTGAGTTTACCTATATAATAAACCTGCACGTGTACCCCTCAACCTAAAATAAAAGTTAAGATATTAAAAAACGAATAAATATTTCAGGAGTCTAAAGCAAAACTGGGGACAAGCTCAGAGGAGTCTCGTGGAAAAAAAGTCAAAAAGGAGAGAAGCCGAGGAGTCTATTTTAGGACTGTTTTAGGAGTCTATTTTTAGGAGGAAAGAGCAAGAGTACTAGCACTGTACGGTGTATGCACCAGGAGCACAGCAGCCCGGGAGCTCCAGGTCAGGAGAAGGAGGACACATCAGCCATGCAACACTGGCCAGTCACCGCATAGTTCCAGAAATGTAAGCAACAGCACAGCCTTGCACAACTGCTCAGATACCCTCTACCTGGAAAAGCAAATCTTCTGTTATAATTCTCAGGAGAGGACCAGGATTAATGGGATTTTAAGGTCTAAAATATGTTGGATACCTGCTTTTTCCCCCATTTATTTATTTATTTATTTATTTATTTATTTATTATTTTGATTTCCAGCTTTTAAGTTCAGGGGTACACATGCAGGCTGAGCAGGTTTGTACGATCCCTGCTTTCAGGATGAGACTGAGGATGATTATATTAGTAGACTGCATGGTTTTACCCCGGAAGAATACTTTTTTTTCGTGATTTGGAGCATAATGTATATACTAGCCAAACTAATCTTAAAAAAGTAAGCGGTAGCTGGGTGTGATGACACATGCCTATAGTCCCAGCTATTCAGGAGACTGAGGCAGGTGGATCACTTGAGCCCAGGAGTTTGAGACCAACCCAGGCAACATAGCAAGATCCTGTCTCTAAAAAAGAAAATTAAATAAATAAAATTTAAGTGGTGAATAAGAGGAGCTGAGTTACAAATTATGGCTTACTATTTTCCAGCAAGACGTGAAAGCCCCGATCTTAATCCAAGTTACACCTTTGTATTTGGAGTAAAGAAAATCAAAGTGGCAACACGTGCAGTTCCACTCTGCCCGAGGAGCTTTTAACAATGTGGAGAAGTCTGTCTCCTGGATTCACTTCCATTATTCTCAAGAAATGAAGAGAGGCCCAGCGCAGAGGCTCATGCTTGTAATCCCAGCACTTTGGGAAGCCAAGGTGGGCAGATCACTTGAGGCCAGGAGTTTGAGACCAGCCTGGCCAACATGGTGAAACCCCATCTCTATTGAAAATACAAAAATTTGCTGGGCGCAGTGGTGCACGCTTGTAATCCCAGCTACCTGCGAGGCTGAGGTGGGAGGATCACTTGAAGCAGGTAGGCGGAGGTTGCCAAGACAGCTGCACAGCATTCCAGCTTGGGCAAAAGAGCAAGGCTCCGTTTCAAAGAAAGAAATGAAAAGAAAGGCTGGGGAACACGGGGCAGAGAGCATGAAAGCACATGTATTATAGGAAAAGCCAAAGAAGAAAAAAAAAATACAACAAAATAGTAAGAGCTTCCCTCTGTAGAAGGATTATGAGTGTTTACCTTTTTCTTCTTTGTGCTTTTTTCACATTTCCTAATCTTCTACAATGAACATGTAAACAAGAAAATTGAGAGCGAGAGAGAGAGAGATCAAAGGGATTCGGCAACTGAAATGGAGACAACTCCAGGGAAGCAACACAACTACTGTCACTTAAAAGCGAATCTTTGCTGCTGCCTCAGGTAGGGCTTCTGTTCATCTTCCTGTTTCTTCAAGGCCACAGTCCATCACTTGTCCAGTATTTATTAAATGTTTGCCAAATCTGGCCAGTCACCGCATGGTTCCAGAAATGTTAAGCAACAGCACAGCCTTTCATATCTCCTGAATGGAGATATGAAAGGTGGGCTGTTGGCTTCAACAAACTTGTGGTCAAGGAATATTCAAAAGAAATAAAATACCTAAAGTAGTATTAACCGCTAAACTATGCTCTTTTGGTGATGGCTGTAAATTAGAGCTTACAGAGAACAGAAGCTAGAGGTGCTATAAAGACTTCACTGAGCCAAGAAACCTGAGTTGACCCCCAAAGGAGGTGGGGAGTTGGATAAATGCTTATGGTTCTTCACAAAAAGCCCATGGCTAGGCTGAAGTATCTCAACAGTTTCTTTTGGTAGGTAATAAAGTTCTGCTTAAAGACAATTAAATACTTGTGTGACCTTTAACCTTGGATCACTGTCATTTTCAATGGTCTGCACTGCTGTGGTGTTCCTTTTCTCATAAGCCAGCACGAAGCACCCACCTAGAGGTGAAGCACAGAAGGATGGTGACCAACTCTTCCTTAAATTATTGCAATGCCTTATTTTCAAACTGATTTTTTTTTACTTTTTATTAAATTATAACGTGCGTATATCAAAGTGCCTAATGCATAATGTAGTCCCTAAAAAATTAAATAAATAAATAAAATTTAAACGGTAATAAGAGGAGCTGAGTTACAAATCATGGTATATAATATTCATGGTATACTAAATCATAAGCTCTATTAACTTTCACAAACTGAATATACCCAGTATAATCAGCACTGAGATCAAGAAACAGAACAGCACCAGAACCCCAGAAGGCCTCCTTTTGCCTCCTTTCAACTATTACCTTCTAAGACTTACCACCATTCTAACACCTACATTGCTTTTTTTTTTTTTTTTTAAGACGGAGTTTCACTCTTGTTGCCCAGGCTGGAGTGCAATGGCGCAATCTCGGCTCACTGCAACCTCTGCCTCCTGGGTTCAAGCAATTCTCCTGCCTCAGCCTCCCGAGTAGCTGAGATTACAAGCATGTGCCACTACGCCTGGATAATTTTGTATTTTTAGTAGAGACAGGGTTGGTCATGTTGGTCCATGTTGGTCAGGCTGGTCTAGAACTCCCGACCTTAGGTGATCTGCCCGCCTCAGCCTCCCAAAGTGCTGGGAGTACAGGCGTGAGCCACCGCACCTAGCCACATTGCTTTGTCTTTTATACTTTATATAAATGGAATCATGCAGTATGTACTCTCTGCTATCTGGCTTCTTTCACTCAACCTTATATGCATACAGTGACAGTTTGTTCATTTTCAATGATGAATAGTATTCCGTGATGTGAACACACTACCATTTATTTATCTGATAAAGGGCAGGTATAGAGTTTCTAGTTAGGGCCGTTATAATGAGTGTTGCTGTGACTTTTTCAGTGCATGTCTCTCCATGAACATACGGATGCATTTCTCTTAGGTACTTACCTGGGAGTAGAACTGTCTATGTATGCTCACTTTTGAAGATACTGCAAATAGGTATAACAGCTTATCTGAGAACTGAGGGCCCAGTTCTGCTTTTGCCTGCTTTTAGTCCTAATGATGGGGTTCTATACCAGATCTGTACCAAATCTGATCTTCTATCACCCAAGATTGAAAGACTCCCAAACCATTCTATTGCATCTACCTTAAAAATATTATCTTCACAGATATTGCCTGTGTTTTTTTTTCCTAAAGAAGAGGCTGTTAACCAAGAAGGGTAGAATAAATTATATTGTAGTTCAAGGCAAATTCTATTATAAAGGACAAGCTGCCTAGCAAAACACAACTTATAATTACATTTAACTTCAAAATAAATCAAATTATTCATACAAACCCAACCACTCACTGGTAAATTAATGAAAAACATGACAGTATTGAGCTTTGAATTGCTTCTATGCAAACCCCCAAACTTAAATTTAGGTTATTAAGGCCGAAAAGAGGCAATTAATTTGCAACAAATGCATCCGTAAAAACCTGTTACAACATGGCTGCGGAGTTAATCTTCTCTAAGTTTATAAAGACCATCTGCCCAATTTTTTTGCAGGTTTCCCTTTAGACAATCCTGTTTAGACAGTCCCTCCAGACTAATTGCTTTCTTGCTTTTTGAGGGGAGAGGGAGATTAGTATCTTTTTCCAATATCTCCAGTATATAAGCTTCATAAGAGCTCTGTTATCTCAAATGTTGAGTTTAATTTCCTTTCCAGAACATATTTGTCAGAAATGTTAAACCTCAAATAAAAAGATTCGTGAGTAATAGTAGGGCTTAAATAAATTAAGGCTTGTAGGCTATGTTGCTACTTTCTGTTTCCAAAAGATAATCTTTTTTCATGTTATTAAACATCATTTGTGACCTTTAAAAAGAACTCCCTGAACTCATTAATTAATAATAAAATCTGGCTGGGCATGATGGCTCACACCTGTAATCCCAGCACTTTGGGAGGCCAAGGCGGGCAGATAGATTGAGCCCAGGAGTTGAGACCAGCCTGGGCAACATAGTGAGACTCTGTCTCTACAAAAATAATTCAAAAAATGAGCCAGGCATGGTGGTACATGCCTGTAGTCTCGGCTACTCAGGAGGCTGAGGTGGGAGAATCACCTGAGCCTGGGGATGTTGAGGCTGCAGTGAGCCAACATTGCACCACTGTACTCCAGCCTGGGTAACAAAGAGAGATCCTATCTCAAAATAATAATAATGACAATAATAATAGAATCTGGCTAGACTATCACATTAGTGAAATGATATAAAATGACATAAAATCATGCCAATTTTCAATTTTAAGACCTGATAATGCCTATTACACATCTTCAAAATTACTAAATCGATTTGAAATGGTACAAACTACAATCAAATATATTTTACTTGGCACCATCAATTTAAGAAACTGCAAATCAGCACAATAAGGACAGTGAAATGAGAAGCAAAAGAATTGCAGAAAAAGAATAATTCCCCCAATATTACTATATTCCTTATGGTGACAGAAGGAAAAGGAAATTTGTTCTTCTTGGTACAAGACCTACTTCCATGCAAGTGGAAAGGGTGGCTGCTCTAATGATGGGGGAATGGAGTCATCAAGAAATGACTCCTTCCAGCAGCAGGAAATGGTTTGAGGGGCATGGAAAGGAACCTCATAGGCCCTTCCATGGCACCTAGAGTCCCCATTCTGCAGGCCTTTAAGGTTACGATATGTTATAATGTATTATGACCAACATATTTATTCATTCAACAAACAGCTATGAAAGACCTATCACCTACTACACACTGTTCTAAGGTCTAGAGACTCTGTGATGACTAGCACAGATATGGCCCCTGCCCTTATGGAGTTAAAGATCTAGAAGAGGAGGTAGAACCCAGGATAAATAATTATACAGATAAATTCTAATAAGTGACACAAAGGGTGTCCCCAGAGGAAATGACAGTGACTAAATCTAGATGTATGTTGGGGGGAGGCAAGTCAGGGAGTGACTTGGTTACATACAACATGCAATATAGTCAATCAGTGTTGAATATGCTGACTCTACTTTTTATAACTAACACCACCTTTAACCAAGTAAATGATATTCATCGTATCTTTGCATCAGTCATTTCAATGCAACTAATTTTTTGAGCACTTGTTTTTATTTCAACTACTTGGAGGTACCACAAAGGAATGCAGAGATGACCATGGTGTAGTTTCTATCCAAAAAGAGTGAATGATCTGGTCTATAGAGGAAGTGGTCCACAAATAACTGGCAAGACCACGGCATGAAGTGCACCCTAGTGAAGTACGCACTGTAATGAAGTACGTGTCGAATCAGCCGTAAGGGAAGCTAACCGGAGGCAAGGGAAATCTGCAGAGAGCAAGGGGATTCAGGCTGGATCCTAGGACTACATAGCATTTCTCCAGGCCTAGGAGGGAAAGGCACTCCTGGGAAAGGGAAGAGGTGTGAAAAGTTGAAAAGAAGTGCAAAGGTCATTGTGTATTTGGTGAGCAGGCTGCAGACTGGCAGAATGGCAGGGGAGGAGGGTATGGGGACAGAGATGGGGGGCCTGTGGGTGAAGGCAGGTGGGCCACACTGCGGGGGCCCATGACTCCAGGCTGAGTGGGGGCTGCAGACCGGGGGTGCCATAGGGCACTGTGCAGAGCTCTTCCACTTGACCTCTGGTCTATATCTGCTCTCCCCGTCTCCACCCTGCTCTGCCCTTGGGAGGCTGACTACGTGGACTATGGCTGATGGCTGCCCTTGCCCTCCAGCTTCGGGTTGGGAGCCAAGAGGAGGCCTGGCAGGAGGTGGAAGCAGGGAGGAGGCAAGGTTGGACTATTTACATCCTTGGATCCCTTCCTGGGCTGGCGGCATCCCTCCAGCAGGCCCACGGCTCGCATCAGACAGCCCCTCCACACAGCTGCTGCGAGCACGCACTCTCATGGTGGCGGGCCACGGGCTCTGTGCTTTCCCTGTGGGTGCCCACGCCCACTCATGCCTTTGTACATAAGCTCTTCATTAAGCTCTCCTCACTTTACCTGGTTGGACTGTTTTATCTCTTTTCCACCAGGACTTGAGCTGATACAGTCAAGCAGCAAGGAAATGGGGTGGGAGTGGGGGCTACTGAAGGCATTAGGGGCAAATGCAGAGAGGGAGGGTCTGGGAGAAAGAGGGGACTGGGGGATGGCAGGTGGTGATGTGGTGAAGGGGGGGATATGAGGGAGGGGCGATGACAGACTAGCCACAGACGACAGCACTTACGTGAAACCTATGTGTACCAGGCTCTCTTCCCCAGGCTTTCACAGAATTCATTTAACCCATGCAGATTCTGTATGAGGCATCCTATTTAACAGATGAGGACACTGAGGCACAGAGAGGCCAAGTGACTTGGTCAACATCCCAAACTAGTAAGTGGTGAAGTTCAGATTCAAACCCAGGAGAGTCCGGTATCAGAGTCATATTCTCAACTACTGCACTGAACTGACTACTCCGATTGAGGTCAAGGAGGACTTCAGAGCTGGAGATGTTGGGGGAGGCAAGGGACTGTGATGGCAACTCACAGGAAAGCCATCTGTGAGGACTGTCAAAGGAAAGCCACTTGGAGAAGATCTTGCTATCCTATACAAACTGCCTCAATGACAATGCATAATTTTTTTCTTTTTTTTTTTTGACAGTGCATAATTTTGTACAGGTATCAGAATGGCAGTAATCCTCAATGATTTGGATCCTTGCATTCAAACATATTACAATTAGCTCTGCTATAATAACTATGTTCCTAAGAACTTCACATTATAAAAAAATCATATAAATAGCTATTTCAATATGGGAAAAGGAGGGCTGTGGTTACAGAGTTGATAAAACTAGATAATTTTTTCCTACAGGATCTTCAACAACAAACAACTTAATTATATTTTGTTACCATCTGCAAATAATAAACAGCTTGATCGGACCAACAAAAGAGAAATAAAAGCAAAACCTGAACAGCACAGAAAAATAACCTGCAGTCGTATTCACACCCACTGATGGTAGAGAACAGTGCTTGATGCCAGCTGGCCTCCCACCACTCATACAGTACCTCCGTGTGGCCCTATACCCATGTGCAGCCCTTCCTTCCTGTGGGCCAAGGGGCTCTCCAGTGGCACTCACATCCCAACCCTGAGTGGTCCAGAAGATTCAAGCCCCACTCCCCATGTCGTCAGTTGCATAATACTCAGTTCTGAGAATGAAAACTTACACTGTCAGGAAAATATTGATCAATATCATTTAAGGTCTCTTGCAGCAGATAAGATCATAAAAACAACCATGCTCTGGAAAATAAGGAGTGGTTTATAAATGTAACAATAGCACAGCACACCCTATTACTTTTTTCTTTTAGAGGCAGGGTTCTGCTCTGTCACCCAGGCAGGAGCGCAATGGCACAATCATAGCTCACTACAGCCTTGATCTCCTGGGCTTAAGCCCAGCCTCCCACCTTGGCCTCCCAAAGCACCGGGATTACAGGCATGAGCCACTGTGCCGGCCTTGTTATTTTAAGTGGCATATCACCATCTTAACTCAGGTTGTCTTACAGCCACATGCCAACATGGCTATTAATGTCAGAAACTTCCAGAGCAATCACTTTCCTCTCTTTACGGAAAAAGACAGAAAGGGAAAATGCTCCCTAGTCAGACCTATGTATTTTTCATTTGCACTGCGGGCTGTTAAATGTGCTAGCTTAACCAAGACTGTAATGAGGACTCCATTAACCAGCTCTTAGAAACGTGGTCAGCCAGGAGCCTGCAGCCACCCAGTGGGCGTTCAATAACAGCTACCGACTGTATTGACTGGCCTCGACCTGATTCTGTTGTTTCTGAATAGCCTCATGCTGGGTCCCACATATGTAAAGACAGGATGAAACAGAATGGTCCATTTCTGAAGCTGTTCACTCTGCGGCAAAGGCAGGTTGCTGCGATTATATGCATGCTCATTTTTTATGTGCAAGAGAAGGCAGTCAGCCGACGACACTTGTTAATGAATGATGTTCCATGCCTTCATAGTCATAGAAACCAACAAAGGCTGAATCTATTTTGAATTATTTATTCTTTCAGGTTCCAACTGCTAATAAGGGAGTACATCTTCTCTTTGGGGTATAACAGGAGGGACTCAGTAAAGTAGTTTGAAAGGACATGGTTTAGCTAAGCCATCCTGTGGTTTTGAAAAGGAAGCTTCTAGTGACCATAGCAGTCAAAGTACGTACAGAAGTCACAAGAATTCATCCACAACTTTAGATCTGAAAAACAATCTAAATGTTAGGATTTGGAAAAAGCAGTATGAATTTTAGGATCTTCGAATAAAACTGGGAAGACACAAACTTCAATCCATGTTACAGAAAATTGGAGATTTTGTCATCAAATTGTTCCTTGGGTACATTTATTTCCCTTAAAAATGCAACCTTCATCTCCTGAAGTTGAGGTTGGGAGCCAGGTTTGTCCCAAAAAAAAAAAAAAAAAACAACAACAACAACAACAAAAACATAGCTCTTCAATGATCATAGAAGAGAAATAATAATTAATTATTCATCATTTTGCACAAATTTCCTGAGCAGCTACTGTATGCCAGGCTTATTCTAGGTGCTGGAGATACAGGAGTGAACAAGAGAGACAAGCTACTTGCTCTGTGGAGCTTATATTCCAGTGGTGAAACAGAAAATAAACAAATAAATAAGGAATTTAACCACAGGCAGTGATAAATGCCATAACGAACGATAAAATACAGGAAGGGGATAGAGAGCGAGGTGAATGGAGGCCCAGGGTTGGATGGGGAGGGCAAGAAGGCTTCTTGGAAGTCACATCTGAGCAGAGATCTGAAGAAAGTGAGGGAACAGGTCTTGCTGTAGTGGAAGAACATTCCAGACTAAGGGACCAGCAAGTGCAAAATCCCGGAGGTGGGAGTGAGCTTATGTGTGAAGACCAGAAAGAAGGCCAGTGCGGCTGGGAAGAGGTGGGAGAAGCAGTCACAGCCAGGCAGGGAGAAGCCAGATCCTGTGGGGCCCAGAGAGCTGATGGAGCAGCTTGGATTGTGTCCTAAGCGCACAGAAAGGTTTTAAGCAGGTGGAAGTGACATTCTGGTGCTGCTGCTGGAAAGGAGACCAAGGAGGGTAAGCATGGGACTGGAGCCCAGGTACGAGGCTACTGCAGGAGTTGTGGAAGATGGTGGCTGGGGTTTGGGTAGAATGGAGGAGGTGGTGAGACATTACTCTATTTGGAACACATTCTAGAGGTGGCCTATGGGGACAGATGCAGGCAGTGGAGGAAGCTTGCCCATGCAACCCAGGATGGCTTTGAATGCAGCCCAACACAACTGTGTAAACTTTCTTAGAACATTATGAGATTTTTGGCTGGGCGCGGTGGCTCATGCCTGTAATCCCAACAGTTTGGGAGGCTGAGGTGGGCAGATCACTTGAGGACAGGAGTTCGAGACCAGCCTGGCCAACATGGTGAAACCCTGTCTCTACTAAAAATACAAAAATTAACTGGGTGTGGTGGCGGGCACCTGTAATCCCAGCTACTAGGAAGGCTGAGGCAGGAAAATTGCTTGAACCCAGGAGGCAGAGGTTATAGTGAGCTGAGATCGCGTCATTACACTCCGGCCTGGTGACAACAGCAAAACTCCATCTCAAAAAAAAAAAAAAACAACAACAAAAAACAAGTCTATGCTAGACCAGGCACTATGACTCATGCCTTTGGGAAGCCGAGTCAGGTGGATCACTTGAGGTCAGGAGTTTGAGACCAACCTGGCCAACATGCCAAAATCCTGTCTCTACAAAAAAATACAAAAGGGACTGAAGGCAGAGGGGTGGAGGGAAGAGGCCTGAGGCCTGAGGTCAGTAAGAAGTGCCTTGAAGAGCCAGCAGAGGAGGATGAGAAACAGCAGCCAGTGAGGGCAGGAGGAGAAGCTGAGGGAGGGGTCCCAGGAGCCAAGGGAAGAACAGGCGTCCGGGAAGGGAGGGATCAACAGTGTAAAATGCTGCTGCTTGGTCAAATACAAAGGACTGGGAACTGACCACTGGATTTGGAAGGACAAAAGACACCACAGTTCCATAACAATAGCAGTGGTGGAGTATATATGGGGGTGGGGGGTGGGGTGGGGGAGGGAAGGCAAAAGTGTGACTGGAGTGGGTTGGAGAGAAGTCGGGAAGGTAAGAGGTGGAGAGAGTGAGTATAGACAAATAAGACACATCTTTCATAGCCTTCTGCTATAAAAAGGAACAGAGAAACAGGGCAGGACCTAAAGAGGAACCTGGGGTCATGGATTTTTTTTTTTTTAGATGGGAAATATTACATCATCTTTGTATGTAGCCAAGAATGAGCCAGTCAAGAGAGAAAGACTGATAATGCAGGAGTGAGGGGTTAACGGTGGGTGTGAAGTCCATGACTAGGAGAGAGGAGATGAAGATTAAGTGGAGGGGCTGGCCTTAAGCAGGGCATAAACAACTCACCCACTGTAACAGTCTTCTTGGTGGCTGCTCCCTGCTTCTCAGGTACGATAAGGAACCACACAATTTGTCTCACTGCTGGGACTTAGGGACACAAGCACACACACTCACACACATGCACACACAAAGCAACACAGCTCTGAGCACTCACTTTATTCATTTATTTATTTTTAATTAATTAATTTTTTTGAGATAGAGTCTCACTCTGTCGCCCGGGCTGGGGTGCAGTGGTGTGATCTTGGTTCACTGCAGCCTCCGCCTCCCAGGTTCAAGTGATTCTCCTGCCTCAGCCTCCCAAGTAGCTGGCACTACAGGCACCCGCCACCACGCCCGGCTAATTTTTTGTATTTTTAGTAGAGATGGGGTTTCATCGTGTTGGCTGGGCTGGTGTCAAACTCCTGACCTCAGGTGATCTGCCCGCCTTGGGCTCCCAAAGTGCTGGGATTACAGGCATGAGCCACCATGCCTGGCTTTGAGCACTTACTTTAAATCTCTCAAGAAAATTAAATTAAATGAACAACTGAAGCAGTAAATGTTAGTTCACCTGAGTCAACACAAAGAACTTTTAGTTAACAAACTTTGCCTGGCCAGTCGCCTATGAGGTAGCCAGCATCCAGGATGGCTCCTCACCTCCTGGCACTCACACCCTCAGGTGGTCCCCTTGCATGTGGTCCCAGGGTTGGTCTGTATGACTGTCGAGTGCAGCAGAGGTGATGGCCCATCACGTCTGAGATCAGATCATGAAAGACTCCAGGGCTTCTGTTTGGCTGTCTCCCTCTCTCACGACTCACTGTGGGGAAGCTGACTGCCACAGTTCAAGGACACTCAGCAGCCCTGGGAGAGGCCCATGTGGAGAAAAACTGAAAACTCCAGCCAAGCGTCCGGTGGCAGTCTTCTCTGAAGCAGCTCTTCCAGCTCCAGGGAAGGTTTCACTTGGCAGCCACCTCATGACAGACCCTGAGCCAGAACTACCCTATTAAGCCCCTCCTGGATTTCTGATCCTCAGAAACTCTGATATGATCGATGTTTGTTGTTTCAAACCATTGAGTTTTCCAGAAATCTGTTATTACTCCCAGCTGATAACTAAATTCCCTATCCCTCAATATCCAGTATACTATAATCAAGTTTTTTTGTTTTGTTTTGTTTTGAGATAGAGTCATTCTCTGTCACCCAGGCTGGAGTGCAGTGGTGTGATCTCAGCTCACTGCAACCTCCGCCTCCTGGTTCAAGCGATTCTCCTGCCTCAACCTCCTGAGTAGCTGGGATTATAGGTGCACACCACCACGCCCGGCTGATTTTTGTATTTTTAGTAGAAACGGGGTTTCACCATGTTGGCCAGTCTGGTCTCGAACTCCTGACCTCAGGTGATCCGCCCACCTCAGCCTCCCAAAGTGCTGGGATTATAGGCGTGAGCCACCACCACGCCCAGCCTTAATAAGTTTAAACAAACTATATTTTACAGGCTAAAAAAATGTTGGTCACAGACTTCCAGGCAATTTTTAAAGCCCCATGTTTAATATATTTGTCATTGATGGATCTGTAAATTTTTATTTTCTCAGTTGATTAAGCACAGATATTAAAAGATTTTCCACGGGACTAGAAGTTGCTGCCTTAACATCCAATACTTAAGCAAACCATAGATATCAAAGAAGGACTGGGAAGCTCTTTATTTTATGGGACTTTAGGGGAACTGCCTTCCCAGCAGGCTCTTCCTGAGCAGTCTGCTGGAAATTCTTTGTGTAGCTCTAAGACAGCCTAGATCTAGGACAATATATCAGGTTTTTAGGTAACAGCCTGGTTGGCTTTGTCATCCCTGGTCTCTTTCTCCAGAACACTGTAAATCAAAGGCCCAAGCTAAAGCTTGTACATCAAACCTAGAGACAAAAAGGAGAAAAGATCAAAGGAGACATAAATAAAACTTTTCCCTGTGAGACAGTATGGCAGCAGGCTAGGCCATCATTTAATATCAGTCTGAAATAATATTTTCCCTTCTTCACTTTGTGAACTTTGCCTGGTCTTTCACAACTATCCTTTTTTAAACCTTCTCATGTCAAACAACTCTCAGTTTGCCTGGTGAAAATGTCACTGTGGAAGAATTTCTTTTAATCTGAACATCTTGGAGGCTGGTTTCTTGGGTGTTCTATCACTGGGTGGTGAACTTCAAGAGGGCAGACACTGCCTTTAATTCACACTTCATCCCCAGGGGCTAGCACAGTGTCCAGCACATAGCAGCTGCTCATTGAATTTTTGCTGAATAAAGGCACTGAATTTGCTTTCCGTCTCTGAAGATCTACCAAATACTCTTTTGTATCCGTTGAGTATCCGTTGAGTGTTTATTGGCGTAGCATGGTGCAGGGAACCATCAGGGACATGAAGCTGAATGTGACATATATTTGAAGCATTTAATAAGACTGGCTGGGCATGGTGGCTCATGCCTATAACCCCAGCACTTTGGGAGGCTGAGGTGGGCGGATCACCTGAGGTCAGGAGACAAGCCTGGACAACCAACATGGTGAAACCTTGTCTCTACTAAAAATAGAAAAATCAGCCAGGCATGGTGGCGCACACCTGTAATCCCAGCTACTGGGGAGGCTGAGGCGGGATAATCGCTTGAACCCAGGAGATGGAGGTTGCAGTGAGCTGAGATCACAGCACTGCACGCCAGCCTGTCTGGGCGACAGAGCAAGACTCCTTCTAAAAACAAAACAAGAAACAAAAAAAAAAAAACACTGTCAAGTCCTCATTATGTATCCACCAGAACTCAGTAATTTTTTAGGCACAACACAAAGGTGTGGCTGTCTTAGCAAGTTACATGATGATTTTATTGTTGTTGTTTTTAAGAGACCAGGTCTCACGCTGTCATTCAGGCTGGAGTGCAGTTGCACCATCATGGCTCACTGCAGCCCTGGCTTCCTGGGCTCAAGCCATCCTCCTGCCTCAAACTCCCGAATAGCTAGGACTAAAGATGTACTCCACCATGCCTGGCTAATTTTTTTATTTTTTGTAGAAACAGGGTCTTGCTGTGTTGCCCAGGCTGGTCTCGAACTCCTGACCTCAAAGGATCCTCCTGTCTCAGCCTCCCAAAGTGTTGGGATTACAGATGTGAACCACCATGACTGGCCTACATGATGTTTTAATATGACAATAGCCAACATGACAATAGTCGGTGTTGTTCCTACAGTGCATGAAATCAGTAAGCATTCATTGAGTACTTCTTATGTGTGATGAAAGTGAAGCAATTACAAAGGCAAACATTACAGTTAATAAGCAAAGTTTGGAATGAGAAATAACAGATAAGGGTAAGAGTGTGGTCACACCAGATCAATCTGGTTCAACTTTTACGTAACAAAGTTGTGAGTTGTTTTTCAGTTGTCACGGACCCTCAGGTCTCATAACCTGAGCATGCCCAGATGAACCAAGCATGCAACCATGCTTAGTTCCACTAGGGGGAACCTAAGTGCTCAGACCGAGGAGTGGGACTGAATTAAGAAGTAGACACTGGCGGGGCACGGTGGCTCACACTTGTAATCCCAGCACTTTGGGAGGCCGAGGCGGGCAGATCACTTGAGGTCAGGGGTTCAAGACCAGCCTGGCCAACATGGAGAAACCTGTTTCTACTAAAAACACAAAAATCAGCTGGGTGTGATGGCACACACCTGTAGTCCCAGCTACTTGGGAGGCTGAGGCCCAAGAATCGCTTGAACCCAGGAGGCAGAGGTTGCAGTGAGCTGAGATCATGCCACTGCACTCCAGCCTGGACAATGGAGCAAGACTCCATCTCAACAAAACAAAACAAAACAGAAGTGGACACTGCATGGCAGGATCCAGGATCCAATCAGATTGAGCCCTGGAGTCACCCCATGGTGGATTCCAGTCAGATCATGACCCCCAACATCATCACCTTATTGTAAGATCCAATCAATCACCTCATTCCAAGATCAATCCAGTCACCTCATTCACGCCTCATTACCATATGCTTATAAACCTCAACCCAGGCCCCCATTTGGGGAGACAAATTTGAGCATTTCCTCCTATCTCCTTGCAAGGACCAAGAGTTCCTGGATCATATGACCTACCTACCAACCAACCCAGTATGTGATTCCAACCCTCTTATTTCTTGGCAACTCTGCATTATTTAACCTATAAAATGGGTACAGGATCCCTGCCTTTACTTACTACAGAAAAATGTTACAAGACAAATCTAAGTAAACAGCCTCTGGCAATGGCAGAGTTAACTATACCAAATTTGCCCTTCTGCTATAAATGGCTATAAAACTGGACAAAATGGCCTGGTGCAGTGGCTCACGCCTGTAATCCCAGTATTTTGGGAGGCTGTGGCGGGTGGATCACTTAAGGTCAGGTGTTCTAGAGCAGCCTGGCCAACATGGTGAAACCCCATCTCTACTAAAAATACAAAACTTAGCCAGGCGTGGTGGCAGGTGTCTGTAATCCCAGCTACTTGGGAGGCTGAGGCAGGAGAATCGCTTGAACCTGGGAGGCAGAGGTTGCAGTGAGCTGAGGAAATTGCACCACTGCACTGCAGCCTGGGTGACAGAGTGAGACCCTATCTCAAAAAAAAAAAAAAAAAAAAAAAAGAAGAAGAAAAAGAAAAAGTAATTTTGGAAATAAAGAACTTACTTGAAAGGATGTTAGCAATTTTACCTCAAAAGTTAAAATCTAGCTGAAAGTAGACAAGTCATTCATCTTTTTCAACTTTGGAATTATGTAAAAGAATTAATTCAATTCTATAGGGACTGTGCTCAGAAGAATTTTAAATTCTAGAACATTTAACAAAAAATATACAGATATTCCTAAATAAGCCACCACTGAGTGGTCAATATTTTTCTTTAAGATTCTTGGGTCCTATAAGACAATTTCACAGATGAAGCTTACTTTTGCCAGTGTGAGTAAATATTTAACACTTTCAAAGATGCTTCCTGGATTGATACTCAGGCAGCCATAAAGGAAAAGCAGTAATAATAGGTGTTTTGAGGGGCCGGGCGCGGTGGCTCATGCCTATAATCCCAGCATTTTGGGAGGCCAAGGTGGGTGGATCGCTTGAGCTCAGGAGTTCAAGACCAGCCTTGGCAACATGGAGAAACCCCATCTCTACAAAAAAATACAAAAATTAGCCGGGCATGGTGGCACACACCTATAGTCCCAGCTACTCTGGAGGCTGAGGTAGGAGAATCGCTTGAACCAGGGAGGCGGCGTTTGCAGTGAGCTGAGACTGTGCCACTGCACTCCAGCGTGGGAGACAGAGTGAGACCCTGTCTCAAAAAAAAAAAAAAAAAAAAAAGAAAGAAAAGGAAAAAGGTGTTTAAGAAAAGCAGGCTTGTGTCTTAGTTTAAAAGCCACTTAATTCAGTTTTTTGTTTGTTTCATTTTTGCTCTATAAATGGAGGAAACAGTGCCATAAGTATGTTACTATTTCTCTTGCTCTTTTCCAATATTTGCATTTTCTCCTCTTCCACAGAAAGGTAATAGAAGAGGCACTTCATCAGAGAATTAAGTTTACAAGCAAAAGAAAAATGTATTAATTTACTCCTTTAGTACCAAAATTCTTCCAGACTCTACACACACATTGCCTTATCAGAGAAACCTATTCAGGCCATCATATTTTAAACACACCCTTCATCTCTAACACTGCTTTCCTTTCTTCACAGCAGCAGCTGTTACAGATTTCTTTTAGTGTCTATATACCCCTTCTGCCCCTTCCAACCATGATCCTAAGAACTAAAATTATTTATTTATTTAGAGACATAGTCTTGCTCTGTCACCCAAGCTGGAGTGCAGTGGCACAATCTCGGCTCACTGCACCTCCACCTCCTGGGTTCAAACAATTCTCCTGCCTCAGCCTCCCAAGTAGCTGGGACTACAGGCACGTGCCACCACGCCTCGCTATTTTTTTTGTATTTTTAGTAGAGACAAGGTTTCACCATGTTGGTCAGGCTGGTTTTGAACTCCTTAGCTCAGGTGATCCGCCTGCCTCGGCCTCCCCAAATGCTGGGATTACAGACGTGAGCCACAGCACCCAGCCAAAGAACTAGAATTTAAAAAGCCCTTTAAAGACCAGGCATGGTGACTCACGCCTGTAATCCCAGCACTTTGGGAGGCCGAGGCGAGTGGATCACTTGAGCCCAGAAGTTTGAGAGCAGCCGGGGCAACATGGTGAAACCCCATCTCTACTAAAAATAGAAAAAAATAGCCAGGCATGGTGGCACACACCTGTGGTCCCAGGTACTCAGGAGGCTGAGGTAGGAGTGTCACCTGAGCCTGGGAGGTTGAGGCTGTGGTAAGCCACGATTATATCACTGCACTCCAGCCTGGGTGAGAGAGTGAGACCCCGTCTCAACAAAAAAATAAAAATAAAAATAAAAAGCCCCTTAAAGAAAGGCAGAGCCTTTGTCTATTTTGTTCACTGTGTATCCCCAACCCTAGGAACAGGGTCTGCAGCATAGTAGATACACAATAAGCATTTCGCTAATGACTGAAGGGACAACATTCACAACCTTGTAAGAAGCTAGCCATCAGGGTTCAGGTAAACAATCTAACATAATACGGAGAAACAGAAAAGAACTCTGCATTTGGTGAGGCATAATACCTGGTGAAAGTAATACACATGACAAAGCTACTTCCCATTCATGATGATTTATTTTATAAAGCAAAGACACAATTGTACTGAGCTCCTGAGGACTTCTGGCTCTGTTGTCTTACAAGAGGCCACTCGTTCACTTGTTCAAACATTGTCGGAATTTTTAGAAATGGAAAGGACTCTAAAGTTTCATATATCAAAACCTCTAAGTGTCTGTTATTAATAATAGTTCTTACCATCTTCCAGTTGCCTGTTAAGCACTGAGCACAGTAATCAGTGCATTTACACTAGATACATAAAAGTTTTCCAAGCAGTGGCCTATGGACTCATGCTAGGCCATGATGAAACCCTTACTAGTCCATGGATACGTGAGAAAAAAACACTAGGGACTACAGAAAACTGATCTTTATTTTGGGATTAGGTCCCTCTTTCATTTTGAATGTTAAAATATCCTTTCTTTTATGAAATGCTAATAGATTTGTGGAGATAGTGGTATAGGTTGTTTTTAAGATTTTTGCTTGGCAAAATAAAAGGTCGGGTCCTCAAAAAAAAAAAGAAAAAAAAAAGAAAAAGAAAAAGAAGTTCCTAGACTAGAACTCACAGATACATATTATCCCACTTACCCTTCATAGCAATCCTATGAACTAAGTATTAGTAATCCCCATTTTACAGATGAGAAAATTAAGGCTTAAGAGAAAGTAACTCGCCTTGGGTTATACAGCCGGCAGTGGTGGAGATGGGATTTAGTGCAGGTGTTCAAATTCATTTTTTTTTTTTCAGAGACACGGTTTCACATTGTTGCCCAGGCTGGAGTGCAGTGGCATGGTCATGGCTCACTGCAGCCTCGACCTCCTGGGCTCAAGTGCTCCTCCCACCTCAGTCTCCCAAATCGTTGGGACCAAAGGTGTGCACCACCACACCTGGCTAATTTTTAAATTTTTTTGTA
Source organism: Pan troglodytes (assembly GCF_028858775.2). Classification (NCBI taxonomy): domain Eukaryota; kingdom Metazoa; phylum Chordata; class Mammalia; order Primates; family Hominidae; genus Pan; species Pan troglodytes. The sequence continues at coordinate 12,379,741 of NC_072419.2, read as the reverse complement.
GAGACACAGTCTCACTATGTTCCCCAGGCTGGTCTTGAACTCCTGGGCTCAAGCAATCCTCCCTCCTTGGTCTCCCAAAGCGCTGGTTTTACAGGCGTGAGCCACCATGCCCAGCCTCAAGTCTCCAGCTTGAAAACACATTTTTTTTGTCTACCATTCTACTGCCAGAAGAGACCAGTCTGGTCCTAATACACTTAATGTCAGAGATACATTATTTAGAGAACTGGAAGAGAAGGGAATTAAAAAGCTGTCCTTTTTAATTAAAACTCCTGAGGTTTGTGTCTATTTTGTGAGATTTCACCTTTCTGGGGGCATATGTTTTCTAATCTGATAAGTAAAGTTTCCACTCTCAGTTGCTGGCTGTGGCTCTCCTGTCCTATGACTTGGCAAGATCACAGAAGGAAGGTGCTCTCTCCAAGAATTAAGGGAGTCCTGGAAACATCTGTCTTGGAACTGTCACTTATGGAGTCATATGACCTGGGACATCTCTCTGAGCTGTGGTTTCTGGTATGTAATTTGGAGAGAATAAGCCTTTTCCTGCCTGGCTGCAGGATTACTATATGGATCAAATACTTGGCATCGATCAGCCCTCAGTAAATGTCTGATCAAAAGTAGATGTATGAATGAACTAATGCTATATATTACTGTTGCTGGAAAATGAAGTGTCTTATGTGATATATTATTATTAGGTCATCAGCACTTCTCAGCATTGGATGATCATACAGGACGATCTTAAAGCCAGGACATCTGCAGAGTTAACAAAAGATTATATAACAGAATTATCTTTTTTTTTTTTTTTTGAGACAGAGTCTCGCTCTGGAGTGCAGTGGCATGACATCTGCTCACTGTAACCTCCACCTCCTGGGTTCAAGCGATTCTCCTGCCTCAGCCACCCAAGTAGCTGGGATGTAGTTACAGGCATGCACCACCATGCCTGGCTAACCTTTGTATTTTTTGTGGAGACATGGTTTCACCACATTGGCCAGTCTGGTCTCAAAACTCTTGATCTCAAGTGATCTGCTTACCTCAGCCTCCCAAAGTGCTGGGATTATAGGCGTGAGCCATCATGCCAGGCCTACAGAAATACGTCTATTCGTAGGGGAAATAGAAAGAATCAATGGAACACCTGTATGTACCTACTGTTCATCCTTATCCCACTTAAAAAATATATGTGCAATGGCAGAGTAATGGAATATTTTAAGACTTAGAAAGACTCTAGGCAACTTAGGCAAATGCTCTCATTTCACAAAAGATAATTAAATGACTCGGAAGGTCCCATAGCTAATTAGAGGCAATAATGAGATTAGAACACCTATCTCCTAATTGCCACCTAGCCTAATGCTAAGATCACTCTACCACAGTATCAGTCCCCTTAGTTACTCGATGTCTAAGGTGGTCCATTATTGAACAATACAATTTTTTTTTTTTTCCAAGACAGAGTCTTGCTTTGTCACCCAGGCTGGAGTGCAGTGGCACGATCTTGGCTCACTGCAACCTCCACCACCCGGGTTCAAGCAGTTCTCCTCCCTCAGCCTCCCAAGTAGCTGCGATTACAGGCATGCAGCATCACGCCTGGCTAATTTTTGTATTTTTAGTAGAGATGGGGTTTCACCATGTTGGCCAGGCTGGTCTCGAACTCCTGACTTCATGATCTGCCTGCCTCGGCCTCCCAAAGTGCTGGGATTACAGGCGTGAGCCACGGTGCCTGGCCGAACAATCCAATTTTTGACAAAGGTGTAGTATGTGATAAACTAGATATGCCAGAAAACTGAAATAACAATGAGACCTCAGTATGTGACATCACTGTGTACAGCAGGGTTTCATACCCTCAGCGCTATCAGGCTAGATAATTCTTTGTTGGGTGGGGGAACTATTCTGTGCATTGCAGGATATTTAGAAGTATCCCTGGCCTCTCCCGACTATATGCCAGTAGCATCCTATGGCTTTAACAACCAAAAATGTCTCCAGACTCCACCAAATGTCCCCTGGTGGTGGCAGCACGGGGCAATGGCCACTGGTTGAGAACCAATGGTGTAGAGGAAATATTTAAGTTGTCTGTACAACTGAGGAAGGATGGATGCAGTTGTACAGTGTGGGGTAAGAGTGGTTAGAAGATAATTCATCCAGCTAGAGCTGGAGCTGCTGAGCTTTGACTGTATTGGTTGTTTTTGGTGGCAGAGTGACAATAACCTCTGGAGCAAGCTGGACTACAGAACTGGGGACCCACTTCAGGGGAGGCAGCCGGCTTTTCCTTTCAGGATGCTGCTAATCAGACACTTGGCAGTAGGGTGTGACATAAGGGGAAATGAGGATTTAACTGTGAGCTCAGAGCAAATACATCTAATTCTAAGAGTCTATTTAAGGAGAGCCATATCTATGAATGCTGTCAAGATTCACTCTAAACCATAGTTAGTATTTGTTTCATGGAATTAAAATGAGTTTCTTATTTTTGTGCAAACATGTACGTTAAGATCCTTTCCACTATTTAGTCATACATTTAGTTCTTTGGTGATTTTTAAAAGCTGTCCTTTTCATCACTTATGAGCATGGTTTTAGAAAGAAAAATCCACCCCCAACATTTCTCACCTCCTCTTATGAGAAATTATTCTTTTTTAGTTCTACCTCTGGAAGTACATTCTCATGAGGTATGTGCCACAACTCTGTATCTGCCACTATGGCAACTCATAAAAAATGCCACCCCCTTAAATTCCTTCATGGCATATTAATTTGATGTTCTAAAACAAACATTTTACTGTGAATTAACTCCTAACTGATAATATTAACCCAACTAAACTGGCTTCTGTAACACTTTCACCATCTGTAAGAATGTTTCTTGTGCAAATAAAGGCGATCTTTTGTTACTTAGCCATTAAATTTCATTAAAATATTTTCGGCTTAAATCCACTAAATCACTAATATTCAAAATACAACAATATAGTTACCAAGTTTGACTCCATGAATGAGAATATTCATTCACCAAATGCATTAGATAAGCTGTGTAAGAGGAGATTCCCTGCAAGATTGTTTATGAGTAAAAACATGGGTCAATCTAAACATCCATCAATAGACATCTCGTTAAATAAACTATGAGCCAATCATACAATGGGATACTATGCAGACATTAAAAATATGAGAGAGCTACATGTACCAACATGGCAAGCTGCCTTATTATAGCAATAAGTGAAAAAAGGGCAAGATGCAAGATAATATTTTGGTAAAATTCCATTGGTATTTAGAAAAAAAGATATACGTGCTGTTTGTGTGTGTACAATATACACATGTATATATGTATGTATGTCTATCTATAGTTATGTATATAGATCTGTAGGTGTGTATATGGAAGGATACACAAAAGTTATCTACAATAATTACCTCTGGGGAGAAGCATGAAGACCTAGGACTTTTACGTTTCTTTTTTTTTTGAGACGGAGTCTTGCTCTGTCACCCAGGCTGGAGTGCAGTGGCGTGATCTTGACTCACTGCAACCTCTGTGTCCCAGGTTCAAGGGATTCTCCTGCCTCAGCCTCTCGAGTGGCTGGAATTACAGGTGTGTGCCACCACGCCCAGCTAATTTTTATATTTTTAGTAAAGACAGGGTCTCACAATGTTGGCCAAGCCGGTCTCGAACTCCTGGCCTCGCGATCTGCCCACCCTGGCCTCCCAAAGCGCTGGGATTACAGGCATGAGCCACCGCGCCCGCCCTTACATTTCATTTTATACTCTTTTGTACTGTTTATTTTTATAACGATTTTTTAAAAGAAAAGGATGATTAGTGCTTTATCATTAAAAATAGGCTAACCTTATCACAAGTGTCACAACAATGATACATATACCCACCTGGGGACCTTCCTCCAAAGACTAGTAGCAGTAAGTCTACAAAAAGAAGAGAGATTTCCTCTTTCTAGCTCATTGCTTGAAATCACTTCTGGTTTCTAGGGAGCATAAATTCTGAGGCTGTGTTCTCCAAAAGGAAGTCGAAGGGGAACCTCTTTTCCAACAATGTTAAAGTAATTCTAGGGTTAACGTTTTGCCAAACTGGGAGATTCCACAGAAACATGTCCCAGTGACTCAGGAGGCTGAGGTGGGAGATCACTTTAGCCTGGAAGTTTGCAACCAGCCTGGGCAACATGACGAGACCTCAACTCTACAAAAAAAATGCAAAAACTTAGCCAAGCATGGTGGAACACACCTGTAGTCCCAGCTACACAGGAGACTGAGGCAGGAGGATGGCTTGAGCCCAGGAGTTCAAGGCTGCAGTGAGATATGATCGCATTATCAAAAGAGAGCAAGATCCCCAATTCAAAAGAAAGGAAAAAAGAGAAAGAGGAAGAAAGAGAGAGAAAGAAAAGAAGGAAAGAAGGAAGGAAGAAGGAAGGAAGAAGGAAGGAATGGAAAGAAAAGAAGGAAAAAATAAATAGGGTTCTGTAACTTATGAAACTGCTTTGAAAACCGGGATGGGTATTACGAGAAATTTTCAGAAGTTAGGAATTTATACTACATTTTCAGGTTTATTTTTTTAATTAGGATGATATAATTGTGCCAATTTTGAATCACAATTTGAGCTAATCATACATAACCAAGAGTTGCCCTCAGCCCAGCACAAGAGAGGCGTACCAGGCAAAGGCCACCCAGGAGGGCAAAGCCCTGCAGTGCTCCAGCTGAAAGCAGTGGGCATGGGCCTGGCTCACAGCTACCAGCCAGCTGATTTCTAAGCCAGTGCATTGAGGAATAAAATGAGAATTCAAGGCCAAGATTGCAGGTACAGGTTACACGACCACTCACTCACTCTTCGGTGCTAAAATCAAGTCCTTCAGTGGAAATACATAATACATGGCATTCTAGTGGAGAGGGTGGTGACAGAGGGCTGGCAACCATCACTGCCACCACTCTGTTCACATCCCTTGGGTGCGGAGAAACAACAACACAGGATGTAAATAAGAAATGTTGGTATCTTAACTGATCAGTGCATCACGGGCAGCCAAGGTGGTTAACAAAGCCAACTCTCCCTTCATTCTGCAATGACATGGTGATGCTGAATCTCTCTGTCCATGGCCAGAAGCAGGCGCCACTGCCCTCAACAGCTCCTGGGTTCCACTTCTATCAAAATTCTATTGTTTTGTTTATTTTAGGTGAAGCCTAATTCCTTCAGAACTTGGGAGGTAGTTTATCAAAACTGCATGCCTGACTGGTAGGAGAGGAAATGAACACAAGGCATTTATTGCAGATAATCCACTTCCCCACAGTAATACAGGAAAATGATCAGTGCTTCAAAACCATCACAAAGGATGGGGTAAGTGATAGAGGGACGGGAGATAAGCAAATGTTCTAGTTTTCAAATGGAAGGAAGAAGACACGATCCACAAATCCATATACTGTGGACCAATAGCATGATGCGTAAGCAACAGTTTTAAAGTTTGGGGGGGAGATTCTCACTTATGTCAGCTACCATGTGTCCACCCATCAGGTAGATATTATTGTCCCCATAAAACAGATAAAGAAACGCCAAGTAAAAAATTATAAAGCAGCCAGATGTGGTAGCTCACACCTATTATCCCAACATTTTGGGAGGCTGACGCAGGAGAATCACTTGAACCCAGGAGTTCTAAACTAGCCTGGGCAACAGAGCAAGGCCGCATCTCTAAAAAATATTTAAAAATTTAAATCAAAAAACATGTTTAAAGCGATAATGCCCTTCAAACCCCAAAGGCTGTGCTTTCTCCCCATTCAACAGAGAAATGGAGGTCACCAGACCCAGCCGTCACTCCTGCCATATTAAACACAAATTTAGGCCAGGCGCAGTGGCTCATGTCTATGATCCCAGCACTTTGGGAGGCCAAGGAGGGCGGATCACCTGAGGTTGGGAGTTTGAGACCAGCCTGGCCAAAATGGTGAAACCCTGTCTCTACCAAAAATACAAAAATTAGCTGGATGTGATGGTGCACACCTGTAATCACAGCTACTCGGGAGACTGAGGCATGAGAATCATTTGAACCCAGGAGGCAGAGGTTGCAGTGAGCCGAGATTGCGCCACTGCACTCCAGCCTGGGAAACACAGCGAAACTCTGGCTCAAAAAGCAAAACACAACAACACAACACACAAATTTAATCAACAGTTCAAGCATTTACATTCCTATTTTGTTGTCTGCCCCAAATAATTTACCTTTCCCTTTTTTAAGAAATTGAAAAATGTACCACTTGTAGAGTGGCCTAATTTCATAATATAAACAAACAAAAAGGATTAGGGGTCCCATGCCTGTAATCCCAGCACTTTGGGAGGCTGAGGTGGGCGGATCACCTGAGGTCTGGAGTTCAAGACCAGCCTGACCAACACGGAGAAACTCTGTCTCTATTAAAAATACAAAATTAGCCAGGCATGGTGGCACATGCCTGTAATCCCAGCTACTTGGGAGGCTGAGGCAGGAGAATCACTTGAACCCAGAAGGCAGAGTTCGTGGCAAGCCGAGATCGCACCACTGCACTCCAGCCTGGGCAACAAGAGCGAAACTCCATCTCAAAAACAACAACAACAAAGGATTAAGACTTTGATTGATAAAGAAGATTAAGGAGGGGAAAACAGAATGTTACTGCAGCTTCATGACTGTTAGACCAAGAGTTGAGCATGAAGGCACAACCCTCCTAGGCCAAGATAGTATTATTCTCCTGGGAGACAAAAAGGGCATTTGGGGTTAGTATTGTAAGCTCTTGTTTTTCCTTCAGCTGGTCACTGTGGAATGCTGCCAGGCCTCCTGCTGCCTGGACTCCACCAAGATTTCCTGTTCAGGGCAAAGGCTTTATTTTGCCACCAGCACACAGTTCTGTGTTAGGTAAACAAAGTGCTGGAGTCTTTGAATATGTAGAATCTCTTGGGTTGATTTGCTTTCCCCCTTGCCTTCAAACACTTCAAGTTTTCAAAGTCAATAGGAAACATCTCATGCAAAATTGAACAAGAGGCTCCTTCTTCATGCAAACTTTTGTTTGATGCACAGGCATAACTTTCCATGCCAGTCCTGAAATGGAAAGTGGCACTGGCATTCATGATTAGGTGACAAAAATGAATGACGGCCACCTTCATCAAGTATGATTTCTGCAATGGAATTTTTAGAGTACATATTATGTTAGGCCATAACTGAAATGTTCTTGTACGGTCACATATCAAGTCAAAGATAATGAACGATCACAGGATGTGGCAAACCCTGAACAAACAAAATTAGCCTGCAGGTGCCACAAGGTCATGTAAAAAACACACAGGAGCTAGATTTTCTTTTTTGTTTTTTGTTTTTTTTTTCTAGTTTTTTTTTACACTATACTAATGTCTTACAGTAACTGTATATATATATAGTTTTTTTTGCGATATACAAATGTCTTACAGTAACTATATATATATACAAAGACCTATAGTAAGTTACTATATATATATAGTAAGTACGGCTCATTGCAACCTCTGCCTCCTGGGTTCAAATGATTCTCATACCTCAGCCTCCTAAGTAGCTAGGATTACAAGCATGTGCCACCACGCCCAGCTAATTTTTTTTGTATTTTTAGTAGAGATGAGGTTTTGTTATGTTGGCCAGGCTGGTCTCAAACTCGTGGCCTCAAGTGATCTGCCCACCTCGGCATCTCAAAGTGCTAAGATTACAGGTGTGAGCCACTGCGCCCGGCCATACAGTAATGATATTGATCTCGCCATAAGACTGGATAACTTCCTTAATGATCGAAGGGGCAGAAGACAGGCCCTCAACCTCCAAATAGCAAGTCCACACCACCTGCTCCTTCGTCATTCTTGTTTTTGTTTTTTTTTTTAATCTTTTTTCTTTTTTTGAGACAGAGTCTCACTCTGTCATCAGGCTGGAATGCAGTGGCGTGATCTCGGTTCACTGCAACCTCCACCTCCCAGCTTCAAGCGATTCTCCTGCCTTAGCCTTCTGAGTAGCTGGGACTACAGGTGTGTGCCACCACGCCCAGCTAATTTTTTTTTATTTTTAGTAGAGATGGGCTTTCACCATGTTGACCAGGATGGTCTCGATCTCTTGACCTTGTGATCTGCCTGCTTCGGCCTCCCGAAGTGCTGGGATTACAGGTGTGAGCCACCGCGACTGGCCCTTGTTTTTTTTTAAATGTTAAATCTAATGCCTAGAATTCTGGAGACTCCCCTGAAGCCACAGGCTCCCACATTTGGGAAAGCTTTCATTCTTTCTATCAGATTTTCAAAAGGATCTACAGACTGGGCTTGGTGGCTCATGCCTATAATCCCAATGCTTTGGGAGGCTGAGACGGAAGGATCACTTGAGGCCAGGAGTTCAAGACCAGCCTGGGCAACATAGTGAGACCTTGTCTCTACAAAAGAATTTTTTTAAAAAATTAGCCAGGCATGGTGGTACTCATCTGAAGTCCCAGCTACTTGGGAGGCTGACGTAGGTCTGCTAGAGCCCAGGAGTTCAAAGCTGCAGTGAGTTATGATCACGCCACTATACTCTAATCTGGGTAACAGAGCAAAACTTTGTCTCAAAGAAAATGAAAAAAAAAAAAAAAGATCTGCAATCAAATAAGGTGAAGAACAAATGTATTCACAAGGCCCCCTGGTCTTCAGGAATGCTGGATTGAAATACGGCCCCTCTTGAGTTGCTTATTGACTGTATATTAAAGGCGAGAATAAGCCCAGAACAGCGAGAAGGGAAGGCCGGGACTGGTAATCAAGCCAGATGGAAGCCAGAGCAAAATGGAACCCATTTAACACTTTGTCTTGGTCCTGGCCCTGCAGTGAGTGATGAAGAATTCTTGGTATAATCATTAAAAGAAAGCTCAGGAGGCCGGGCACAGTGGCTCATGCCAGTAATCTCAGCACTTTAGGAGACTGAGGTGGATGAATTGCTTGAGACACTGGGCAATGTGGCGCACACCTGTAGTCCCAGCTACCCAGGAGGCTGAGGTGGGAAGATCACCTGAGCCCGGGAGGTCTAGGCTGCAGTGAGCCATGATCACGCCACTGCACTCCAGCCTGGGCAACAGAGTGAGACCCTGTCAAAAAAAGGAAAAGAAAAAGAAAAATAGAAAGGAAGAAAGGAAGGAAAGAAGAAAAGAAAAGACATGGATATAGCTTGGAGGAGAGGTGGTGATGACATCGATCGCTAACATGGATCAGACACTTACAAAGCACCAGGTACTGCTCTAAGCACTTTGTAAGTATCACTGCAACTCATACTAACCCTAGTACCTTATGATGTACGTACTAGTATTATTCAAAGTTTCCAAATGAGGAAAGTGTGGCCCAGAAGGATTAAGAAGCTTGCCCAAAGTCACAGAGCTAGTGGGTAGCAGATCTGGCCCCAGGAAGTCTGACTCCTAACAGTGTCTCAAGAGACCCAATCCAGATAGAGGCCACCAACAGGAAAGCAGGGCCTGGAGGACCAAGGACATCCTTTCACAAAGCTGAGAAGGTGCAAAGAGCAAGCATGGTGGCTGGGTCAGGGAAATTGCAAGGAAAAATAAGCAGCAATACAAGGGAAGTTGGGATCTGGACATGCTTTTTCTTTGGATCCTGGCAGCTTCCTGGGCAGGAGAAATTCCTTAAAAGGCCCTCTCAAGACTCTAACTTGTTTCCAAATCCAAACTTATCTGTAAGATAGAATAATGGTATAATAATAACAATCGGTAATTTTTAAAAACAGTGTATGCATTTTTCCTGTGGTAAGTTTAGAACCATCATTCAATTCAATGAGTACCCACTGAGAACATCCAATGTAGCACACACAGTACTAGGCACAATGCTTTTGAACACGGAACTTTATAGTGGAGACTTATGTAACTTCCATAGCACATTAAAGATCAAATGTTAAGACATTTCCAAATGTTAAAATAGAGCACTCCTCCTAATTTTCCCATCTATGGGATACGGGGGGCGGGGGAATCAATCTCCCAGGTTATTCCTGTGAGAGTGCTCTAATAAATTACTCTGTCTTTTGTACAGGGTCCTCTCCTCCCTGCTATATCTTCAGGAGCCACTCCCATCTTCCAGAGGAGCCCTGCCCTGTGCACACTTGAGCTGTGGCTTCTTCCTTCCAGTAGAGCCCATCTGTCCTGGCCTTTGAAGGAGTTAATCAAGCCATATGTCAAACATTTTCCATTCTCCCCTCTCCAGGCCACTGACAGGACTGCACGTCCTGGGGCCACGTAAGTAGTCCTGAGCAATGAACTGTGAGTAGGATACTTGATGCTCGTTCACTTCCAGGGCAGAGCATTCAACTGCCAATGAGAAGCCCTTCGGAGTTCTCTTTTTGCCTCTGTAAGGCAATAGCAACATTCAAGATGGTGGCTGGGCCAGGCATGGTGGCTCGTGCCTATAATCGTGGCACTTTAGGAGGCTGAGGTGGGTGGATCGCTTGAGGTAAGGAGTTTGAGACTAGTCTGACCAACATGGTGAAACCCCGTCTCTACTAAAAATACAACATTAGCTGGCCTGGTGGCACACGCCTGTAATCCCAGCTACTTGGGAGGCTGAGGCAGGAGAATGGCTTGAACCTGGGAGGTGGAGGTTGCAGTGAGCCAAGATCGCACCATTGCACTCCAGCCTGGGTGACAAGAGAGAAACTCTGTCTCAAAAAAAAAAAAAAAAAAAAAAAAAAGATGGTGGCTGTTAGGTCCCTAAACAACTAGCCCTCTGACAGTCCAAATGAGCATGAATAAGAAATAGTCTATAGTTTTTTAAACAACTTCAATTTGGGAGTTGTTACCACAGCATAATTTAGCCTTTCCTGATGCACAGTCTTTCAATGATGCTCAAAATTTCTGATCCATAGTCATCACCTCTTCTTCCTTTTCAGGAGATATAGACATACACACACACACACACACACACAGGTATAGATACAGATAAAGATTGATTTATACATAGATGTAATTTTTTTCTTGTCATCTCTTAGAGTTTGAGGTAGGAGAAAAGGGATGGAACTGGTGTGCCCTACAAGTCACCTTGATCCAACCTCTGTACATAAATTCTTTTTTTTTTTTTTTTTGAGACAGTCTCGGTCTGTTGCCCAGGCTGGAGTGCAGTGGCGCAATCTTGGCTCACTGCAACCTCCGCCCCAGGTTCAAGCAATTCTCCTTTCTCAGCCTCCTGAATAGGTGGGATTACAGGCGTCTGCCACCGTGCCCAGCTAGTTTTTGTATTTCTAGTAGAGGGTTTCATCATGTTGGCCAGGCTGGTCTCGAGCTCCTTACCTCAAGTGATCCACCCACCTCGGCCTCCCAAAGTGCTGGGAGTACAGGCGTGAGCCACCACTCCCGGCCCTATAAATTATTTAAATACAAAAAATAAATAGAAGTTGTAAAGAGCCTTTAAAGAAATCTCACAATTTGAATTTGGAAATATACAGATAGAAAAGTTGTTTATAGGAAAAAAGGCACAAATGATGTCTTGGAGTATAAAAAGCAATGTGCTTTGTATGAACTTCCAAGACAGCATGGGAAGAATCTTTGCTGTAGCTCAGGCAGCCTTGAAACTATTGACATGTTTGGGCTGCAATTCTTTGTTGTGGGAGAGGGCTGCACTGTGCATTGTATCATGCTTAGCTTCATCTCTGGCCTTTATGCACTACATGCCAGTAGCACTGCCCCCTACCCAGTTGCAACAACCAAAAATGTCTCCAGACATTGCCAAATACCCCCTGAAGGACAAAATCACTTTCATTTGAGAACCACTGCTCTAGCAATAATCACGTATGGCCTTAAACCCTTTCTTACAGAATTGGGCCACATTTTCCATTCAAAAGAGATTAGCTCTTTCATGTTTATGTACTGACACAAGTATGGTTCCAATGCCATACAACTGGGTCCAAGACAAATCATTCCAGGTTCTCATGTTTAGGTCAATGATATCTTACCACCTTTTCCAGAATTACTTCTAGGGTATGAATCTTGAGTTTGTAAGTATCCTTTTAAAAAGACTTACATTTCATGAAGGCAATTTGAAAGGAATATGGTACTGACCCTATAGTAAGAAGGCCATTCCCTATATGCACATGCCAGTCTCTCATCAAGAGCTGAGTCAATTCCTTCACTCTTTGAATTTGTGCTGGCCTGTGATAACAGAAGGCTGGGCGCGGTGGCTCACACCTGTAATCCCAGCACTTTGGGAGGCCAAGGTGAGCAGATTGCTTGAGCTCAGGAGTTTTGAGACCAGCCTGGGCAACATGGCAAAACCCTGTCTCTCCAAAAAAAAAAAAAAAAAAAAAATTAGCCAGGCATGGTGGTGCATGTCTGTAGTCTCAGCTACTTGGGGGGCCAAGATAGGAGGATTGCTTGAACCCGGGAAGTTGAGGCTGCAGTGAGCCAAGATGGTGCCATGCACTACAGCCTCAGGGACAAAGTGAGACCCTGGCTCAAAAAGAAAGAGAGAAAGAAAGCAAGAAAGAGAGAGAGCGAGAGAGAGAGAATAGGGGAGGGGAGGGGAGGGAATGCAACAGAAGTGAGGCTAGCCTTTAATTTTTTTTTTTTTTTCTGAGACAGAGTCTCGCTCAGTCATCCAGGCTAGAGTGCAGTGGTGCGATCACGACTAACTGCAACCTCCGCCTCCCAGGCTCAGGTGATCCTCCCACCTCAGCCTCCTGAGTAGCTAGGACTACAAGTGCACACCACCATGCCTGGCTAATTTTTGTATTTGTATTTTTTTGTAGAGACGGGGTTTTCCCATGTTGCCATGTAGAGACTCACAAATGGTCTCAAACTCCTGGGCTCAAGCGATCCACCCACCTTGGCCTTCCAAAGTGTGGGGATTACAGGCATGAGCCCCCACAACTGGCTGAGGCTAGTTTTTAAGAGAACTGAGGGAGGCTGAGGTGGGCGGATCACGAGGTCAGGAGATCGAGACCATCCTGGCTAACCCGGTGAAACCCCGTCTCTACTAAAAATACAAAAAATTAGCCGGGCACAGTGGTGGGTGCCTGTAGTCCCAGCTACTCTGGAGGTTGAGCCAGGAGAATGGCGTGAACCTGGGAGGCGGAGCTTGCAGTGAGCCGAGATCTCGCCACTGCACTCCAGCCTGGGCGACAGAGTGAGACTCCGTCTCAAAAAAAAAAAAAAAATAAGAAAACTAAAATGTTAGGCCAGGCGCAGTGGCTCACGCCTGTAATCCCAGCACTTTGGGAGGCCGAGGCGGGCGGATCACGAGGTTAGGAGATTGAGACCATCCTGGCTAACACGGTGAAACCCCGTCTCCACTAAAAATACAAAAAATTAGCCAGACGTGGCGGCAGGCGCCTGTAGTCCCAGCTACTCAGGAGGCTGAGGCAGGACAATGGTGTGAACCCGGGAGGCGGAGCTGGCAGTGAGCCGAGATCTCGCCACTGCACTCCAGCCTGGGCGACAGAGTGAGACTCCGTCTCAAAAAAAAAAAAAAAAGAGAACTGAGAGTTTCTACTTTTCTTCTCTTGGAAGGCTCACTCTTGCGACTTTCCCTCTCAGAACTCAGCCACCATGTTGTCAGAAGCCTGAGCCACATGGGCATGGAGAGACCACAGGTGGCCACTTCAGCTGACAGCCCAGCTGGGCTCCCAGCTGATGACTAGCATCAACTATCAGCCACGTGAATGAGCAGCCTTGAACATTCCAGACCATTCAAGCCCACAAATGACTGCAGCCCCAGCCAATATCACATGGACCATAAGAACCACTCAGCTGAAGCACATCAACCCACAAAATTGTGAGAGAGAACATAATGGTTGTTGTTCCACACCACTAAATTTTGGGGTAGTTAGGCAGCAAGAGATAACCAAAACAAGGCCTCTGATTCAACTGCTGTTGATGACAGAGAACAGAGGGTCATATCTACATGTATAATAGGCATAGAGCCTAAGCAGTAGCCCAGGAAATAGTGAACAAAGAGGCCTGGGACACTGGCAAGCCTAGGACTGCAGATATCAGTGAAATCAAGTGACTGGATGTTCATGAGTAGCAAAGGCATTATAAATGTGACTTATTAAACAAGTTAGACATGTCTCCAGTCAAATATGATTTGACTAAACATACAATTTTTATTAAACAAGTTAGACATGTCTCCAGTCAAATATGATTTGACTAAACATACAATTTTACATGCCCATCACTGTCACAGATACTATAATACAGTGTCTAGTAAGTAAGTAGGGACAGTGTGCTGGGACTGGGACTATATGGGACTTCACACATATTATTATTCTTCTTTTTTGAGATGGAGTGTAGCTCTGTCACTCAGACTGGAGTGCAGTGGTATGTTCATAGCTCACTTGCAGCCTTGACCTCCAGGACTCAAGCAATCCTCCCACCTCTGCCTCTTGAGTAGCTGGGACTACAGGCACTCGTCACCATGCCCAGCTTATTTTGTTTATATTTTGTAGAGATGGGGTCTCACTATGTTGCCCAGGCTGATCTTGAACTCCAGAGCTCAAGCCATCCTCCTACCTCAGGCTCCCAAAGTGTTGGGATTACAGGCATGAGCCACTGTGCCCAGTCCACACACATTATTCTTAATCCTCACAAGAGTATAAAATGTAAGCATACTAATCACTCCCTTGCTCCCCTCTCCCTCTTTCCTTTCCTAATTCCTTTCCTTCCCCCTTTTGTTTTTCCTTATTTTATCAAGAAGAGTAGTTTTAAATTTTTAAAATCACAGCATCCATTGTTAGATGAATAAAGCTTCCTATCATTACTTTGGAGCAAAAGATAGAATCCAGAGCTCTGGGTCTGTTTTTCTTCCAATTCTTCCTAATATGCTGAGAGATATGCAATAATACTTCTCATTTTCCTGGCTAGTTACAAACAACTTCAGCTTCTCACGCCTGTTGAAGGTTGAGTTAATATTTGAAAAGTGATATGCCGATTTACAGTCTAAAACTTTAGACTGTAAAACTGCAGCCAATTATCCTTTAACTCACCTCTCCACCTTTTTTTTTTTTTTTCTGAGACAGGGTCTTGTCCTGTTGTCCAGGCTGGAGTGCAGTGGTGCAATTATGGCTCACTGCAACCTCCGCCTCTTGGGCTCAAGCAATCCTTCCACCTCAGCCTCTAGAGTAGCTGGCACTATATGCGCATGCCACTCTGCCTGGCTAATTTTTTGTATTTTTTTGTAGAGATGGGGTTTCTCCATGTTGCCCAGGCTGGTCTCAAACTCCTAGACTCAAGTGATCCACCCGCCTTAGCCTCCCAAAGAGCTGGAATTACAGGCATGAGCCACTGCGCCCGGCCTCATCTCCCCCTTTCTAACTCACGCTGAAAATGTTTCAAATTCAAATTTAGGGAATTAGCTATGGGTTTTAAAAAAGAGATAAAGCAATGGAAAACCATAGGGTGCCTTTCATATAGACCACAAAAGAAAAAACTCTAGAGGGGCAACTCAAATCATAGTTTAGCAATTATCTGTTTCTTATTATGATTTTTCTATGCCTTTTTATAGTAATATATTAATAACATTAATAACTATGACCAATAGTTCAATTAAAAAAATACTTTAGATAATTTTGAGAGTGCTCACAGTAAGAAAACTCTGAGGTCTTGTAATAAACAGCTATAAAAATGTTTCCTCTAAGATCTGATTAAAATTTGGATTATTGCTCTTTTGCTTTGGTAAATGTATAACAACATTCTAATTTCTATTCCTTAATAATGATTTCTAGCACCACCCAGAATGTAATAGCTTCAACAGCTAATCTTTACATAGAGAATTCTGACGTGGAGAAATAAGTAGATATCTGCTGTTCCGGAATAGATGATATTTTCTTTCTTTCTTTTTTTTTTTTTTTTTTTTGAGACAGAGTCTCGCTCTGTTGCCCAGGCTGGAGTGCAGTGGTGCGATCTCGGCTCACTGCAAGCTCTGCCTCCCGGGTTCCGGGTTCATGCCATTCTCCTGCCTCAGCCTCCCGAGTAGCTGGGACTACAGGTGCCCGCCACCAAACCCGGCTAATTTTTTTTTTGTATTTTTAGTAGAGACGGGGTTTCACCGTGTTAGCCAGGATGGTCTCGATCTCCTGACCTCGTGATCCACCTGCCTCGGCCTCCCAAAGTGCTGGGATTACAGGCATGAGCCACCACACCCGGCCAATAGATGATATTTTTTGTAATGAGTTTGTTCATTTCTATTTGTTCTGTGTAGTTATGAAACTTATACAGCCTGATTTTTTTTTTTTTTTTTTTTGCGAGACCAGAGTCTTGCTCTGTCACCCAGGCTGGAGTGCAGTGGCATGATCTCAGCTCACTGCAACCTCTGCCTCCCGGGTTCAAGCAATTCTCCTGCCTCAGCCTCCCAAGTAGCTGGGATTACAGGCACGTGCCACCACATCCAGCTAATTTTTTGTATTTTTAGTACAGAGGGGGGTTTTGCCATATTGGCCAGGCTAGTCTTGAACTCCTGACTTCAAGTGATCTGCCCACCTTGGCTTCCCAAAATGCTGGGATTACAGGGATTAGCCACCATGCCCAGCCTATACAGCCTGATTTTATCACTTTGGTTTTGCGCGTGTGTGTGTGTGTGTGTGTGTGTGTGTGTTTTGTTTTGTTTTGTTTTTGTTTTTTTTGAGACAGAGTCTCACTCTATCCCTCAGGCTGAAGTACAGTGGTGTGATCTCGGCTTACTGCAACCTCTGCTTCCTGGGTTCAAGTGATTCTTGTGCCTCAGCCCCCCGAGTAGCTGGGATTACAGGTGTGTGCCACCACGCCTGGCTAATTTTTGAATTTTTAGTAGAGACAGAGTTTCACCATGTTGGCCAGGCTGGTCCCAAACTCCTGACCTCAGATGATCTGCCCACCTTGGTCTCCCAAAGTGCTGGGATTACAGGTGTGAGCCACCAAGCTTGGCCATCACTTTGTTTACATATGTAAACAAATATGTTTACATATCTTATTTTCCCAACTAGACCATCAACTCCATGAGCACAGGAATCCTGTGTTCTCACTGATTTATATCACCCTCAATCTGTAGCACGGTACAGAGAAAACAATTTTTAAAATGGTCTCATTCATTTCACTGATTAGACGTCTAATAAACATAGTATCTAATACAGTCTCACAAACATGGCTTTGCTTAAAGACACCCCAGATTAACAGGGATCCTTCATCATAAGATTATTTGTAGAATACAACATAGGAACACCTTTCAAATACAAATCAAAGCACTTTGCAAATAAGAAGGCATCTGTTGACAAATATACGTGACACTCACAATGAAGAGATTATATAAGAACAGGATGCAATAATTTGCCTAAAATTATATCCAAAGTTAGCAGAAAATATATATTTTCATAGCAAATGCTAAGAAGTAATTCTATAGATACTTTTGGTCAGTGTTAATCCGAATAACTTCTCTGTAAGGGGCCTGTCCCAGGAAAAGTCACTTTTTTGCCTCATACTGAGCAACATAAAGAAGTGGAAGTCTTAGACTCCTGAAAGGAACTCAAGAAAGAAGTGAATCCAGAAACCAACCCCAGTAGCACCACTAGTTGTAACAGCAGTGGTGGTAATGACAGCTAGCCTTTGCTAAGTCTACTCAGCTCCAGGTGTCTCACTCAATCCTCATGACAACCTATGAAGCAGAGAGTGTTATTGTGCTCATCTTATAGATGAGGAAACTAAGAAAGAGTGAAGTGCAGTCACTTGCTCAAGGTCAGAAAGCTAGCAGGTTTAGCTAGCTATAGAATCAAGGTCAAAACTCAGACCAGTCAGGCTCCAAAACAAACAAACAATCAGAAAATGCAGAACGTGATTTTTTTTTTTTTAAGTGAGGGGAACATCTAAAACCAGAGAGAAAGGGGCCTGGCGTGGTGGCTCAGGCCTGTAATCCCAGCACTTTGGGAGGCTGATGTGGGCAGATCACCTGAAGTCAGGAGTTCAAGACCAGCCTGGCCAACATGGTGAAACCCTGTCTCTACTGAAAATACAAAAAAATTAGCCAGGCATGGTGGCATGTGCTTATAATCCCATCTACTCAGGAGGATGAGGCAGGAGAATCACTTGAACCGGGGACGAAGGTTGAAGTGAGCCGAGATCGTGTCACTGCACTCCAGCCTGGGCAACAAAAGTGAAAGAAAAAAAAAAATACCAGAGAGAAAGGAATACAATGATTAAATAAATAACATTGAGACAACTGGCTTCCATTTGGAAAACAATAGAGCTATCATCTTGTTTCATACTTTACCCTAAAATAAAGACTTCAAAGTTGAAAATTAAACTTTTAAAAATACTAAGAAATGGAGGTGCCTATTTATATAATCTTGGAAAGCAAGAATGGTTTTCCTAATTTTATGCTAAAGCAGAAGCATTGATTGATAAGCTTGACTATATAGGAATCTAAAATCTCTATACATCAAAAAAAAAACCCACAACGTGAGCCACTGTGCCTGGCCTAATGTGGAATTTTAAAAGGCAAGTTGCAGAACAGCATGTTTTAGTTACAGGTTTTTTGTTGTTAAAATCTCTACATAAACAAATGTACTAAAATACATAAATTTACATGCACATATTTATCCACACTAAAATATATTTATAGGTACATCAAAAAAGAATACATACAGACCTCCAAATAGCAAAAACAATTCCGAGGAAAAAAAAGTGGGAGGACCCACACTTCCTGATTTCAAAACATAGCTACAGTAATCAAAACAGTGTGGCACTGTCATAAAGACAGACATACGGACCAATGGAACAGGACAAAGACCCAGAAATAAACCCTTACGTATATGCTCAAATGATCTTTGACGAGGGTGCCAAGACTACTCAATAGGGAAAAGAAGGTCTCTCCAACAAATGGTGAGGGGAAAACTGCATATCCACATGCAAAAGAACAAAGTCGAGGCCAGGCGTGGTGGCTCACGCCTGTAATCTCAGCAGTTTGGGAGGCCGAGGTGGGCAGATCACTTGACATCGGGAGTTCGAGACCAGCCTGGCCAACATGGTGAAACCCCGTCTCTACTAAAAATACAAAAAATCAGCCAGGCATATTGGCACACGCCTGTAATCCCAGCTACTCGGGAGGCTGAGGCACATGAATCTCTTGAACCCAGGAGCCAGAGGCTACAGTGAGCCAGGATCATGCCACTGGACTCCAGCCTGGGCAACAGACCAAGACTCTTTTTCTTTTTTTTTTTAAAAGAAAAGGGCAGATCACCTGAGGTCAGGAGTTCGAGACCAGCCTGGCCAACATGGTGAAACTCTGTCTCTACTAAAAATTCAAAAATTAGCCAGGCGTGGTGGCACACACCTGTAATCCCAGCTATGTGGGGGACTGAGGCACAAGAATCACTTGAACCCAGGAAGCAGAGGTTGCAGTAAGCCGAGATCACACCACTGTACTTCAGCCTGAGGGATAGAGTGAGACTTTGTCTCAAAAAAACAAAAACAAACAAACAAACAAAAAGATAAAAAGAACAAACTCAAAACCTTATCTTACACAATATACAAAAATTAATTCAAAAATGGATTAAAGACCTAAACATAAGCCCTAAAACTATAAAACTCCTAGAAGAAAGCACAGAGGAAAAGCTTCATGACATTAGACTTGGCAATGATTTCTTAGACATGACACCGAAAGTACAGGAAACAAAAGCAAAAATGGACAAACTCAAAAACTTTTGCACATCAAAGGACACAATCAACAGAGTGAAAAGGCCATCTATAAAAAGGAAGAAAATATTTGCAAATCACATATCTGATAAGAAGTTAGTATCTAGAATACATAAAGAACTCCTAAAACTCAATAACAAAAAAAATCAACCCAATTTTAAAAATAGGCAAAGGATTTCAATAGATGCTTCTTCAAAGATGGTATGCAAATGGCCAATAAACATGTGGAAAATATGTTCAATGTTACCAATCATCAGAAAAGTGCAAGTCAAAACCAGAGTGAGATATCACCTCACACCCATTAGCATGGTCACTATCAAAAAAGTAGAAAATAACAAGTGTTGTTGGCAAGGATGTGGAGAAACTGAATCGTGTATTGACCTGTAAAAGTGAACTGCATTTTTTTTTGAGAGTCGAGTTTTGAGAGTTCTTTACATATTGTAGAAACTAGTTCTTTGTCAGGTATGGGATTTGCAAATATTTTCTCCCAGTCTGTGGCCTGTCTTTTCATTCTCTTCACATGGGCTTTCACAAAGCAAAGGTTTTTAATTTTTATGAGGTCCAATTTATCAATGTTTGGCTATATTTTTCAGTTCTATCATTTATATCATTTCCTTTTTTTTTTTTTTTTTTGAGACAGGGTCTTGCTTTGTGGTCCACGCTGGAGTGCAGTGGTGCAATTACGGCTCACTGCAGCCTCGACCTCCAGGACAATAGCGACCCTCCCAGCTCAGTTCCTGAAGTAGCTGGGACTACATGAGTGCCCCATCACACCCAGCTAATTTTTGTATTTTTTGTAGAGATGAGGTTTCGCCATGTTACCCAGACTGGTCTTGAACTCCTGGGCTCAAGCGGTCTACTGCCTCAGCCTCCCAGAGTGCTAGGATTACAGGTGGAAGCCACTGCGCCCAGCTGACTTGCTTCTTTTTATAACTTTTATTTATTTGCTAAGATTTTCTGTTTTTTCATTGTTTCAAGAGAACTTATAATTGATTGTTCAGGCATTTTTATAATGGCTGCTTTAAAATCCTTGTCAAATAAGGTATTTCTCTGTTGCTCAAGATGGAGTATAGTGGCACAATCACAGCCCACTGCAGCTTTGAACTCCTGGGCTCAGGTGATCCTCTTGCCTCAGCCTCCCAAGTAGCTAGGACTAAAAGTGCGTGCCACCCTGCCTGGCAAATTTTTTTATTTTTTGTAGAGACAGGGTCTTACTATATCATCCGACGTGGTCTCAAACTCCTGGCCTCAAGTGATCCACCTGCCTCAGCCTCCCAAAGTGCTGGGAGTACAGGCGTGAGCCACTGCGCTCAGCCGTGACTGTCTTTTTTCATTCAAGTCATAATTTTTTGGTTCTTGGTATGACAAGTGATCTTTAGTTGTATCTAAACATTTTGTCTATTACATTTAGAGAATTTTGGTCCTACTGAAACCCTTTATTTTGGCCAGGTGTGGTGGCTCACACCTGTAATCCCAGCACTTTGGGAGGCCAAGGTGGGTGGATCACCTGAGGTCAGGAGTTCAAGACCAGCCTGGCCAACATGGTGAAACCCCGTCTCTACTAAAAATACAAAAAAATAGCCGGGCATGGAGGCAGGTGCCTGTAATCCCAGCTTCTCAGGAGGCTGAGGCGGGAGAATAGCTTGAACCCAGGGTGCAGAGTTTGCAGTGAGCCGAGATAGCGCCATTGCACTCCAGCCTCGGTGACAGAGTGAGACTCCAACTCAAAAAAAAAAAAAAAAAAAGAAATCCTTTATGTTAGCATGCAGGTCCTGGCCTACTTTTGTGATTGTGGTTTCAATGAAAGTTTAATTTTCAGTGCTTTTGCTGCTTTTTTTGATCTGTTTGATTTATCTGGAACTGCTGAGTTTCCACAGGCCCCTGCTAGTGCTGCCTGAAGGAATGGAAGATGTTTTCCCAGGCCTCATCCTCAGAGTATGGGAATCTCTAGGGGAGGAAGGAAGTTTCAGGCTCCCTGGGAGGAAGAAGGTCCCTGGGTTGGGCTGTCTGATATAGTGGGATCCCCTCTGCCAGTGCCCCCCAGCTCCCCAGTGAATGTAGGCAGGGGAGGGAGGCTCTGGCCCAGGGGAACAAAGAGGCTTCCCAGGCCAGATCATTTGTTGAACTGGCAGAATCCTCCCACATGTGCATGCTTGCCACAGAGCTCTCACTCAGCAGGGGAAGGAAGTCCCAGGCCCTCTGAAGGTGAGCACTTCCTCTGGCTACTTAGTGGCCTCCTATTAATCTCCCCCTCCCCGGGGCTGGGCTTTCCTGGTCATGTTGGATAGATAACCTGTCAGTCCTGGGGAGAAGGCCCCGGGCCACCTTCTTGTTGCTAGGTTGCAGGTTAGGATGCATCGGGTCTGGGTCACCTTCTTCAGTTGGGTAGGAGGACAGAAGACACTCGGACACCATATTGTTCCTCCAGTCCTGGGGCCCCAAACCAATTCACCTTCTTACTAAATCTCCAAGTTCTCTTTTGGTTGCCTCTTGCATTTCCAGGGTTCATAGTTGCTTAGCAGGGAAGAACAAGGAGAAATAGTTCCATGCCATCTTATTAGATTACAAGTTCCAAACGTTTTTTTTTTTTCAATTTTGTGATTACCTTTTTTTTTTGTTTTTTTTTTTTAGATCAAGTTTTGCTCTTGTCACCCAGGCTGGAGTGCAATGGCACAATCTCAGCTCACTGCAACCTACCTTTTTTTTTTGTTTTTTTTTTTTAGATCAAGTTTTGCTCTTGTCACCCAGGCTGGAGTGCAATGGCACAATCTCAGCTCACTGCAACCTCTGCCTCCTGGGTTCAAGCGATTCTCCTGCCTCAGCCTCCCTAGTAGCTGGGATTACAGGTGCCCACCACCATGCCCAGCTAATTTTTGTATCTTTAGTAGAGACAGGGTTTCACCATGTTGGCCAGGCTGGTCTCAAACTCTTGACCTTAGGTGATCTGCCCACCTTGGCCTCCCAAAGTGTTGGGATTACAGGTGTGAGCCACTGCACCTGGCCAATTACCCTTTAATGGTACCATAATTTCATCAAAAAAGTAAAATTTAAATCCTTTGGTCTTATCTTTGCCAAAAAAAAAAGCACAACTTTTATTGGCAAATGTATAAAGAAAAATCAGACATCACTTTTTCTTTTCTTTCTTTCTTTTTTTTTTTTTTTTTTTTGAGACAGTCTCACTCTGTCTCCCAGGCTGGAGTGCAGTGGCTCGATCTCAGCTCACTGCAACCTTCTGGGTTCAAGTGAATCTCATGCCTCAGCCTCCCAAGTAGCTGGGATTACAGGTGTGTGCCACTATGCCCAGATAATTTTTTGTATTTTTAGTAGAGACAGGGTTTTTACCATGTTGGCCAATCTGGTCTCGATCTCCTGATCTCAAGTGATCCACCTGCCTCAGCCTCCCAAAGTGCTGGGATTACAGGCATGAGCCACTGAGCCCAGCAAAAAAATTAGACATCACTATTCATGTGTGTATTCTAGCCTGAAATCAACCCAGCTGGATAAATGAAAAAAGATTTCAAATTACATAATTCATGTGCAGTGAATATAACTAACAGTGGTGACCTTAAGAGAAATTACCTCCTTGGATTTCAGTTGAGTAAAATAATCTCTGAGAACTTTTAATTCTACCTCGAGTAGGCACAGAACTCTGCAAAGAATAAATGAGAAAGGTTTAACACACATCTGGTACGTTTAAATTCTTTTTCTCAGTAAGGCTCAGGAAAGTGTAACAAGTAGCCACCAGAGGGCAGTAGACTCAAACACTGTCTGATAGCAAGAAATCGCCAGGCACCACCTCCAGGCCTAGGCTCAGAGCAGCTCTCTGGGTATTATTGGCTGAAAACATGCAATATTATTTTAACCAATTTTTCCTCAAACTCTACTTCTAAAATGGTGTGAGTCTGAGGGTCACTTCCTCATCTTATTTATACTGCATTTTACAATCCCTAATATTTTCCAATTTGTAAAAGAAAATTCTGGACAAAACAACAACTACTGAATATATTATGAAGAAATGGGGGTATACCTCTGTTTTTTTGTTTTTTACAATTTATTTAAATTTGCCCCTCAATTGTATTATTTTTAAGAAGGAAAAAACCTCACATACTTAAAATATGGAATACAGTTGTCTTAAGAAAATAGCTTTGAAAGCAATTTAGGGGTATCCTTAAAGCCATAATTGCATACATGGTTATTACAGAAATATTTGCTAAAAAAGAAACAACTCCACTAGGAACATGCTTTCTTCATGATGGGGAAATGTAGGAATAATATTCTATTCTCAGTAGCATTACATCTCCTTACAGCTGTTCATTTCTCTACTTGTTTTCTTTTCAAGGAAAAAAAGCCAGGGGCTTTTGAGAGAGACTAGTTGACTTTCTAGTCAAGAGTTAAACAAATCTGCAGGGCTTATGTAATAATATATGCTTTTAACTTAGAAATGTTATATTATCCTACACAGATCACACAGAGCTTTAAATTTTATGATAATTTTACAAATGGATGAGCAGGGCACTGTGATCAATACTTGATCTCCATTTTTAAACCTTATCAAGTTTCACTTATATGTGTTTTTCATTTATTCATTCACCAGCCTTTACTGAGCACCTACCATGTGCCAGGAACTGACTGACCCTTATTCCCTACTCACACCAGGCTCTAGGTGTAGCAGGCAGAAGCTGCAGGCATTGTGTGATTAGGCCAGGCAGTGGGCAAAACATGAACCTGGTCAGTCAAACATGGGGGACCCAGGAATTAACATAAAAGCCTTTATCCTTAAAAGTTATGTTCTAATAAGCTGGGTTTTTGTAACTTCAAGCATGTTACCA
The DNA here is from genome assembly GCF_028858775.2 of Pan troglodytes. NCBI lineage: Eukaryota > Metazoa > Chordata > Mammalia > Primates > Hominidae > Pan > Pan troglodytes. Next base: position 12,355,334 of record NC_072419.2, on the reverse strand, counting down.
AAAGCCAACTATCAAAAACTCCAGGGAGCTAAAAGGTTGGCCAAGGGCAGCCACTCAGCAGACAAACAGCAACTTCAAGGGCAAAGAGCCAAGAATAAGAAGAGTTCTGGCACCAGATGAGAAAATTTCTTCTGGGTAGAAAAAGTGATCAAGGGCTTCATTGATTCCAGCAAAGGGAGTTAAAATTCCTGACTTGTTTTCTTCCCTGGGTTTTCACATAAGAAGTTGGATCCTACCTGGTATGAGAAATTTAACTGAGAAGGCAATGCCTTTGTGGGGACCAAGGCCCTTGGCCCCCTGGAGGGTTGTTGAAAATCACTGACATGAGGCAGATTGATTGATGGGAGAAAGGCATACAAATTTATTTAATGTGTATACACTGAAGCCTTCAGAATGCGAACCCAAAGATACAGGGGAAATTGTCCATTTTATGCTTAGGTTCAATAAACTATGGACTTTGTTGTAGAAATAAGACCTTCATATTTCTACAACAGCAGAAATAGCAGTGTGGTCAGGAGGCACACATGAGAGGATCCTGCCAATTCAACAAATGATCTGGCTTGAGAAGCCTTTTTGTCTTCCTGGGCCAGAGATTCCCCTTCCCTGCCCATATTCACTGGGGCAGATGGGAGGCACTGGCAAAGGGGAATCAAAGTGTAGAAATATGATTGAACAAAAAAGGTAAGATCTAATGTTAATAGATTCAGTGGGGAGCCCAGCAAGGCCTGTCTGTCTAGATTCTTCTTGGCCTCTCTGAGCAGCGCTCCTTCCTTCGGGGCATGGGACAGGACCTTCTCTGAAATGGGGGTCTTATCACCTACAGTCAAACAAGGTAGGTCAGATAATTTTTCTTTTTCTTTTTTTTTTTTTTTAATTTAAAAGAGATGAGGTCTCATTCTGTCACTCAGGTTAAAGTGCAGTGGCATGACTGTAGCTTACTGTAGCCCCAACCTCCTGGGCTCAAGCCTCCTAAGTACCTGGGACTGTAGGTGCATGCTACCATGCCCAGTTAATTTATTTTATTTGTAGAGGCGAGGTCTTGCTATGTTGGCCAGGCTGGTCTCAAACTCCTGGCTTCAAGCGAACCTCCTGTCTCGGCTTCCTAAAGTGCTGGGATCACAAGGGTGAGCCACTGCACCCAGCCAGATAATTTCTTTATGGCCAAGTTTTACCCAGAAAGGCAGAGGGAAAATTAGAGTAATATTTTTAGGTTCTATGGCTGGTTTGGAGAAAGGGGGTTCTGGTTTCTATGACCCACCTTGGAGAAGAGGGATTCTAGCTTCTATGGCTGGCCTTGGGTGGAGAATGAGACTCAGACAAGAGGGCAGACAAAGGTCAAAGGAAAACTTTTGCTTCTGAGGCTGCTGCACAGACCTTCATTTTGGGGTACTGCTTTCTGAGCCCCAACACCTTCTCTCCAATTAGTGCACAAGTAGTTCAAGCTTCTTCCACAACAGGAAGATGGGAGAAATGGAAAGGAGAGCTCAGTGAAGAGTGGACACAATGCTGGTCCAGTGGACCAGAGTCACAGTCACCCTGACAGGGTACCAATATCGGCTTAAAGATACTGACTTAGTAGAAAGATGCTAGCTCAGACTTAAAGAAGTAACTGCAACTATTTAAAGCTTCTTTTTTTTTTTTTTTGGAGACGGAGTCTCACTCTGTTACCCAGGCTGGAGTGCAGTGGCACGATCTCGGCTCACTGCAACCTCTGTCTCCCGGGTTCAAGCAATTCTCCTGTCTCAGCCTCCCGAGTAGCTGAGACTACAGGCGTGCACCACCATGCCCAGCTAATTTTTGTATTTTTAGTAGAGACAGGGTTTCACTGTGTTGGCCAGGCTGGTCTCGAACTCCTGACCTCAGGTGATCCGCCCACTTTGGCCTCCCAAAGTGCTGGGATTACAGGCGTGAGACATCGTGCCTGGCCTAAAGCTTAATTCTTAATGCATAGTATGTAATCATACCTAGATGTCTGCATTTCTTTAAAGGTTTGCCTTTGCAGTCAACCTGACCCAGGTTTGAGTCTCAGATTTCCACCAGTCTGTGGGTAACATTAATATGAAACGAGCCTCTCTAAAACTCTGTTTCCTCATGAGTAACAAGGAGATCATAATAGGATTTACTTCTTGGGTGTGGCTATGAGAATCAAAAGAACAACGTGTGTGAAATGCATAGCACAGTGCCTGAAATGTAAGTGCACAACAAATGGAAAAACCAGCCATCTTTTGGTCTTCCCTTGTGTATAGCCTTTATCTTATAAATACATAACAATGAATGAAACTAGTGACGGTGTCTGTTTGAAATGGGGGTCTTATGGCCTACAGTCTTTGGGATTGACTATTGTAATCAAGTTGTTTCCTTGTATTTTAAGAAGATACAGCTGAGTAAAAAGTCAGATGAATGTTTACCTGAAGAAGCCCTTGAGGGGAGCTATCAGGCCAGAACATGAGGTCACACTGCCGTGCACCTGGACTCGGCAGATAAGTGCCCCGGAGGTGTGGCTTGAGACAGTAACATGGCCAGTTTTTCAACTCATTTGGGATTTCTTTTTAAAACTGTGACTGCAGGCAAAGTACACAGAAGTAAATAAGCCTCTTCCCCCATAGCACGTGCCCTTGAAACTTAAGAGTGAGGAACAACGAGAGATGTCACAGGTGGCAAATAACATTCTTGAGCTTTTAAAAATAATTCTGGGCCGGGCGCGGTGGCTCACGCCTGTAATCCCAGCACTTTGGGAGGCTGAGGCGGGCGGATCACAAGGTCAGGCGATCGAGACCAACCTGGCTAACACGGTGAAACCCCGTCTCTACTAAAAATATAAAAAATTAGTCGGGCATGGTGGCGGGCGCCTGTAGTCTCAGCTACTCGGGAGGCTGAGGCAGGAGAATGGCGTGAACCCGGGAGGCGGAGCTTGCAGTGAGCGGAGATCACGCCACTGCACTCCAGCCTGGACAGCAGAGGAGACTCCATCTCAAAAATAAAATTAAAAAAATTAAAAATAAATAAATAAGTAAAATAATTCTATTATTATCCTCTCCAATGACTATTTAATGTGACACATAATTTAGCAGTACATATCGAAAGTTATAGAGAACTATACTTTTTTAGTTTTAAAGAAGGGATAGAGAAGTTACAGTTAGTCTGCACAGAGGGTCACCCAGAAAATAGGAGTTGCCAGGTTACTACATGGCCTTGGGTGATTTTCTTCATTATCCTGGGATTCAACTTCCCAATGTGGAAAATGAGAGGATTAGCTGGGCTCTGTGGTTTTTTCTTTTTTTTTTTTTTAAGACAGTCTCACTTTGTCGCCCAGGCTGGAGTGCCCGTGGCGCCATCTCGGCTCACTGCAACCTCCGCCTCCCGGGTTCAAGCAATTCTCCTGCCTCAGCCTCCTGAGTAGCTGGAATTACAGGCTCACACCACCAACCTGGCTAATTTTTGTATTTTTAGTAGAGACGGCGTTTTGCCATGTTGACCAGGCTGGTCTCAAACTCCTGGCCTCAAGTGATCCACCAGCCTCGGCCTCCCAAAGTGCTGGGATTACAGGCGTGAGCCACCGCACCCGGCCGCTTAGTGGTTTTCGAACTCCTCCTGGTCCTGGCACCCTTTCTTTGGATGAATGCCTGCCTGGATGCATAAGGTAGAGCATCCAGGGCCCCACAAGCTCATGACCCCCACTCAATCTCAAACTTGTAGTTCCTAAAGAGCTGTGAGGAACCACCAGCTCAGAGACTGTAACCTTCTCTAACTCTGTGAGCCTTAGTCATATACGCTTATGGTTTATCCTTCACGCCTCAGGCCATACAATTAAAATTCACTGCTGCCTTCTAACAGCAGCATGCAAAGAGCTCAAAATCCGATTTTGGAGCTGAAAATCCAGTCTAGATAGCTGAATCTGCATAACTCAATCTAGGAGGCTGGGCATGGTGGCTCTCGCCTATAATCCCAGCACTTTGGGAGGCCAAGGTAGGTGGATCAACTGAGGTCAGGGGTTTGAGACCAGCCTGGCCAACATGGTGAAACCTTGTCTCTACTAAAAATACAAAAATTAGCCGGGTGTGGTGGCGGGCTCCTGTAGTCCCAGCTACTCGGGAGGCTGAGGCAGGAGAATCCTTGAAACTGGGAGGCGGAGGTCGCAGTGAGCCGAGATCTTGCCACTGCACTCCAGCCTGGGTGATGGGAGTGAGACTCTGTCTCAAAACAACAACGACAACAACAAAAACCCCAAATCTAGGAAGAGGCAACAAAAGCAGAGAAGCACTGCCACACAGAATACCCAGACCTTCCAAATAAAGCCCATCTACTTGGTATCTGATAAAATGTGCCCAATTGTGTCCTCAGTTATTTCTCAGAGAATTGGTTCAATAACCATTGTTCCCTTCTTTCCTTTCCTCTCCGTACTCTCTGTATCTCAGGTTCAGTCTAGTGACTGGGTATTAGCCACTAGGTTGGATATCACTTAACGCAACTATAAAATGTCTTTAGCATTTTATGTATATATCTAAAATATACCCTGACTCCTATTTTAAAACTACAGCAACACATCAAGAATTTGACAACTAGTATATAAATTTTATTTTGAGTTTTTTTTATCTAAGAGCTTATAATTCATTCCTTTTGGAAATAAAATTTTATAGAATTCCAAAGAAATATGAATTATAGAGAGGAAGACAACAAACTTTTTTTTACTCTTAAATACTAAATTCCTTGGATGAAATGCCTAAATACACAAGTTACAAAATGGGCTTTGAAGAGTGGGATGTTGACAGATTCCCAGAATAAGACTAAAGGTGCATTAAATCACTATTTACTTTAAACTTATAACTGCCTGCCAGCTATGGCCTTTAATCATCAAAGACTTATTGTGTTTAACATTCAATTTGCTGTCTACATGCAACCAATTTCCCCGACACTGCTCTTAGGCAGAAGTTCAAGTTTGAGGAAAGGGCTGATATTTCCTACATCTGTATTGTTAATGTCTAACAACGACTTCAGAGAAACTCCTTGTCCTATATCAGAAAGTACCTTGGATGCTCTCCAGGACAAAGGTTCCAGAGGGCGCAGGTGAGATACGCCACACGAGCTACCCAGAGTTTATCAAGCTCCAGCAGTACATGTGGGACTGGGCCTTCGGGTGACCTTTGTGATCTTGCTTTTGAGAGGTTTAACCAAGATCATCTGTTTCTTAACTCAGCTCTTCCATTCTGTATACTCTGTGCTTCCCTTGAGCCAAGCAGCAAATGAGAAAGAAAACAAGTATCTAACAGGCAGGGTGTTCAAGTCCAGCAGCAAGTCTGTACCCGGGACTAATTAATGGATTCAATTCAGCCATCTCTGGAGTGGACTGGAGTTGACCAGGGAGGAGGAGGCACATTCCAGAGAGGGGAACAATGCAGCTAAGACATTAACAGTTGGCTCAGCCTAAAAGCAAGCCTGACAGGACTGGCAGGCCTGTGTTAATGTGCAGTTGGTCAGCAGCAGGGGCCTCTATTCAGCTCGTGTGCACCTGTACAGTTGTGCCGGTTGTTGAAATATTGCAATACTGCTGTATTGGTTATTAAATATTTTGAACAAATATTCCAGGCAGCAGATTACACAGAGTCCAGAAAACAAGGCAGAGGAGCTTTTTGATTGGAGCTGGAAGGAAAGAAGTAGTGTAAGATTGGCCGGGTGTGGTAGCTCACACCTGTAATCCGAACACTTCGGGAGGCCAAGGTGGACAGGTGACTTGAGGTCAGGAGTTCAAGACCAGCCTGGCCAACATGGTGAAACCCTGTCTCTACTAAAAATACAAAAAAATAGCTGGGCAGGGTGGTGGGTGCCTGTAATCCCAGCTACTCAGGAGGCTGAGGCAGGAGAATTGCTTTAACCAGGGAGGTGGAGGTTGCAGTGAGCCGAGATTGTGCCACTGCACTCAGCCTGGGCAACAGAGTGAGACTCTGTCTTGAAAAGAAAAAAAAAAAGTGATAATGTTTGTGAAATATTTAGCATGGAGCCTGACAGTATAAAACCTGACAGGTAGTAAATGCTCAATAAATGGGAGTGATCACTATTAATGTGCCCTAAAACACTGCAGTGTGGAGTGTGCAGAGAGCAATGATCACACCCAGAGCCTTCCATGGGGTAGGATGAGTAAACCAATGTAAATGTTTTTTTTTTTTATGTTTACTTATTTATTATTATTATTATTTTTGAGTCGGAGTCTTGCTCTGTTGCCGGGGCTGGAGTGCAATGGTACGGTCTTGGCTCACTACAATCTCCACCTCCTGGGTTCAAGCGATTCTCCTGCCTCAGCCCCCCGAGTATCTGGGATTACAGGCACCTGCCACCACGCCCGGCTAATTTTTGTATTTTTATTAGAGACAGGGTTTTACCATGTTGGCCAGGCTGGTCTAGAACCCCTGACCTCAGGTGATGCACCTGCCTCGGCCTCCCAAAGTGCTGGGATTACAGGCATGAGCCACTGTGCCCAGCTAGAGGTAATTAAGTTTTGAGGGTGGAAGCCTCATGATGGCATTAGTGCCCTTATAAGAGACATGAGAAAGAGGCTCTCTCTCTAGGCCATATGAGGACACGGGAAGACGGTGGCTGTCTACAAATCAAGAACAGGGACAGCACCAGACACCAAATCTGCTGGCACCTTGACCTTAGACTTTCCAGCCTCTGGAGCTGTGAGAAGCCACCCAGTGTATGGTATTTGTGATAAAAGCCTGAGCTGGCTGGGCGCAGTGGCTCACGCCTGTAATCCCAGAGCAGTGGCTCACGCCTGGGATGACCACAGCGGGTGGATCACTTGAGGTCAGGAGTTCAAGACCAGCGTGGCCAACATGGTGAACCCCGTCTCTACTAAAAACACAAAAATTAGCCAGCTGTGGTTGCGCTCACCTGTAATTCCAGCTACTTGGGAGGCTGAGACAGGAGAATCACTTGAACCTGGGAGGCGGAGGTTGCAGTGAGCCGAGATCACACCACTGTGCTCTAGCCTGGGTGACAGAGCGAGACTCCATCTCAAAAAAAAAAAAAAAAATCCTGAGCTGACCAGGCAGTACTGCAGTGTGCTGAGCACCCCAGCTGATGAGGAATTGGATCTCCTGAGAGTCCACTCCCTGCCACACACTATGCCTCATGCACTACCTTGTACAACCTTATAACCTCCCCAACAAGGAGGTGCTGTTATCATCTCCATTTTACAAATGAGGAGACAGGTACAGAGGGGCTAAGTGGCTCGCCCAAAGTCAAACCAGGGGAAGAAGCAGAACCAGAATTCCAACCAGGCTGTCTAACCCAGCACGACCACCACTACTACCGTGTAAAATGGTTGTCTTAGCGTTTGAGTACCCCTTCCCATGTTTAGACATGGGTTCCCCAAACAACCTTTTTGGCATAGAATATCCATATTTTTAACAAATACCCCTACATAAATATTTCAACATGCTCCTTATTTTTAGAGCTGTCAACCAGTTCCAATTAATAACAGTTGCTTTTCTACAGATTAGTCAACTAACAGGCAATAAAAAGTAAAAACTGAGTCCACACTGAATTCCCTAAGGGAATAGAGCCATTGCCTTGAAGTATTTCAACATGCTAATACTTCTAAAGTTCTGTTCAAACTGGATATGGTTGCTCACTCCCATTATCCCAGCACTTTGGAAGGCCATGGTGGGAGGATCACTTGAGGCCAAGAGTTCGAGACTTGCCTGGGCAAAACAGCAAGACCCTGTCTCTACAAAAAAATTTAAAAAAAAAAAAGTCATGTATGGTGATGTGAGCCTGTAATCCCAGCTACTTCGGAGGCTGAGGCAGGAGGATAGCTTCAGCTCAGGAGTTCAAGGCTGCAGTGAGCTATGATGGCACCACAGTATTCCAGCCTAGGCACAGAGCAAAACCCCGTCTCTAAATAAATAAATACATACACAAACAAAGTTCTGTTCAACTGCCTCCATTCACTCATTCTAAGAAATGCTGTTGCTACCCAGGGATGATGAACAAAATCAGTTTTAGGGATGGAAAGTCATGTAGAGGCAGCAGGATGGCAGGGAAAAAAGGGAAGGTTAAAGGAACTAAGATGTTAAGTCTAGAAAGGAAAAGGATAAAGAATTATCTAATTCTTGGTCAGTGATATGGTTTGGATTTGTGTCCCTGCCCAAATGTCATGTGGAATTGTCATCCCCAGTGTTGGAAGTGGAGCCTGGTGGGAGGTGATTGGTTCATGGGGCAGTTCCTCCTAATTGGTTTATAGCACCATCCCCTTGGTGCTGAGTTCCCATGAGATCTGGTTGTTTAAAAGTGTGTAGCACCTTCCCCCTCTCTTTCTTCCTCCTGCTTCAGCCATGTGAAGTGCCAGCTTCCCCTTTGCCTTCCACCCTGATTGATGCCTAGCAGGTGCTGCTATGCTTCCCGTACAGCCTGCAGAACTGTGAGCCAATTAAACCTCTTTTCTCTATAAATTACCCAGTCTCAGGTATCTCTTTATAGCAGTGTGAGAATGAACTAACACAGTCAGGTACTAAATTAAACAGGAGACTTACTGATCCTGATTACTCTGTGTCCTGAAAATCAGAAGAGAATCCCAAACATATTTCTCCATAGAATTCTTGAAGGCAATGACAGTTACACATCCTACCTGTAGTCATCACTGAATTCCTCATCATTAAAGCCTACATTTTCTTAGTACCCACAATGAGTTCTTTCTAAAAATATATATTTGGATTTGTTTTTTGTTGTTGTTTGTTTTTTGTTTTTTGTTTTGAGACACAGTTTTGCTCTTTCGCTCAGACTGGAGTGAAGTGGCACGATCTCGGCTCACTGCAACCTCCACCTTCTGGGTTCAAGCGATTCTCCTACTTCAGCCTCCCGAGTAGCTGGTATTACAGGCGCCCGCCACCACACCCGGCTAATTTTTGTATTTTTAGTAGAGACAGGGTTTCGCCATGTTGGCCAGGCTGGTCTTGAACTCCTGACCTTAGGTGATCCACCCGCCTCGGCCTCCCAAAGTGTTAGGATTACAGGTGTGAGCTACCACACCCGGCCATTTGGATTTTTTAATATTAATGACAACAACATTGACTGAGCACCCATCGATGGCAGAAAAACCATGCTAAGTATCTTACAGGTTTACCTTAAGCTAAACCTGACTGGGTGGAGCAAGCATTCTGATCACCATTTTGCAGACGACTCTGGAGCTCAGAGGGGTTAAGGAACACGCCCCAAGTCACATAGCCAGTAAGTGGCAGAGCTGAACTTTAAATCCAGGTCTGTGTGATAAACCCAGGGGATTAACCAAAACTAACAAGAAATAAATGAATAAATAAATAAATCCAGGTCTGCGGGCCTCCAGACTCAGATCAGGTAATTAATATGAAAGAGAGGGCTTTACCACTAAAGACGGTCACTACCTATGTCAGGGAATTATCATTAGTTTAAATAATAGATGTTTCGGCAATCTAGTCAGGAAACCTTGTAGAAAGGTTGTTACTTAAATCCACAGCATACTTCATACAAGGAATGCTAAAGTCTCTATTTTTATTACTCATCTCACATAACAGGCCCACATTGCTATTTTCTGAAGTTTTAAAAGAACAAAACAAAAAAAAAATTCCACTCTCTCTTTGTTGAACCAAATATTCCCCTGCTTCTGAATTCATTTTGAGGGAGATTAGAAAGAGACCTGAGATTAACAGCAACAATAACAAAAAGACATCCAGGAAACAGCTCCTTGTCATTGCTGTGCCAGGCAAGCTGTCCTTTGAAGTTCCTCCTGAAAGCTTTGCTTAGGTAAGATGTTTTTCTGCCTAAGACAATGAAGCATTCTCAGAGATCTGCTATTGGAAGAGAGAGAAACAAACTATCACACACCCGTATTGCTGCTAGTTGTTTTTAAGTTAGTTTGTTTTAAACTCTGCTTATTACCTGGATCCACATCAGAAGAATAAGGAAAAGAATGGAATTCCAAAGAACTGAAAGCCTCGCTGTTGGCTTCTTGGCTGGGTCTCTGCAGGACGTAATCTCTTATGTCACACGCTGATGGCAGGTCCAAAGCACTGCTCTCCTCTGACAGGCTGCCTGAAGTGGCGTCCCTGGCTGCCATAGTCCTGCCATGGAAAAAAGAAAACAATTCAGTACAAAAGGCACCACATAGCAGGATCCTTCACTGGAGACAGAGCTTGAAGAATTTTATTTGTTTTTTATTTTTATTTTTGTAGAGATCAGGTCTCACTAAGTTGCCCAGGCTGGTCTTGAACTCCTGGGCTCAAGCAATCCTCCCACCTCAGCCTCCCAAAGTGATGGGATTATAGGTGTGAGCCACCATACCCACCCAAAAAATTTTAAAGGTCAAACAACAGTGAAATCAGAATGATTTACGGTAGTCCCCCCTTATGTGCGATTTTGCTCTCTGCAGTTTCAGTTGATCTCACCCAATCGTGGTTCAAAAATATTACATGGAAAACTCCAGAAATAAACAATTGATAAATTTCAAATTGTGCACCATTCTGAGTATTGCGATGAAATCTCATGCTGTCCCACTCCATCCCACCTGGGACATTAATTACCCCTCTGTCCAGCATATCTGAACTGTACGTGCTACCTGCCCCTTAGTCATTCAGTAGCCTTTTCAGTTACCAGATGGACTGTTGTGGTATCACAGTGCTTGTGTTCAAGTAACCCTTATTTAACTTACTAATGGCCCCAAAACACAAGGGTAGTGATGCCAGCAAGTCAGATATGTCAAAGATAGGCCACAAAATACTTTCTTTAGGCAAAAAGGTAAAAGTTGGCCAGGCACACTGGCTCACACCTGTAATCCCAGCACTTTGGGAGGCTGAGGTGGGTGGATCACCTGAGGTCAGGAGTTCAAGACCAGCCTGGCCAACATGGTGAAACCCTGTCTCTACTACAAATACAAAAATTTAGCCAGGCTTGGTGGTGGGTGCCTGTAATCCCAGCTACTTGCGAGTCAGAGGCAAGAGAATCCCTTGAACTCGTGAAGCGGAGGTTGCAGTGAGCGGAGACCATGCTATTGCACTCCAGCCTGGGCAACAAGAACAAAACTCCATCTCAAAAAAAAAAAAAAAAAAAAAAAAAGGTAAAAGTTCTCAACTCAATAAGCAAAGAAAAAAATCATATGCCTAGGTTACTAAGATCTACTGTAACAATGAATCTTCTATCCGTGAAATTGTGGAGAAGGAAAAAGAAATTCATGTTAGTCTTGCTGACACACCTCAAACTGCAAAAGTTATAGCCACACGGAGGTTGTAGTGAGCCGAGATCGCACCACTGCACTCCAGCCTGGGCTACAGAGCAAGACTCTGTCTCAAAAAAAAAAAAAAAAGTTATGGAGTTATGGCCACAGTACATAAGTGCTTAGTTAAGATGAAAAAGGCCTTACATTTGTGGGTGGAAGATATGAACAGAAAGGTGTTCTGATAGCAATGTGTTGTACCAGAAAGCACAGAACCTACACAAAGACATCAGCAAGGATCCCCTGAAACAAGTGACACCAAGCCATTTACTGCAAGTAAGGGACAGTTACACAGATTCAAGAATAGGTTTGGGCTGAAAAGCATAAACATTACTAAAGAGGTTGCATTTGCCAGTGAAGAAGCTGCTGCAACATTTTTAGCTGACTTGAAGGAGTAGATTAAGGAGAAAAGATACCATACACGGCAAGTCTTCAATTGCAATAAAACTGGCCTCTTCTGGAAGATGACCAATAGAACCTACATTCATAAAAGTGCAAAGGAAGCACCAGGGCATAAAGCATGGAAGGACTGGAAAGTACCAGATTAACTCTGGTACTCTGTGGCAACGCTGCAGGGCATATGATAAAGCTAAGCATAGTGTACAGAGCAAAGAACCCATGTGCCCTCAAAAGCAAAACCAAAAATTATTTATGCTTGTGTTCTAGCCATATAATCAGAAAGTATGGGTGACAGCTGTCTTGTTTATAGAATGGTTCCACCAATGTATCAGTGGTTCCCAGAAGTGAAAAAATATTTGAAAGAGGAAGGGCTGGAATTTAAGGACCTATTAATAATAGATAATGTACCTAACCATCCTGAATCTGTTTGCCATGAAAATGAAAATGCTGAGGTTGTATTTTTACCTGCAAATACAACCTTTTGCTTCAGCCGCTTCACTAGGACATCATTCATTTTCTCAAGGCCACATACATCTGCCTGGTATTTGATCACATTCAACAGCAATTGATGCAGACCCTAAACTGGAAATAATGTAGTGCTGGAAATCATTCACTATTGCTGATGCAATAGCACTCATCAAGTTGCAATGGATGAATTAAACCACAAACTAAATGCCTGCTGGAAGGACTGATGGAGTGGAAGTTGTGAATGATTGTAAAGGCTTGCCTGAAATTGATAGAGGAATTAGGAAAATCATCCATGCAACAAGACAAGTTGATGGAGAAGGATTTGCTGATATGCTTGATGAAATAGAAGGACATACTGAAGGCCATTGAGAAGTGTTAACAAATGAGGAACTGGAAGAACTTTCATGTCCTCCACAGAGGAAGAGGAAGATGAAGAAAAAACTAAAGCAGAACCAGCCATGTGGACATTACTAAAATTTGCTGAAGTGTTTCAAACTGCACTGACATTAAAGCACAAAATTATGGCATATGATCCTCAGATGGAATGCAGCTTAAAATCGCCTACAACTTCGCAGCAACACTTTTGAGTTACAGAGAAAGGCAACAACCTCTGATTACAATGTTCTTCCAAAAGTTTTCATCAAAAAACACTATCAAGGATCCCCAAGCATTGAGATCTTCATGGCTCAATGATCCAGGATTGCCTGAAGCAGAGGATCCTCCTTCTGATGTAACCTCAGAAAGTCAATAGTAGCCGAACACTAACAGTGCCTGCGCCATTCACCTCCCTTCATCTCATCACATAGGTAATTCCTTTTTTTTTTTTTTTTTTGAGAAGGAGTTTCACTCTTGTTGCCCAGGCTGGAGTGCAATGGCACAATCTCGGCTCACTGCAACCTCCGCCTCCTGGGTTCAAGCGATTCCCCTGCCTCAGCCTCCCAAGCAGCTGGGATTACAGGCATGTGCCACCACACCTGGCTAATTTTTGTATTTTTAGTAGAGACGGAGTTTTGCCATGTTGGCCAGGCTGGTCTCGAACCCCTGACCTCAGATGATCCACCCGTCTCAGCCTCCCAAAGTGCTGGGATTACAGGTGTGAGCCACCGTGCTCAGCCACGTAGGCATTTCATCATCTCACATCACCACAAAAAGAAGGGTGAATATAGTACAATAAGATACTTTGAGAGAGAGACCACATTCACATAACTTATATTACAGTATATTTTAATAACTGTTCTATTTTATTATTAATTTTGTTGTTCATCTCCTACTGTGCCTAATTTATAAATTAACCTTTATCATAGGTATGTATATATGCATAGGAAAAAACGTAGTACATATTGGGTTCAGTACCATCTGCCATTTCGGGCATCCCCTGGGGGGTCCGTAGTCCACCTCAGGGGTAAGGCAGGACTGCTGTACTTTCCCCTGCTATTGATGGTCTTTAACTCAGTATTTGTTTACCCTGTTTTCTTCATCATGAGAAAGAATTGCTCTCAGCAGAAAAGAAACATTAATAATTTCAGCTGGAAAATAAACTGCATGTCAGAAAAGGGAATGGTTCAATCAGAGAGCACTCTCTCAATGAAATACCACACAGCACCATAATTCAAGGCCTACAAGAATATTTGATAAGGCTGGGTGCAGTGGCTCACGCCTGTAATTCCAGCACTTTGCGGGGCCGAGGCAGAAGCATCTCTTGAGCCCAGGAGTTGAAGACCAGCCTGGGCAACATAGCAAGACCCCAATTTTACAAAAAAATTTAAAAATTAGCCAAGTATGGTGGCATGTGCCTGTAGTCCCAGCTACTCAGGAGGCAGAGTTGGGAGGATCACTTGAGCCTGGGAGGTCAAGGCTGCAGTGAGCTGTGATTGTGCCAATGCACTCCAGCCCGAACGAGAGTGAGACCTGTGTCTTACCAAAAAAAAAAAAAAAAAAAAAAAAATTACATGAGAAGAACTGTCCATGATACGTTAAATGTGGTGAGCATAGCCGCCTTCCAAGCAGTTGACCTGGGCTTGATTCCCAGCCAATGTGCCCACGTGCATACACACACACGATATATTCAATGTAAAAAGGTTCTAAAACATTAAGTAGGGTTTGATCCAGATTATATAAAATAAAATGCCATGTGTAAGATGTATGTGTAAGAAATATAGAAAGATAAAGCTAGGAGGAAAAATGTCTAGAAGGGTATATCCAGTGAATTAATTTCACTAGTTATCTGGGTAATAAGATTACAGGTGATTTGCATTTTCCTCTACGGACCAAACATGCAGTCAGTCAATTATTTAATGTGACAGGCCTGGTGCTAGGCACTGGGAACACAAAGGTGAATGTCACAGACCCTTCCCTCCTAGTTTGGAGTGACCCAAACACAGACACATACCTTGTTAACACAGTGAGTCAAGACAGAAGAGCCCAGAAGGGGCAGGAGGCTTTCTGGAAGAGGTTCTCCCCAAGCGTGGGGCAGGCCAGCCATGGCTAGGGGAAAGTGTGCACTCAGGAAGAACCAGTTCGGACAAGCACAGTGCCACAGCGTATCAGGGGTTTAAAGTGAGTGTCAAGAATTGGCTGGGCGTTGTGGCTCAAGTGCTGTAATCCCAGCACTTTGGGAGGCCAAGGCGGGTGGATCACCTGAGGTCAGCAGTTTCAGACCAGTCTGGCCAACATGGTGAAACCTCTTCTCTACTAAAACTATAAAATTAGCTGGGCAAGGTGGCACGCACCTGTAATCACAGCTACTTGGGAGGTTGAGGCCCAAGAATTGCTTGAACCCGGGAGGCAGAGGTCGCAGTGAGCCGAGATCACACCACTGCACTCCAGCCTGGGTGAAAGAGCAAGACTCTGTCTCAAAAAAAAAAAAAAGAATTCGTCACTCAGTGAGTAAATGGGAAAGGACAAACTCTGTGGTCTCAGCTGGATGGCTACAGAGCCCTTCTCCTCCTGTAGCCAGCTCTGGGAAGGCCTGGCTGCTATCAGCAACTTGGATACAAAGAGTCTTTAGTTAAGCTCTGGAAACCTCCAAGGTGGCTTAGTGGATTCAGCATTTGGACATTTCACTAGGTGTTCCCTACCCCTCCATTACTCTCTGACTCATAAGTTGCTGTCATCAATAACTCTTATGATAGCTGGCACCAGGTGTCATGAGTGCCGTGGGCACATGCAGAGCAGTTATCAGGTCAGATCTGCAGATTTGACAGCTGGGTAGCAGGCGGACTTGTCACACTTAAGCCTGGTGGCAGGCAATCTCATGAACAAGAATTCATTCACCTGCAGTGGTCCGGGTGGGAAACGAAGAGCACATGAATGAGGTCAGGGACCCATGGGTCAAGAATAGATTAAGAGAGATGAAGAATAGATTTACTAACTGAAATGAGAGTAGAACTTAATAAGTGAATAAAGAGGCCAGGCGCGGTGGCTGATACCTGTAATCCCACCACTTTGGGAGGCTGAGGCAGGAGGATTGCTGCTCAAGAATTTGAGACCAGCCTGGGCAACATAGCAAGACCTTGTATCTATTAAAAATTTAAAAAACACATGTTAGCCAGGCAGAGTGGTGCATGCCTGTAGTCCCAGCAACTCAGGAGGCTGAGATGGGATGATCGCTTGAGCCAGGTGGTCGGGGATACAGTGATGCGAGATTGTGCCACTGCACTCCAGCTTGGGTGACAGAGCGAGGCTCTGTCTCAAAAAGAAAAGAAAAGAAAAGAAAAAGTGAACGGAGAAATGTGTTAAAGAGGAGCTGAGAGTCAACAAGGAGAGACAGTTTCAGTGACTGGGTTTTTTATCAACTGGGTTAGAGGAGACAGGAAAAGAAACAGTTTTCGGAGGAGGCAATATCCAAATTATGGCATCCTATGCAGCTGTTAAAACGACAGTCAGAACTTCAAAGATCTCAAAAACATATGTTTGCATGAAAGAAGTAATTTCAGACTGGGCATGGTGGCTCAAGCCTGTAATCCTAGCACTTTGGGAGGCAGAAGTGGGGGGACTGCTTGAGGCCAAGAGTTCAAGACCAACCTGGCCAACATAGCCAGACCCTGACGCTATAAGAAGAGAAAAAATATAATTAATTTAAAAAAGAAGTAATTTCAGAATAACATAAGCAGTGTAATCATAAGAGTAGTTCCCATTTATTGAATGCTTGTTAGAGGCCAGGCATTGTGCTAAGAGCTTCATCTGTCACAACCCTATGAGGCAGGTAATCCTATCAGTACCCTCTTTAACAGTCAGACCCCGACACAGAGAGTAGTAAAGTCACTTGCCCAGGGAAACACATCTCGAAAGCAGCCAAGCTAGGATGAACGCAGCCAAAAGTCCTCCCAGCATCCTGTGTCTGCATAGCCCCAGTGTTGCAGCCTAAACTACCACGCGATTAGGCAAAGATAGGAGGCATATTAAAACAAATCAACAGTGAGACCTGGCAAGATCTTTTTGTTTGAGGACACCCAGTCACATGCTGTTGTACACACTCGCTCAGGCCGAGAGTGAGCCAAGCTATCAGCTGGTTGGTCTTGAAAGGAATGGAGTGATCAAGGTTCCTAAAGAAGCAAGAACATCCTGTCTTTTCACAGGTTCTATATTAGCCAACCAAGCCTGAAGCTTCAGCAAATACCTCTGCACCAGGCAACTCTGTCCTCCCCCTTCTCCCTTCATGTTACCTAACACTCTGCTCTGGAGGCTTCTGGAAGGGAACAGACGGGTCAATGAATGATGCTGGCATATCCTGCCTGCCTGCAAAGGTGCCGTGAAATCAACCATCAACTGAGAGTGTCAACAGCAATATGAAATGAATGGAAACCTTTTTGAAAACAAATAGCACATTGAAATGATACCTATATTTTCTTTGTTTTCAGACTCACTTAAATGCCAAATACATCACAAACTGGGAACTGGACCACAAAAAGAAGACATGTCAGCTGGGCGCAGTAGCTGATGTCTGTAATCCCAGCACTTTGGGACCCCGAGATGGGTGGATCACGTGAGGTCAGGAGTTTGAGACCAGCCTGGCCAACATAGTGAAACCCTGTCCTCTACTTAAAAAAAAAAAAAAAAAAAAGGATTTGTGCGTATAAAATACATTATTTGGGACTCAGTGAATTTGTACGGAAGTAAAAAACCAGAAGTGGAGGCAGATTAAACCCTTCCTGTGGTGTGAACAACCTTGGGCCGGCAAGTAGAATGTAATGATTATCCTTTGTCCCAAACCTTTTGATAATGTGGTTCAACTTCCTTCTCTAGAAGTGCTTATTTTCCTCTCTTAAGGGTGATTTAATTACGTGGCCTGGCGTGGTGGCTCACACCTGTAATCCCAGCACTTTGGGAGGCTGAGGTGGGTGGATCACAAGGTCAGAAGTTTGAGACCGCCCCGGCCAATATGGTGAAACCTCGTCTCTACTAAAAATACAAAAAAAATTAGCCGGGTGTGGTGACGTGCACCTGTAGTCCCAGCTACTCAGTAGGCTCAGGCAGAAGAATCACTTGAACCCGGGAGGCGGAGGTTGCAGTGAGCTGAGATCGTGCCACTGCACTCCAGCCTGGGTGACAAAGTGAGACTCTGTCTCAAAAAATAAATAAATAAACAAATATGAAAAAAAGTTATTGTAAATATTCTTTTTTTTTCTGCACACAGTGGCTCACACCTGTAGTCCCAGCACTTTACGAGGCCAAGTTGGGAGGATTGCTTGAGGCCAGGAGTTCAAGACCAGCCTGGGCAACATAGCAAGACCTTGTCTGTAAAAAAAATTAAAATAATAAAAAAATAAACATTCTTTTTCAATACTGGAGAGTAGGGTTCCCTGGGTTGCAGGCACAAGATGTCTCTAAGTATAGGGCATAAAAACCTGTTTACCAGGAGGAGACAGCCATTCTTCTATTACTCTACAGATTCTTACAGACCTACAAATACAAGTCAATCAAGGTGCACACATAAGAAGTGATTTAACTTCACTTATTTTTCTTCCATTCAGCCACTTCCCTCCAAATATTTTGCATGAAAAGTTTCAAACATCCATAGAGCTACCCCTAGACTCTTTCTATGACTTGCTTCATCACACAACGATCCATCTATCCAACTTTCTACCCACTCATCAATTCATCATATTTTTAAAACACATTATTTCCATTTATATCATAATAAAAGGTCTGATGCCCAGGCTGGAGTGCAGTGGTGTGATCGTAGCTGACTACAGCCTCAACCTCCTGGGCTCAAGTGATCCTCCTGTGTTGGCTTCCTGAGTAGTTGGGACTGCAGGCATGAGACACCATACTTGGCAAAAAAAATTTTTTTTTTTTTTTGAGACAAGGTCTCACTATATTGCCCAGGCTGGTCTTGAATTCCTGGGCTCAGGCCAGCCATCTTCACACTCTGGCTCCCCAAAGTGCTGAAATTACAGGCATAAGCCACCTCACCTGGCCTTTACAATCTGCATTTTTGAACACTCTGTTAGCTGAAGGAAGCATGAATTGGAGAACCATACTCATTTGTGGAGTTAAAGAGAATGGGTTTGAACCCCTGCTGTCACTTTTTAGCTGTGTTACTTTGGACAAGTCACTTAACCTGTTCTATAAATAGACAAAGAAATATATATATATACACACAAATATATATATATAAATATATATATATATAAAATATATATATATAAATATATATATATATAAAATATATATAAATATATATATATATATAAAATATATATATATAAATATATATATATATAAAATATATATAAATATATATATATTTTTTTTTTTGAGACAGAGCCTTGCTCTGTCACCCAGGCTGGAGTGCAGTGGCACGATCTCGACTCACAGCAGCCTCCGCCTCCTGGGTTTAAGCAATTATCCTGCCTCAGTCTCCCGAGTAGCTGGGATTACAGGTGCATGCCACCATGCCCAGCTGATTTTTCTTTTTTTTTTTTTTTTTTTTTTTTAGTAAAGACGGGGTTTCACCATGTTGGCCAGGCTGGTCTTGAACTCCTGACCTCAAGTGATCCACCCACCTCAGCCTCTCAAAGTGCTGGGATTACAGGTGTGAGCCATTGCACCCGGCCAGTTTCCTTGTCTATAAAATGGCTTGATGATGTAAACCAAAAAGTATCTGAGACAGGTCTCAATCAGTTTAGAAGTTTATTTTGCTGACTTTAAGGACATGTCCAGAAGAAATAAACACAGAATCACAGGAACTGCCGGTGGTCTGTGCCTTTTTCCAAAGATGAAGTTGAGAGCTTCAATATTTAAAAGGGAAAAGTGGGCTTAGGGGAAAGAGGAAGAGTATGGTCGTCCATGTGTCACAAGAGAAAAGGAACAGGCAGGAGAATCGTCAATTACACATTGGTCTCATGCTCAGTAAATGGGCACTTTACAGAAGATAAGATGAACATACAGTAGCTACCTGTGGAGATATTTAACCTTTTACCTGTAGTATTCTACTTAGGAACAAAAGGAAAGACAGCTTCTTGCACGACTCAGCTTTCAGCTTAATTTGTTCCTTTTGGCAGAGTGAACTGGGGTCCCGACTTTTTATTTTCCTTTTACAATGATAATACTTATCTTACAGGCACAGTTCTTTTTTTTTTTTTTTTTTTTTTTTTGAGATGGAGTTTTGCTCTTGTTGCCCAGGCTGGAGTGCAATGGCGCAACCTCTGCCTCCCAGGTTCAAGCGATTCTCCTGCCTCAACCTTCCGAGTAGCTGGGATTACAGGCATGCGCCACTACGCCTGGATAATTTTGTGTTTTTAGTAGAGATGGGGTTTCTGCGTGTTGGTCAGGCTGGTCTCGAACTCCTGACCTCAGGTGATCCGCCTGCCTCGGCCTCCCAAAGTGCTGGGATTATAGGCGTGAGCCACTGTGCCCAGCCACAGACACACTTCTTCGTGGCAATTAGGTGCTATTTTTTTTTTTTTTTTTTTTTGAGACGGAGTCTCACTCTGTCACCAGGCTAGAGTGCAATGGCGCGATCTCGGCTCACTGCAACCTCCGCCTCCCAGGTTCAAACAATTCCCCTGCCTCAGCCTCCCAAGTAGCTGGGACTACAGGCGCGCACTACCACACCTGGCTAATTTTTTGTATTTTAGTAAAGACTGAGTTTCACCATGTTGGCCAGGATGGTCTCTGTTTCCTAACCTCGTGACCCACCCGCCTCAGTCTCCCAAAGTGCTGGGATTACAGACGTGAGCCACCACGCCTGGCCTGTGGTGCTATTTTTACTTTCTCTTTCACAGTCTGCTGCCTTCATGTGGCGGGAAATGACAAGTGCCTCCCCCACAATAGTCAAGGGACTCAGCAAGTACCCAAAAGTGTTGAGCAGGCACTGGTCCCCAAATCCTGCAGGTGAGAAAGACTAACATTTTTGTTACTAAATGTACCTGCTGGTTTGCTCACTTTTATTTCTGCCATTGGCCAAAAGCTCACCCCTCTACATCATTACCCACTCAGAGAGTATGGCTGGATTCCCAGATCCAGTGGGCCTGTGGGGTTAATTCGGGCTAGGGTGAGTTTAGAAGTGACTTAGGCATCAGCTTGTTATTTATTTAATTCTCTTCCCTTAAATGCATGTTGTGAAAAATCTAAAGAGAGAAGGATTTCTAAACCAAAACTGGTGTCAATAAATAAAAGAATTTTTTTTTTTTTTTGTCTGAGACAGACTCTCACTCTGTCACCCAGGCTGTTGTGCAATCTCGGCTCACTGCAACCTCTGCCTCCCAGGTTCAAGCAATTCTCTTGCCTCAGCCTCCCGAGTAGCTGGGATTACAGGTGCCCACCACCACACCCAGTTAAATTTTATATTTTTAGTAGAGACGAGGTTTCACCATGTTGGTCAGGCTGGTCTTGAACTCCTGACCTCAGGTGATCTACCTGCCTCAGCCTCCCAAAGTGCTAGGATTACAGGTGTGAGCCACCTGTAATTTTTAGTGAAAAAAAATACTTACCTTCTAGAGATGTCATAAGAATTATATGAAATTAATACATGAGGCCGGGTGCAGTGGCTCATGCCTATAATCTCAGCACTTTGGTAGGCCGAGGCAGGTGGATGACTTGAGGTCAGTAGTTCGAGACCAGCCTGGCCAACATGGTAAAACCCCATCTCTACTAAAAATACAAAAATTAGCTGGGCGCGGTGGCATGCACCTGTAATCCCAGCTACTTGGGAGGCTGAGGCAGGAGAATCGCTTGAACCTGGGAAGCGGAGGTTGCAGTGAGCCGATATCACACCACTGCACTCCAGCCTGAGCGACAAAGTGAGACTCCATCTCAAAAAAAAAAAAAGAAATTAAGACATGAAAAATATTTAGCACAGTATCTGTGGCTCACTGATGGCTAGCTCTGATAAGTAAAATAGTAATCATGAAGAAACAAATTACAGGCTCCTATCTTCTCAGCCTGCCTCTAGTTCACTTGCTCCTCTGTTTCCCATCCAGGGGCCATTTTGTTTCTTTCATCCTTTTTTTTTTTTTAATTTTACTTTAAGTCCTGGGATACATGTGCAGAAGGTGCATGTTTGTTATGTAGGTATACATGTGCCATGGTGGTTTACTGCACCTATCAACCCGTCATCTAGGTTTTAAGCCCTGCATGCATTAGATATTTGTCTTAATGCTCTCTTTCCCCTTGACCCCAACCCCTAACAGGCCCCAGTGTGTGATGTTCCCCTCCCTGTGTCCCTGTGTTCTCATTGTTCAACTTCCACTTATGAGTGAGAACATGTAGTGTTTGGTTTTCTGCTCCTGTGTTAGTTTGCTGAGAATGATGGCTTCCAGCTTCATCCATGTCCCTGCAAAGGACACGAACTCATTGTTTTTTATGGCTGCAGCTTCTTTCATCCTTATCCAGTACGTTCTATGATCCATAATCTTGTTAATGTCCTAAACTTCCCTCCCCCTCCCCATTTTGTCTTTTCATCACACCCCTTTGGCAAAACCCCAGCCTAGATGAACTCAACCACCTCCTCACTCTCCACGTGAGTCACCAAACAGGGCAGATTGGCTGTGCTCTAGGAGAATAAGTGTCAACCTGAAACAGGCTGTCTCACTAAATGAATACTAAAATGCTTATTTCATAACTGTCTCTTCTCTTCTCCTTGACCACTTCATGTTTTCTCCACTCTTCTTCAACGCAGACCCTCCTCCAACACTCACACACCTTCCTCCTCTTTTTCATAATCACCTTGTTTTTTTTTTTTTTTTTTTTAGACAGAGTCTCGCTCTGTCGCCCAGGCTGGAGTGCAGTGGCATGATCTCGGCTCACTGCAACCTCCTCCTCCCGGGCTCAAGCAATTCTCCTGCCTCAGCCTCCCGGATAGCCAGGACTACAGGTGCACGCCACCATGCCCGACTAATTTTTGTATTTTAAGTAGAGACAGGGTTTTGCCATGTTGGTCAGGCTGGTCATGAACTCCTGACCTTAGGTGATCCACCCGTCTCAGCCTCCCAAAGTGTTGGGATTACAGGTGTAAGCCACCAAGCCCGGCCTCATCTTGGTTCTTAATTCACACACACACACATACAGAAGCCAGCAGAGAGGAACTTCCTAAACTCCCCTATCAAACATAACAAAGCCTCCCACACCTGCACTCCACTTCACCTCTCCTTGCAACTGCGGAGCTGACCCTCCCCTAGCAAAGGCCCCCCTCACACACACACACCTGGGTTTTACATCCCACTCTCTAGACCTTTCCAGAAGCCTTCAGCAACAACAACCCCTTCTCTCTTTTCTGTTTGACTGGACCTTTCACTTAAACTCTTCAACATGCCCAAATCTCCCCCATTTTCAACAAAAAAGAGGATGTTCATTGGAAATGCCACTTAAATATTTAAAGATAAGGAGACATGATGTCTGCAATATACTGTCAAATATAGATGTATATCTATGTGTGTGTGTGTGTGTGTGTGTGTGTATAAAAATACAGAGACAGAGAATGATAAAGTAAATGGTTAAATGGTGCAAGTGTAGATAACTGATGAATCTGGAAAACATTATTTGGGAATTCTTTGTACTAGTCTTGCATTTTTTTTAAGATATAAAATTATATCAAAATAAAAAGTTGGCTGGGCACAGTGGCTAATGCCTGCAATCCTAGCAATTTGGAAAGCCAAGGCAGGTAGATTGCTTGAGCCCGATAATTTGAGACCAGCCTGGGTAACATGGTGAAACCCCATCTCTATAAAACAAACAAACAAAAAAAATTAGCAAGTCGTGGTGTCAAGTACCAGTACTCCCAGCTACTTAGGAGGCTGAGGTGGGAGGATCACTTGAGCTCAGGAGGTCGAGGCTACAGTCAGCTGTGATTATGCCACTGCACTCCAGCCTGAGCAGCAGAGCTAGACCCTGTCTAAAAAATTTTTAGACCATAATCCCAGCACTTTAGGAGGCCAAGGTGGGTGGATCACTTGGGGCCAGAAGTTCGAGACCAGCCTTGCCAACATGGTGAAATCCCATCTCTAGTAAAACTACAAAAAATTATCTGGGTGTGGTTGTGCACACCCATAATCCCAGCTACTGGAGAGGCTGAGGCATGAGAATCGCTTGAAGCCAAGAGGCAGAGGTTGCAGTGAGCTGAGATTGCACCACTGTACTCCAGCCTGGGCAATAGAGCGAGACTTTCAAAAAAAAAAAATTAATTAAGAAAAGGTGTCAGCTGGGCACCGTGGCTCATGCCTGTAATCCCAGCACTTTGGGAGGCCGAGGTGGGCGGATCACGAGGTCAGGAGTTTGAGACCAGCCTGGCCAACATAATGGAACCCCGTCTGTACTAAAAATACAAAAAATTAGCTGGGCGTGGTGGCGGGTGCCTGTAATCCTAGCTACTTGGGAGGCTGAGGCAGGAGAATCACTTGAAGCCAGGAGATGGAGGTTGCAGTGAGCCGAGATCGCACCATTGCACTCCATCCTGGTGGATGGCGCGAGACTCCACCCAAAAAAAAAAAAAAACAAACAAAAAAAACTTGTCAAGAAAGAAAGATGAGAAAAAAAAAAACCACACATTTGACATCTGCTCTCCTCATAGCCAGTCCCCTCCCCTCTCCACAAACTTCTCAAAAGACCCCACAATTGGCTCATTTCAACTCAGAACTCGTAGGTACTTCTTTTCTTTTCAGGATGACCTTCCCAAAGCGTGCTCCCACCTCTTTGCCTGTTCCTATCCTCCATCTCAAAATGGACTTCCTTAAAACTTGGCCCAAGGCCAGGTGCAGTGGCTCACGCCTGTAATCCCAGCACTTTGGGAGGTCGAAGTTGGTGGATCACGAGGTCAGCAGTTCGAGACCAGCCTGACCAACATGGTGAAACCCCCCATCTCTACCAAAAATACAAAAATTAGCCAGGCATGATGACGGACACCTGTAATCCCAGCTACTCGGGGGGCTGAGGCAGGAGAATCGCTTGAACCTGGGAGGCGGAGGTTGCAGTGAGCAGAGTTGGTGCCACTGCACTCCGGCCTAGGCAACAAGAGTGAAACTCCATCTCAAAAAAAGAAAAGAAAAGAATTGCTGTAATATGCTACATTAGTAGAATAAAGGACAAAACCCAAAACAGATACACACATATATACACACACACGTTTTTGACAAAGTCAAACACCCTTTCATGATTAAAATACTCCACAAAGTTAGAATAGAAATAAACTTCCTCAACCTGATAAAGGGCATTTTTGAAAAACCCATAGTTTATCAAGTAGGTTGCTAAGTAAAAAAATAAAAAATAAAGAGAGAAAAAGGCTGGGCATAGTGGCTTACAGCAGGCACTTTGGGAGGCCAAGGTGGACAGACTGCTTGAGGCCAGGAATTCGAGACCAGCCTGGCCAACCTGGTGAAATCCCATCTCTACTAAAAATACAAAAAGTAGCTGGGCGTGGTGGTGTACTTTGTAATCCCAGCTACCCTGTAACTCTCCTGCTAAGGCAGAAGAATCACCTGAACCCAGGAGGCAGAGGTTGCAGTGAGCCGAGATTGCACCACTGCACTCCAGCCTGGGTGACAGAGCAACTCTGTCTCAAAAAAAAAAAAAAAAAAAAAGAAAGAAAGAAAGAAAAAAAGAAAAAGAAAAACCCATAATTAATACCATACTTCATGGTAAAAGACTGAATGCTTTTCCCTCAAAGATTAGGAACAAGATAAGGATGTCTACTCTTATCACTTCTATTCAATATTGTACTAGAAGCCTTAGCCAGGGCAATTAGGCAGGGACATTCAGATTGGAGAGGGAGCAGTAAAACTATCTCTATTAGCAGATATGATCTTACATATAGAAAATCCTAGGCCAGATGTGGTGGCTTACGCCTGTAATCCCAACACTTTGGGAAGCTGATGGAAGACGGAGGTTGCAGTGAGCTGAGATTGTCATTGTACTCCAGCTTGGGCTACAAGAGTGAGACTCCATCTCAAAAAAAAAAAAAGAAAGAAAGAAAATGAAAATCCTAAGGAATCTGCTAAAAAAAACCTTATAGAATGAATAAAGTTAAACAAGGTCACATGATACAAGATCAATGCAGAAAAATCATTCATATTTATGTATGCTAGCAATAAATGATCACAAAATTAAGAACACAATTCCATTTACAATGGCATAGAAAAGAATAGAATCCTAGAAATACATTAAAGACATGTAAGATGTATACTGAAAACTATTTTTAAATGTTGGAAGAAATAAAAGATCTAAAGGAATGGAAAGCTATCCCATGTTCATGGATCAAAAGACTTAATATTTTAAGATGGCAATGTCCCCCAAATAGAAATATCTTTGATATTTAGGTCACTAAAGATCAATATAATGTTTAAAAATTTTTTTTTTTTGTAAAGATGGGGGTCTCACTATATTGCCCAGGCTGATCTCAAACTCCTAGGCCCAAGCAATCCTCCCACCTTGGCCTACCGAAGTGCTGGGATTACAGACATGAGCCACAAAGAGAACCTGAAAAACTAGTTCAGGCCATGATGGAAAGGGGGGTCAGAGATGCCTCCTTATACTTTTCTCTCTTCGAAGTGTAGGCACAACTGACCAGCCTTAACATTAAAATAGAGATCATAAGACTGACAAAACAGATTCTTCATAGCAATAAGATACGCAACTCCAACCTGACTCTGGTATAGCATCACATGACTGCAGGCCCTGAAGGAAATCAAAGGATTTTACCCCAAAATATATTTTCTTTGTCATAGTTTGAAATGGCTCTGCAAAGCCATCTTTTGAGGGGACATTTGCATGCTATCAAAATGTTTTTCCCGCCGGACGTGGTGGCCCATGCCTGTAATCCCAGCACTCCAGGAAGCCGAGGTGGGCGGATCACTTGAGGTCGAGAGTTTGAGACCACCCTGACCAACATGGAGAAAATTACTAAAAATACAAAATTAGCCAGGCGTGGTGGTGCGTGCCTGTAATCCTAGCTACTGGGGAGGCTGAAGCAGGAGAACCGCTTGAACCTGGGAGGCGGAGGTTGTGGTGAGCCTAGATGACACCATTCCACTCCAGCCTGGGCAACAAGAGTGAAACTCCATCTCGAAAAAAAAAGAAAAAGAAAAACAAAATGTTCTTCCCTTACTACAGTAGCCCCCAACCTTTGTGACACCAGGGACCAGCTTCATGGAAGACAATTTTTCCATGGACTGGGGGTGGGGGGACGGTTTTGGGATGAAACTGTTCTACTTCCGATCATCAGGCATTAAATTCTCATGAGGAACGCACAACCTAGATCCCTCGCATGTGCAGTTCATGATAGGGTTCACACTCATATGAGAATCTAATACCACCACTGATGTAACAGGAGGCAGAGCTCAGAGAGTAATGCTAGTTCACCTGCCACTTACCTCCAGACTGGTGCTGGTCCATGGTCTGGGGATTGAGGATCCCTGCCTTAGTAGGTCTCATCCAGAAGGCTCTTTTAAGGCCTTGTAAGAGATATTTAGTACCTATTCTCTCTAAAGCCTGTTACTTAGAGGCTTCATCTATACAACAAGAACCTTGGCTCCCACAACCCCCCCTTAACTCAAGCATTTCTTTTCTTTTTTCTTTTTTTTTTTGAGACAGGGTCTCGCTCTGTTGCCCAGGCTGGAGTGCAGTGGCACGATCTCGGCTCACTGCAACCTCCACCTCCCAGGTTCAACGGATTCTCCTGCCTCAGCCTCCCGAGTAGCTGGAATTACAGGCATGCGACACCACGCCCAGCTAATTTTTGTATTTTTAGTAGAGATGGGGTTTCACCATGTTGGTCAGGCTGGTCTTGAATTTTTGACCTCAGGTGATCTGCCCGCCTCGGCCTCCCAAAGTGCTGGGATTACAGGCGTGAGCCACCACGCCCGGCCCAACTCAAGCATTTCTTTTTGCTGATTTCAACACTTCAGGCAAAGCAACCAATTGCCAATCAGTTTGAATTCACCTATGACCTGAAACCCTCTCCCCAAACATTTATACATTTTGAGGCCTAAAATGTATAAAACCAAGCTGTAATCTAACTACCTTGGGCACAAGTTCTCAGGACCTCCTGATGCTGTGTTACCGGCCATGGTCACTCATATTTGGCTCAGAATAAACCTCTTTAAATATTTTACAGAGTTTGGCTTTTTTCATCAACAATGGGAAAGGAGGTCAGACATACCTTGTTATAACCACCTCTTTTTGGAGTTTAGGCACAAATGACCAGCATTAATGTTAAAAATAGAGATCATGGCCAGGTGCAGGGGCTGACACCTGTAGTCCCAGCACTTTGGGAGGCTGAGGCAGGAAGATCACTTAAGCCCAGGAGTTCGAGACCAGCCTGCGCAACATGGTGAAAACCCGACTCTACAAAAAATACAAAAACTAGCCAGGCATGGTGGTGCCTGCCTGTAGTCCTAGCTACTCAGAAGGCTGAGATGGGAGGATTGCTTGAGCCCAGGAGGTTGAGGCTGCAGTGAGCTGAGATGACACCACTGCATTCCAGCCTGGGTGACAGAGCAAGACCCTGTCTCAAGAAAAAAAAAGAGATCACATGACTGACAAAACAGACTCTGTGGCAATAAGATACCAAATTATGGCTAGGTGTGGTGGCTCATGCCTGTAATCCCAGCACTTCTGAAGCGGCGTCGTTTGTCTGCGGTAATACCCAAGGTTCACTGTCTCATGACAAGGAAATCAAAGACGCTAACACACAAGGAGTGTGTTTAAGAGAGGAAAGTCTAATAGGCAAAAGAGAAAAGCTCTCCCATGCAGAGGGAGGGGGGTTCCGAACGGATCTCCCCCATTTGGGGCAAGATGAGGTTGGTTTTATAGATGAGCTTGAGGAGCCAGTGTCTGATTTACACAGGGCACAGAGAGAGGGTTGGTTGGACCAGGTTTGCCTTTAACAAAGCATGCTAAGAGGCTGGCCATCCCACCCTAATCGTTTATTATACAAATAGAGATTTAACCTGGCCAGTGCCATGTTGCTTGTACAAGTGGCGACAAAGAAAAGGGAAGAGGAAACCTCTATGTTGAATATACCTGGCTCCCAGAAATCCCTTTTCTAGTGGCACAGCTGCCGGCATCTACCTATGCAAGCTTCCAGCTTGCTTATCTACGCTTGCAGCTTGATTTTTCAGGCTGTTTTTTGTTAGAAATGATTTGGGGCTGCTTTTTATGAAAAGGAAAACGTTACCAAGGACTCCCTAACCCTCGCTAACTGCCTAATTAATTTCTTTTTAGCTTCTGTATCACTTTGGAAGGCCGAGGTGGGAGGATCCTTTAAGACCAGGAGTTCAACACCAGCCTGGGCCACATGGCAAGACCCTGTCTCTATGTTTTATATTTATATATATTGTTAAAAAAGATACCAAATTATAAACAAGACCTAGGCCATGCAAGACATAGGTTAGGATACATCCTAAAGACCATAAAATCTTGTTAAATGGGATTTTCTTTTTTTATTAACCTGATATAATGTGGCTTATCTTCCAACCTGACACTGGTATAGCATCACATGACAGATAGCAAACCCTGAATGAAATAAAAATATTTTATGTCGGCCAGGTGCGGTGGCTCATGCCTGTAATCCTAGCACTTTGGGAGGCAGAGGCGGGTGGATCACTTGAGGTCAGGAGTTTGAGACCAGCCTGGCCAACATGGTGAAACCCCCCCGTCTCTACTGAAAATACAAAAAATTAGCCAGGCATGGCAATGCGTGCCTGTAATCCCAGCTACGCCATAGGCTGAGGCAGGAGAATCTCTTGAACCCAGGAGGTGGAGGTTGCAGTGAGCTGAGACTGCGCCACTGCACTACAGCCTAGGTGACAGGGCAAGACTCCATCTCAAAAACAAACAAACAAACAAAATACAAAAATTAGTCAGGCGTGGTGGTGCACACCTGTAATCCCAGCTGCTCCAGAAGCTGAGATGGAGAACTGCTTGAACCTGGGAAGCAGAGGTTGCAGTGAGCCGAGATCGCACTACTGCACTCCAGTTTGGGTGACAGAACAAAGACTCTGCCTCAAAAAAAAAAAAAAACCCCAAAATATATTTCTTTGACATATTTTAAAATGGCCCTACAAAGCTACAAAGCTGTCTTTTGTAACAGAAATTTGCATCTGTAGAGAATCTCCATTAATGCAGCCAGGATTTCCTTTTCTAGGCCTTTCCCAGATCCAGGAAAGATTAATTCTGACACCTAAATTTCCAAAAAGAGACATTTACCATCTATTCTCTCTTTTTTGTTTTTGTTTTTTTGTCACTCTGTCATCCAGGCTAGAGTGCAGTAGCGCGATCTCAGCTCACTGCAACCTTTGTCTCCTGGGTTCAAGCAATTCTTGTGTCTCAGCCTTCCAAGTAGCTGGGATTACAGGCGCATGCCACCGTGCCTGGCTAATTTTTTTATTTTTCGTAGAGATGGTGTTTCATCATGTTGGCCAGGCTGGTCTTGAACTCCTGACCTCAAGTGATCTGCCTGCCACGGCCTCACAAAGCGTTGAGATTACAGGTGTGAGCCATGGAGCCCAGCCCATCTCTAGTCATGGCGCCTGGCCCATCTGTTCTCTGAGGCTGCTACTCACGCTTCATCTACCTAACAAGGACCTTGAACCACACAACTCCCTTATCTTAGTTCAAGCATTCTTTTCTACTGACTTCAAGTCTTTAGACAAAGCTTAACTCTCTCAAGCAATTGTCAGCTAAAGAATCCCTAAAATCCACCTAAGACTTCTAAGACCACCCTTGGACATATCCGCCTTTTTGGGTCTAACCAATGTATACCTTCCATGTATTGATTTATGTCTTTGCCTGTTAACTCCTGTCTCCCTAAAATGTAAAAAAACAAACTATAATCCAACTGCCTCGGGTCACTTACTAAAGACTTTTTGGGTTTGTGTTTTCTCTCTGGGCGATGGTCAATCATACTGGCTCAGAATAAACCGCTTTAAAATAGTTTACAGAGTTTTATTTATTTGCTAACAGTCTGACACATGATACAAAGACAAGCTTTGAAAATATTATACATAGTATAAGAAGATAGCCAGGGGTGGTGGCTCACACCTGTAATCTCAGCACTTTGAGAGGCTGAGGCAGGTTGATCAAGAGCTGAGGAGTTCAAGACCAGCCTGGCCAAGATGGTGAAACCTCGTCTCTACTAAAAATACAAAAATTAGTCGAACGTGGTGGCAGGCGCCTGTAGTCCCAGCTACTCGGGAGGCTGAGGCAGGAGACTAGCTTGAACCTGGGCAGCAGAGGTTGCAGTGAGCCAAGATCGTGCCACTATACTCCAGCCTGGGCTACAGAGTGAGAGTCATGAGACTCCGTTTAAAAAAAAAACAAAAGTCATGAAAGAAGCTAGTCACAAAAACATTGACATTACACTTAATGAAAGAAGCCAGTTGCACTGTATGATTTCATTTATATCAAACGTGCGAATTGGCAAGGCTATACAGACAGAAAGTATACTAGCAATTGTCTAGGACTTGGGGTGGAGTGGACGTGGTGAATGTAGAATGACTGCTACTGGAGGCAGGATTTTTCTTTGGAGTGATCAAAGTATTCTAAAATGAGATCACAGTAATAGATGCACAATTCTGTCAACAACAACAAAAAAACCCTTAATGTTACCCTTTATTATTTATTTTTGGGTACGTTGTCTTGCTCTGTCTTCCAGGCTGGAGTGCAGTGGCGCGATCTGGGCTCACTGCAGCCTGGAACTCCGGGGCACAAGCGATTCTCCCACCTCAGTCTCCTGAGCAGCTGGGACTACAGGCGAATGCCACTATGCTAGGCTTGATTTTTTTTTACGCTTTAAATGGGCAAATTTTACTTAGTAGGTGAATAGAAATTTCCCAAGAAAGCTGTTTTTTTGTTTGTTGGTTTTTTAGCAGAACCTCCTGAAGTGGCAGGTCACTGAAAAAATTTTAAAAAAACAACAAAACCGAAGCTTATCCATACTCACTATCCACAAATTCCCAAAATTCCCCAAAGCACAGGCTGCAGACACCGTGTGTTGGGGCGGAAGGGGCGGGGAGCTAGCAGGAAATCCTGACATGCCTAGGAAAGCCTCCATAACTTCCTAATTGAGAGAGAACGATCAGATGCATTGCTGTGACCCCCGCCCCCACCACTCCAACCCCCCCATCCCATCCCGCGCTTACCTCTCCTCCAAAGCACTCCAGAAAACGGAGGAGAAAAGCCGCCAAGCCCCCCGACACACTCACCATCCGCAACCGGAACGCGGAAGCAATGGCGCCATCTTTTTTATGGGAAATGTGAGGTTCGAAGGAAGTCACCGGAGCCATCCTTACTGCGGGCAGTGAAGGGCAATGGAAGCCGGTCGCGGCCATGTTGACTGAGGCTTTTGGCCTGTCAATGAGGCTTGCCACATGTGGCTATTTTGGGCAATTTCCTGAGGAGGCTTGTCGATAAGTGTGCTTGGTAAACACTAAGGGAACAGAAAAAATATTCAAAAATTTAAATGTTGGCCGGGAACGGTGGCTTACGCCTGTAGTCCCAGCACTTTGGGAGGCTGAGACGGATCACTTGAGGCCAGGAGTTTGAGACCAGCCTGGGCAACATAGGGAGACACTGTCTCTACAAAAAAAAAATTTTTTTTAATTAGCGAGGCATGGTGGCACATGTCTGTAGGCCCAGGTAGTTGGGGGGCTGAGGTGGGAGAATTGCTTGAGCCTGAGAGGTCAAGGCTGCAGTTGGCCATGTTCTTGCCACTGCAGTCCAGCCTGGGCAACAGAGCTAGACCTTGTCTTTTAAAAAAAAAATTCGTCTGGGCTCAGTGGCTCATGCCTGTAATCCCAGCACTTTGGTAGGCCGAGGCAGGAGGATCACCTGAGGTCGGGAGTTCGAGACCAGCCTGACCAACAGAGAAACCCTGTCTCTACTAAAAATACAAAATTATCTGGGTGTGGTGGTGCAGCCTGTAATCGCAGCTACCCGGGAGACTGAGGCAGGAGAATCGCTTGAACCCAGAAGGTGGAGGTTGTGGTGAGCCAAGATCGTGCCATTGCACTCCAGCCTGGGCAACGAGAGCGAAACTCCGTCTCAAAAAAAAAAAAAAAAATTCAATGTCTTGGAGAGGGTGGGGTGGCATGCCCCTGTAATCCCACTGCTTTGGGAGGCCAAGATGGGAGGATTACTTGAGGCAAGGAGTTCAAGACCAACCTGGGCAACACAGTGGAGACCTTGTCTCTACAAAATGGTTTTGTTTGTTTTTTTTTGAGACGGAGTCTCGCTCTGTCTCCCAGGCTGGAGTGCGGTGGCGCCATCTCGGCTCACTGCAAGCTCCGCCTCCCGGGTTCACGCCATTCTCCTGCCTCAGCCTCCCAAGTAGCTGGGACTACAGGCGCCCGCTACCACGCCCGGCTAATTTTTTGTATTTTTAGTAGAGACGGGGTTTCACCGTGTTAGCCAGGATGGTCTCGATCTCCTGACCTCGTGATCTGCCTGCCTAGGCCTCCCAAAGTGCTGGGATTACAGGCGTGAGCCACCGTGCCCGGCCTACAAAATGGTTTTAATAAATAAATAAATAAACTTAAATGTCTACATTTTAAAAATATGAAAAGTAGAAATTAAAGACAAGGATGAAAATATTGTAATATTCTGATGCATGCAGATAACTACATAACTGCCACAACTGCAGGACCACAAAAAAGAGACTGTCTAAAGACAAAATTACAAAATTAAGATTTAGCTTAAAGATCTAATTGGCTTTTGTTTACAATTCTAGAATCAGGCAGCATCTCATTCTATAAGATTGAATGTTCCAATGAGCTGAGCAGACAAGGTTAGCTTCATAGGCAGAAAAGGGGCTAAAGAATGCAGAAAGAGATTTGAACAAAAAGCAAATTGATCGTTCTTTTTTTGTGGTTTTTTTTTTTTTTTTTTTTTTGAGACAGTCTTACTCTGTCGTCCAGGCTGGAGTGTCCTGGTGCGATCTCAACTTCCATCTCCTGAGTTAAAGTGATTCTTGTGTGTCAGCCTCCCTAGTACCTGGATCACAGGCATGCACCACCATGCCCGGCTAATTTTTGTATTTCTAGTAGAGACAGGGTTTTGCCATGTTGGCCAGACTAGTCTTGAACTCCTGATCTCAAGTGATTTTCCCGCCTGGGCCTCCCAAAGTGCTGTGATTACAGCCGTGAGCCACCGCACCCGGCCCTGCAAATTGATCATTTCAAAGTTACTTTCCTTGTAGGGTTAAAACAGAGGAGACTTCCTTATTATATTTACTCAGATTGACTGGAATCTCCCGTTTTCTGGAAGATGGGCTTGTTTCAAAGTTCAGTTTGATTACATGGCACTTAGCACAAGTAACTCAGTTCTGATTTGGCCTGGCCTGCTGGGGCCTAGTGGAGAAGGTCAGACCAAATCAATTGCCTCTTATAAAATTTAACAAAACTGAGGGCTATTTTCCCCTTTCACCATTTTCTTGAAAGAGTAGTGTATACTCATAGCCTCCTATCGATGCCTAAATTGGAATAATAACCCATAAATTAGGAGTCCTGGACTTAAGATAAATATTTTACCTATACACTATTTTCTTTTCCATTTATTTATTTATTTATTTATTTATTTATTTATTTATTTATTTATTGGAGATGGCGTCTCACTGTGTCGCCCAGGCTGGAGTGCAGTGGCGCGATCTTGGCTCACTGCAACCTCTGCCTCCTGGGTTCAAGCAATTCTCCTGCCTCAGCCTCCTGAGCAGCTGGGATTACAGGCATGCGCCACCATGCCCAGCTAATTTTTTAATTTTTAGTAGAGATGGGTTTTCACCATGTTGGTCAGGCTGGTCTCGAACTCCAGACCTCAGATGATCCGCCACCTTGGCCTCCCAAAGTGCTGGGATTACAGGTGTGAGCCACCATGCCTGGACTTTCTTTTCCTTAAATACTCCATGCTTGCCTTCTCTCAATTCTGAGCTCTTCCCCCATGCAATTTCTTCCCTTACGAACACTCTTCTCTCTTCTTTGATGTTTATCTTCCTTACGATCTCAGCTTTAACCAATTTTTCCTCCAGGAACCTTCTCTGACTTATCTGAAAAGAGTTAGTTGTCCCTTGCAAGAATAGCTCACTTTCCTCTGTTTACCCAGATTGCTCTAAACTCCTTTGTTCTTTCTGCTTTTCCCACCAAACTGTAAGTATCTCAAAGGCAAAGACCACGTTTATCTTTTTCTCTGCTTGTATTTCAGAGCCCAGCTCAGTGACTCACATATAAGTGAAATCATTGTTATATGCACAAATAAATAAGTCTTTTCCCAGGTCTCACCTGTTCCCCACTCCTCATTCACAACCCACTCAACTTTATACCCTCCAAGAAATCTCAGAAACATGACTTCTTCATGGCTTGTTATCAGTGAAACAAACCTTAAAGCCTTTGCTAGTGTCTACCTTCGCTTGAAAAAAAAGCCTGGGTATAAATTAACTCTTATTTATTCTGTTGTGGCTTTTCCATGATGAGCCTTATCTTTCTTTCTGTGGGCTGCTGGTGCAAATTTCTGAAGTCGATAGTGACTTTTTTTGCCACATAAGTGTAACCACCCAACGGGTTCTTCTTGCCCGTTGCCTAGACAGAGTTGATTTATCAAGCATGGGAATTGCAATAGATAAAGAGTAATAAATGCAGAGCCAGCTGCACGGGAAACCAGAGTTTATTAGTACTCAAATTAGTACCTGAAACTCAGGTATTGAGTTTTTTAAGGATAATTTGGTAGGTAGGGGGATCAGAAAGTGGGGAGTGCTGATTGATCAAGTCAGAGATGAAATCATAGGGAGTCGAATCTGTCCTGTTGCACTCAGTCAATTCCTGGGTGGGGGCCACAAGACCAGATGAGCCTGTTTATTGATCTGAGCGATGCCAGCTAATCCGTCAAGTGCAAGGTCTGGAAAATATCTCAAGCACTGGTCTTAGTTTGTTGTTGTTGTTGTTGTTGTGGAGTCTTGCTTTGTTACCCGGGCTGGAGTGCACTGGTGCTATCTTGGCTTACTGCAACCTCTGCCTCAGGGATTCAAGCGATTCTCCTGCCTCAGTCTCCCAAGTAGCTGGGACTACAGGTGCATGCCACCACACCCGGCTAATTTTTGTATTTTTAGTAGAGATGGGGTTTCATCAGGTTTGCTAGGCTGGTCTTGAACTCCTGACCTCAAGTGATTCCCCCCTCCCCACCGCCAGCCAGCTGCATGAATCCTAAACCATGATTTCTAACCCTGAGGCTTATTTACTAGTCCTGCAAAGGCAGTCTAGTCTCCAGGAAAGGGATTTGTTTTGGGGAAGGGTTGTTATCATCTTTGTTTCAAAGTTAAGCCATAAACTCCCAAAGTTAGTGCAGCCTACACCCAGGAATGAACAAGGACAGCTTGGAGGTTAGAAGCAAGATGGAGTCAGTTAGGTCAGATCTCTTTCACCGTCATAATTTTCTCAGTTGTAATTTTTGCAAAGGCAGTTTCATAAGCATGCCTCCGACCATACTGTCTTGCCACTTTTAGTTAGTCCATGCCTAAGAAATGAAAACTAATTGAAATAAGCATCACAACAAAATCTTGCCAGAGACAACAAAATAGTTTATTGCATTCCCAAAGTAAATTATAAATTGTTTTAGATTCCCTTCTGTTTTGCCATTGATTATATAATGGCTGCATAAATTGGGTTATGCCACAATTTTATGAAGCTCTTCATATTTTGTTGATTCTCTGCCATCAGCTGAGCCAGCTACTTCAGCCAAATCTCTTTCAGCAGAAAAAGTCATTTTAGTTGAAAGACCAAAATAGCTCTTTCAAAGTAGGATGATGTTATTTGCAATTATCTTATCTCTCTTTGCCATTCTGAACCTTGATCTAATTACTTCCTCATCTAGGGACTTGGCTTTAAGAAAGGGATAAGGAAACGTCACAAAAGTTCAGGGGTTAAGTATAATAATTAATGAGCCTCAAGGCATTTTTTTTTTTTTTTTTTTTTTTTGAGACAGGGTCTGGCTCTGTTGCCGATGTTGGAGTGCAGTGGCACAATCTTGGCTGGTTGCAACCTCCACCTCCTGTGCTTAAGCCATCCTTCCACTTCAGCCTTCCAAGTAGCTAGGACTACAGGTACACGCCACCACCTTCAGCTAACTTTTGTATTTTATGTAGAGATGGGGTTATACCGGGTGCGGTGGCTCATGCCTGTAATCCCAGCACTTTGAGAGGCCGAGGCAGGTGGATCACTTGAGGTCAGGAGTTTGAGACCAGCCTAGCCAACATGGTGAAACACCATCTCTACTAAAAATACAAAAATTGGTTGGGCATGGTGGTGGGCACCTGTAGTCCCAGCTACTTGGGAGGCTGAGGCAGGAGAATCACCTGAACCTGGGAAGTGGAGATTGCAGTGAGCTGAGATCGTGCCACTGCACTCCAGCCTGGGGGGCAGAGCGAGACTCTGTCTCAAAAAAAAAAAAAAGAAAGAAAAAGAAAAAGGCTGGGCGCAGTGGCCCACGCCTGTAATCTCAACACTTTGGGAGGCCAAGGCGGGTGGATCACAAGGTCAAGAGATCAAGACCATCCTGGCCAACATGGTGAAACCCCGTCTCTACTAAAAGTACAAAAATTAGCTGGGCGTGTTGGCGCACGCCTGTAGTCCTAGCTACTCGGCAGGCTGAGGCAGGAGAATCACTTGAATCCACGAGGCAGAGGTTGCAGTGAGCTGAGATTGCACCACTACACTCCAGCCTGGCAACAGAGCAAAACTCCTTCTCAAAAAAAAAAAAAGAAAAGAAAAAAAAAAAGACATCTTAGTGCTTTTTCAATCATGCAATAGTCTAAAGGCATAATTAAACAGTAAGTTGACAGCCAAGAAGAAAAAATATCAGATGGACTGTAAACTCCCTATTTTTTTTTTTTTGTGAGACGGAGCCTTGCTCTGTCGCCCAGGCTGGAATGCAGTGGTGCAATCTTGGCTCACTGTAACCTCCGCCTCCTGGGTTCAACCTATTCTCCTGCCTCAGCCTCCCAAGTAGCTGGGATTACAGGCACGAAACCACCATGCTCTGCTAATTTTTGTATTTTTAGTAGAGACAGGGTTTCACCACGTCGGCCAGGCTAGCCTCAAACTCCTGACTTCAAGTGATTTGCCCGCCTTGGCCTTCCAAAGTGCTGGGATTACAGGCATGAGCCATCGTGCCCTGTCCAGCACTCGCAGTGTCTCGCTCAGTAACTTCTTGTACATTTATAATGAACATAAATGAAGCCATCCTCACAAGGTTAAGAATTCTGGGCTGGGCTTGGTGGCTCATGCCTGTAACACTAACACTTTGGGAGGCCAAGTATGTGAAGCCAGGAGTTCAAGACCAGCCTGGGCATTTTTGTAGAGACATCAGCTCTACAAAAACTGAAAAAAATTAGCCAGGCACAGTGGTTTGTGCCTGTAGTCCCAGCTAATTGGGAGGCTGAGGCAGGAGGATGACTGGAGTCCAGGAAGTCAAGGCTACAGTGAGCTATGAGTACACCACTGCATCCAGCCTGGATGACAGAGCAAGACCTTGTCTCAAAAAAAAAAAAAATTCTGGGCAGACATATAGTCACAATAATTATGCATTAATCACTAGATACTGACCATTTGCAACCCCCGTTGTTCCTACAGATAGGATTTCTGAGGTTAGAAGCATAAGACTTTTCTTTAAGATGGATGGGATCTCTGACATTAGAATCATAAGGCTTTTGTTTAAGATGTTTTTCAGATCCCACATTCCAATGAAACTACTTATGCCTATCAATTTTAAGATCCCCCAACAGAGGAACCAAATAAGCCTGAGAATACAGTTTCTTTTACTTTTTCTTTTCTTTTATTTTTTTGAGACAGTGTCTTGCTCTGTTGCCCAGGCTAGAGTGCAGTGGCACGATCTCAGCTCACTGCAACCTCCACCTCCTGGGTTTAGGCGATTCTCCTGCCTCAGTCTCCTGAGTGGCTGGGATTACAGGTGGGTACTACCACACCCCACTAATTTTTCTAGTTTTGGTAGAGACAGGGTTTCACTGTGTTGGCCAGGCTGGTCTGGAGCTCCTGACCTCAGGTGATCTGCCCACCTTGGCCTCCCAAAGTGCTGAAATCACAGGCATGAGCTTTCACGCCCGGTGGAGAATACAGTTTCTTTATCTCCCTCTCTGTGACTTCTTCCTACACTTTTCCACCAGTCAATGACTTCCACACTTTGGCCCACTTCAAAACCCTTATTAGTCTTATCCCCAAACTCCTCAGGGAGACAGAGTTGAAGTTCCCCTTCCATCTCCTCATTCGGCAGCCTATAAACTTTTTTCTCTGCTACGACCTGGCATCTTGGTGTACTGACTTGCCATGTGCATCTGGTAATGAACCTATTGCAGTTACATAAGTGTGGACCGTAAGAACTAAAATCAGTATTAACACAATGCTAGGCAAGTCGTAAAGACTTTATAGACACTACTTGGTGGATATTCCATGATGCTAGGAAAAAGAATCCATTTCTTGGCACCTCAAGTATGTGAGGGCTTAATAGAAAGCATGAGATTTCATTACGCTAGGGACAGACATGACTGACTCATGGCTCAGAGCCACCCTCAACTATGGACATTCAAGAGTGAAGCAGCAAATGCCCCGAATGTGGAGTTAGGAGGCCGAGCTTGAATCCTGGCTTTCTTACTAACCAATTGTATGACCGTAGCCATTTAACCTCTCTGAGCCTTAATTTTCTCATCTGTAAAAAGGGAACAATAAGGCCGGGTGCGGTGGCTCACGTCTGTAATCCCAGTACTTTGGGAGGCTGAAGCAGGTGGATCACGAGGTCAGGAGATCGAGACCATCCTGGCTAACACGGTGAAACCCCATCTCTACTAAAAAAGAAATTAGCAGGGTGTGGTGGTGGGCGCCCGTAGTCCCAGCTACTCGGGAGGCTGAGGCAGGAGAATGGCGTGAACTCAGGAGGCGGAGCTTGCAGTGAGCCAAGATAGCGCCACTGCACTTCAGCCTGGGAGACAGAGCGAGACTCTGCTCAAAACAAAAGAATAATTTGATTCTTTTTGATTCTTATGTATTTATTGAAATGTGCTATCTCATCTTAGGGGAACCACTGCAATGCTTAGAAATCAGTATGTACAATATGGTGATAAAGACTTTTTTTTTTTAAGACGAAATTTTGCTCTTGTTGCCCAGGCTGGAGTGCAATGGCACAATCTCAGTTCACCGCAACCTCCACCTTTCGGGTTCAAGCGATTCTCCTGCCTCAGCCTCCCTAGCAGCTGGGATTACAGGCATGCGCCACCATGCCCGGCTAATTTTTTTTTTTTTTTTTGAGATGGAGTCTTGCTTTGTCACCCAGGCTGGAGTGCAGTGGCGCACTCTCAGCTCACTGCAACCTCCGCCTCCTGGGTTCAAGCAATTCTCTGCCTCAGCCTCCCAAGTAGCTGGGATTACAGGCGCCCACCACCATGCCCGGCTAATTTTTGTATTTTTAGTAGAGACGGGGTTTCACCATGTTGGCCAGGCTAGTCTCGAACTCCTGACCTTGTGATCCACCTGCCTCAGCCTCCCAAAGTACTGGGATTACAGGTGTGAGCCACTGTGCCCAGCCGGTGATAAAGATTTTTATGTGCTTATAATGCTGCCTATCTTCAAGTTTGTTTTTTTTTTTCTTTTTTTTTTTTTGAGCTAGAGTCTCATTCTGTCGTCCAGGCTGAAGTGCAGTGTACAATCTTGGCTCACTGCAACCTCCCCCTCCTGAGCTTCAAGCGTTTCTCCTGTCTCAGCCTCCCTAATAGCTGGGACTACAGGTGCGTGCCACCATGCCCTGGTATTTTTTGTAGATTGTAGAGAGGGTGTTTCACAATGTTGGCCAGGCTGGTCTCAAACTCCTGACCTCAGGTGATCCACCTGCTTCAGCCTCTCAAAGTGCTGGGATTACAGGCAGGAGCCACCACGCCTGGCCTGGGCAATGACTCTTTGAAGTGACTCCAAAAGCATGGGCAACAAAAGCAAAAATAGACAAATGGGAGTACATCAACCTAAAAGCTTCTGCACAGCAAACCACAAAGTGAAGAGACAACCTACAGAATGGGAGAAAATATTTGCAAACTATGCATCTAATAAGGAGTTAAAATCCAAAACACATAAGGAATTCAAACAACTTAATGGCAAGGAAACAAATGACCTGATTTTAAAATGGCCAAAGGATCAGAATAGACATTTCTCAAAAGAAGACATACAAATGGCCAATAGATGTATTAAAAAAGTTCAACATCATTAATAATCAAGGAAAAGCAAATTAAAACCACAGTGAGATATTACCTCACACCGGTTAGAATAGTTGTTATCAAAAAGACACACTGTAGGCCGGGCTGGCGCAGTGGCTCACGCCTGTAATCCCAGCACTTTGGGAGGCATAGGCGGGTGGATCACATGAGGTCAGGAGTTTGAGACCAGCCTGGCCAACATGGTGAAGCCCTGTCTCTACTAAAAATACAAAAATTAGCCAGGAGTGGTGACGGGCACCTGTAATCTCATCTACTTGGGAGGCTGAGGCAGGAGAATTGCTTGAACCCAGGAGGCCGAGGTTGAAGCGAGCCAAGATCATGCCATTGCACTCCAGCCCAGGTGACAACAGCAAGACTCCGTCTCAAAAAAAAAAAGACAAAAAAAGAAAAGACAAGAGGTAACAAGTGCTAGTGAGGATGGAAAAGGGAACCCTTGTACCTGTTGGTGAGAATGTAAAGTAGTATAGTCATTTTGGAAAGCATTATAGAAAATCCTCAAAAAATTAAAAATAGAACTATCATAAGATCCAGCAATCCCACTACCAGGTATATATCCAAAGGAAAAGAAATCACTACCTCATAAAGACATCTGCACTCCCATGTTCTTTGCATCACTAGTCACAATAGCCAAGACATGAAATTGACCAGGCTGGGCATGGTGGCTCACACCTGTAATCTCAACACTCTGGGAGGCCACGGTGGATGGAACACTTGAGGTCAGGAGTTTGAGACCAGCCTGGCCAACATGGTGAAACCCCGTCTGTAATAAAAATACAAAAATTAGCCGAGTGTGTTTGTGCATGCCTGTAATCCCAGCTACTCAAGAGGCTGAGGCTGGAGAATCACTTGAACCCGGGATGTGGAGGTTGTAGTGAGCCAAGATCACGCCTCTGCACTCCAGCCTGGGCAACAGAGTGAGACTCTGTCTCAAAAAAAAAGAAAGAAAGGAAGAAAGAAATCAGTCTAAGTGTCCATCAATGGATAAACTGATAAAGAAAATATGGTATATACAAACAATGGAATACTATTTAGCCATAAAAGAAAACTCCTGTCATTTGCAACAACACGCAGTGAACCTAGAGGACATTATGTTAAGTGAAATAAGCCAGTCACAGAAAGACAAATACTGTG
This sequence comes from Pan troglodytes, assembly GCF_028858775.2. Taxonomy (NCBI): domain Eukaryota; kingdom Metazoa; phylum Chordata; class Mammalia; order Primates; family Hominidae; genus Pan; species Pan troglodytes. Next base: position 12,313,410 of record NC_072419.2, on the reverse strand, counting down.
TGATCTCACTTAAATGTAGAAACCAAAAAAGTTGATCTTGCAGAGGTAGAGAGTAAAATGGTGGGCCGGGCATGGGGGCTCATGCCTGTAATCCCAGTACTTTGGGAGGCTGAAGCGGGCAGATCACCTGAAGTCTGGAGTTGGAGACCAGCCTGGCCAACATGGTGAAACCTTGTCTCTACTAAAAATACAAAAATTAGCTGGGCATGGTGGCATGCACCTGTAATCCCAGCTACTTGGGAGGCTGAGGCAGGAGAATCACTTGAACCTGGGAGGCAGAGGCTGCAGTGAGCCAAGATTGTGCCACTGCACTCCAGTCTGAGTGACAAAGCTACACTCCGTCTCAAAAAAATAAAAATAAAAAAGAGAGAGAGAGAGAAAGTAAACTGGTGGTTACCAGGAGATGAGGTGGTTGTGAGGAGGACAGTCTGGAGAGATGATGGCCAAAATTCCAGTTAAATAGGAGGAATAACTTCAAGAGATCTGTTATACATTGTGGTGGTGATAGTCAATAATACATTGTATTCTTGGAAAATGCTAAGAGGGCAGATGTGAAGTGTTCTTACCACAAAAGTGAAAACTATGTGAGGCAATGCCCATGTTAATTAGCTAGATTTAGTCATTCCATAATGTATGTGTATTTTAAAACATCATGTCGTACATGGTAAATACATACAACTTTATCTTTCAACTTAAAAAGCATATTAATAGAAACATCTCACTGTCAAAGATATAACAATCACCCAGTTTTTTTTCTCTTTTTGAATATCCACTTGTTTTTTTGACAAATACCTTTGAGTGGATTTTTTTTTTTTTTTTTTTCCGGATACGGTCTCACTCTGTTGCCCAGGCTGGAATGCAGTGGCATGATTAGAGCTCACTGCAGCCTCAACCTCCTGGGCTCAAGTGATCTATCACCTAACACACCTGAGCAGCTAGGATTACAGGAGTACATCACCATGCCCAGCTGATTTTTTTTTTTTTTAATCATTTTTTGTAGAGACGAGGTCTCACTATGTTGCCTAGGCTAGTTTCAAACTCCTGGACTCAAGCAATCCTCCTGCCTCAGCCTCCCAAAATGATGGGATTACAGGCCACCACACCGGACCTCTTCATTTTCCAATCCTGGCAAGTGTATTTCTCAATGCTCCTGACTGCAAAGGTCTTTAAAAGCATTAGACAAAACCCAGTAGGTCTAAGGAAAAGAAGGAGGGTTTAACTACACAGTAATGTGAACGATGCTCTAAACACATACTGGAGCCACATACAAATCAGGCAAGGTCAGATCATACCCATATTATGTAAAGAGGTGCTTCCCGCAGAGCTGCTGTGGAGAGATGTCATGGTCAATTTGTTAGATGGGACAGGCAAAGTTCCAAGACATTGCATGAATATGCCTGGAAAGACTGTGGTCCAAATACAGTGGTTATCTCCAGAAAGCAGGATTGGGTGGGGCTGGGTCAAGAGAGGATGCTATCATTTCTTACTTTATAAACCTCTATGTTTTAGATTGTTTTGAATTTTTTTTTTTTTTTTTTGAGACAGGGTCTCCTTCTGTCACCCGGGCTGGAGTGCAGTGGCTTGGTCTTGGCTCATTGCGACCTCTGCCTCTTGGGTTCAACCTATTTTCTTGCCTCAGCCTCTGAGTAGCTGGGATTACAGGTGTGCACCACCATGCCCAGCTCATTTTTTTGTATTTCTTAGTAGGACAGGGTTTCACCATGTTGGCCAGGCCAGGCTGGTCTCGAACTCCTGACCTCAAATGATCCTCTTGCCTCAGCCTCCCAAAGTGCTAGGATTACAAGCATGAGCCACAGTGCCTCGCCCTTTTTTTTTTTTTTTTTTTTGTTGGGGACAGAGTCTTACTCTGTCACCCAGGTCAGAGTGCAGTGGCACGATCTCGGCTCACTGCAACCTCCGCCTCCCAGGCTCAAGTGATCCTCTCACCTCAGCCTCCCGAGAAGCTGGGACTACAGACACACACCACTAGGCACAGCTAATTTTTGTATTTTTTGTTGAGATGGGGTTTCACCATGTTGTCCAGGCTGGTCTCGAACTCCTGAGCTCAGCGATCCAACTGAGTATCCCAAAGTGCTGGGATTATAGGCATGAGCCACTACACTCGGCCTGAACTTTTTTCTTTTTTCTTTTTTTAATAACAAGCACATACTAATTTTGTAATTCAAAACAATTATAATAATGTTAATAATAGCTAAACTTGGTAGAGTGTTCCAGAACTGTAATAAGAGCATGATTTACATGAATTTCTTTATTTACTCTTCACTACAATGCTGTGATTAAGATATTGTTATTCCCTGGGTTCATTCCCCAGCACCTCTTAAAAAAAAGATACTATTATTATGTCCCCTTTACAGATGAAGAAACTGAGGCAGAGAATGTATTAATAGATAAGCCGTGACAGAGCTCATATGTGGCAGAGTTGGCTAAAAAGATATTAAAATACTAAAACTGCAAAGAGCTGGGCGTGGTGGCTCAAACCTGTATTCCCAGCACTTTGGGAGGCCGAGGCGGGCGGATCACGAGGTCAGGAGATCGAGACCATCCTGGCTAACACGGTGAAACCCCGTCTCTACTAAAAATACAAAAAATTAGCCTGGCATGGTGGCACGTGCCTATAGTCCCAGCTACTTGGGAGGCTGAGGCAGGAGAATCGCTTGAACCCGGGAGGTAGAGGTTGCAGTGAGCCGAGATAATGTCACTGCACTCCAGCCTAGGTGACAGAGCAAGACTCTGTCTCGAAAAAAAAAAAAAACTGCAAAGAGTGCTATTATCTCAAAAGGAATAACAATTACTATTCCCAATCTCAGAAAATAATTTGAAAGTTAGTATTAATTGAAGAAAAAAATTGAACCAGAGCATGTTGAACTCATGAATTATTAAATCATTAAAATAGATACAGCAGACAACCCTGTACTGGATAGCTGTGACCCAAATCCTCTGTGTGTTTTAGAAACATCTCTCATGTGTGTTATAACAACCCCAGTGTCAGATTGCCTCATTGCTAAAGTGGCTTTCTTAAAGCCCAAGCCATGGAAAATCACTAATAAAAGCATAAATGAAAGAAAAATGTGTAATTAAGAAACTCAGATGCCCCAACTCAATTGAAGTAGAAAATAAAAATCTGAAGACATCGCTTTCCTTAGGCTTATTATCTTTAATTGGCTTCCTCCTTTGTTGTGGATGGCCATATAGACTCAGGAGAGAGGCAAAGTGCTAACTTCATGTCTCCTGCAGGCTGCAGCACCAGCTCCTGGGGCTCATGTTGTTCCTGTTCTATAAAAAGGAGGCAGCCGGGCACGGTGGCTCATGCCTGTAATCCCAGCACTTTGGGAGGCCGAGGCTGGTGGGTCACCTGAGGTCAGGAGTTTGAGGCCAGCCTGGCCAACATGGTGAAACATGGTCTCTACTAAAAATACAAAAATTAGCTGGGTGTGATAGTGGGTGCCTGTAATCCCAGCTACTCGAGAGGCTGAGGCAGGAGAATTGCTTGAACCTGAGAGATGGAGGTTGCAGTGAGCCGACACCATGCCACAACACTCCAGCCTGGGTAACAGAGTGAGACCCTGTCCCCCCCCACCCCCTAAAAAAGGAGATAATAAGACCTTTTCTCTGAAAGAGAAAAGCACTTAACCTGCTGTCCGCTAATAGTGTCTAGTTGTAAATACTCATTATCAGTAAGTCCTTACAACTGACTGAAGTCAGCATTTCAGGAAAACGATGAGCCAGATGTTTCTAAACTTCCAAAGGGCAGAGCCAGGCTCTCAAAAGGATAAAGTGGGTGGCTACCCACTAATACCCACAAATTACCTGATTCCTATTTAACAGGTAATTTGAACAGCGCAGGGTAGAACATCCTGCCCAAAGTATCTTTTTCACTCTACGTACTTGCAGTTCCACCATTAGAAATGCATTCCTGGCCAGATGCGGTGGCTCACGCCTGCAATCCCAGCACTTTCGGAGGCCGAGGCAGGTGGATCACTTGAGGCCAGGAGTTGGAGACCAGCCTGGCCAACATGGTGAAACCCCATCTCTACCAAAAAATACAAAAAATTAGCTAGGCATGGTGGCACACGCCTGTAGTCCCAGCTACTCAGGAGGCTGAGGCAGGAGAATTGCTTCAACCTGGGAGGCAGAGGTTGCAGTGAGCCTAGATTGTGCCACTGCACTCCAGCCTGGGTAACAGAGTGAGACTATCTTAAAACAAAACAAAACGAAATGCATTTCTTTGAGTCCTGTGGAGTCCCCCTTCAAAATGCAAATACTTTCACATCAGCTCTCTGCATAGGCAGTAAGTTTGAAGCTGGGTTATTAGAATGATGCCTAGAAGTCTCTCCCAGAGTCAGGGGGTATCGGAGGCTTCTCAGGAGGGAGACACAGACCTTCTTGCCTAGAACCAGCCCTATGGATCTAAGGGCTGGAAGACTTCCAGGTCAACATAACCCACAGAAACAAGCCCACGCTGACAATCTACCTTCAAACAGCAAGGAAATCTCAACTCTGGCTGGGTTCTCCCTGACATCACATCCTTCCCTACCTGAAAACAGCAGTTTCCCAACAAACAGCAGCTACCCATCAAAGCAGACCAGTGACTCCATAGCAGCTTTTCGGTCTTCTGGTGCACAGCCCTGCAGACGCACAGAGCTGGGGCTCCGGCAGTACTTAGATGCAGACATAGCTTTCCAGGCAGGACACCTGAGACTTTTCCTTCCTCTGAACCCCAGAGGACTGGCTTTTTTTTTTCTTTTTAATAATATTGTCATTACAGATTTGCTAATCTTTTCTATGGAGCATTAGTCAGTATTCTGCTCTCATTAAGGATGCCAAGGTCCTAATGCCTTTTCCCCTTTACAAAATAACTTAGCCATGTTCACATTCTCTTAGCATGTAATTTACCATCCCCTAAGGCCCAAGGCCATTCTTATGAGCCCTGGGCATGAGGAGATTTTCTTTTTTTTTTTTGGGATGGAGTCTCGCCCTGTCGCCCAGGCTGAAGTGCAATGGCGTGATCTCAGTCATGGCGTGAGCCACTGCACCCAGCAGAGGAGATTTTCATAACAGGAAACAATTCATGTGTATTTAATCTGCAGATTGCATGGAGTGGGGGTGGGGTTGTGGCAAAGAAGGAACAAATTGCAAATGTTTAGATATCTTCTGCACCCACAGCCAATCTGCGTCCTACCCTCTTCAGAGAATCATCTCAGAGATTAATAGCATTAGGACTTTGAACTCTGAGCAAGGGCTTAGTCACCCAACCATGTTACAAAAAGTAGTGAGAGTGTCCTCTGAATGAAGGTGATAAGAAAAACTTACCACCAGCCTTCCCCTAACAGTTGTCCGTAATGTCCCTTTCAGAAACTTCTGAGTTTTTCTACCTCTGTCTGTGTCTGATGTTGCTTACTTGTTTTACTTGACAAACTTAATGAATTGAACATACTTTTAAAATTTGTATTTATTTTGAGACAGGATTTCACTGTGTCACCCAGGCTGGAGTGCAGTGGCACGATCATGGCTCACTGCAGCCTTGATCTCCCAGGATCAAGTGATCTTCCTGCCTTAGCAGTCCATCCTATTCTCCCTCCCCACTTCCCACCAAGTAGCTGGGACTACAAGGCATGTACCACCATGCCTAGCTACACAGGGAGTTTCACTGTGTTGTCCAGACTGGTCTTGAACTCCTGGGCTCAAGCAGTCCTCCCACCTCAGGCTCCCACAGTGCTGGGATTACAGGCGTAAACCACCATGCCTTGTCTATGCTTTTTTTTTAAGATGGAGTCTCGCTCTGTTGCCCAGGCTGGAGTGCAGTGGCATGATCTCGGCTTACTGCCACCTCTGCCTCCCAGGTTCAAGCTGTTCTCCTGCCTCAGCCTCTCTAATAGCTGGGATTACAGGTACATGCCACCGAGCCCAGCTAATTTTTATATTTTTAGTAGAGACAGGGTTTTGCCGTGTTGGCCAGGATGGTCACGAACTCCTGACCTCAAGTGATCCACCCATCTCAGCCTCCCAAAGTGCTAGGATTATAGTTGTGAGCCACTGCACCCGGCCTATGCTATTTTTAGTAGTAATTAAACTGCTTTTTGCTGACCATCCCTTCATTTCTTTCCTCCTTATGGATCTGTAGGGAAAAAGTTCCCATAATGACAAAGTCAAATTAGAAGGGACTCCTTTGCGTGAGAAGACAATAAAAAGTCAAATAACTCTATTCTCAAGAACTGCCAGGGAAAAGTCACTCATAGGGACAACAACTCCTTTGTAAATTCATCCTCACCAGCTGCACTCACTCAACAGAGTCTGGTCTTTTAGCCAAATACAGGCTCCTCCCCTCCACCAGGATTATTTTAAATTTCCCTCTTCTCCTTCGCAGCTGTTGACTTGCTTCCTCATGCAATTAAACATCCAAACCCATCCAGATCTGGGCCACCTGCTCCTCTTTCCCTTCGTTTAGCACCAAAGTTGATGACAGTCCCTTTTTGTCTTCCTATGCCCTATCCTCTGTCCCAGCATGTTCACAGGATACTCACGCTGTTCATTTTCTTCCCTTCCTTCTCCTCTCCTCTCCTCCCCTCCTCTCCCCTTCCTTCTCTTCCCTTTTCTTCCTTTCCCTCCCCTTCTCTTCCTTTCTGTTCTCCAGCCAATTTCTCCCTCTCAACTTGTTCAATAGACAGATAAGGGGATTAATCCCTTTATCCATAACACATGTAATACATGTTGCAAATTATTTCCTCCAAGTCATTTACCTGTCTTTTGACTTTATTTATGGTGGGGTTATTTTTTAGTTTGCTTATTGTACTTTTTGTCATGCAAAATTTCTTCATTTTATTGTGTGCGTGCGTGCGTGTGTGTGTGTGTGTGATTTTTATTTATTTATTTATTTATTTTTTATTGATCATTCTTGGGTGTTTCTTGCAGAGGGGGATCTGGCAGGGTCACAGGACAATAGTGGAGGGAAGGTCAGCAGATAAACAAGTGAACAAAGGTCTCTGGTTTTCCTAGGCAGAGGACCCTGCGGCCCTCCGCAGTGTTTGTGTCCCTGGGTACTTGAGATTAGGGAGTGGTGATGACTCTTAACGAGCATGCTGCCTTCAAGCATCTGTTTAACAAAGCACATCTTGCACCACCCTTAATCCATTCAACCCTGAGTGGACACAGCACATGTTTCAGAGAGCACAGGGTTGGGGGCAAGGTCACAGATCAACATGATCCCAAGGCAGAAGAATTTTTCGTAGTACAGAACAAAATAAAAAGTCTCCCATGTCTACCTCTTTCTACACAGACACGGCAACCATCCGATTTCTCAATCTTTTCGCCACCTTTCCCCCTTCTTTCTATTCCACAAAACCGCCATTGTCATCATGGCCCGTTCTCAATGAGCTGTTGGGTACACCTCCCAGATGGGGTGGTGGCCGGGCAGAGGGGCTCCTCACTTCCCAGTAGGGGCGGCCGGGCAGAGGCGCCCCTCACCTCCCGGATGGGGCGGCTAGCCGGGCGGGGGGCTGACCCCCCAACCTCCCTCCCGGATGGGGCGGCTGGCCGGGCAGGGGGCTGACCCCCCCACCTCCCTCCCGGATGGGGCGGCTGGCCAGGCAGAGGGGCTCCTCACTTCCCAGTAGGGGCGGCCGGGCAGAGGCGCCCCTCACCTCCCGGATGGGGCGGCTGGCCGGGCGGGGGGCTGACCCCCCCACCTCCCTCCAGGATGGGGCAGCTGGCCGGGCGGGGGGCTGACCCCCCAACCTCCCTCCCAGATGGGGCGGCTGGCCGGGCGGGGGGCTGAGTCCCCCACCTCCCTCCCGGACGGGGCGGCTGGCCGGGCGGGGGGGCTGACACCCCCCCCACCTCCCTCCCGCCCGGGGCAGCTGGCCGGGCGGGGGGCTGACCCCCCCCACCACCCTCCCGGACGGGGCGGCTGGCCGGGCAGAGGGGTTCCTCACTTCCCAGAATTATCACATTTATTAATCTTTTATTACATCTCAACTTTGAGTTAGAAATACCTTTTTCCACCCACAAGATATAAAGGAATTCATACGTTTTCTTCTATAAAACATGATGACATAGTTATTGATAGCACTATGAAAATGATGCAGTACCAAAAATAAGTGAGAAATAATTTGTGGGATTTCCACTGCAATTTAATCAGAAGTAAAATATAAACAGAGATGCCCCAGAGGCAAATTTGGTATGCCTTTGATCACAGATTTGAACAAGCAGAGCTGATGCCAGGTCAAACCATGAGGTAGGTATTCAAAAAGACCCAGAGGAAGCTGAAACAGGGAGTTGAGGAAGACATAGGCATCTGGAATTGACAGAATATAAATGCAGGTGAGGCTGACCATGAGAGCAGGGAGAACGGACAATTTCGGATTAGCTTCAGTTACATATAACGGAAAACTTGTGCATGTAGATTTTTTCTTCATGTAAAAAAATCAGCACTGGACCAGGGGCAGCTGGTCCAGTGCTGATTACAGGCTTCATTATCATACCAGACTAAGATTTCTTCTATCTTGTTGCTTTGCCATTTAAACACGTGGTTTCTCCTTCATGACCCAAAGCAGTTGCTTGAGTTCAAGCCATTGTGTCTGCATTCCAGCCAGGGGGAAACAGGAAGAAAGAATGATGGTCATGCCTGCGCCTTTAAGGACTGGTAATCAAATCATGTACAAAACTTCCAGTTATATCCTTTTAGTCAGAACTTCGTCATGTGACCACATCAAACTTGGAAGACAGGCTTGGAAATGTAATCTTTACTCAAGGAAGCCATGTGCCCAGGTAAGTTAGAATGAATAATAGGGTTCAAGTAACAGTCTCTGCCCCAGCATATAATCAGAAGAATTAAAAGAGGAGCTATGTTGCAGGGAATGAAATTTGGAGAAAATTCATAGATTGAGCCAATCTTCATATTTCTAGTCCCCACACCAAGACTGCTGAGTATACACAGCTGCAGTTAGTGGCCACGTACGTGACCACTGACCCTCAAGCAGACCCTGGCACCTCGGTTAATTGTGCACTGGTACCTGGTCAGCTCCCTCTTCCAGTCCCATGAAGCCTGCTTTAAACCTTCACCATCTTCTAAAGCCATTGTCTTCCTCCTTCTCTGACCTCTGCCAACCCAGAGAAATGGATGCTTTCAGGCATGAGGTACCTCAGCTTCCCATCTTCCTATCTACAACCTTATCTCCATCATTCTCCCCTACAACACCTATCTTCTAGGGTTTTGGTTTTTGTTTTTAGTTTTTTTGAGACAGTCTTGCTCTGTCGACCAGGCTGGAGTACAGTGGCGCAATCTCGGCTCACTGCAACCTCCGCCTCCTGGGTTCAAGCAATTCTCCTGCCTCAGCCTTCAGAGTAGCTGGGATTACAGGTGTCCACCACCATGCCTGACTAATTTTTGTATTTATAGTAGAGATGAGGTTTTACCATGCTGGCCGGGCTGGTCTCGAACTTCTGACCTCAGATGATCCTCCCACCTCAGCCTCCCAAACTGCTGGGATTATAGGTGTGAGCCACTGCGCCCAGCCTGTAAAGTCTTAATTACTTAGAATGACACCCCCCTCCGTGGTTTTCTTGATCTGGTCCCTACCCACCTCCCCATGATTGAGTAGGTCTAGGATGGGGCACAATGATTTGTGTTTCTTTTTTTCTTTTTCTGAGACAGAGTCTCACGCTGTCACCCAGGCTGGAGTGCGGTGGCAGGATCTTGGCTCACTGTGAACTCCGCCTCCCGGGTTCACGCCATTCTCCTGCCTCAGCCTCCCGCGTAGCTGGGACTACAGGCGCCTGCCACCATGCCCGGCTAATTTTTTGTATTTTTAGTAGAGACGGGGTTTCACCGTGTTAGCCAGGATGGTCTCGATCTCCTGACCTCATGATCCGCCCGCCTCGGCCTCCCAAAGTGCTGGGATTACAGACGTGAACCACCGCGCCCTGCCAATAATTCGTATTTCTAATGAGCTGTCTGATGATGCTGATGCTGCCGATCCGCTTTGTGAGTAGCATTGGTACAGTCCTTTTCCTTCAGAACATTTGTCTCCGTTTGTAATGATAGATCCCTTCCATTCCTTAATTAAGTGGTTCTCAAACATTAGTGTGCACCAGAATCCCCTGGAGGGCTCATTAAAACATAGGTCACTGGCTTCCACCTCCAGAATTTCTGATTCAGTAGGTTTAGAATAGGACTGAAGAATCTGCATTTCCAACAAGTTCTCAGGCGATGCTGATGCCACCTGTCTGTGGAGCACACTTTGATAACCACTGCCTTAGTGCAGGGTTTCTCAGCCTCGGCACTATTGGCATTTTGGGCCAGATCATTCTTTATTGTACAGGGGTTGTTCTGTGCATTGTAGGCTGTTCAGCAGCATCCTTGGCCTCTACCTATGATGTCAGTAGCAGCCCCTGCAGTTGTGACAAAAATGTCTCCAGATACTCCCAAATGTCCCCTGGAGGGCAAAATTGCCCCCGGTTGAAAACCGCTGTCTTGGAGTGATTATCTGATTTCTAACCATCTCCTTGTTCAGTCTCTAAGTTTCACAAGAGCAGGACCTTGTTTTTGTATTCCCAGTACTTGGTATAGACACTCAACAGATATTTGTTCAACAAATGAATGAATCTAAGCCCAGCAGAGTTTACGGCCCTTTCATTGTTTCTGCTGTAATCCCTTGCTTCTATCCTTTCTCTCATCACCAAAAAGCAAGAAAGAAATCTCCCTGCTGCCACTCTATTCTGGAACGAAAGGATAAACTTCCAGGCTTCTTTGGCCAGGAACATAGGGGCCGAACACTTTCCCCAGTCTCAGGCCTTTGTTTAAGAGGGCTGGTCTGTCTAGAGGAATTATATCAATTGTCCCAGAGAGGGAAGAGAAAGCAGTTTTCTTTTTCTAGGATAAGATCAGGGGTGCAATGATGGATTCCCCACCCTGGACACAGTCACCCCCCAACACTAGGAGAAGAGATGGATCCAGCCCCTGCCTCTGCAAGAGCTCCTGGGAGGTGGCAGGACTTCAGTGGGAGAGGTCTGTGTGGATGGATGTCTATGGAGGATAAAGTAGCAGTGAGGGTTCTGGCGACCAAACCTGGGGTCATTGAGCAGCTCCATGGCCCAGAGCAGCAGAACATATAGGTAGTGACTATGCTTCCAGTCTTCTTTCTGTTCTTTTGTAATATACACTGTGCTTCTGAAAGTGACATTCTGTCAATCATACTTTAAGCAAAAGAACAACGCAATAATGAGGATCTCATGAACTGTGGCAGGCTGGGAGAAAGAAGAGATTTTGTGTCAAGGTGCTGCTGCTCCCCAGTGTCAGCATGACATTGAGAGCTGCCTGTTATAGCCACAGCTTCGAGCAGCCCAATCACAAAGACAGCGAGGCTGAGGATCTGGCAACCCTGGTAGACAGCAAGCAGGAGTCAGGAAGCTTGCAGAATTGGCATCACAGTCTGTTCTTGCCTGTGCATATCCTGCCTTCCCTCCTACTGCCACATATCTCTAAATTTGGGGTTGCTTCATGAGCTTGTGCAGTTCTAGCTAAGGCAGTTAGGAAATACATTGTTCCACCCTGGACTGTCTTGAACCACAAAGGCCTTACTCTATGGCCAGCCAGGTCTTCAAGTCAGGTTTTAAGAATGCCGGAGGGTAGTGGAAGACCTGTTCATTCACCTGTGGGGAGATTAACAATCATTGCTCTTTCGGGGCTGTGAGAAGGAAATTCTTAGAAGGGGCATAGTGAGGGCAGAACTTTCTGGCTCACTGAGAATCAGAGTGTAATTTTATGATGCTTTTCTGGACTAACGGACTCTTTGGTGATATGTAATAGAAGTTATTTGAGCTAGCTTGAGAGACAATAGGGAATTTATTGTACATATATTGGCAGCATTCACAGACCAGGAGCTGGATGTAGGAGGGTTTCAGAAAGGGAGGGACCCTAGAACAGAAAGCAATCTCTCATCTCTTATTCTCTTGCCCATTCTCCTGTCTCTCTCCTAATCTGTCTGTCTGTCTGTCTCTCTCTCTCTCTTTCTCCCTTTCTGCAGAAAGGCTTTCTTTGCTTTCCCTACCCACATGGTAAACTATGTCCCTGCAAAGTTTCCAAGTTCACATGTGAAAGCTCCAGGCTTCTGCAGACACTAATCAACGTGCTCTCTGTTCCCATACAAAAACTCAGGGAAAGAGAATCTGACAGGGCCATGCACGGTGTCTCACGCCTGTAATCCCAGCACTTTGAGAGGCCAAGACAGGTGGATCACTTGAGGTCAGGAGTTTGAGACCAGCCTGGCCAACATGGCTGACTGTTTTAGTAGAAACCCTGTCTCTACTAAAAATACAAAAATTAGCTAGGCATGGTGGTGCGCCTGTAATCTCAGCTACCTGGGAGGCTGAGACACGAGAATAGCTTGAACTTGGGAGGTGGAGGTTGCTGTGAGCCAAGATTGCACCACTGCACTCCAGCCTGAGTGACAGTGTGAGACTGTCTCAAAAAAAAAAAGAGAGAGAAAGAGAGAATCTGATGGGTACAGCATGGGCCAGGTGCCCAACTTGGGTCCAGCCGGCTATGGGTGGTACAAGCAAGGCTGCAAGGACCCATCCTAAAGAGGGGGCAGCTCCTAGATACATGCTGTCTTAGACTGGGTTCTCCCAGAAGAAGACCTTGAATCAGGATTTGAGTAGCAGGTTATTTGTGAGGAAAGTCACCCTCTTCATTCCCTTTGATTGCCTGCAAGGGTTCTCCCTTTGCCAAATTCTTCAGCTGGAAGGCAGTGAAGCTCAGGGACACAGCAGGATGGAGAAGGGCACAAGTGAGTCTAAATGGGCACACAGAAAACATGAGTTGGGCCTTTCTCAAGAGAATCCTATTTTTTACATACCCTAACAAAGATTTGAAAAATAAAATATTCCATTTGTTTAGTTGTAGCTAACTGTAGCATTGAGGCATGGCTAACTTCCCACTTCACAGTTATCATATTTGAGTTTTGAATAGTCTATTGACATGGCATGTATCACTGTTTCATACAACCTGGGGTCAGAAGTGTCAACAAGCCTGGTGCAGCTGTTCATGCCTGTAATCCCACCACTTTGGGAGGCCGAGGTGGGAGGATTACTTGAGTCCAGAAGTTCAAGGCCAGCCTGGGCAACTCAGTGAAACCTATCTCTACAAAAAAGTTTTAAAATTAGCTAGGAATGGTGGTGCACATCTGTGGTCTCAGCTACTTAGGAGGCTGGAGTGGGAGGATCACTTAAGCCTGGAAGGTTGAGGATGAGATTGATCAAGTGAGCTGACTCAAGTGAGTGAGCTGAGATTGCACCACTGCACTCCAGCCTGGGCAACAGAGCGACACTGTCTCAAAAACAACAAGTGGGGGTGTGTTGCTGGGCATGGTGGCTCACACCTGTAATCCCAGAACTTTGGGAGGGCGAGGCAGGAGGATTGCTTGAGCTCAGGAGTTCGAGACCAGCCTGGACAACATGGTGAAAACCCGTCTCTACAAAAAAATACAAAAAAATTAGCCAGGTGTGGTGGTGCATACCTGTAGTTCCAGCTACTTGGGAGGCTGTGGTGAGAGGATCACTTGAACCCAGGAGGTGGAGGTTGCAGTGAGCCAAGATGGTGCCACTGCATTCCAGCCTGGGTAACAGCAAGACCTCATCTCAAAAAAAAGTGTTAACAAATTCCTGGCCAAATTGAAAGCGTATTCAGATTTATATAAATATGATCCAGGCCTGCAATAACAAACTTAAGCAGTTCAAGTGTCAGATGCGATGTTTATGTTATACCCTATGTGAGTCATTATGCCCTAAGCAGAAGGAAAGTTCATTTTAGGACAGTGATCTTGGATTTTGTTCTTCATCTCTTCATGTATTGCTTCCAGAAGGCACTGCCCAGGACTTCATTTAAACCCCCATCACATTGATCCAGTCTCAGTTCATAAAGACTTGTAGAAATTAATTCTTCCCAGCTTTCACAATAAGCCTCATGCAATATCTAAAACAAACAACCACCAAAAAAAGCTATTTGCATTAGTTTCCTATTACTGCTATAAAAAATTACCAGAAACTTAGTGGCTTAAAACAACACAGTTTGTTGGGTCAGCAGGGCTGAATTCCTTCTGGAGACTCTAGAGAAGAATGTTTCCTTGCCTATTCCAGCTTCAAGAGGCTACCTGCAGCTGGGTGCAGTGGCTCACTCCTGTAATCCCAGCACTTTGGGAGGCCGAGGTGGGAGGATTGCTTAAGCCCAGGAGTTCGAGACCAGCCTGGGCAGCATAGTGAGACCTCATCCTTACAAATAAAAAAAATTAGTTGAGTGTGGTGGGGTGCACCAGGTGCCAGCTACTCAAGAGGCTGAGGCAGGAGGATCCCTTGAGTCCAGGAGGTAGAAGCTGCAGTGAGCTGAGATTGCACCATTGAACTTCAGTCTGGGCGACAAGTGAGACCCTGTCTAAAAAAAAAAAAAAAAGCTGGGCACGGTGCCTCACACCTATAATCCCAGCACTTTGGGAGGCCAAGGCGGGTGGGTCACCTGAGGTTGGGAGTTCAAGACCAGCCTGACCAACATGGAGAAACCCCGTCTCTACTATAAATACAAAATTAGCTGGGCGTGGTGGCACACACCTGTAGTCCCAGGCAGGAGAATTGCTTGAACCTGGGAGGCAGAGGTTGCGGTGAGCCAAGATCATGCCATTGCACTCCAACCTGGGCAACAAGAGCAAAACTCCTCAAAAAAAAAAAAAAGTAATTAATTAATTAATTAATTAAAAAAAGGAGGCTGTCTGCACTCCTTGGCTTGTGCTCTTTCCTTTAGCATCAAAGACAGTGGTGTATTTTCAAGTCTCTCTTTCTTTTCTCTTCTTTCCCTCTGTCTCTGTTCCTCTCTCCCTCTCTCACTCTGCACCTGAACCCCCCAACTTCTGCTTTATTTATTACATCTTCTTCTGAGACTCTGGCCCTCCTATCTCCCTCTTATAAGGACCTTTGTGATTACATTGATCCCACTCAGCAAATCTAGGAGAATCTCCCCATCTCTCACTCACTTAACACCTCTGCAAAGTCTCTTTTGCCATGTAAAGTAACATATTCACAGGTCCCAGGGATTAGGATGTGGATATCTTTGGAAGACCATAATTCTACCTATCACATTGTAATTAGGAGCATTCCTTTGGTACTGTAATTTATGAACACCCAAAACTAATTGAGAAGGAAGGGCTATATCATACTACACATTTTCAGGTGATGGTAGGAACCTCTTATAGCAGAAATTTCTAGGAAATGCAGTGGGGTGGAAAAGCACTCTGTTTTAGCCATTCATCAGAGGTACTCACCCTTTTGGAGTTGAGATTGACCTTGGGTCTGGATAGAGTTGGGCGCTGGAGAAAGCAGGAGAAGAGAGAGGAGGAGAAACTGGGGCAGAGATATCTGCTTGGGCTAGTTACAAAGTGTGGTTGTACTAAGACTTCCAAACAGAAAATTTGGCTCTGGGAGAGAAAAAAGGATGTTAGGCATTAGTACTACATTAAACCCAATAATTCTCTTATTCGTTTGGGGCTGATTCTGCAGAGAGACTTCCTGCTTCATTGACACTTGGCTTTGCCAAATTTGCTTTTCTTAAGCTTCTTCCCTAGGCTGCTTTGCTTAGATTGAATATATTATTGAGTTTCAAGGAGGATCCATTATTATCAAAGTATGTATGTTTACCAATACTTCTCACTTTCTCTATCTTGGCTCTATGTTAACAAACAAAGGATTATCTTTCCCCTTTACCCGTCTAAAGAGAAAGGAATAGTAATTAATTTTCTTCAAACTATGCAAACAGATTCAAAGGCTAGGGTCATTTTTATCCTCTCTACTACCTGAGAAACATTAAAAAGTCTTTTATGCCCAGTGTGGCGCCTTGTATTTTCCAGAGATGGCCACAATAATATCTGCCTTTCCCCTTTTCTTATAATTCAACTGACACTCCTCTCATTGAGGTGTGACCTATGTTCCCTCCCCTTGAATCTGGGTGGGTTTGTGATTGTGATGGAAATGATATCATGTGACTTCCAAGGCTAGATGATAAGAGTATAGCTTCCCCCAGGTTCTCATGGGATACTCACTGTTAGAACATGGCCGCCTTGCTGTGAGGAAGCCCAAGCAGCACTCTGGAGGCCATGTGTTGGTGTCCCAGCCAACAGCTCAGCTGAGTTCTCAGCCATGCCCTGCCAGACATGCGAGTGAGCAAACATTCAGATTATTTTAGCCAGAACCTGCAAAGTCACTCCTTGCTGATTGAGTCTTTCCAATGAGGCCCCAGGCATTGTGGAGTCCAGACGAGTTGTCCTGGATTTGCTCTTTCTGAATTCCTGGCCTGACCCATAAGATACATAGTCATGATAAAATGGTTGCTGTTTTATACTATTAAGCTTGGAGTCATTTGTGCTGCAGGGATAGTAATGAGAATACTCAGGTACATACAAATGTTGAAAGATAGTGGGCATTCTTTTTTTTTATTTTTATTTTTGGAGATGGAATCTTGCTCTGTCGCCAGGTTGGAGTGTGGAGTGCAGTGGCATGATCTCGGCTCACTGCAACCTCTGCCTCCCGGGTTCAAGCGATGCTCCTGCCTCAGCCTCCCAAGTAGCTGGGACTACAGGCACACACCACCATGCCCAGCTAATTTTTGTATTTTTAGTAGAGACGGGGTTTCACCATGTTAGCCAGGATGGTCTCGATCTCTTGACCTCGTGATCTGCCCACCTTGGCCTCCCAAAGTGCTGAGATTACAGGCGTGAGCCATTGCACCCGGCTAATAGTGGGTATTCTTATCTGCAAACACAATAACCATAGCAAGATGTCTGCAACTTACCACATTTTCCCCCCACCTTGTTTCTTTTCTTTCCTTTAAAAAAAGGAAAAAATCAGCTGGGCGCAGTGGCTCATGCCTTGAACCAGGTTCATAGCTTGAACCTGGGAGGTGGAGGTTGTAGCGAGCCAAGATCCTGCCATTGCACTCCAGCCTGGGCAACAAGAGCAAAACTCTGTCTAAAAAAAAGGAAAAAATCTTTATGTTTTTTAGAGACAGGATCTCAAATTGCCCAGGCTGGCTAAGAACTCCTAGTCTTAAACGATCCTTCCCATTCAGCCTCCCAAGTAGCTGGGACTATAGGTGCATACCACCATGCCCAGCTTCCAACTTGTTTCTTATCTTTATTTTATTAATTTTTTTTTAAATTGAGACAAAGTCTCACTCTGTCACCCAGACAGTGGTATGCAGTGGCATGATCTTGGCTCACTCCAGCCTTGACCTCCTAGGCTCAAGTGATCCTCTCACTTCAGCCTCCGAGTAGCTGGGACTACAGGTACACACGACCATGCCCAGCTAATTTTTGTGGTTTTTGTAGAGACAGGCTTTCACCATGTTGCCTAGGCTGGTCTTGAACTCCTGGACTTAAGCAGTCTCCTGCCTTGGCCTCCCAAAGTGCTGGGATTACAGGCATGAGCCATCCCACCCGGCCCAAGCTTGTTTGTTAAAATTAAAAAAAAAAAAAGTCTCAACCCCATTAATCTAATTCAGAAATTCAAAGCTGGCCTTTCCTTCTTTCTTTCTTCCTCCAAGACAATTCGTCTCATCTTTTTTTTTTTTTTTTTTTTTTGAGAAAGAATCTCGCTTTTTCACCCAGGCTAGAGTAAAGTGGTACAATCTCGGCTCACTGCAACTTCCACCTCCCGGGTTCAAGCAATTCTCCAGCCTCAGCCTCTGGAGTAGCTGAGATTACAGGTGTCCACCACCATGATCAGCTAATTTTCGTATTTTTAGTAGAAACGGAGTTTCACCACGTTGGCCAGACTAGTCTCGAACTCTTGACCTCAGGTGATCCACCTGCCTCAGCCTCCCAAAGTACTGGGATTACAAGCATGAGCCACTGCGCCCAGCCCACTTCATCTTTTCCCAGCAATTGATGTGGCCAGAGTTCAGTGCACTAGAGGTTTAGTGAAACCAAATAGAACCTGGAAACAAATCCCATTTAAAATAATAAGCTTAGTATTTTTCTTAATTTTTTAAAATGTGGTCAGTGAGGCAATAAATCAAGAAGGAAACCCTTTTGGTGAAGACAGGAGGTGACAGTAGGATGGGACAGAATCAGATGCCAAAGCTTGAGAATGAAGTTGCAAATGATGCCCAATTGGTAGAAAAATAGTCTTTTACTTTTCTGAGGTTTCTCCATCCTTAGAATATTAATGATTATACATTTGTTGGAATGGAGTTATTTTCTGAGATAATTTTCTGATCTATTTTGCCAGTTTAAATCCTACAACTCTCTGCCCAGTCTTCAAAATTATCTGTTGACTCAGACTTCAGGAAGTAATTATTTCCTGATAGAGTGCTTTGTGAAATATGTTACAAGAAGGAAACCACTCTTTCATTCAACAAATATTTGTATTGGCTCTGTGGACCGGAGGGACAATAAGAAGAGATGATGGATAAGATGAGAATTTTGGGTATGGTAGACAATTGATTCAATCAATCTAAACAAAGTGTTGTGTGATTTAATTAAGTGGCCTGATACTGACACTAGGAAATTTGCTCATTTCTGGCCAGGTGCGGTGGCCCACACCTGTAATCCCAGCACTTTGGGAGGCCGAGGCAGGCAGATCACAAGGTCAGGAGTTTGCGACCAGCCTGACCAACATGGTGAAACCCCGTCTTTACTAAAAATACAAAAATTAGCTGGGCGTGGTAGTGCATGCCTGTAATCCCAGCTACTTAGGAGGCTGAGGCAGGAGAATTGTTTGAACTCGGGAGGTGGAGATTGTAGTGAGCTGAGATTGCGCCACGGCACTCCAGCCTAGGTGACAGAGCGAGACTCTGTCTCAAAAAAAAAGAAAAAAGAAATTTGCTCATTTTTCTGCCTAGGCATTTAATGTTACCCTGTGTTCTTTGAAATTCTTTTAAATAATGCAAAATAGAGAATTAACTTTTTTTTTTTTTTGAGACAGTGCCTTGCTCTCTTGCCCAGGCTGGAGTGCAGTGGTGTGATCATGGCTCACTGCAGCCTTGACCTCTCCAGCTCAAGGGATTCTCCTGCCTCAGCCTCCCGAGTAGCTGGGACTACAAGGGCACACCCCTACATCTGGCTGATTATTTTGAGTTTTAGTAGAGACAAGGTCTCACTATGTTGCCCAGGCTGGTCTCAAACTCCGAGGCTCAAGCAATCCTCCTGCCTTGGCCTCCCAAAGTGTTAGATTACTGGCATGAGCCAATGTACCTGCCTGAATTTACCTTAAATAGGTGAATAATGCCCCTTGAATATTTGTGTATATCAAGTACCTTATTCTTTCTTTTTAAAATTTAATTTAATTTAGTTTTTTAAAATTTTTCTTTTCTTTTTTTTTTTTTTTTTGAGACAGAGTCTCGCTCTGTCACCCAGGCTGGAGTGCAGTGGCGTGATCTCAGCTCACTGCAATCTCTGCCTCCTGGGTTCAAGCAATTCTTTGCCTCAGCCTCCCGAGTAGCTGGGATTACAGGCGCCCACCACCTCGCCCAGCTAATTTTTGTATTTTTAGTAGAGACGGGGTTTCACCATCTTGGCCAGGCTGGTCTTGAACTCCTGACCTCGTGATCCACCTGCCTCGGCCTCCCAAAGTGCTGGGATTACAGTCGTGAACCACCTCGCCCGGCCTCTTTTTTAAAATTTAAAACTATTATCTTTATTTTTTTCCAAAAAGCCTTTTGCTCTCCTGACAAGTACTTATTCTTTGAAATGGCAGCTACTTATTCTTTTGAATGTTACTGCTTTTTCTGATAGGTAGTTCAAGAAAGCCAAGACTAGCTTACAAGTGTGCTGATGGCTACACACTGTGATTTTCACATTTTATTAACACTTGACTTCACTTAAAAAACCAACCTGTGGAAATAGATTGAGAAAGCACGGATAATTGAAATTCTCTGACATTTTCTAAGTTGCGGTATTATACTGCCCACCTCCTCCCCACCAGCCTTCTACAGGATGCAGGGGTTTGCTGCAAACAGGCTGAATACGGTTTTGCAACTGCCTCTCCCTGAGGTGCTGCTGTTAATCAAGAAAAGGTGATGGCCTTTGAAGACTAGTGGCACACATAATCACCCTCCTGACGCACTGATACCACTGGATGCTTCAAGGCCAGGTGCAGTGGCTCACACCTGTAAGCCCAGCACTCTGGGAGGCCAAGGCAGGCCAATCGCCTGAGGTCAGGAGTTCAAGACCGGCCTGGCCAAGGTGGTAAAACCCTGTCTCTACTAAAAATGGAAAAATTAGCTGGGTGTGGTGGCAGGTGCCTGTAATCCCAGCTACTCGGGAGGCTGAGGTAGGAGAATTGCTTGAACCCAGGAGACAGAGGTTGCAGTGAGCCGAGATCTCACCACTGCACTCCAGTCTGGGTGACAGATTGAGACTCCATCTCAAAAAAAAAAAAAGAATGCTTCAAATTTTGTCTAATTGATTCTATCCTAAGTAGAGATCAGAACTTTAGAAATATTTATGTAGTTAGTTAGTTTTTGAGACAGAGTCTCACTCTGCCACCCAGGTTGGAGTGCAGTAGTGCCAACTCAGCTCACTGTAGCCTCCGCCTCCCAGCCTCAAGCCATCCTCCCACTTCAGCCTCCCAAGTAGCTGGGACTACAGGTGCGCAGCCCCACCATGCCCAGATAATTTTTTTGTATTTTTGGTAAAGACAGTGTTTCTCCATGTTACCCAGGCTGGTCTTGAACTCCTGAGCTCAATCAATCCTCCTGCTTTGGCCTCCCAAAGTGTTGGGATTACAGGCATGAGCCACTGCGCCTGGTCAGAACTTTAGAAATATTAACTCATTTAGTCCTTGCAACAATCATTAGGAGTAGATACTATTATTACATCCTGATTTTAAAGACAAGGAAACTCAGGCACGGGTAGATTAGGTGACTTTTCCAAGGTCACAGTGAGTGGGAAAATTGGGATTTGAACCATGAACTCTGGCTTCAGAGTCCATGCTCTTAGCAATTAACACCATGTCACTATTGAGAATTAGCTGGCGCACTGGCTCACATCTTGGGAATGTGATTGCAGCACCTTGGGAAAGCCAAGAAGAAAGGATCACTTGACCCCATGAGTTGTTTTTGTCTTTTTGTTTTTTGGGTTGTTTTTTGTTTTTTCGTTTTTGTTTTTGTTTTTGACAGTCTCGCTCTGTTGCCCAGGCTGGAGTGCAGTGGCACATTCTCGGCTCACTGTAACTTCCTCTTCCTGGGTTCAAGTGATTCTCCTGCCTCAGCCTCCCTAGTTGGGAGTTGGGATTACATGCGTGCACTACCACACCTAATTTTTTGTATTTTTAGTAGAGATGGGGTTTCACCATGTTGGCCAGGCTGGTCTTGAACTCCTGACCTCAGGTGATCTGCCTGCCTTGGCTTCCCAAAAAACTGGGATTACAGGCGTGAGCCATCATGTTCAGCCAACCTTATAAGTTTGAAAGTAGCCTGGACCACATAGTGAGCTCCCCTGCCGCTGAACCCCCAACTCTGTCTCTACAAAAAAAAGAAAAAAAATTGTTTTAGTTAGCCAGCACCTCTAGTCCCAGCTACTTGGGAGGCTGAGGTGTGAGGATCACCTGAACCCAGGAGGTTGAGGCTACAGTGAGCAGTGATTGTGCCACTGTACTACAGACTGGGCGACAGAGCAAGACCCTGTCTCAAAAAAAGTTGTTTTTGTTTGTTTGTTTGTTTTTAGACAGAGTCTCGCTCTGTCACCAGGCTAGAGTGCAATGGCATGATCTTGGCTCACTGCAACCTCTGCCTCCCGGGTTCAAGCGATTCTCCTGCCTAAGCCTCCCAAGTAGCTGGGACTACAGGTGTGTGCCACCAGCACAGCTAATTTTTGTAGAGATGGGGTTTCACCATGTTGGCCAGGATGGTCTCCATCTCTTAACCTCACGATCCGCCTTCCTCGACCTCCCAAAGTGCTGGGATTACAGGTGTAAGCCACCACGCCTGGGCTAAAAAGGTTTTTTTTTAAGTTTATATTTCTCTTTCTTAAAAATATCACTCCAAAACAAAAATTCTAACAGGCCAAATTGATGGTGCATTTGCTCCTTGTCCTAGGCTCACCTACCTACTAATTGCTAGTTAGAAGCAATGATTTATAGCCGTTTGTACTTAATTTTGACGTACAGAACATTAGGACGTATTGTTTTGGAGAGCCCCTTCTTGGAAAGGATATGTTCACTGTTGGCATGCAGACCCTGCTGGATCTAGTTTGCACAACGTTTTCCAGTGAAACAGTCGGTTTTCAGAAGCTGCCAAGCTTCTGAGATAAAACCTGGGATAATGCTCATACCAGAAATATGTAAAGGGCGGATAATCTTCTCATGAACTGCAAACTGGTAAGCTGGATGGGCTTAACTGGTCACTTAAATGCATTCTACCATTCCATGATATCTCTATTTATAACTTTATATACCACCGTCTTTGGTGGTTATGCACTTATTGCTAACGCCAAGTGGGAAGTCTAAGATAATTATAGGGTAGATTCAGTTCATTTATATTGTCAACATTAGGTGGCTTGTCTGTGGCACTTCTCTTGAACATCTCCACCATTGCTTTACCACCACCCTCACCACACAATGAGTTAGTTTGGGAGGAAGCCCACAATATATTGCAGCTTCTTCCATCCAGAAATAGAGTCAAATTTTTTTGGTGTTTTGAATCTAGGCTTGGCTAAGTAACTTGCTTTGTCCAACAGGACATTAGCAAATGAGATGCAAACAGAGGCTTGAAAAATACTTGTGCATTGAGGCTTAGCCTCTTGTTGCTGGAAGCTCTTCTGCCACCATGTGAACAAGCCCAGGCTACCCTGCTGGATGATGAGTGGCATGTGACTAAGTCATTCTGTCACCCCAGCTGATATCAAACCAAGTGCCAGACAAAACAAAGAATTACCTGGCTCAAAATGTCAATAGTGCTGAGTTTGAGAAGCCCAGAATGAACGACTAAATGAATGAATGAATCTGACGTGAAATTGACTGTGTTGTCCACTGAGTCATACCTTGCCCTAGCCTTGCTGCTTTATCTATTGGTTGCTTCTGGTTTCCAGCAGATGCTGCTAGTTCTACAGTGGGATGACAGCCAGAACTGGATGCTCATGACTCATCTTTACTGGCCACTTCCTTCAGGGGTCCCCAGTGTCCTCCTCCCACACCAGCCTCAGACTGTTGTCCTGAATTGGATGTGCAGACGATATGGTATATTGGGTATCTTGCAATTGCCCCTTCAGATCCAATCTCGACCTTTCTCCATTCTGTTCTGCATCCTGGAAGGCTGACCTTTGTGAATGACTTCAGTGGGCTCCTTCCCTCTGCCTTCCCTTTGGATTCAGCCAAGGAGGGTACCGACGGGAGGTAAATAAGGCTGGAGAATTGATGTTCCTGGATTCCTCCCTGTAGATTGCTGTGTAGGTTGGCTTCATCCTTCTGCTGATGGCCTGAGCTTCTAGCAGAAGGTTGCTTCTAGCGTAAGGTTGCTGGTCTCTTTAACTATAACTACTACTGCCCCTTGTCCCTTCAGACCTAGGGATATAAAGGGCTTCCCCCTCTTGGTAGCCTCCTTTCACTGAACCATTCATTTTGGTTTCCCTTGCCTGACCCTCACCTTTGTAAGCAGTCTATGAAATTCTCCTAATTACCCTATTTGCATGTGACATCAGTTTCCTGCTGGGAAAAACACTGCAACTCACAAGACTGCCATCTGCTTTACTTCAAGAAAGACCTGCAATCTGCGAAGACCTGTAATCTGTAAATACCTGCTGCCTTGTCTCATCCATTGTATTTGCTCATCTTAGATACCAAGAGCAACTTGGAGCAAGTTGAGTGCACCACAGTCTTTTGGACGATGGATAGTCTATGGTGTTAGTCCATTCTGAGGTGGACCATATAGTCCATGTCCCTTCCCTCCCATGCCACCCACTACCATATCTCACCAGTCTGAGCCCCAGGATTAAACAAGCACTCTTCCC
Organism: Pan troglodytes; assembly: GCF_028858775.2. Lineage (NCBI taxonomy): Eukaryota > Metazoa > Chordata > Mammalia > Primates > Hominidae > Pan > Pan troglodytes. The sequence goes on along the minus strand of NC_072419.2, from coordinate 12,289,411 downwards.
AAGTGCTTCATGCTACCTAGGCAGTGAGCCCCAGGATCCATTGCCTGCTGAGTTGTGACATGTTGGACTTGAATGACCCATCCTTTCCTGACCTTCTGCCCAGCTCTGAATTCTGGGCACCTGCCCACTGGCACAAAATCTGCTGCAGCTTTGCCAAACGTGGCTATGTGCCTGGCTCCTGCTCTCTTAGCCTCTCTTTGCAGTATATATTTGATGTAATGTTATTACAGTCGCTTTCAAATGTGTGCTCATATAGGTTCCAGACATTATCAGATGCTTTCTCTGTCCTTCTGGTAAGATGTTCAGAACATTCAAAGAAAAACAAAAAGGAGAACTAAATTCAGTATCTTTATGTCAATTTTTTTTTTTTTTTTGGAGACAGATTTTCGCTCTTGCTGCCCAGGCTGGAGTGCCAGGTGTGATGGCTCATGCCTGTAATCCCAGCACTTTGGGAGGCCAAGGTGGGGGATCACTTGAGCCCAGGAGTTCCAGAACAGCCTGGGCAACATGGCAAAACCCTGTCTCTACAAAAATTAGCTGGGCATGGTGGTGTGTGCATATAGTCACAGCTTCTCTGGGGAGAGGGGTGCTGAGGTGGGAGGTTAGCTTGAGTCCAGGAGGTTGAGGCTGCAGTGAGCTGAGATTTTGCCCTGCACTCCAGCCTGGGAGTGAGATATATCCTATTTGGATTACTTATATCTTTTTTCTTTCATATGTGAGAAGATGAAAAACAATTTTCAATGTTTGCCTTTATTACCAACTTTGTATTCTCTGTAAGTAGGCTACTTAATATATGGTCAGTATACACACAACACAGATGAACCTCACTAGCATGGTGAGTGAAAAAAGGCACAAAATGATACACTGGTGGGGCACGGTGGCTCACGCCCGCACTCCTAGCATTTTGGGAGGCCGAGGTGGTCAGATTGCCTGAGCTCAGAGGTTCGAGACCAGTCTGGGCAATATTGTGAAACCCCATTCCTACTAAAAATACAAAAAATTATCCAGACATAGTGGTGCATGCCTGACATAGTGGTGCATGCCTGTAGTCCCAGCTACTCAGGAGGCTGAGGCACAAGAACCCGGGAGGCAGAGTTTGTAGTGACCAGAGATCTTGCCACTGAACTCCAGCCTGGACAACAGAACAAGACTCTGTCTCAAAAAATAAAAATAAAAAAAAAGAATAACATAATAAAATGTTAGGCCAGGTGCGGTGGTTCACGCCTGTAATCTCAGCACTTTGGGAGGCCAAGGTGGGTGGATCACGAGGTCAGGAGATCAAGACCACCCTGGCTAACATGGTGAAACCCTGTCTCTACTAAAAATACAAAAAATTAGCTGGGCGTGGTGGCGGGCACCTGTAATCCCAGCTACTCAGGAGGCTGAGCCAGGAGAATGGCGTGAACCTGGGAGGTGGAGCTTGCAGTGAGCCGAGATCGCGCCACTGCACTCCAGCCTGGGTGACAGAGCGAGACTCCGTCTCAAAAAAAAAAAAAAAAAAAAGTCAGAACAGTTATGGTTGTAATTCTCTAAATCTAACTTTTCAATCACAATTTGTTAGAATGTGTTTCAAAGTTTCAAATTCTGCCTTGTTTCTTCAAGAGTAGATGGATGTTCCACTCATCTATGAGGACCTTCTAGGTTTGATGGGAGACGGGAGCCCTGCTTTTGCCCCGATGTGCCCGGTGGATATGGTCTTCTTTCCTCTAGACTGGGCTCTTGGTACTTGCCACTGGGTCTGTCTTCCTGTTTCCTGCCTCATCCCCTGTTCGGGGCAGACCAATTTCCAGAGTCTTTTCAATTCCAGTCTCTCCCACGCTGCTGTATGAGCTGGCGCTTGACAGGAACCAATATATAACAATTTCAACCACAGTACTAGGAATACGGGACAAACTGCAGGACTGAATACCTTCTTAGTCTGCTTAGGCTGCTATAACAACATATAATAATCTGGGTAGCTTATAAACTACAGACATTTATTTTTCAAAGCTCCAGAGGCTGTGAAGTCCAAGATCAAGGTGCTGGCAGATTCAGTGTCTGGTGAGGCCCTGATTCATAGATGGCACCTTATAGCTGTGTCCTCACATGGTGGAACAGATGTGCTAACTCTCTGAGATCTCTTTTATAAGAGATCCAGGCTAGGCGCGGTGGCTCACGCCTGTAATCTCAGCACTTTGGGAGACTGAGGCAGGCAGATTTGCTTGAGCTCAGGAGCTTGAGACCAGCCTGGGCAACATGGCAAAACCCTGTCCCGACAAAAAATAGAAAAATTAGCTGGGTGTGGTGTGTGTACCTGTAGTCCCAGCTACTCAAGAGGCTGAAGCAGGAGGATTGCTTGAGCCCAGGAGGCGGAAGTTGCAGTGAGCTGAGATCACGCCAGTGTGCTCCAGCCTGCTGGGTGGCAGTGTGAGACCCTGTCTGAAAATAAAAATAAAAATAAAATATCTAATCCTATTCATGAGGGTTCTACTCTCATGATCTACTCACCTCCCAAAGGCTCTACTTCCTAATAGCATCACATTGGTGATTCAATTTCAACACGGGAACTGGGAGAGCAGGGAGCAACACAAACATCCAGACCATAGCAGCTCTTGTAGGAATAACTTAAGATTCAAATCACTGGTGATTTGAAACATTGTCCCATTCTCCCAAAAAAAAAAAGACCCTTAGACAAGGACTTGGGTATAGGTCATTTATTTGGAAGGAGATCCCAGGAAGCCCAGTGAGAGGGAAGGGAGGAGACTCACAAAAGGGTAGATTAATAAATAAGTCCCCACTTAGGACAGCCCTAGCTCAATGGGGCCCCTATGAGAGAATGGGTAGAAGAAGCCTCAGAAACATCACACCAAAAGACTGGAAAGCTGTGGTGTTTACATGCAGTTATAAACTGAATGTCTATGTATCCCCCAACTAAATGTATATATTAGGAACCTAAACCCCAGTGAGGATGTATTAATATTTAGAGATTGGACCTTTTGTAATTACGGTTGGCCCTTGAACAACACTGGTTTGAATTACTTGGGTCCCGTTATATGTGGAATGTTTCCAATAAAAATTAACACCATGTGTGCCTCTCCTGCTTCCCCTTCTACCTCCTTCACCTCCGCAACCCCTGAGACAGCAAGACCAATCCCTCCTCTTCCTCCTCCACCTCCTCAGCCTACTCAACACTCAGACAACAAGAATGAAGACCTTTATGATGATCTGCTTCCACTTAATGCATAGTAAATGTACTTTCTCTTCTTTATGGTTTTCTTTATCTAGCTTACTTTATTGTAAGAATACAGTATATAATACATATAACACACACCAACTGTTTATGTTATCTGTAAGGCCATCTATAAGGCTTCTGGTCAACAAACAATGGTCTATTAGTAGTTAGTTTTATTTTTCCATGTCCTAATTCCTTGAGGTAGTTAAGTTATATGTGAGTTTTCAACTGTGTGAGGGGTTGATGTCCCTAGCCCCTGTGTTGTTCAAGGGTCAAGCATAAGGTTATCTGAGATCATAAGGGTGGGGCCCTGATCTGATAGGATTAGTGCCCTTATGAGAAAAGACACTGGACAGCTTGCTCTCTCTTCTCATGTGCATGCACTAAGGCCTTCTCACTAAGACCTCCTCACATGGCCTTTCCTGCAAGCCAGGAAGAAAGCCTTCATCAGAAACCAGATCAGCCAGAATCTTGATCTTGGACTTCTAGAATCAAGAACTGTGAGCAAATAAAATTGCGCTGTTTAAGCCACATAGTGTTTAGTATTTTGTTATGGCAGCCTGAGTAGACTAAGACATGCGTCATCTTTCATTATCACTGGTTGAAGATTTCCCTTGAGGGTGCTGCAGGTGGCTTGAGGTGGGAAGCCTTGTCAGCACATACAGAACCTTCCTCCCTGGCTGCAGGTGAACTGGGAGTGGAGCCAATGGCACATGGAAAGGCCACACTGAGTGTGCTGTCCCATTGTTTCTAATCTTCGACTTACAGATGCTGCCACATTGACTATTCTATCCATGTGCTTGTTTTGCACACGTTGCGCTATAAATTAGGGATAAAGTTGCTCCATCAAATGGTATGGATGCCCAAATTGTTCTCCTGAAGAGATTATGTCCATTTACATTCCACCAACAATATCTGTTTTTCCACGCCCTTTCTGATACAGTTTATCAGTCATTTTGATCTTGCCAGCCTCGTAGGTAGAACAGTGTGTCATTGTGGTTTTCACATGTAAATGTCTTCTAACTCAATGTAACAGAGTGTGAGGCAAAGGAGGGGGAAGAAAGCTTCCCTGCTTCTTTGGCAACCTCAGCTCATACATGAATTCTTCACTGAGGACACGGATACACCAGCAACCTCAAAGGTTATAGTGTCTTTGTCCTGGTTAGGGCAGGAAGCAACTCCCCTTCAGTATATTGTCTGACTTCCCTGGTAACCATGGTAACAATGTCAGTGTCAACAAAGTCAGCAGAAGTAGCTTCACAAGCATCAAAGAACTTAGAACAGACTAAAGCCCAGGAAACTACAGTGGGAGTGGGGGCAGGGGTGGTGTAAGGGTACATACTGCATGGTAGCTATGTTTGTGAGCTCACCTAAGTTACTCCTGCTCATTTCCAGAAGAGGTAGATTCAGAGACAGAGAAAAGCCACATGTGCTGTTATAGAGTTCCTGTAATTTTATCTCCGAATTCGTTCTACAGCTATTTTACTAAGCTTCATCATAGACATATATTGCTGTACAAGGGAGAAGGACTCTAATATTCAAGCAGTTGAAAAACATTATTTGCTGTCAACTCCACTATTCCTATAGATGAACTAGAAATGGGATGACTGTGTAGAGCACTCAAGGTCAAAAGGAAGGTTGCAGAGAATTTATGGGAAAATCTGGGAAACACAGATCTAAGGACATGTAGGCAAAGGGCTGTAAATGGATAGGACTGTATAGTGAGAGTTCTGGCCAGGCACAGTGGCTCACACCTGTAATCTCAGTACCTTGGGAGGCTGAGGTGGGAGGATCTCTTGCGGCCAAAGAACTCGAGACCAGCCTGGGCAATATAGTAAGACCCATCTATACAAAAAATAAAAAAGTTAGCTGGGCATGTGGTATGTGCCTGTAGTTCCAGCTACTCAGGAGCTGAGGTGGGAAGATGACTTGAGGCTGGGAAGTTGAGGCTGCAGGGAGCCATAATCACATCACTGCACTCCAACCTGGGGGCAGAGCAAGACCCTGCCTCAAAAAAAAAAAAAAAAAAAAAAAAAGAAAAAGAAAAAGAAAAAGAAAAAAAGAAAGAAAAAGAAATTTCCCGGGTAAAAGTTTAAATGCCTATTCTTTCATTTTTGAAAAACATTTTACTTTTTCTTTTGAGTCTCACTCTGTCACCCAGACTGGAGTGCAGTGGCCTGATCGTGGCTCACTGCAACCTCTGCCTCCTAGGTTCAAATGATTCTTGTGCCTCAGCCTCCCAAGTGGCTGGTATTACAGGTGTGTGCCACCACTCCCGGCTAATTTTGTTGTTGTTGTTGTTATTTCTTGTAGAGATGAGGTTTTGCTATATTGTCCAGGCTGGTGTCAAATTCCTGGACTCAAGTGATCCATTCACTTTGGCCTCCCAAAGTGCTGGGATTATAGGCATGAGCCACTGCACCCAGCTCATTGTGTGGTTTAAAAACATAAATTATTTTATCAGACAATAATTCTGAGGGAGACTCCATTCTAGAGGCTGGAAAGTCCAAGATCAAGGTTCTGCTAGGGTTTCTAATGAGGCTGCAAATAGCCACCTTCTCTCTGCATGGCAGAGAGAGAGAAAGTGAGCTTTCTGGTGTCTCTGCTTTAAGCGCATGAATCCTATCAGAACAGGTACCCACCCTTATAACTGAATTTAATCTTAATTACCTCCTTATATAGGACCTATCTCCAAATACAGTCATATTGTGGGTTAGGGCTTCAACATATGAATATAGGGGTGCACAATTCAGTCCATAGCAGATGGAATAAACATATTTGATACAACTGAAAGGACAATTCATAAAGTAGAAGATAGGTCAGAAGAAACTATCCAGGATATAGCGCGGAAAGACAAAAAGACATAAAGCACACAAGACTTGAGAGGAGATCTGCAGGATAATGGAAGAAGGTCTAGTATATGTTTAACCCGAGTCTTAGGAGAAGAAAAGACAAAGAATGAGGCAGAAGCAACATTTGAAAAAAAATATACCTAAGAATTCTTGGAACTAATGAAGGACATCAACCCACAGATTCATGAAGCCTAACAAATCCCAAACAGTATAAATTTTTTTTAATTCACTCCTAGATATGTTATGAAGACACTTCAGAAACCAAAGAGAACAATTTTAAAGCGTTCACAGGAAAAAGAGATTCCTTTCAAAAGACTTATTTACAGGAGCTAGAAGAGAATGGAATTATATCTTCAGTTGGCTGAAAGAAAATAACTGCCAATGTAGAATCCTACTGACGATAAAAGTATCCTTCCAGAACAAAGGCAATTACAAGTACAAGTTGGGGATAAAAGGCAACATAAAGACATTTTAGACAAACTGAACAAGAAGACTTCAACCACCAGCAAACATGCATTAAAGGAAAATCTAACAGGCATTATTTTGGGAGAATGAAAATGATCCAAAATGAAAATCAGAGGTGCAAGAAGGAATAAAGAGCAAATAATTGCTATATATGTGAGTAATTTTAAATAAGTATTCAGTATACAAAACAAAAATAGGCGGGGCACAGTAGCTCATGCCTGTAATCCCAGAACTTTGGGATGCCAAGGCAGAAGGATCACTTGAGGTCAGGAGTTCAAGACCAGATTGGCCAACATGGTGAAACTCCGTCTTTACTAAAAATACAAAAATTAGCTGGGCATGGTGGCACTTGCCTATAATTCCAGCTATCTGGGAGTCTGAGGCACAAGAATTGCTGGAACCCGGGAGGCAGAGGTTGCAATGAGCCCAGAACGCACTGTTGCGCTCCAGCCTGGGCAAGAGAGTGAAACTCCATCTCAAAGAAACAAAAACAAAATAATAATGTCACATGGAATCTTAACAGAATTAAAATATAAAGGGAGACAATTGTTTCAATGTCATGATGAAGATTAGAGGTTAGAGGATTTCAGATTTACAACAACAAAGTTATTTTATGCATGCATGTATGTATGTATATATGTATGTATGTATTTTTTGAGATGGAGTCTCACTCTGTCGCCCAGGCTGGAGTGCAGTGGCATGATCTTAGCTTACTGCAACCTCTGCCTCTCAGGTTCAAGCGATTCTCCTGCCTCAGCCTGCCAAGTAGCTGGGATTACAGGTGCGTGCCACCATGCCCAGCTAATTTTTGTATTTTTAGTAGAGACGGGGTTTCACCATGTTGGCCAGGATGGTCTCGATCTCCTGACCTCGTGATCCACCCACCTCGGCCTCCCAAAGTGCTGGGATTACAGGTGTGAGCCACTGTGCCCGGCCATGTAATTTTTTTTTTTTTTTTGAGATGGAGTCTTGCTCTGTCGCCCAGGCTGGAGTGCCATGGCACGATCTCGGCTCACTGCAAGCTCCGCCTCCTGGGTTCATGCCATGCAATTTTTTAGAGATGAGGTCTTAGTAGGTATGTTGCCCAGGCTGGTCTTGAACTCCTGGGCTCAAACCATCCTCCTGCCTTGGCCTCCCAAATTGCTGGGATTACAGGTGTAAGCCACCACACCCGGCATTCTTCTTCTTTTCTAAGAGTAGAAGTGTTTTTGTAGCTGTAAGGGTAGAATACCTAAAAATCAAGGAGAAAATTCAATGTTTGATTACATTAAGCATATTTCCGGAAGTATGGGACATGTCTTTAACTTGTTTCAACTTTAATATCCATTATGAGGAAATTAGGGGATAAAAGACACATAAGACTAATAAAAAGAAATTCAGATCAGAATGAGAGAAGACCTGGAAGACAGTGTGAGAAGGTCTAGTATATATTTAACACAAGTCTTGGAAGAAGAAAAGATAAAGAGTGAGACCCTGTTCACAACCATCAATAATAAACAAAAGAATAAAACACCAATTAAGCAGCCCACCCCAACAGACAAAGTAATTTGACTGTGGATACCCTTGGTGAGCTCACACTCCCTTCTTTTGTCTAGGTACCAATTCTTCACTAAGTTTACATTGCAATTCATCTCCCCTATCTAATTAATGAGATTATATTCAATTTCTGTTCAGAAATTGTCTTATGTAAGAGTCAGTGTTTGGTGACACAAAAAAGTAGTAAAGAATCAAGGAACATCCAGGGTCTTTGGAAACTGCTGGCACATCAGATATCAGTGGCATTTCTGAGCCTGCTACCTGCTTATTCCTGGAAGTCTCTGCAGGGTTGCCGACCAGAGGTATCATTTTCTCTCTGACCTCCTGTCTCTCCTGAAGCTTTTGTTCCATGTTGATCACATTACTGGGGTGTTCTATTTTAAGGCTAACCTTAAATGACTTGAATTCTTTTGCAAAAGCAGAGTTGAACAATTGGTTTCCTTCCAGCAGGCCTTCTGATTTATCTGTTCCATCAATGGAGTGGACTGTCAAAAGGATGACCACAGCGTATGGTGGGAAAGTGGAAAAGACCCCTCCGTTTTCAGGACAGGCAGCTATGTCCCAGCTTGTGCACAGCAAATCCTTGTGCCCCCAAAATCTGCACCTAGAGTAGTTTAACTTTTTATTATTATTATTATTATTAGAGATGGGGGGGGGGTCTCACTATACTGCCCAGGCAGGTCTCGAACTCTTGGCGTAAAGCAATCCTCCCACCTTGGCCTCTCAAAGTGCTAAGATTACAGGTGCAAGCCACCATGCCTGGCCCATGGTGTAGTTCTTTTGTTTTGTTTTGTTTTTGTTTTTTGTTTTGTTTTGTTTTTTGAGACAGAGTCTCACTTTGTAGCCCAGGCTGGAGTACAGTGGAGCAATCTCAGTTCACTGCAGCCTCAATCTCCTGGGCTCAGATGATCCTCCCACCTCAGCCTCCCAAGTAGCTGGAAGTATAGGTATTGGCCACCATATCCAGATAATTTTTTTTATTTTTTAATTTTTTTTTTGTAGAGATGGGTTTTCACTATGTAACCCAGTCTGGTCTCAAAGTCCTGGGCTCAAGCAGTCTGCACACCTCAGCCTCCCAAAGTGCTAGGATTACAGGTATGAGCCACTGCCATGGTGTAGTTTCAAATGGCTGCACATTTTCAATTTACTGAGCGGAGGCCAGGCAAAATATTATCTGACTTGGAGTAACTGTCATCAAGAAAGGAGTGAGCTACTCTTGCAGCTCAGCCACATGAGGGATGAAGTCTCCAACTCCCAATCCCCCTTGAGCTTCTCTCAACAGCCTTAGGATATCCGGCTTCACAATCTCTCTGTCCCTTCATCTTTTCTCCACTGTTCTCTAAGCACTCTATGGATTGGATGCCATCCACTTGCACACGGCCTTCTAACATCCATGCCACCTGTTTTTCTAGGCACACGTGTTCGCACTTAGGCGTAGGAATCCCCGTGAAACTGCAGTATGAAAAGAGGGGGTAAAGAGATTTGCTCAGCAACATTTCCTGTGCTGTTCCCTTTTCCCACATAAGTACTTCAACATGTTTCTAGTGGGGAAAATATTTAGTCCCAAACTCTTTGGTCAAGGTAAAATCCATTTTTTTTAGAACAATAGTTCAAAGTCTGGGTGCGGTGGCTCACGCCTGTAATCCCAGCACTTCGGGAGGCTGAGGGGGGCAGATCACCTGAGGTCAGGAGTTCGAGACCAGCCTGGCCAACATGGTGAAACCCTATCTCTACTAAAAATACAAAAATTACCTGGGCATGGTGACTCACGCCTGTAGTCCCAGCTACTCAGGAGGCTGAGGCACGAGAATAGCTTGAATCCAGGAGATGGAGGTTGCAGTGAGCCGAGATCACGCCACTGCACCCCAGTCTGGAAACAGAGTGAGACTCGGTCTCAAAAACAAAACAAAACGAAACAAAATCAGTAAATTGATTCAGCTGGGCACAGCGGCTCATGCCTATAATCCCAGCACTTTGGGAGGCTGAGGCAGGAGAATCACTTGAGCCCAGGAGCTGGAGACCAGCCTGGGCAACATAGTGAGACCCCATCTTTACAAAGCATAATAATAATAAATTAGCCAGGTGTGGTGGTGCACGCTTGTAGTCCTAACTACTTGGGAGGCTGAGATGGGATAATCACTTGAGCCCAAGAGTTCAAGGATGCAGTGAGCTATGATCATGCCACTATACTCCAACCTGGGTGACAAAGAGAGACCCTGTCTTTAAAAATAGATTTAAAAAATTAATTGATTCAAACACATTTTGAGTAAAATGTGCCCAAATCATGATTTTGCAATAAATGCTATGCAACCAACCACACATGATATTGGTAATATAATATAATATTTGCTATTATAGAATACCATATGTAATCGATAACATAAAGTTATTGTGGTAGATTCAGAGCCCATGGATTATAAACCAACAATAAAAGAGCCAGGACTGAGAGATGACAAGATGCCAAGGAGTAAAAAGTCAATAACGTTTCAATTTCCTAAACCTTCACATTTTTTAGGCTTCCTGGGATGGTGCAGCTGTAGAGTTAGATTAACCCACGAATAATGTACCAGCATGGACCATTCTTCCAGCTTTCCAGTAGGGATGCAGCCAACAACTGTAACATCACCTGTGTCACTGATAAGGTAACTGATAGAGATTAGGTAGAACACCTACGGTTTTATCCCGTAAGTAAAGGATTCAAACCAAGTGGCATCCAATACTCAGAGGGATGTGCCAGGTATACCTTCTGTGAATTGATAGCCTTGCAATATTCTAAATGTGACCCTTCTTTTTCTCATATTCTAATGCTAATGTAACTCTTTGTTTTTCAGAGTTTTTTTCTCCAAAGACTAAAGTGTCTGAACACAAAATAAACACATAAACCTCACAAGGTAAAGAATTTTACTGGGTATGGTGGCTCATGCCTGTAATCGCAGCACTTTTGGAGGCTGAGGCAGGAGGATTGCTTGACACCAGGAGTTCAAGACCAGTCTGGTGGCAACATAAAGAGAACCCCATCTCTACAAAAAGAAAACAAAAATAACTGGGTCCAGGAATTCAAGGCTGCAGTGAGCTATGATCAGGTCACTGCACTCTAGCCTGGGTGACAGAGTGAGACTGTCTCTTAAAAAACAAACCAAGGTGGTGGCTCACACCTGTAATCCCAGCACTTTGGGAGGCCAAGGCAGGAAGATCGCTTGAGCCCAGGAGTTCAAGACCAGACTGGCCAACATGGTGAACCCCTGTCTCTCCAAAAAATATAGAAAAACAAACAAAACAAACAAACCAAAAAAAACCAACTTAGCCATGTGTGGTTCCACACGCCTGTGGTCCCAGGGAGGCTGAGGTGGGAGGAGTACTTAAGCCTGGAAGGTTGAGGCTGCAGTGAACCATGTTCACACCACTGCACTCCAGCCTTGGTGGAAAGAGTTAGACTCTGTCTCAAAAAAAAAAAAAAAAAAAAAAAGCTTCACAAAACTCTTAGGGGTAGAAAGACTAGCCAAATCAGCCTTGCCTCTCCTGTGAGTTTTTGTCCTAGTGAAATCAGAAATCAGATTTAAAATTATGACAATATCGGTCAGGTGTGGTGGCTCACGCCTGTAATCCCAGCACTTTGGGAGGTGGAGGCTGGTGGATCACCTGAGGTCAGGAGTTCGAGACCAGCCTGGCCAACATGGAGAAACCCTATCTCAACTAAAAATACAAAAAAATTAGCCGGGCGTGGTGGAGGGCACTTGTAATCCCAACAACTTGGGAGGCTGAGGCAGGAGAATTGCTTGAACCTGGGAGGTGGAGGTTGCAGTGAGCCAAGATCATGCCATTGCACTCTAGCCTGGGCAACAAGAGCAAAACTCCGTCTCAAAAAAAAAAATAATAATAAAATAAAATAAAATTATGACAATATCAACCCTAAAGTGTAAAAAAGAGTAACAAACAAACAAACAAACAAACAAAATGGGAGCAGAGACAGACCACCTATTTCTTTTCCTTCTTCTTCGGTAGTGCAGGCAGTTTGTGGGCTAAAAGCCATATTCTAGGAAAGCTACTTCTAGTAGAGCCACATTCCAGGAAAGTTGCCTGGGTCCTGGGTCTGTGTCCTGATGCGTACTACCGTAAGCACATTATGTATTGATAAAGGACATGCATGCACATACTTTTTAAGCCAGTTTTCTGTTACTATGTCCTTCCGCAGAATTTGAATGCAGAAAAATAATGGAAATCCAGCCACTCCCATCTGACCCATGAGTCTGTGTGTGCTGCCCAAGGATGCCCAGGGCGCTCCCACACGCGGCCGCAGCCTGAGAGTTACAGCACCCCCATCCCCACCAGATCAGGGTCTACACTCTTCCTTCAAATCAGGATCTACAGTCTTCCTTCAAATCAGGAACTTGAAAATAGGCACCTTTTAGCTTTATTACACACTGGGTCCACAGTCTCCCTTAGGTACAATGAGCCGCAAAGCCAGCTAAAAGAAGTGACTGGGTTTGACAGCAGGTGAAAAAGAAAAGGGAAATTTTTTAAAAAAAAGACAAGTGACTGGGAGCGGTTACAGAACATGAGCTCTGCAGCAGAGCTGGGTTCAAAACCTTCCTCTTTCACTTAGTAGCCATGGGACACTGGACAACTTACTTGATTGCTTCGATATGCTAATTTGAATTCCCCTAGGAGCAGATCCTGAGGCAAGGATTCACATGTGAGTAGTTTATTTACCAGATGATCCAGAAAACATTACTAGGGGAGTAGAGAAAATGAGATCAGAAAGGGAAGGCAGACCACAGAGGAGACGGCATATTACCAAGCAAGTCACCACCGCGGACCACGGGAGCACTCTATAATTTTGTGTTTTTGTTCGTTTGCTTGTTTGTTTAATAGAGATGGGAGCCTCACCATGTTGCCCAGGCTGGTCTCGAACTCCTGGGCTTAAGCGATCCTCCCGCCTCAGCCTTCCAAAGTGCTGGGGTTACAGGCATGAGCCACTGCTCCCAGCCTCCACTGGGGAACTCTAGAAGACTGTGTATAACACACACCTAGGAGTTTTCTCAGCAAAGGGCAGGGGAGTTGGGTCATTATCAGCCATCGATTAACAGCTGTTTGGGGCAGAGAGGAGGACTAATTCCTTGACACTTCTCATCTGCCTCCCAGGGGCAAGTTAAGCTCTGGCAGCCACAGAAGGCCCTCAGGCAAATAGTTATAACTGTGGGCAGTTGAAAATCTGGCCAGGGAGCCCAGAAATACTAAGGGCAAGGATAACAGTGCGGTCTGCGTCTGCTACACCCAGTGCATTTTCTGTCATTTCTAAACCCCCTCATAGGGCTAGCACTAGTCAATGGAAGCTGCTATCATTTCAGCCAAAATAGAGCAGAAATTTTCTTTTTTTTTTCTTTTTTTTTGAGACAGGACCTGTGTCACCCAGGCACAATCTCAGTTCACTGCAGCCTCGACCTTCTGGGCTCAAGCAATTCTCCCACTTGCCTTACTCTCCCAGCCTCCAGAGTAGCTGGGACCACAGGTGCACTCCACTATGTCCAGCTAATTTTTATATTTTTTTGTGAGATGAGATCTCGCCATGTTGCCCAGGTTAGTCTTGAACCCCTGGATTCAAGCAATCTGCCCGCCTCAGCCTCCCAAAATGTTGGGATTACAGGCGTGAGCCACTGTGCCCAGCCTAGAGCAGTGAAATTGAAAGAAGATGTGGTAAACTGAGTAATGTCCTGTTTCCCAAACAAGACCACACCCTAATCCTCAGAATCTGTGGGCATTACCTTACCAGGACAAAAGTGACTGCCGATGTGATCAAATTAAAGATTTGAGATGGGAAGATTATTCCGAATTATCCAGGTGGGTACAATGTCATCACATGGGTCCTTATAGGAGCCAAGCAGGAGGATCAGAGTCAGAAAAGGAGATGTGATGATGGAAACAGAGGTCAGAGTGACATGGGGCCATGAACCAAGGAACACAGGTGGCCTCTAGAAGCTGCAAAAGGTAAGGAAACAGATTTTCCACTAGAGCCTCCAGTAGGAATGCAGCCCTGCTGACCCATTTGAAACATCTGACTCCAGAACTATAAGATAAATTTGTAGTTTTTTGTTGTGTGTGTGTGTGTGTGTGTGAGATGGAGTCTCACTCTGTTGCCCAGGCTGGAGTACAGTGGCATGATCTCGGCTCACTGCAACCTCCGCCTCCTGGTTCAAGCAATCCTCCTGCCTCAGCCTCCCAAGAAGGTGGAACTACAGGCAGGCATCACTATGCCCAGCTAATTTGTGTATTTTTAGTAGAGACAAGGTTTCACCATGTTGGCCAGGATGGTCTTGATGTCCTGACCTTGTGATCTGCCTGCCTCAGCCTCCCGAAGTGCTGGGATTACAGGCATGAGCCACTGCACCTGGCCAAATTTGTGTTGTTTCAAGTCACTAAGCTTGTGGTAATTTGTCACAGCAGCAATAGCAAAGTAATACAGAAAACTGGTCAGGAATAAGAATTGCTACTGCATAGTAATATTTCCTGTGAGCCAGCACTAAGCACTTTAAGAATCTTAGGTCAGGCACAGTCTCACATCTGTAATCCCAGCACTTTGGGAGGTTGAGGTGGGAAGAGCACTTGAGCCGAGGAGTTTGGGACCAGCCTGGGGAACATAGTGAGACCCCATTGCATTAAAAACATACAAAAATTAGCAGGGCATGGTGGTGTGCACCTGTAATCCCAGCTACTTGGGAGGCTGAGGTGGGAGGATCCCTCGATAACAGGAGTTTGAATCTGAAATGAGTCATGATTGCACCACTACACTCCAGCCTGAGCAACAGAGCAAGACCCTCTCTTAAAAAAAAAATTAAAAGAAAAAAGGATCTTAATTGTTTTAATCCTTACACTGACTATAGGTATATTTGCTACGTGGCCTTGAACTCATCTTGCCATTTTGAATGTCCATTTATACTTCCTCTGTGCTATAGCTAAATGATAAAAAGCTTTTAATGAATTTTATTATTGTAGTTTCACTAAGCAAATAAGCAGTTCTCCTGTGGAAGAACATCTGATGCCAAAGGCTTCCCTTCCTGCCAATAAAAGAGTGAAGGCTGATGCAGCTGCACTTGAAGCAGGTTGAATAAAAACCGGACTCAGCCCCTTTAAGTCCAGCTGATGACAAACAGGTGCTTTTTATCTTCTGCTGTTGCTCTGGCTCAGTACAGCCATTTAATTATTCATAGGAAGGCTCTTTGGTATTTTCACTGTAGAAGTCACATCTGAGACTTAAATCTTACTTCCACCAACTCCAGTGATGAAGTTTCCAGACTAATGAAAACGTCAGTGCTGTGACGTTCCCGGGACCCATTCTTTTAGCTCTGCAAGGAAAGCTAGACTTGGGCTTTCCATTGTTGGAGCATAAAGTTCCTCACTCACCAAAGCTGCCAGCAGGAAAATCCACCAGACACTTTAAGCTAGTGATTACACTGATGTAAATATAAACTTACCACGAACATAACAATGAAAGTTTTTGTATCCTTGGAAAAATCTCAGAGTGTGGAGAAAGCATCTCAATTACCTTGCAGGTCAGTGTGCAATTATATTAGGCTTTCTCCCTCTTTCTCTCCCTCTTCGTTTCCCATTTCTTTCTAAATAGCACTAGGTACAAGGGGGAAAGGCAACTGGGCTATTACTTCATTTAAGAAAGAAAGGATGGTTACTTTTTTTTTAAATTGTTGTTAGGATTCTGTTTTTTTTTTTTTTTTTTTTTTTTTTTTTTTTTTTTTTTTTTTGGTAGAGACAGGAGTCTCGTGTTACCCCGGCTGATCTCAAACTCCTGACCTCAAGTGATCCTCCCACCTGGGCCTCCCAAAGTACTAGGATTACAGGTGTGTGCCACTGCACCCAGCCTTTTTTAAAAAAATAATTTTAATCACGGCTATAATCCTAGCACTTTGGGAGGATGAGGCAGGTGGATCACCTGAGGTCGGGAGTTCGAGACCAGCCTGACCAACATGGAGAAACCCCATCTCTACTAAAAATACAAAATTAGCCAGGCGTGATGGCACATGCCTGTAATCCCAGCTACTCAGGAGGCTGAGGCAGGAGAATCACTTAAACCTGGGAGGCGGAGGTTGTGGTGAGCCAAGACCACACCATTCCACTCCAGCCTGGGCAACAAGAGCAAAACTCCATCTCAAAATAAATAAATAAATAAAATAAAATACAGACAGAGTCTTGCAATGTTGCCCAGGCTGGTCTCAAACTCCTACCTCGGTCTCCCAGTGTGATGGGATTACAGGTGTGAGCCCCTGCCCTCAGCCAGTGGTGACTGATTAACCAGAGAGGCATTCACTCAAGACTTTCAGATAGAGATCATCAACGCTGTAAAGAGGGAATGAAAAGTTTGATTTTTTTTTTTAATTGATCATTCTTGGGTGTTTCTCGCAGAGGGGGATCTGGCAGGGTCATAGGACAACAGTGGAGGGAAGGTCAGCAGATAAACAAGTGAACAAAAGTCTCTGGTTTTCCTAGGCAGAGGACCCTGCGGCCTTCCGCAGTGTTTGTGTCCCTGGGTATTTGAGATTAGGGAGTGGTGATGACTCTTAAACGAGCATGCTGCCTTCAAGCATCTGTTTAACAAAGCACATCTTGCACCGCCCTTAATCCATTTAACCCTGAGTGGACACAGCACATGTTTCAGAGAGCACAGGGTTGGGGGTAAGGTCATAGATCAACAGAATCCCAAGGCAGAAGAATTTTTCTTAGTACAGAACAAAATAAAAAGTCTCCCATGTCTACCTCTTTCTACACAGACACGGCAACCATCCGATTTCTCAATCTTTTCCCCACCTTTCCCCCCTTTCTATTCCACAAAACCGCCATTGTCATCATGGCCCGTTCTCAATGAGCTGTTGGGTACACCTCCCAGAAGGGGTGGTGGCCGGGCAGAGGGGCTCCTCACTTCCCAGTAGGGGCGGCCGGGCAGAGGCGCCCCCCACCTCCCGGACGGGGTGGCTGGCCTGGCGGGGGCTGACCCCCCCCCACCTCCCTCCCAGACGGGGTGGCTGCCGGGCGGAGATGCTCCTCACTTCCCTGACGGGGCGGCTGCCGGGCGGAGGGGCTCCTCACTTCTCAGACTGGGCAGCCGGGCAGAGGGGCTCCTCACATCCCAGACCATGGGCGGCCAGGCAGAGACGCTCCTCACTTCCCAGACGGGGTGGCGGCTGGGCAGAGACTGCAATCTCGGCACTTTGGGAGGCCAAGGCAGGCGGCTGGGAGGTGGAGGTTGTAGCGAGCCGAGATCAGCCACTGCACTCCAGCCTGGGCACCATTGAGCACTGAGTGAACGAGACTCTGTCTGCAATCCTGGCACCTCGGGAGGCCGAGGCTGGCGGATCATTCGCGGTCAGGAGCTGGAGACCAGCTCGGCCAACACAGCGAAACCCCGTCCCCACCAAAAAAATACGAAAACCAGTCAGGCGTGGCGGCGCGGGCCTGCAATCGCAGGCACTCGGCAGGTTGAGGCGGGAGAATCAGGCAGGGAGGTTGCAGTGAGCCGAGATGGCAGCAGTACCGTCCAGCTTCGGCTCGGCATCAGAGGGAGACCTGGAAAGGGAGGGAGAGGGAGACCGTGGGGAGAGGGAGAGGGAGAGGAGGGAGAGGAGGGAGAGGGAGAGGGAGAACTTAAAGTTATCTTAAATATTAAAATCGAAAAGTTTGATTTTTATCCTCCTTGGGTCTTGTAGAAGATTCAGGCTCTTGATGTTTCTGAACTGTTGCATCAGCTACCTGTTCATTTATGTCTTCCTTTTTAGGCTGTAAATTCCTCAGGGCAAGTCCTCAGCCTTATTTATCTTTGTTTTTCCAAATTCCAGAAAATTCTGAATGCACGGAAGATATTTGTGCTTATTGAACGGCATGACAAGGTGACTGTATACATTAATACGTGAGTAAATAAAGTTCATAGGTTTTCACTGTTGAATGATTCCAGGTATAACCACATGTTCAGCACAGAGCCTGCTAGTGATCACTTGTTGAATACAAATAAAGGTAGCCGGGTGCATCGAGACCAGCCTGGCCAACATGGTGAAACCCCATCTCTACTAAAATACAAAAAATTAGCCGGGCGTGGTGATGCACACTTGTAGTCCCAGGTGCTGGGAGGCTGAGGCACGAGAATCGCTTGAACCTGGGAGGCAGAGATTGCAGTGAGCCGAGATTGTGCCACTGCACTCCAGCCTGGGCAACAGAGTGCGATTCTGCCAAAAAAAAAAAAAAAGGAATATACATAAAGGTAAAGCTGTAAACTGGCAACAGCCTACCTGAGCCTTCTTTAGGACTCTCACATAGCCAGCCCTGTTTTTGGTGACTTCGTCCCTCACATGCTTAGTCATTATCATGCAATTTGACAAGTGTTCTTGTGCTCCTACAGAGACGCTGAAGAATCATAATGATACACCTTTGTGCAGCTCCCAACCTGCACAAAACAGCTGCACTCCAACAACCAAACGGCATTGCATTTGTGTCCACTTCATGGCATTCCTGCCCTCACAGTAAAATCACATTCAGTACAGGTAAAATACTCTCTAAAATACTCTTTTTTCTTCCTCAAGATGGAGTCTTGCTTTGTCACCCAGGCTGGAGTGCAGTGGCATGATCTTGGCTCACTGCAACCTCCGCCTACCAGGTTCAAGCAATTCTCCTGCCTCAGCCTCCTGAGTAGCTGGGATTACAGGCACACACCACCACACCTGGCTAATTTTTGTATTTTTAGTAGATACAGCGTTTCACCATGTTGGCCAGGCTGGTCTCGAACACCTGACATTGTGATCTGCCTGCCTTGGCCTCCCGAAGTACTGAGATTACAGGTGTGAGCCACCGTGCCCAGCCTAAAATACTCTTATGGCGGGGCACAGTGGCTCACGCCTGTAATCCCAGCACTTTGAGAGGCCGAGGCAGGAGGATCATTTGAGTCCAGGAGTTCGAGACCAGCCTGAGCAGCATAGTGAGACCTGGTCTCTACAAAAAATACAAAATTAGCCAGGCATGGTTGTGAGCACCTGTATACCCAGCTACTCAGGAGACTGAGATGGGAGGATTGCTTGAGCCTGGGAGGTTGAGGCTGCAGTGAGCCGTGACTGTGCCACTGCACTGCAGCCTGGGTGACAGAAATGAGACTGTGTCTCAAAAATAATAATTTCATAAATAAATAAAATACTCTAAGAATAAGAGATACAGGCATAACAAAGAAATGAAGACAGGCCAGTTAAATCAAAAAGAGGAGAAGAAAACAATAGAATGAGAACAAGTGAGCAAATCCTACAGTGCAAGGAATTTACCTGGCATTGAAAAGGGTAGAGAAGGCCAGGCCTGGTGGCTCACGCCCATAATCCCAGCATTCTGGGAGGTTGGGGGAGGTGGATCACTTAAGGTCAGGTGTTTGAGACCAGTCTGGCCAACATTGTGGAACTCCATCTCTATTAAAAATACAAAAAATTAGCCAGGCGTGGTGGCAGGCACCTGTAATCCCAACTGCTTGGGAGGTTGGGGCATGTGGATCACTTAAGGTCAGGTGTTTGAGACCAGCCTGGCCAATATGGTGAAACTCCATCTCTATTAAAAATACAAAAAATTAGCCAGGCGTGGTGGCAGGCACCTGTAATCCCAACTACTTGGGAGTCTGAGGCAGGAGAATCACTTGAACCTGGGAGGCATTGGTTACAGTGAGCTGAAATTGTGCCACTGCACTCCAGCCTGGATGACAGAGCAAGACTCCATCTCAAAGAAAACAAAACAAACAAAAAAAAAAGATGAAAGAAAGAAAGAGAAACAGAGAAAGAAAGAAAAGAGTAGAGAAAACAGCACTCTCTCTCTTTTTTTTTTAGACAAGTTCTCACTCTATCACCCAGGCTGGAGTATAATGGCATGATCGTGGTTCACTGCAGCCTTAACCTTCCAAGGCTCAGGTGAGCCTCCTACCTCAGCCTCCCGAGTAGCTGGAACTATAGGTACATGCCACCATGCCTGGTTAATTTTTTTGTATTTTTGGTAGAGACGGGGTCTCACCATGTTGCCCAGGCTGATCTCAAACTCCTGGGCTCAAGCGATCTACCCACCTCAACCTTCCAAATGCTGGGATTACAAGCATAAGCCACCTTTCTCCTTAAACCCAGAGTCAAAAACTGTTTCAAAAACAGAGCTACAGAAAGATTAAACATCTGTGATTTTAGAAAATCACAATGAAAAGAGAAGAGGCTGTCATTTTGGCTCTTAGAACCCAGGGGTCTCTGATAGCATTGGGCTAGTTTTGAGATGCTTCTATATAAGGTCATGATTTCTCAACTGGCTATAGAGATGCCTCTTGACGGGGTGACTTTGGGCAGGGTACTTGACCTTTCGTGCCTCTGTTTTTGCATCTATCTACATCATGAAATTGTTATGAGGACAGATGAAACAGTATCTATAAAGGGCCTAGAATGATGCCTGGTACATAGTAAGTGTGCTGTAATTATTGTTTATTATTACATCTTTTGTTGTTAAAGAGTAAATCAGCAAAATAAAATCCCGGTTAATTGTTGAACATTGTTTCACACATACATCAAACAAGTGAAAACATTTATAAACAAACAGCAACTTTATAGACAAAAAAAGAGGAAAAAAAAAAAGAAAGAAAGAAACCCGGCCAGACACGGCAGCTCACACCTGTAATCCCAGCACTTTGGGAGGCCAAGACAGGAGAATCACTTGAGCTTAGGTGTTCAAGATCAGCCTGAACAAAACAGTGAGACCCCCTGTCTCTACAAAAAATTTAAAAATTAGTTGTGCATAATGGTGTGCACCTGTGGTCCCAGGTACTCAGGAGGCTAAGGAGGGAAAATTGCTTGAGCCAGGAAGGTCAAGGTTACAATGAACACTGATTGCACCACTGCACCAGTCCAGCGAGACCGTGTCTCTAAAAAAAGAGAGAAAGAGAAATCTTTTGTATTTGGCCTATTTAACCATTTCGTACAAACCAACTACTCATAGTACAGCTTAATACATACACAAAAAAACTTAATAGATGCTCAGAATAAGAGTTGTCCTTTTGCTTTTCTTTTCTTTCTTTTTTTTTTTTTTATTTGAGATGGAGTCCTGCTCTGTCACCAGGCTGGAGTGCAGTGGCACAATCTCAGCTCACTGCAAACTCTGCCTCCCTTGTTCAAGCGATTCTCCTGCCTCAGCCTCCCGAGTAGTTGGGATTACAGGCACATGCCACTACATCCAGCTAATTTTTGTATTTTTAGTAGAGACGGGGTTTCTCTGTGTTAGCCAGGATGGTCTCGATCTCCGGACCTCGTGATCCGCCCATCTCGGCCTCCCAGAGTGCTGGGATTACAGGCGTGAGCCCCCACGCCCAGGCTGCTTTTCTTTTTATAAGGTTTTTTCCTTTGAGATTTTAAGGAACAAGGTCATGCCACAAGTAAAATCAGAAGTAGGACAGAGAGTGCTCTGAAGACTGCTTTGCTCTTCCAAGATCATTAAGTGTGGCTGAGCCCTAACAATATGTACAAAAATATAAAAGGTAAATTTAAAATGAAAAAAACAAAAAACAACCCCCCCCCACCTTTTTTTTTTTTTTTTTTGAGATGGAGTTTTGCTCTTGTCGCCCAGGCTGGAGTGCAATGGCATGATCTCGGCTCACTGCAACCTGCGTCTCCTGGGTTCAAGCAATTCTCTTGCCTCAGCCTCCCTAGTAGCTGGGATTACAGGCATGTGACACCATGCACAGCTAATTTTTTGTATTTTTAGTAGAGACAGGGTTTCACCATGTTGGCTAGGCTGTTCTTGAACTCCTGACCTCAGGTGATCCACCTGCCTTGGCCTCCCAAAGTGCTGAGATTAAAAAGGCATGAGCCACCATGCCCGGCCAAAAATCTCCTTTGAAATTACTTTTAAGAAAAAAGCAGGGCCTTGGGATTATTCATTCTTTTTTCCTGTCCCGTTGCAAAGTCACGCTGCAGTTTTGGTGGGTGGTGGAAAATCTATGCCATCTGCTGGTGGTGCTCCCCCCGAGGATGAACAGCCTCTGTGCTCCAAGGTGACCAATTGAGATTCTGAGAAGGCAGGTGAAGAGAATGGCCCCATGCTGCAGGGGGCCAGGCAGTGGGGCAGGGGAGTGCTGTATGACCTAGAGATGTGATAAAAGTCTTGAGACTTCATGCCTTCTACCTGATCTCCATCTAGTACATAGATTAAATGATGTCCCCATCAGCTGACAAAGAACACTTGACACCCATCAAAAGTCATCAGGCATTTGTGGGGTTTTTTGTTGTTTATTTTTTGAGGCCAAGTCTCATTCTGTCACCCAGGCTGGAGTGCAGTGGTGCGATCTCAGCTCACTGCAACCTCTGCCTCCTGGGTTCAGGTGATTCTCAGACCTCAGCCTCCTGAGTAGCTGGAATTACAGGCATGCACCAACGCCCCCAGCTAATTTTTGTATTTTTATTAAAGACAGGGTTTCACCATGTTGGTTAGGCTGGTCTCAAACTTCCAACCTCAGATGATCTACTCGCCTCAGCCTCCCGAAGAGCTGGGATTACAGGCGTGAGCCACTGTGCTCGGCCATCAGGTATTCGTTGAGTCTTTGGCAAGGTCTTGGTGTCTCTCTGGGCCCAAGCCTGCTGTCTTTTGCAGCTTGGGGCACAAGGTTTCTAGAGTCCACTGTCCTCATGTTTCCCTTGGCATGTAAATAAATTCCCAGAGTGATTGCCAGAACTCAAATAAACAACCCTGCTCTCAGCCTGAACTTTTTTTTTTTTAAGATGACCTCAGACAACCTTTCCTCCCCATTTTAGGTACACAGACCTTTTAGCACGTGACCCTAAGGATTGCATCTCATGGTATTTATACTCCTTATCCATATGTCTTGAACAAGAACCTCATAAACAGCCAAGAAGTGTGCGTCAGGAACAGTGATCATGTTATTGTGCTGATGGACCTCAGTAGTGCCAGACGACTTGTGTGGCGTGAGCATCAGCCAATGGAATGGACACTAGCCCATCAGGGCAGATGCCTCTAAACAAACTGCACTGGTTTGTACTGGCAGGGCTCCACCATGCAGACAGCCACATCAGTAACTCTCTGCCAAACATCAGGAATACGTGCTATCTAATAGGGTTTCCCCCAAGAGCAAAATCTGAGAGAAGGGCGTGGACCCAGGTAGTTTATTTGGGAGGTGATGCCAGGAAGTAGGAGTAGGGAATAGGGAGAATGAAACCAAAAAGGGGGAAAAGCCAACACGAATTGTCTGAATGAGGTGTGTGAATCCTCCTGGGACCTTCGAAGGAACCATGAAGAAAGCACATCAAGAAGTGCTCCACTTAGGCCAGGCGCGGTGGCTCACACCTGTAATCCCAGCACTTCGGGAGGCTGAGGCAGGCGGATCACTTGAGGTCAGGAGTTCAAGACCAGCCTGGCCAACATGGTGAAATCCCATCTCTACTAAAAATACAAAAATTAACTGGTACGGTGGCATACCCTTGTAGTCCCAGCTATTCGGGAGGTTGAGGCAGGAGAATTGATAGAACCTGGGAGATGGAGGTTGCAGTGAGCAGAGATCACGCCACTGCACTGCAGCCTGGGTGACAGAGGGAGACTCCATGAAGAAGAAGGAGAGGAAGGAGAAAAAAGAAGAAGGAGGAGGAGGAGGAGGAGAACTCCACCAGCAGATGGAGGCTGCAGCATCTAAGCACTGCTCCCATTCCACGTGGGGTGAGGGTAGCTCCCAGGTTGTTAATTCCCTGATACTTTCAGGTTGCACCTGAATTTGGCTTCTACTGTCTTAGAGAAGGCAGAGAGGTGTTTCCATATATGCTTGAGAAATAATACTGGCAAAGTGCACAGAACTGTCTATCAAAGGTGCACTGAAATCAGGTGAGTTGCAGAGATGTGACACCAGACATCACAAACGCTTGCTACAAATGCTTAACAAAAGTATAAATGAAGTGCAGCAAGAGCGTTGCACAGGCCCCCTTAAATCTTTGTGGTAGAAGACAGATGCTTATTGGCCTGTGCAACATCCCTTCCTCTGGGGCACCACTTTTTTCTCCACTTCAGTGTGATTGCGTTGATTCTATATAGTATGCAGAACAGTAGCCTCTCAAACATATTCATGTCACAGCCCCTGGAACTTGTAAATGTGTTAGATTACATGGAAAAGGGGAATTAAGTTTGCAGAAGGAATTAAGATTGCTATTCTAATCAGCTGACTTGGAGTGGGGAGATTATCCTCGATTATCCAGTGCACCCAATATAAACACAAAAGTACTTATAAGTAGAAGAGGGAGACAGAAAAATGAGAACCAGAAAAATAAGAGCATGAGAAGGAGGTTGCTGGTGTTGAGGATGGAGGAATAGGGCACAAGCCAGGAGATGTAGGTGGTCCCTAGAAAGTGGAAAAGGCAAGGACACAGATTCTCTCTTAGAGCCTCCAGAAAGGAAGGAAGTCAAGCCATGACCTTGATTTTAGCCCAGTGATTCCCATTTTAGACTTGTGACCTCTAGAACCGGGAGGTAATCAATGTGTGCAACTTCAAGCCCCTAAATTTGTGGTAAATTGTTACAGCAGCAATAGAAACTAATAGACTCCACATGATTTGATGAGGCTGACGGGGCCATATCCTCGCCCCCAAAGCTGGGAACATGACCCAGTCATCCATCAGCATCCGTCGTGATTCATCCAAGAACAAATGCACAACCTAAGCAGGGCCCGGCCCTTTCCAATCCTAATGGGAAAGAGACATCCTCTTTAACTGGGATATGGCCTCTATGGCCCTTCCACCCTTGTAATTACATTGGTCACAAAAGATCACAGCAAGAAGGGGTAAAAACATAGAATATGTCTGTCTGTGGGAGGTTTTACAAAGCCTGGTGCAGGCTGGGCGCAGTGGCTCATGCCTGTAATCCCAGCACTTTGGGAGGCTGAGACGGGTGGATCACCTGAGGTCAGGAGTTCGAGACCAGGATGGTGAACATGGTGAAACCCCGTTTCTACAAAAAAATAAAAATAAATAAATAAAAAATACAAAAATCAGCCAGGAGTGGTGGCACACATCTGTAGTCCCAGCTACTTGGGTGGCTGAGGTGGTAAAATCACTTGAGCCCAGGAGGCGGAGTTCGCATTGAGCCGAGATTACACCACTGTACTCCAGCCTGGGTAACAGACTGAGACTCTGTCTCAAAACAAACAAACAAACAAACAGACAAACAAACAAAAATCTAAATCTAAAAACAGGTCTAAAAAACATTATTTTGAAGTAGTAAAGGGTATAAAGGATACTTTAAGATGTCTGCAATCTGGAAATACCTGGGGGCTTTTTTGTTTGTTTTTTTTTTCACTTGTGACAAAATCACAACTCCTGCTAATATCATTGTGGTTTGTTGCCCACATTCATCATGGAAGGGGAAGGTCAATTTCAGTTGGAAGTTAGTGAAAATAGGAATGATTCTTTTCCTAGCCAAGTTTGTGGACCTCCTAAATTTTATTCAGACTCGTTGGGATCCACAGATTCAGGCTCAAAAGTCCTGAATTGTTATTTCACTTTCCCTAAAAATAAGCCTCCCCCTCCCGCCCACCTTTTTTGTGTGCAAAAAAAGGCTGGAGTGCAATGGTGTGATCTTGGCTCACTGCAACCTCCGTCTCCCAGGTTCAAGCGATTCTCCTGCCTCAGCCTCCTGAGTAGCTGGGATTACAGGCATGTGTCACCATGCCTGGCTAATTTTGTATTTTTACTAGAGACAGGGTTTTTCCATGTTGGTCAAGCTGGATTACAGGCGTGAGTCACCGTGCCCGGCCTCTCACTTTTTTTTTAATGGAGTCTCGCTCTGTCACCCAGGCTGGAGTACAGTGGTACAATCATAGCTCCCTACAGCCTCGAACTCCTGGGCTCAAGCAATCCTCCTGCCTCAGCCTCTTGAGTAGCTAGGACTACAGACACTCACTACTGTGCCTATTTTTTTAAAATTATTATTATTTTGTAGAAATGGGGTCTTTCCTTGTTGCCCAGGCTGGTCTTGAACCCCTGGCCTCTCAAGTGTTCTTCCCTCGGCCTCCCAAAGCACTGAGATTACAAGTGTGAGCTGTGCTTGGTTCAGTCTGGGTGAGCCTACAATTGAAAATACCTCACAGGGTACCTCGAAGCTGCTACCCACCTTTCTGGCCTACTACTCCACTGGACCCCTTGTCTCCATGCACTCTTTGTGTGGGCATAGCCAACTAGCCAACATTCACCCATTGGTGGGACAACAACAGAAGTATTGCTTATCATTATTGAGGGCTGACCAGGTGCCATACTCTTTTAAAGCATAACATAATTTAATTATGTGGCTGGGCATGGTGGCTCATGCCTGTAATCCCAGCACTTTGGAAGGCTAAGGTGGGTGGATCACCTGAGGTCAAGAGTTCGAGTGCAGCCTGGCCAACATGGTGAAACTCCATCTCTACTAAAAATACAAAACTTAGCCAGGCAAGGTGGTGGCGCGCGCCTGTAATCACAGTTACTTGGGAGGCTAAGGCAGGAAAATCACTTGAACCCAGGAGGCAGAGGTTGCAGTGAGCGGAGATCACACCACTGCACTCCAGCCTGGGCCACAGAGCGAGACTCTATCTCAAAAAATAAAATAAAATAAAATAAAATAAAATAAAATAATTTAATCCTTGTGACAACACAATGAGGCAGGTCCTACCATAATTCCCATCATATAGCTAATGCTCAGAGCAGTGGAGTGACTTGCCTAAGGAGAATAAGCAGTGAGGAGTCAGAGTCAGGATTCAAACTTGTTTGTCCAACTCCAGACTCAAATCCTCTAGCCACTTCACAGAACTCTTTTGCTTGTTTTTGGGCCTCTGTGTGCATAACCATTTCGGTCTGCCTGAAACACCTGCTCTGGTCTCTGCCTGGTAAACCCTCACTCCCTTCAAATGCTGCCGGTGCTCCCCCTTCCCTTGGCCCCTGGGCCTCACTGGTTCAGTGCACACCAATGAGACTGCCAAGTGCTAGCACCTGCAACCTTTTGCCTGAGTGTTTTCTGAAACTGTTGGTGCCTGCTCTGCATACATACATCGAAGGGCTGAGTACTAGGGAATTAATGGCCCCAAAAGAGGCTCCCAACCAATATTGATGGAAGCAGATGCATAAATCCCCGTCCCTCCATCCCTCCCAGACACAATCTACAGTTTCCCAGCATCCCCGAGAAGGATAAAGCTCCAGCTGCCTACAATGGTAACTTGCTTGATAAGTTTGGTTTTTTTTTTTTTTTTTTTTGTAAACAAGGTCTGGCCCTGTCACCCAGGCTGGAGTGCAGTGGCGTGATCCCGGCTCACCACAGTCTTGACTTCCCAGGCTCAAGCAATCCTCCTACTTCAGCCTCCCAAGTAGCTGGGACTACAGGCATGCACCACCGCTCCCAGCTAATTTTTGTGTTTTTTGTACAGATGGGGTTTTGTCATGTTGCCCAGGCTGGTCTCTAATTCCTGAGCTCAAGTTATCAGTCCGCCTTGGCCTCCCAAAGTTCTGGTTCTGGGATGACAGGTGTGAGCCACCATGCCCAGCCTGATTCACTTTTTTTTTTTTTTTTGAGATGGAGTCTTGCTCTTGCTGCCCAGGCTGGAGTGCAATGGCACAGTCCTGGCTCACTGCAACCTCTGCCTTCCGGGTTCAGGCCATTCTCCTGACTCAGCCTCTTGAGTAGCTGGGATTACAGGCGCCTGCCACCATGCCCCAATAATTTTTGTATTTTTAGTAGAGATGAGGTTTTGCCATGTTGGCCAGGCTGGTCTCAAACTCCTGACCTCATGATCTGCCCACCTCAGCCTCCCAAAGTGCTGGGATTACGGGCATGAGCCACTGCACACAGTTTTACTGACTTCTTTCCTTTTTTCTGTCTCACTCTGTCACTGCCTTACTGTTGTTTCCTGGGAACATCACCCAAAACCATTGCTTGCACTGGAATCTCACCTCAGGCTCCACCTCTAGAGGACCCAAAGCATGCCTTCTCTGAGACGCCTTCTTCACTTTCCCTAGCAGAGCTGGCGATTCCCTCTTCTGCCCATGGCCTGGGACACACTCCATGAAGGTCATATTCACATTGGCTTGCAGTAGTTAGTTGACATGTCAGGGTGTAGGTTTCCTATTGCTGCTATAGCATTACCACAAATGGAGTGGCTTAAAGCAATTTCATTTATTGTCTCACAGTTCTGTAGGTCAGAGCCCCACTCTCACAAACTCTGGCTCAACTGAGTCATCTGCTCAGGGCCCCAGAAAGCCTCACTCAAGGTGGTGACAGGGCTGGGTTCCCTACTGCAAGCTCTGGGGATGGATCCCCTTCAGGTGTTGGTCAGATTTAGTTCCTTGTGGTCGTAGGGCTGGCGTCCCACCTTCCTTGCTAGTTGTGAGCTGAGGGCCAGTCTTTGCTCCAAGAAGCTTCCTGCATTATTTCTCATGCTTTCCATGTGGCCCCTTCACAGGTCAAGTCTTTCTCACACTTAAAAACCTCCCTGACTTTTCTTTCTGCCACATCTGTCTGACTCCAGCTGGAGAAAATTCTGTTTTAGGGGATCATGCAATTAAATTGGGACCACCCAGATAATACAGTATAATCTCCCTATTTTAAGTTTTTGGGTTTTTTTGAGACAGGGTCTTGCTCTGTCACCCAGGCTGGAGTTGGAGTGCAGTGGCACGATCACGGCTCAGTGCAGTCTCTACATCCTGGGCTCAAGTGATCCTCCCAACTCAGCCTCCCAAGTAGCTGGGACTATAGGCCCGTACCACACGCCTGGATACTTTTTTTTTTTGTAGAGATAGGGTTTCACCACATTGCCCAGGCTGGTCTTGAACTTCTGGGCTCAAGCGAGGCCACCTCAACCTCCCAAAGTACTGGGATTACAGGTACAGGTGAGTCACTGTACCTGGCCCATTTTCCCTATTATTCCTATTACTTCCTGGGGTTGCCTTCATATGGTATTTCTACCTGGTCTCTAGCTCCCCGTATGGATACAGCCTTTGCAAAAGTTTTTCTGTTATTATGAAATATATAATCCGGCCTCACTTGAGCCTGACCTGCTGGTCTATACCGCAGGTCTTCTTAGGATCAGAAATCAATCTTTCTTCCCAGATTTATCCAGCACAGTTTGAGAAAAACAGTCCAATTACCTCATAAACTTCATGCTGAGGCTATAGATTTTCATTTCCTAATTTCCTCTGTTCCATTCTATGACTTCCTATTTCTTTTCCTAGCTCCTGGTCTGCCCTTGAAAGCACCGGTTGGAAACCAATTTCCGTTCCTTGACAAAGAAAACCCTGTTTACACTCAGGGTTTCCTGCTGTGTTACATAAGGGTCCGACAGTCACATTTCCTCCTCATGCTGTACAAGCAGTTGATTTCAAGCTGCGTCTACACACAGCAACTGGACATTTGCAGAAATCTTAGGGCCGTAGTCCTGCAGCATAGCCAGACCCAAAGCAGGGTACGTTAGGGTTCAAGGCCACCCTGTGCCCTCTACTTTTGAAGAAAATATCCTTGAGTGGTGGAATTTGGGTAATTTTAACTTTTTAAATTGATTTTTCTTTTTTTTTTTTTTTTGAGATAGATTTTCTCTGTCTCCCAGGTTGGAGTGCAGTGGTGCAATCTCAGCTCACTGCAACCTCTGCCTCCCAGGTTCAAGTGATTTTCATGCCTCAGCCCCTCGAGTAGCTGGGATTACAGGTGCGCCCCACGACGCTAGGCTAATTTTTTGTATTTTTAATAGAGACGAGGTTTCTCTATGTTGGCCAGGCTGGTCTTGAACTCCTGGCCTCAAGTGATCTGCCCACCTCGGCCTCCCAAAGTGCTGAGATTACAGGAGTGAGCCACTGTGCCAGGCCTAAATTTATTTTTCTGTTTTTCAAAATTACATAATCGTCATGTTTTACTTTTATACTCAGAGGAAAAAAATAAGCTTTGATTAAAAAAAAAAATCAATGATCGAATCAGCCTCTCTAACAGCCTACCCAAAAAGAAGTCCCCCTTTAGTGTGACTGGCTACCTCTTTCCAGACAGAAACTGAGGGCCAGAGTGGGTAACCTGTGACCCAGAGTGGGTAACCCGTGGCCCAGAGTGGGTAACCCATGGCCATCTGGCCAGTCAGTGGCTGACTCAGGTCTTCATGTGACGACGCTGGGCATAGGTCTTAGGTGGAAAGCCCTAGAAGCTGACTCTGAGACAAGGACTCTTGTGCAAGTAGCTTATGTGGGAGGTGACTCCAGGAAACACCAGTGGGGAGGAGGGGAAGAGGGAGCAGGGGCAGAGCGGTGGGGAGGGCGGAGACTGAGACAGAGAGTAGCTAATTAAGGGACTGGGGAGAAAGGGAGCTGAGCTGCATTTGTCCTCAGGGGACCTCTGGGAGCCAGTGTGGAACACACCTCTGCACGCTGCCTCTGCCGGGAAAGGCGGCTGGCGTGTAGAACATACCACCCCCAACAGTCAGGCAGCAAGAGCTGCTTCCGGTGTGGGGCCAAGTCCTGGACACTCTGGCCTGCCACGTCGGGGGTAAAGTGGGCTCTGGCAGCAAGAGGAAGCCCTTGAGCAGCTGGCTTCCTCTTGTGAGGAAATAAGGGCCCCTACTTCCAAGGGGCCATGAGTAGGGCCCCGCCCGATGGAGAGGTCAGAGTGAGGGGACATGGTGGGCAAGAAGAGCACCTGCTACAGGTCTAACAGGGAGCAGCCTAAACTGGACCTAGGGGGCATGGAGATCCCTAACAGCCAAAGCCATAAAGTTGCACTGCTGGTCACAGTGCTCCAATCTTCATTCAAGTGAATGGATTACCTCCAGGAAATTAGTTATGAGAGGCAACACATTAATGCATGGCGCCCAGTACCATCTATGTCAGTCAGGATTCTTTGGTTGCAGGTGACGAAACCCAATTCCAATCAGACCCAATTCCAAGCAGACACAAAGGGAAAGAGGAAGGGTGCAACACTTCCTTGCATAAGCAGGAAAGGGAAAGTGCAAACTGTCTGTAATTCATCACATGGAGTGAGCACGAATTTTGCAGTTTGTCTACCCAAAGGGAGTGCCTTTTTAAAATTTTTGCCCTAAACCGTCTTCATGTTAGCAGCAGCTCAGTTATTCTCAGGAGAAGGATACCAGGCACACAGAATGACAAGTGTCCTCCTCAAAACTGTGACAGATAAAGTAGCTGCCACCCAGCAGAAAATAAGCCCACGACGGAATGGTAACTGTTGTGGGCTAAACTGCGCCCCTCAAGCAGATATGTTAAGGTCCCAACCCCTGGGACCTGTGAATGTGATCTTATTTGGAAAAAGGGTCCCCGCAGATGCAATCAGGATAAGATGAAGTCATACTGGATCAAATGGGCCCTAATCCAATGTGACTGCTGTCTCTGTAAGAGGGGAAGAGGCCAAGTGCGGTGGCTCATGCCTGTAATTCCAGCACTTTGGGAGGCCAAGGTGGGTGGATCACTTGAGCTCAGGAGTTCAAGACCAGCCTGGGCAACATGGTGAAACCCCATCTCTACCAAGAATACAACAATTAGCCAGGTGTGGTGGCACGCACCCGTAGTCCCAGCTACTCAGGAGGCTGAGGTGGGAGCATCGCTTGAGCCCAGGAGGCAGAGGTTGCAGTGAGCCAAGTTCACGCCGCCGTACTCTAGCCTGGGTGACAGAGTAAGACCCTGTCTCAAAAAAAAAAAAAAAAAAAAGAGAGAGAGAGAGAGAAGAAACCCAAGACACAGACACAAAAGGAAACACAGACACTCAAGGAGAGTGCCCTGCTGTGATGACAGGAATAGAGATTGGAGCAATCTCTATTCCAGAACCCAGGAATGCCCAGAAGCTAAGAAAAAGGCATGGAATAGATTCTCCCCCTAGAACATTCAGAGCACACGGTCCTGCCTACACCTTGACTTCTGGTCTCCAGAACTGTCAGAGAAGCCACTCAGATTGTGACACTTTGTTGTGGCAGCCCTGGGAAACTGATGCAGGTGCTAACTTGACACTGGAGATCTAGAGGCAAGGAGGAGATGTCCTGGACAGGACAAAGATCTGCGGTGGGCTCAGCATGAGGACACGGGGCAGCTAGGGTGTAAAGGGAGCCTGTGCTGAACTGGAAGGTGAGGTGAGTGCGCACCCATGTGCCTCCCACCTGCGCTGCTGCCCATGGCCAAGTCTTTCTATGTGAGGAGTGACTTCCTACCCAAGCAAAGGTGACTAAGAGGAACAAAGCATCCCCAGTGTTTCCTTTAGGTGGTTGCAGATCTTGTCTTCGAAGCCGTTACCTGAAGGTAAAGTGAAGGGGGGCAATGCTCTGTGGGAGGCCACTCCTTCACATCTAGACGTCTTCTCATTTTCTTCGACTTCTGGGTTGAGTCTTCTTCTGCCACTCTGGCTGTAGCAATTTGACACTTAGCTAACCCTTGTTGAATGCTCCCTATGTGTTAAGCAATGTTTGTTTTGTTTTGTTGAGAGACAGGTTCTCATTCTGTCGCCCAGGCTGGAGTGCAGTGGTGCGATCACGGCTCACTGCAGCCTTGACCTCCTGGGCTCAAGTGATCCTCTCACCTTGGCCTTCAGAGTAGCCGGGACTACAGATGTGCATCACCGTGCTCAACTAATTCTTTCAATTTCTTATGGAGACAGGATCTCGCTAGGTTGCTTAGGCTGGTCTTGAACTCCCAGGCGCAAGTGATCCTCCTGTCTCTGCCTCCCGAAGTGCTGGAATTACAGGTGTGAGCCACGGTGCCAGGCCAAAGTCTTAAGTCTGCACTGTCTCATGCAATAGCTATAGCCACATGTGGCAATGTACATTTAAATTTAAATTAATTAAAATTAGATAAAATTAATCATTTAGCCCGGGCACGGTGGCTCACACCTGTAATCCCAGCACTTTGGGAGGCCGATGTGGGCGGATCACCTGTGGTCAGGAATTTCGAGACCAGCTTGGACAAGATGGTGAAAACCCTGTCTCTACTAAAAATACAAAAAGTAGCCGGGCCTGGTGGTGGGCATCTGTAATCCCAGCTACTCCGGAGGCTGAGGCAGGAGAATCCCTTGAACCTGGGAGGCGGAGGTTGCAGTGAGCCAAGATCATGTCACTGCACTCCAGCCTGGGTGACAGAATTAATAATTCAGTTTCTTGGTTGCACTAGCTACATTCCAAGCACTCAGTAGCCAGTGGCTACTGTATCAGACAGCGTAGAACATTTCCATCATTGCAGGAAGTTTTACAGTGCTGTTCCAAGTCACTCACATGTATTACCTTATGTAATCATCACACCCCCTCTGAGGTAGGTTCTACTATCATCTTCATTTTAAAGTGGAAGAAATTGAGGCTTAGATCACAGAACAAGTAAGTCAGAGGAGCCAGGCTCGGCAGAGCATTCAGACTAGGCAGTTGAGGCACCACAGACTTCACCCATTTTCAGCAAGCTTGGCTCAGGTGAAGGCTCCAAGTAGCCTGTCCTTTCCCACTTTTTCCTGCACGTCCTCACTGTCCACTCAGAATTCCCAGTTCCCGTAAGGATCAGGAAACTAACAAGGTAAATATGTGTGTAGTACCCAAATATTCTGGTACTTCTCTTTCTTTCAGTTCTCCCCTTTCCAGGTAAATGATAGGATTATACTTCCTGAGCCCTCATGAGCCTTCCAGGCTCATTGTTAAGTGAATGATGTGACTAATGCTGGCCAATGAATTTAAGGCAAAGAGCCACTTCTGGGTTGAAGGTTTATTTCTTTCTTTCTTTATTTATTTATTTATTTTTGAGGCAGAGTCTCGCTGTGTCGCCCAGCTGGAGTGCAGTGGTGCAATCTTGGCTCACTGCAACCTCCACCTCCCAGGTTCAAGCAATTCTCCTGCCTCAGTCTCCCAAGTAGCTGGGACTACATACATGGGCACCATACCTGGCTAATTTTTTTTTGGTTTGTATTTTTAGTAGAGATTAGGTTTCTCCATGTTGCCCAGACTGGTCTCAAACTCCTGGTCTCAAGTAATCTGCCCACCTCGGCCTTCCCAAAGTGCTGGGATTACAGGCGTGAGCCACTGCGCCCAGCCTGAGTTGAAGGTTTAATTGCTGGTGTAAGACCCTCCAGAGCTCTTTTCCTTCTGCAGTGACAGCCCGCAATGCTCAAGATGGTGGTTGCTCCGTTGGCCTTTGATCTAGAGGGAGGCTGATGGTGACGAGGCACAGAGCCCTAGCTAACCCCGGATGAACATAATGTTTCAAGCAACGATTCTGAGGCTTTAAGCACAGCATAACTCAACCCACACTAGCCAATACATACATACATGCATGCATGCATGCATACATACATACATGCGTGCATGCATACATACATACGTGCGTGCATGCATACATACATACATACGTGCGTGCATGCATACATACATACATACGTGCGTGCATGCATACATACATACACACGTGCATACATACATACATACATGCAAAAGATAGTCGCTCTGAGACAACCTCATAGATGTGACCAATACAGAGACTTAAAAACTGAAACCGACAATTTCTACTCTTCCTTCTGGAAGTAAAAAATATATGGCCGGTATGGTGGCTTACGCCTGCAATCCCAGCACATTGGAAGGCTGAGGTGAGAGGATCACTTGAGCCTAGGAGTTCAAGACCAGCCTGGGCAACACAGGGAGACCTTGTCTTTATTTTAAAAAATTAAAAAATAAGAAATGTATTTTTATTGCCAGCAAAGCCAGGCAGTTTGGTAGGATGCTTACACACCTGAGACTACTTATCATCACTCTTCAGAAAAATTGAATTTCATCCTATAACTACTGTCTTTGGATAATTTCTTTAGTTTAATGTGGAGTCCAATACTTTGATGAGGCAGACGTAGACGTTGAGCTATTTCTTCTAAAGAGATAAAGAAGGTAAATCACATCATTTTGCAATCCAAGAGACACCATTAAATGAGAAATAGTGATATCAGGGATAAAAATTCCGGGAGGCCGAGGCGGGCGGATCAAGAGGTCAGGAGATTGAGACCATCCTGGTTAACACGGTGAAACCCCATCTCTACTAAAAATACTAAAAGAAATTAGCTGGGCATGGTGGCGGGCGCCTGTAGTCCCAGCTACTCGGGAGGCTGAGGCAGGAGAATGGCGTGAACCCGGGAGGCAGAGCTTGCAGTGAGCCGAGATTGCACCACTGCACTCCAGCCTGGGCGACAGAGCGAGACTCCGTCTCAAAAAAAAAAAAAATTCCAACACAGTAGAAATCCAGGCATTTCAGAAGTTTTATCTCAAGTAGGCTAATTGAATTCAACTAGTAGTCTTGATCACTATGATTACAAAAGGCAACAGACATTTCTGAAAGGAATGGTATCGTGTCTTTTATTATTATTATTATTCTGAGATGGAGTCTTGCTCTGTTGCCCAGGCTCGAGTGCAGTGGGATGATCTTGGCTCACTGCAACCTCCACCTCCCAGGTTCAAGTGCTTCTCGTGCCTCAGCCTCCTGAATAGCTGGGACCACAGGGACTCGCCACCACACCTGGCTAATTTTTGTATTTTTAGTAGAGATGAGGGTTTCACCATGTTGGCCAGGCTGGTCTCGAACTCCCGACCTCAGGTGATCCACCCACCTCGGCCTCCCAGTGTGCTGGGATTACAGGCGTGAGCCACTGCATCCAACCAGGAATGGTATCGTATGTTCTTTGTAGTTTCTATTCCCTGAGTCCATTATTAATAGTCAATCCATTAATAAACCAGTATAAGCCAAAGTGTGGAGAGGAACACAGAGCACATGTAATTTATAGTTCTGCTCACAAGGAATTTACAACCTATGCGAAGGGAACAAAGTAAAATTAATGAAATAATAGTGAACCATGGCCAGGCGTGGTGGCTCACACCTGTAATCCCAGCACTTTGGGAGGCCAAGACAGAAGGATTGCTTGAGCCCAGGAGCTTGAGATCAGCCTGGGAAACCAGGAGTGAGACCTCCTCCATCTACGAACAATTTATTTATGTATGTATGCATTTATATTTATTTTTTGAGACAGGGTCTCATTCTGTCACTCAGGTTGTAGTGCAACGGTGTGATCTCAGCTCATGGCAACGTCTGCCTTCCAGGCTTAAGTGATCTACCCACTTCAGCTTCCAAAGTAGCTAGGACTACAGGTGTGTGCCACCAAGCCCAGCTAATTTTTAAATCTTTTTGTATCTCACCATGTTGCCCAAGCTGGTCTCGAACTCCTGGGCTCAAGTGATCCACCTGCCTGGGCCTCCCAAAGTGCTGGGACTACAGGCATGAGCCACTGTGCTCAAACTCACAAAAAATGTTTAAAAATTAGCCAGGCATGGTGGCACATGCCTGTAGTCCCAGCTTCTTGGGAGACTGAGGTGGGAGGATTGCTTGTGCCCCAGGAGGCTGCAGTGAACTATGATTGCACCACTGTACTCCAGCCTGGGCTACAGAGAGAGACCCCATTCAAAAAAAAGGAAGGAAGGAAGGAAGGGAGGGAGGGAGGGACGGAGGGAGGGAGGGAGGGACGGAGGGAGGGGGGAGGGGAAGGGAGGGGGGAGGGGAGGGGAGGGGAGGGGATAGTGAACCACTTATGAGAGTAAAAAATACAGATGCTCACCACTTTCCTCAGCATCTTTTGCTTGCACCTCAGCCAATTATTTCTCATTCTGTATCCATCTCTGAAAGGTCATATTATTAATTGAAATACTTCACTCACTCCCCATTTTTCATGCCATTTTCTGAATAAATGTGTGATCCTTCCCTCTAAATGGATGGAATATATTTATTGACTCTTTGGCTTTGGGTTTGGCCACATGACTTACTTTAGCCAGTGAAAAATGGGAAGTGACAATGTGCCAGTTTTGTACCTAGGCCTTAAGAAGCCACATATGTTCCTGCCTGCCCCTCTGCTATAAGAATGAAAAGAACATGTGTAGGCCAGCCCTTTAGTTCCAGGAGGAAGATGAGAGATATATGGAGGCAAGTCAAGTCATCCCAGCTGAGCCTGCCTAGATCAGCTGACACCCAGACAACTCCTAGATGCATGAGCAAAATGGTACCGTATGTTATAAAGACTTTATGGGCTGTTAGTTACACAGTAATAGCTAACTGACCTACATGCTCTAGGTTGGATATAGCTGACTCTCACAGCCCTTGTAGTGCTTTATTGCAATTAGCTATCCATACATCCTGTCTCTTCTACTATATTGTGGCATCTTACTGGGATTTTTCATCTTTCTATCTCAGCACCTAACCCGTCTCTAGCTCACAATGTACACTCAATATATGCTTGTTGAATAAAAATCTGGGAGAAAGAATGAGTAAATGAATAGAATTAGCCATATGGATTTGGATTTCTGAATTGTCCTTGAACGGCTGGGCACGGTGGCTCACGCCTGTAATCTTAGCACTTTGGGAGGCCAAGACAGGTGGATCTCCTTGAGCTCATGAATTCAAGACCAGTCTGGACAACATGGCAAAACCCTGTCTCTACCAAAAATACAAAAAATTAGCCAGGCATTGTGGTGTGCACCGGTGGTCCCAGCTACTCAAGAGACTGAGGTGGAAGGATCCCTTGAGCCTGGGAGTGAGCTGTGATCACACCACTGCACTCCAGCCTGAGTGACAGAGTGAGACCCTGTCTCAAAAAAAAAAAAAGAAAAAGAAATAAATAAATTGTTCTGGTAGGTTCAAAAGAACTTGTTATGCAGGAAGGAGGGGGGAAGGTTTATGAAACTGCTTTCAAAATTTTAAATACTGTATAAATTATTACATGATTTTGTCTATACATATATTGAAATTGTACATAAAATAACAATCATATCTAGTATATCTATTATTATAATAGTGCCTTTAACATCAGCTCCCAAAAAACAACCAACCAACATACAACTTACCTTCAAAATGAATCATTTTTTCAGTTATTGATCAATGAAAAAAATATATTTTTTAAAATACTTGATAGAAGCCGGGTGTGGTGGCTCACGCCTGTAATCTCAGTACTTTGGGAGGCTGAGGTGGGCAGATCGCTTGAGGTCAAGAGTTTGAGACCAGCCTGGCCAACATGGTGAAACCCTGTCTCTACTAAA
The DNA here is from genome assembly GCF_028858775.2 of Pan troglodytes. Taxonomy (NCBI): domain Eukaryota; kingdom Metazoa; phylum Chordata; class Mammalia; order Primates; family Hominidae; genus Pan; species Pan troglodytes. The sequence continues at coordinate 12,251,277 of NC_072419.2, read as the reverse complement.
AATACAAAAATTAGCTGGGCGTGGTCTCACACACTTTTAAACCCAGCTACTCGGAATGCTGAGGAATGAGAATCTCTTGAACCTGGGAGGTAGAGGTTGCAGTGAACTGAGATCGAGATCCTGCACTCCAGCCTGGATGACAGAGGGACAATCTGTCTCAAATTAAAAAAAAAAAAAAAGCCTGGGCACGGAGGCTCATGCCTGTAATCCCAGCACTTTGGGAGGCCGAAGCAGATGGATCACCTGAGGTCAGGAGTTTGAGACAAGTCTGGCCAACATGGTGAAACCCCATCTCTACCAAAAATACAAAAATTAGCTGTGTGTGGTGGCGGCTGCCTGTAATCCCAGCTACTTGGGAGGCTAAGGCAGGAGAATCACTTGAACCTGGGAGGTGGAGGTTGCAGTGAGCCATGATCATGCCACTTCACTCCATTCAGCCTGGGTGACAGAGTGAGACTCTGTCTCAAACAACAACAACAACAACAACAACAACAACAACAAAACTTATTAGGTAGGAAATGTGTATTTGAGTCCATGGGGAAAAGAATTTGATTGATCTGGATAGTTGCTTTGCTCCCAGGAAAATGTTTTCACTCATCCAAAAAGCATGTGTCCCTTCCCAGGAACCAGGGCAAAGCACTAATGGCACTGTGGAGGGAGTTATCACAGGAGTGGCAGAGGACAAAGTGATCATGCATGTGGATACCTAGGGTTACAAAATCATCTGCTATCTTCCTAGGTAAATGTGTTGCTCATATGGGAGGAATGCACAATGGAATATTTTTTCTAAATAAAAAATTGATTTCCACAGAGCACAGTCACACTGCTGTTTTATAGATGGAAAAGTAAATTTCACAACTTCCTTGAAATAAAAACATGAGACTGGCCTAAAGTTTTCTAAGCAATTTTGCAGTAGTTTGACAACTGTTTGTCCTTCTTTTCCAGGGTGTTAAACTGGCCTCCATTTATGACGACTTTTAAACCGAAAGAAGAGTGTGTATTGTTTCTAGTAAAAGGAAATCTCTGATTTTAGAAATTTCCCTTTCACATAGCTCTGTATTTGCTATAGACTGAATGTTCATGTCCCCCCAAAATTCATACATTAAAACCTAATCCCCAATGCAATGGGCTAGGAACTGGGGCCTTTGGGAGGTGATTAGGTCATGAGGGTGGAGCCCTCATGAATGGGATTAGTGTCCTCATAAAAGAGACCCCAGGCCAGGTGTGGTGGCTCAAGCCTGTAATCCTGGCACTTTGGGAGGCTGAGGCAGGTGGATCACCTGAGGTCGGGAGTTCGAGACCAACCTGACCAACATGGAGAAACCCTGTCTTTACTAAAAATACAAAAATTAGCCGGGCATGGTGGCACATGCCTGTAATCCCAGCTACTCAGGAGGCTGAGGCAGGAGAATCGCTTGAATCTGGGAGGTGGAGGTTGCAGTGAGCCAAGATTGCAGCATTGCACTCTAGCCTGGGCAACGAGAGAAAAACTCCGTCTCAAAAAAAAAAAAAAAAGAGAGCGACCCCAGAGAGTTCCCCTGTCCCCTTCTGCTATGCAAGATTATAGCAAGAGGCTTTATGAACCAGGAAGTGGGCCCTCACCAGAGGCTGAATCTGCTATTGCCTTGTTCTTGAAATTCACAGCTACCAGAACTGTGAGAAATAGATTTCTGTTGTTTATAAGCCACCCAGGCTATGATATTCTGTTATAACAGCCGCAGTGGACCAAAACAGTATTTAATCATCCATTTAATGGCAAGTCAAAACAAAAGAATTTGGGATTTTAAAAAAGTCACAAATTGTGTTTTAATCAGATCATATTTTTTTGGTTTGTTAGCCTATTTGGAGGTGGTAAAACAAACAAAAGCGAAAAATTTTCAAGAGTTCTACATGAAAACTAAATCTATTTCCCACTGTAAGTCTGAAATTATGTTTCCTCCCCAGAGGCACACTCTCATAAGCATTTTACATGTTTTTAAATTTTAAACAAACACAAACCTGCTAACACCTGCTGTTTCATATCTTGTATTTTTCATGTGGGAAAAAAAAAGATCTTGGAGCTCATTCCATAAGTGACTTGCATTTCAACAGGATTCTTCAAAAGTGACAAGAAAACGTAGGAAACCAACATCATTTTGAATCGCTTTCTCATGGAGCTGATTGGCAAGCATTTCTTCATGAAATCACTCAGCATGTAATCTGGCATTCATGAGCTGTATGTATGGAAAACTCAAGGAGTCTGAGGTGTGAGCAATCAACTGAAGGCACATTTTGTAATGGCCATTGATTCTGTGAACATTAGCAGCATTAATACGTGCTTTGTGATAATAGAAGGTTTGTCATGATTTCAGTGTCACCACTGGAGATTATGAGGCATAGAAAAGTATAGAGCAGGGAAATGCAAATTAAAATAACCATGAGACACAATTTCAGAGCCATTAGATTGGCAACTTTTTCAATCCTGATAACACTAACTGTGGTGAGGGTGGAGAACCAGAAACGGGCTTTTATACTCAGTCTGTGGGAGTATAAATGGGCTTTTATACTCAGTCTGTGGGTTCCAGCAATTCTCCTGCTTCAGCCTCCCGAGTAGCTGGGATTACAGGCATGTGCCACCACGCCTGGCTAATTTTTGTATTTTTAGTAGAGTCAGGGTTTCACCATGTTGGCCAGACTGGTTTCAAACTCCTGACCTCAGGCTATCCACCCGCCTCAGCTTCCCAAAGTGCTGGGATTATAGGCGTGAGCCTCCGTGCCCAGCCAGTTTTATTTTTTTTAATAAACATTTTTTTAAAAATCACACCAGAATCTATTGTGTAAAAATGTTCAAATCCATTAAATCTGAGTGGTTAATACATGGGTATCATATCATAATGATTATTATTTTTGTTTTGATTGCATTTTTTTTTTTTTTTTGAAACAGAGTCTCCTTCTGTCGCCCAGGCCGGAGTGCAGTGGCACAATCTCAGCTTACTCCAACCTCTGTCTCCCAGGTTCAAGCGATTCTCCTGCCTCAGCCTCCCAAGTAGCTGAGATTACAGGCAGGCACCACCATGCCCAGTGTACTTTTTGTGTTGTTAGTAGAGATGGGGTTTCACCATGTTGGCCAGGCTGGTCTCAAACTCCCAACCTCAGGTGATCCACCTGCCTCGGCCTCCAAAAGTGCTAGGATTACAGGCATAAGCCACTGCGCCTGGCCTTAAAATATTTTTAAAAATATTCTCCTTGCATAATGAGGTTTAAAAAAATGAAGCGTTTCCTAACTCAGAATGATACAAGGGTGTCACCTGAGGCCCAAGATGGATTGCATGCGTTGGAAAGTTCTCCCTCACCTGGGATGCCCCAGATCCTTTCTTCACCAGCACCTTCTTCAGAGACACAAGAGAGGCTGAGCATGGTGGCTCACACCTGTAATCCCAACATTTTAGAATGCTGAGGTGGGAGAATCACTTGAAGCCAGGAGTTTGAGAGCAGCCTGGGCAACATAGCAAGACCCTATCTCTACAAAAAAAATTTTTTAATTAGCCCAGCGTGGTGGCATGTATGTCGTCCTAGAAACTCAGGAGGCTGAGGCAGGAGGATTGCTTAAGCCCAGGAGGTCAAGGCTGCAGTGAGGCAAGACTGCACACTGCACACTCCAGCCCGGGCAACAAGATAAATTCTATACACGTAGATGAGGCAGTTCCGCCTCTTTGCCTAAAGATTGTGGGAAGTGTGCAACTGCAATGATAAAAAGGACACTCTATGTGACAGCAAGATAAAATTGGCTCTCAGTCAACTGTGAAAGGCATTGCATGGGTGACAGACGAGTGTTATTAACAGAACAGATTATTTGCTTCTTTCTATTTCTGCAAATTATTCTTGTTAACTACAATCTAAACTCGTCTGTTTCCATGTTGTTGAGGAAGTTCTCTGTGTAGCCAAAATAGACACAAAACACTGTTGAAAATTGCACAATTGCTCAAATTCCTTGAGTAAAATATTTGGTACTCTTGAAATCTTCAAACTAGAGTCAAAGTCTATATTGCCTTGCCCAAGGTAACTGGTGTATGCATGTGTGTGTGTGTGTGTGCGTGCGTGTGCATGCAAGTGCCTGCATGCAGCAAACAAGTTACATTTATTTCTGTAAAAAAGTAAATAATACTGAAGTGTAGAGTTGATATGACAGCTTTCCTACCCCAGCCTTATCCAAGTCCTTTCCTTTATCAGAAATAAACACCGCTATTAATGAGACATGTTTTGTACTGGGCCATTTTCTATGCATATATAGGCATACCCACATATATTACCTTTAGTATTAAGGCTTTGATATCATGTTTGGTGTTCTACAACTTGCTTTTCTCTAATATGCAAAAGTTTGTATTTTTATTGATAAATTACTGTGAGACACACACAGTTCAAAATGTTGTGTATGGCCAGGCAAAGTGGCTCACACCTGTAATCCCAGCACTTTGGGATGCTGAGGCGGGTGGATCACTTGAGCCCAGGAGTTCGAGACTACCCTGGGCAACATAGCAAGATCCCATCTCTACAAAAAAATAAAAATTAGCCAAGCACAGTGGTGCACTCCTGTAGTCCCAGCTACAGTCCCAGGAGGCTGAGGTAGGAGGATCATTTGAACCCGGGAGGTCAAGGCTGCGATGAGCCATGATAATGCCACTGCACTCTACTCTAGATGATAGAGCAAGTCCCTGTCTCAAAAAAAAAAAAAAATGCAGTGCATGTATTGCCCCATTTAATTCTCATTAACAGCCCTAGGAGGCACATAATACTATCTTTCCCATTTTACAAATGGGGAAGTGGAAACTTAGAGCGCTTTAGGCGGCTTCTCCAAGGTCTGACAGACAGGAAGTTTCAGAAACATGATTTGAATCCAGACAGGCCCTCAGTGGTTACCCCTGAGCTATGTTGCTCTATCTTGCCATGTCACCACATATAGGTCTTTCTAATTGTTTTAGGTGCTGTGTGGTTTTTCAATAGAACAGGTCAATCATAGCTTATGTAACCATTCTTCCATGCTAGACATTTGTGTTGTTTCCAGTGCTTTATGACTCATGCCTCTTCTTGTACACACCTCTTCATGCACATGGGCAAATATTTCTCTGGAATAGATACCTGAAATTGGAACCACTGTGTCATAGGGCATGCATACCTAAAGTATTGACATATACCACTAAGTTCTTTTCAGAAAGGGCTCTGCCGATTTTCAGTTCCACCAACAGTAGGTATACACATAGATGCTTGGTATTATTAGCGAGAATAACCATCCTCAGAAACTCTGATTGCTACTGATTTTTAAGGTATTTTCTAAAGTGATAAGCAAAAAAAATTTTTTTGGCAAAAAATATTTTATTAATGGTTGTGACCTCTATTTCCTTCATTTTTAATGAGATTAAAATCTTTTCATATATTTATTGGACTTTTTTCTTCAACTTCTGTAAATTGCTGTTATCTTTTGTTCAATTTTCTATTGATTGTTTTTATTTTTCTTATTGACTTGTTTTATATATATGTATACACACACACATACACACACACACACGTATATGTATATAATGATTAAAATTCTTTTCCTGGCCAAGCATGGTGGCTCATGCCTGTAATCCTAGCACTTTGGGAGGTCAAGGTGGGCAGATTGCTGTAGCCCAGAAGTTTGAGCCTGGGCAACATAGCGAAAATCTGTCTCTACAAAAAATACAAATAATTAGTTGGGTGTGGTGGTGCGTGCACCTGTAGTCCCCGATACTTGGGGGGCTGAGGTTAGAGGATCACTTGAACCCAGGAGGTCAAGGCTGCAGCGAGCTGAGATAATAGCACTGCACTGCAGCCTGGGTGACAAAGTGAGACCCTGTCTCAAAATAAATAAATAAATAAACATTTTTTCAGAAAAATAAAACTCTTTTTCTGCTCTGCACATTGTAAATACTTTTTCTCAGTTCATCTGCTGTTAAGTTCACTTTTGGTGTCTTTGACTCAAGAAATGTTTAATTCTCATGAAAACAAATTCAATGGTCTTTTTGGGGGGAGTTCAGGGGTTGAGTCTCACTCCCCACTTTTAGAAAAACCTTTGTTTCTTACAACAAAAGTAAATATATAATACATGTTTATTGTAGACAATATAGGCACTGCAGATAAATGAAAAGTAAAAGTAAAAATCAAGTATAAACCTATCCCTCAGTTACAAAGATTATTAATATTTTGGGTATTTCCTACTAGTACATTAAACATAAGAACAGATATAATTCAATATTATGTATATTTAAAAACAGATATGGCCGAGTGCGGTGGCTCACGCCTGTAATTCCAGCACTTTGGGAGGCCGAAGCGGGCGGATCACGAGGTCAGGAGATCGAGACCATCCTGGCTAACACAGGTGAAACCCCGTCTCTACTAAAAATATAAAAAATTAGCCGGGCGTGGTGGCGGGCGCCTGTAGTCCCCACTACTCGGGAGGCTGAGGCAGGAGAATGGTGGGAACCCGGGAGGCGGAGCTTACAGTGAGCGGAGGTCGCGGCACTGCACTCCAGCCTGGGTGACAGAGTTAGACTCCCTCTCAATAAAATAAAATAAAATAAAATAAAAACAGATCTGATATGATTAGGCTTTGTGTTCTCACCCAAATCTCATCTTGACTTGTAATCCCCAGGCGTTAACGGAGAGACCTGGTAGGAGGTGATTGGATTATGGGGGCAGTTCCCCCGTGCTGTTTTCATGATAGTGAGTTCTCATGCGATCCGATGGTTTTAAAGAGTAGTTTTTCCTGTGCTTACACGTGCTCTCTCCCTCTCCCCACACCCCCGGCCTCACCTGCTGCCACGTAAGACGGCTTGTTTCCCCTTCTGCCATGATTGTAAGTTTCCTGAGGCCTCCCCAGTCATGTGGAACCGTGGGTCAGTTACACCTCTTTCCCTTATAAATTACCCAGTCTAGGGAAGTTCTTTATAGCAGCATGAGAACAGACTAATATAAGATCACTTTTTAATATTTATTTATTTATTTATTTATTTATTTATTTATTTGAGACGGAGTTTTGCTCTTGTTGTCCAGGCTGGAGTGCAATGGCACAATCTTGGCTCACTGCAACCTCCACTTCCTGGGTTCAAGCGATTCTTCTGCCTCAGCCTCCCCAGTAGCTGGGATTACAGGTGTGCACCACCATGTCTGGCTAATTTTGTATTTTTAGTAGAGACAGAGTTTCACCATGTTGGTCAGGCTGGTCTCGAACTCCTAACCTCAGATAATCCACCTGCCTTGGCCTCCCAAAGTGCTGGGATTACAGGAGTGAGCCACCACGCCTGGTCCAAGGTAACTTTTTTTAAAAAAAGGATTCTGATGCAGGCCGGGCGCGGTGGCTCATGCCTTGTAATCCCAGCACTTTGGGAGGCCGAGGTGGGTGGATCACAAGGTCAGGGGATCGAGACCATCCTGGCTAACACGGTGAAACCCCATCTCTACTAAAAATACAAAAAATTAGACAGGCATGGTGGCAGGTGCCTATAGTCCCAGCTACTCGGGAGGTTGAGGCAGGAGAATGGTGTGAACCCGGGAGGCAGAGCTTGCAGTGAGCCGAGATTGTGCCACTGCACTCCAGCCTGGGTGACACAGCAAGACTCCGTCTCAAAAAAAAAAAAAAAAAAAGGATTCTGATGCAACTTTTAACGTCTGCTGACTATTTTAAGACACTCAAGAGTGTGGGGTAATTGTTATACACCAAGGAAAGCACTGGGTTCTTACCAATCTGGAGCAGGGCATGGTGGCTCACGCCTGTAATCCCAGCACTTTGAGAGGCCAAGGCAGGCAGATCACCTGAGGTCAGGAGTTTGAGACCAGCCTGGCCCACATGGCGAAACCCCGTCTCTAAAATACGAAAATTAGCCAGGCATGGTGGTATATGCTTATAATTCCAGCTACTCAAGAGGCTGAGGGGGGAGAATCTCTTGGACCCAGGAGGTGGAGGTTGCAGTGAGCTGAGATCGCACCACTGCACTCCAGCCTGGGTGACAGAGCAAGACTCCGTCTCAAAACAACACCACCACCACCACCACCATCTGGGCTGGAGAAATGTAAAGGGGACATATCCAAGCAGTTGGTGGAATCTCTCTCTTCTGTTTCATGGTGAGGCAGGGATTCCCAGAAGAGCATGAGCCCTGTTTGTCTGGATGCCTCTGCTCCCATCAGGGCCCTCTACAGACAGACAGCTCTGGTCACCCTTGTGTTGTAAACAGATCGCCAAGGCCCCTGGTCTCCAGCCCTCCCTCCCTCCTTCACAGGCCCCACCTCAGCATTTGAACTTCATCTGGAACTTTTGCCTGAGCCCCAGATTCTCATGGCTCTCATTTGCTGTCTTGCTGCAGACACTGAAGGAGCTGAGCACAAACTTCCCTTTATTTTCGTTTTCTTTTTTTTTTTTTGAGATGGAGTCTCGCTCGGTTGCCCAGGCTGGAGTGCAGTGGCGCGATCTCGGCTCACTGCAAGCTCCACCTTCTGGGTTCATGCCATTCTCCTGCCTCAGCCTCCCAAGCAGCTGGGACTACAGGCGCCTGCCACCACGCCCGGCTAATTTTTTTGTATTTTTAGTAGAGACGGGGTTTCACTGTGTTAGCCAGGATGGTCTCGATCTCCTGACCTCGTGATCCACCCGCCTCGGCCTCCCAAAGTGCTGGGATTACAGGCATGAGCCACCGTGCCCAGCAACTTTCCATTATTTTCAAAGGGGACATCATACTGAGTTTCTGAGGTTGTTAGAAAAATAGATGATTTGTGCCACTAAAGTTAAAGATGGGGGCATTTTTTTTAGTGGACAAAAAAGTAATAAATTTTAGGAGCATTGTTTCACTCTCAAACATCATTATAATCATGCAGAAGGAAAGAAAATTAATCACTTACGGTTCCATTACCACCTGTTTTCACATTTTTAATGACAGTCAGCAAAAGTGGTAGGTTTAAAAGAACAATTATCAATTTCTTCTCACCTCGATTTTCTGCTAGTGAATTTCACTGTTGCGTCTTGAGTGCTTCTGTTGCAACACATGTGTGTTCATTTCTGCCTATACATGTGGCCTCTCTCCAGCTATTAAGCCACCCACAGTTTAATTCATGTGTATCATCCGTTCATTAGGGAGTGCAAGGCAGAGGGGTTTTGAAAACTATTTTCATTCAATCTAGTGCGTGTGGAAAAAAAGAAAATTCTATTTTCTCTAATTGCATTTTCTACCATGCTCTTTGAATCCCCCTTCCCATCCCTCAGTGATATCTACAATAGATGCTACTGGAGCCTTAACAATACAGCTCTCAAATTCACACCAACTTCTTCTTGTTTTTTTGTTTTTTGAGACCGAGTCTCACTCTGTCACTCAGGCTAGAGTGCAGTGGTGTGATCTTGGCTAACTGCAACCCCTGCACTCCAGCCTGGGTGACAGGGCGAGACTCTGTCTCAAAAAAAAAGTTAGACTCTTCCTCTCCGAGAGCTGGAAATCTATGTTCCAGGATTCTCCCTGTTCCCCACCTCGCCCAGGTGCCCTTTCCAGCCTAGTTCTCCACTATTGGCATTCATGAGGAGAAGAGGCTCTGACCTCCTCCTTGACTGCCCTCCTGGGAGGATTCTCTCAGGCTGGGCTCTGCAGCTGGAGGCCCCCATAGAGGCGGTGGGCTCCGCTGAGATGGTGAGTGCCATTCTTTCGGAATGCCACATGACTTCATGTGGGCCCTTTCTACTCCTGAGGTCATCCCTCAGGCAAAGGCAGTCAGGTCTCCCCTCAGCCTCTACCAGCCTCTGTACTCTAGCCTTTCTCCGGGGGAAGCTTCTCTTTGCTGGACACCACCTGGGCAGCCCTAGGTATCCACCCGCCACTCCACTTTATGCTCCTTCATAAGGAGGCGTGGGACCCTTGATGCACTCTTCCTGCCCTCAGGCAAAGGGAAAGCCCTCATCCTTTCCTTGTGGGGCATGCTTATCCACAACAGGCTGCTTCATCAGGCCTCCCCTTTTCACAGTTTTTTATTCAAGAAGTACTGCCAGCCTCTGGCTTTATGAGCACTTCCAAAGCCCAGGGATATGTGTCAACTCTCCCAAAATCCCTGAATGTGTGAATATTCAAAACTGAGTCCCTGATAGCCTCCCCAAACCTGCTCCTCCTGCAGTCATCCTACCACAGCTAGTGGCAATCTCATCCTTGCAGATGCTCAAAACCCATGGAGTGATCCTCAGCTGGTCTCTCTTCCCCATGCCCTATTTCCAATGTGAGAGCAAATCCATCAGCACCACCTTCAAGATACATCCAGAATCCAACCTCTTGTCATCGCCTTCACAGCTATCATCTCTCACCTGAATTATTGTAATATCCTCCCAACACATCTCTCTGCTTCCAGTCTGCTCGCTGTATCAGTTATCCAATGCCATATTATCCTTACTGAATATCCTTATTGGATATTATGGAGTACATTTCATAAGAAACAGCCACAAAACCTCAGTGGCCTGCAATACTAATGCCTCTGGGGTTAACTGGGGACCAGCTAATGGCTCACGCCCATGTCTGGGGATCAGCTGGTTGAGTTGACTGAGGCTATTCAGCTCTGCTCTGTGTGTTTCTCATCCTCCAGCGGGCTCGCCTGGGCAGGTTCTCGGGACGATGGCAGAGGCACAAGACAGCAAGTGGAAACCTGCAAGGCTCCTTGAAGGCTTGGCTTGGAACTGCTGTGCCATCACTTCTGTCTCATTATATGGGCCAAAGCAAGTCATATGGTCAAGCCCAAAGTCAGAGTAGAAGGTCTTTACCAAGTACATGGCTGAAATAAAATCAAGTGGTAGGAAAGTGCATGTTGCCTTTTGTTGGGTGGAGCTGCAATGTGACAGCAAAGCATGTCGATGAGGGGAGGGATGAAGACTGGGACTTTCAACACAATCAGCTTCCCACATCCCTGCCCTGTCCAGCCTCCCATATAGCACTTCACTGCTTATAACTCTCCCAACTATAAAACTCTTGGAAGAAAATTTAGGGAGAAAGCTTTATAACATTGGATTTGGCAATAATTTCTTAGATATCATGCCAAAAGTACAGGCAGCAAAAGTAAAAATAGATAAATTAGGTTACACCAAAATTTGAAATTTCTGTGCCTCAAAAGACACTATCAAAAGACTGAAGAGGTAGCCTACAGAATGGGAGAAAATATTTGAAATTATATATGTAATAAAGGGTTGATATGCAAGCCATATGAAGGATTCCTACGACAACAAAACAAACAACCCAAGTAAACATGGGCAAATAAACATTTCTCCAAAGAAGACATACGAATGGCCAACAAGCACATGAAAAGATGCTCAACATCACTAATCACCAGGGAAATGCAAATTGAAACCACAGTGAGATACCAGCGCTCCTTTCTGGAGGCTCTATGAGGAGAAGCTGTTTCTTTACTCATTCAGGCTATTGGCAGAATTCAGTCCCTTTCGGCTGTAGAACTGAGGTCCCCCTTGCTGGCTGTGAGTGAGGGCTGTTCCCTGCTTCTAGAGGCTGTCCCTTGGCTTATGGCCCCCTTCCTCTAATTCAAAGCCAACAATGGTAGGCAAGTCCCTTTCATGCTTTGAACCTCCCCTAGAGTCAGGATTTTGCCATGGTGCCCAGGCTGGTCCTGAACTCTTGGGCTCAAGCGATCTGCCCATCTCAGCCTCCCAAAGTTTCTTTTCTACTTTTAAGGGCCCATGTAACTACGTTAGACCTGTCCAGACAGTCCAGGATAATTTCCTAACCCAAAAGTCCATAAATTTAATTGCATTTGCAAAGTCCCCTTTACTATGTAATGTAGCTTGCGCAGGTCTAAAACCAAGGATTAGGGAATTGACATCTTCAGGAGGATTGTTACTCTCCCTACCACTATGACCCCAGGTGAGAGCGTCAGAAGAACTGCCCAGCTGAGTCCAACCCAAAGACTGACCCACAGAGACACCAGCAAATAAGATGAGTGGTTTGCTATTGCAGCAATAATGTACAGGCACATCATGACCACAATAATCTCTGATCACAAACAGCCAAAGGAAAATGCCCTTGGAATATGTACTCAAAATGCAAAGGAGTCACTCAAACCTTGAAAGCTCTCAGAGACAAAGTTCTTGGGGCTCACTCAGAAACCTGATCCAATCTTCTTGCTGTTAAACGTTCCTCAAAATGAGAAATGGGTAATAAATCTTGGAAGGACAATGGATTCTCCAAATTAATTATCAGTAAAATGTAGAGGTTGGACTCAAAAGACCATTAAATGTCTACCTATGCTCCATGCTTTTCTGATTATCTCACACCCAGCAGCATGTTGAAAATTGGTTGTGGTGGCCGGGCGCGGTGGCTCAAGTCTGTAATCCCAGCACTTTGGGAGGCCGAGAAGGGCGGATCACAAGGTCAGGAGATCAAGACCATCCCGGCTAATAGGGTGAAACCCTGTCTCTACTAAAAATACAAAAAAAATTAGCTGGGCGTGGTGGCTGGCGCCTGTAGTCCCAACTACTCGGGAGGCTGAGGCAGGAGAATGGCGTGAACCCGGGAGACGGAGCTTGCAGTGAGCCGAGATCACGCCACTGCACTCCAGCCTGGGTGACAGAGCAAGATTCCGTCTCAAAAAAAAGAAGAAAATTGGCTGTGGTGCCAGATGGGTCTCTTCAGGTCTGCCATTTGTCCTGCAAGAGGGTGGACACATTTCACATTATACAACATTGGTTGAGAAAAAGTCTTCATTGTGAAAAGGTGAGTTCTACAAGACCAGGATAGCAAGACAAAGTCACGCGTGGTCTTCAGCCTCTCATCAAATCAAGGACCAATCTGCCATAGCCAAGACAGCTGCTGGACACACAGTAGGCCCATTCCAGTGAAAGGACAGCACCCAAGCTCCAGTGCCTATTGGCCTGGGATACTTGGCCAGTGGGGAAATGCAACAGCCCAGGGACTAGAAGGTCCCCAACTGCCCCAGCCGTAAGGCTCCTGATATTCCTAGACAACTCCATTTTATAGCTGACTTCCCAGATCCGAACCACTTGGTACCAGTCCATGCAATCCTTCGTTGACAAGGGCACTTTCTCATTCTTGCTTTTTATTGGGGAGGGGGTGGGGGGAATGGAGACTTGCTCTGTTGCCAGGCTGGAATGCAGTGGCGTGATCTCGGCTCACTGCAACCTCCGCCTCCCGGGTTCAAGCGATTCTCCTGCCTCAGCCTCCTGAGTAGCTGGGACTATAGGTGCCCACCACCACGCCCAGCTAATTTTTGTATTTTTAGTAGAGATGGGGTTTCACCATGTTGGCCAGGATGGTCTTGATCGTCTTGACCTTGTGATCCGCCCACCTCGGCCTCCCAAAGTGCTGGGATTACAGGCGGGAGCCACTACACCCGGCCCTCATTCTTGCTGTATAAGAAGAAAGACCACAGTAGGGAAGGGAGTTACTCCACTGGAATAGCACTCACACCATAGCCATAGATGTCCTGGTCCTGACATATCTTCTTTGGGATTATGAGAGAAGGTGGGACTGCGTGGGATTATAAGAGGACGTGGTGACAGTCAAGCTCTTTGTGGAAGGGCAGAGCTACACTGCACAAGGATAAGGGGTGGAGTGAGGATGGAGGGTGTTAGCTGCCCTGCACACTGGTAGGAAGGGTTTACAGCTCTGTAGAGATAGAGCCTCCGAATGGGATGGCTGCATGTATGCAAATGGTTTGGGGCCCTAGGTACTACGCAGAGGCCTTGACAAACAGGCTCCACCTAAACTTGAGGGGAGAAGACACTGGAGCTGGGTAGTAAAACTCTACCTCTTCCAGTGGATCAGAAGGCAAGACATCTGGACTGAGTAAGCCCTGGGTGCTGGCATAATCCTAAAGAATTGCAGAGGAACCTCTTCACCAGAAAAATGGGGTTGAATTTATCTACCACTAAAGTCAATAGAGGCTGAACCAGATTTAATTTTATTTAGGAATATACAGAAAAGTGACGGGCGGGCATGGCGGCTCACACCTATAATCTCAGCTCTTTGAGAGGCAGAGGCAGGAGGATTGCTTGAGCCCAGCAGTTCAAGACCAGCCTAGGCAACATAGTGAGACCTTGTCTCTACAAAAAAATGAAAAAGTTAGTCCAGTGTGGTGGTGCACACCTGTAATCTCAGCTACTCAGGAGGCTGAGGTGGGAGGATCACTTGACCCTGGGAAATTGAGGCTGTAGTGAGCCGTGATCACATCACACCACCGCACTCCAGCCTGGGTAACAGAGCAAGACCCCATCTCAAAACAAAAAGAAAAGGGCCCGGGCACGGTGGCTCAAGCTTGTAATCCCAGCACTTTGGGAGGCCGAGGCAGGCAAATTACCCGAGGTCAAGAGTTCAAGACCAGCCTGGTCCACATGGTGAAACCACATCTCTACTAAAAATATATTTTAAAAAATCAGCCAGGTGTGGTGGCGGGCACCTGAAATCCCAGCTACCCGGGAGGCTGAGGCAGAAGAATTGCTTGAACCTGGTAGGCGGAGGTTGTAGTTAGCTGAGATCCCACCACTGCACTCCAGCTTGGGTGATAGAGCGAGACTTTGTCTCCAAAAAAAAAAAAAACAAAGAAAAAAGTGACAGTTCTTAAGTTTGATTCTCACAGAAAAAATTCATACAGATTCATATATATGAGCATAAAATCATATTAATAAAGGGCTATTATATATAAGATGTAATATCCAAAAGAAAGGACAAGTAAAGGTTGTTTACGTACTGAAATAGTGAGAGAAATCATTGACAATGACAGGGTCCTTATATCCCCTCAGATCTTACCAGAAAGGCTGATGCTTCTTACTCTGCTTTGTTTTTGGTTTTTCGGGGTTTGTTTTTGAGACAGGATCTTGCTCTGTCACCCAGGCTAGAGTAATCATGATTAGACAGCATAATCATAGCTCACTGCAGCCTCAACTTCCTGGACTCAAGTAATCCTCCCACCTCAGCCTCCCAAAATCCTGGGATTACAGGTGTGAGCCACTATACCCAGCCTGCTTTATTTTTTTATTTTTTATTCTTGAGATGAATTTTGTTCTTTTTGCCCAGGCTGGAGTGCAGCGGCATGATCTCGGCTTACTGCAACCTCTGCCTCCCGGGTTCAAGCAATTCTCCTCCTGCTTCATTTTTATTATATTTTTTATTTAAAAAATTATTAACTTACAAAAGAGAGAGAGAGAGAGAGAGAGACGAGGTCTCATTATGTTGCCCAGGCTGGTCTCAAACTCCTGGCCTCAAGCGATCCTCCTGCCCTGGCCTCCCAAAGTACTGGGATTATAGGTGTGAGCCACCGTGCCCAGTCTAGGCTGCTTTCTTAAAAGCCTCACTTAGTAGATCTTAGAGACTTTGCAAAGAAACATACTTCAGTAGTCTGTCATGTTGGAAATTGAAAGTCAACTTAAGCATCATGTCCAAAATTGCAAAAACCATCATTTGCCAAGCAATTTGTTTTTGTTTTTGTTTTTTTGAGACAGAGCTTCAGTCTTGTTGCTAAGGCTGGAGCGCAGTGGCACAATCTTGGCTCACTACAACCTCCACCTCCCAGGTGCAAGTGATTCTCGTGCCTCAGCCTCTGGAGTAGCTGGGATTACAGGATGCCAAGCAATTTGTTTTGAACAGTTGCCTTGCCTATGAAAGGCAGCCAGTAGAAGGTAACATTGTATTGTAGCAATGTAAACACAGACTATCTTCTTATAAACACATGCCCTAAAGACCATGAGCCGCTCATTCAACCTTGGGAGTCAGCAATTGCATGTGGATGTAATGATTGGAAGTTTTCAGATAGGAAAAAACCACAAGGTGTGTCTTTTCAGGGTGAACTAGGGAGATTAATGGTTACATTAATATCCAACTATTAGACATATTTACTGCTGCAGGAGAACCATCTCCTTACACCATAGCTTGGCCTCATGATAGTGGAGAAAATCACCTGCATATATAAATATGAAATGTGACTGACTATAATGGGGCTATAATGTTGAAGATTTTTAATGATCAGTCAAGGTCAATGGATTACAAGCTTTTGAAGTGTCTAAAGTTTGTCCCAGCCGACGATTATCTGGATAGAGAGGGACTTAGAGGAGTGTCTTAGTCTGCTTTGGCTGTCATAGTAAAATACCACAGACTGGGTGGCTGAAGCAACAGAAATGTATTTTCTCACAGTTCTGGAGGCTGAAAACCTAAGATCAGGATAACAGCAAGGTCAGGGTGTGGTGAGGGCTCTCTTCCTGGCTGGCAGATGGCTGCCTTCTAGCTGTGTGCCCACATGGCCTTTCCTCAGTGCACGCATGTGGAGAGACAGCAATCTCTCTCTTTTCCTCTTTCTGTAAGGCCACCAGTCCTACGCCTCCACCCTTTTGGCCTCACTTAACCTTAGCATGAAACAATAGCAACCTACAGCAAGAGAGGTGTGGAATCTGCAGCTCAGAGCAAGGAGGGCTGGAATATTCAAAGGAGGCTTGATTATGTATTTATTTATTTACTTACTTTAGAGGCAGAATCTCATTCTGTCACCCAGACTGGAGTCCAGTGGCACGATCATAGCTCACTGTAGCCTCAAACTCCTGGGCTCAAGCCATTCTCCCACCTTAGCCTCCTGAGTGGCTGGGACCACATGCACACGTGACCATGCCAGGCTAATTTTTTTTTTTTTTTTTTTAGACAGAGTCTCACTCTGTCCCCCAGGCTGGAGTGCAGTGGCGTGACTTCAGCTCACTGCAACCTCTGCCTCCTGGGTTCAAGCAATTCTCCTGCCTCAGCCTCCCGAGTATCTGGGATTACATGTGCCTGCCACCACGCCCAGCTAATTTTTGTATTTTTAGTAGAGACGGGGTTTCACCATGTTGGCCAGGCTGGTCTCGAACTCCTGACCTTGTGATCCACACTCAGCCTCCCAAAGTGCTGGGATTACAGGCATGAGCCACTGTACACGGCCATTTTTTTTATTTGTATGGATTTAGGAGGCACAAGTGCAGATTTCTTACATGCACATACTGCATTGTGGTAAACCTAAGCTTTTAGTGTACCCATCACCCAAATAGTGAACATTGTACCCACTAGATTTTTTTTTTTTTTACATTACAGGTGTGAGCCTCCACGCCTGGCCAGTAATTTTTTTTTTTTTTTTTTTTAAGAGACAGGGCCGGGCACGGTTGCTCACATCTGTAATCCCAGCACTTTGGGAGGCCGAGGCAGGCAGATCCCGAGGTCAGGAGATCGAGACCATCCCGACTAACACGGTAAAACCCCATCTCTACTAAAAAAATTAGCCAGGCGTGGTGGCAGGCGCCTGTAGTCCCAGCTACTTGAGAGGCTGAGGCAGGAGAATGGCTTGAACCCAGGAGGCGGAGCTTGCAGTGAGCCGAGATCGTGCCACTGCACTCCAGCCTGGGTGACAGAGCGAGACTCCATCTCAAAAAAAAAAAAAAAAAAAAAAGAGACAGAGTCTCGCTCTGTCTCCCAGGCTGAAGTGCAGTGGTGCAATCATAGCTCACTGCAACCTGGAACTCCTGGGCTCAAGTAATTCTCCTGCCTTAGCCTCTCAAGTCGCTAGGAATACAGGCATGTGCCACCACACCCAGCTAATTTTTACTTTTATTTTTGTAGAGATGAGGTCTCATTGTGTTGCCCAGGCTGGTCTGAAAACTCCTGGGCTCAAGTAATCCTCCCACCCTGGCCTCTCAAAGTGCTGGAATTACAGGTGTGAGCCACTGCACTCAGCCTACAATAAGTAATTTTTCAAACCTCATTCCCCTCCCACTCTCCCGCCTTTCAGAGTCTCCAATGTCTACTATTTCATTCTGAATGTCCATGTGTACGCATTGTTTAGTTCCCACTTATAAGTAAGAACAGGCAGTATTTGACTTTCTGTTTCTGAGTTATCTCCCTTAGGATAGTAGCCTTCCATTCCATCCATTTTGCTGCAGATAATATGATTTTATTCTTTTTTATGGCTGAGTCGTATTTCATGGTGTGTGTGTGCGTGTATGTATACACTACATTTTCTTTATTCAATCATCCATTGATGGACACTTAGGTTGATTCTGCATCTTTGCTATTGTGAATAAATAGTGCTGCAATAAACATATGAGTGCAAGTATCTTTAGTATATAATGATGTCTTTCCCTTTGGTTATGTATGCAGTAGGGGGATTGCCGGGTCGAATGGTAGTTCTTTGAGAAATCTTCAAAGAAGACTTTTTTTTTTTTTTTTTGAGATGGAGTCTTGCTCTGTTGCCCAGGCTAGAGTGCAGTGGCACAATCTCGGCTCACTGCAACCTCTGCCTCTGGACTTCAGCAATTCTCATGTGTCAGCCTCCTGAGTTGCTGGATTACAGGCACGCACCACCACACCGGGCTAATTTTGGTATTTTTAGTAGAGATGGGGTTTCACCATGTTGGCCAGGCTGGTCTTGAACTCCTGGCCTCAAGTGATCCACCCATCTCCACCTCCCCAAGTGCTGGGATTATAGGTGTGAGCCACCACTCCCTGCCCAAGAAAGACTTCCTAAAGTCAGGACTATCTTGGGACAATAAAGCTTAATTGTAATTTTCCTAAAGCAGGAATACAGTCAAGTAAATCCCTGGTTCATTGGCTTCCCATTGCTCTTCAGAGAAATGCCCAGACTTTTTACCACTGTCTCCTGACCGTCCATTCCAGTGCTCTGCCTCATCTATTGCCAGGCTCTAATGCAATCCTACTGAGCTTCTTCCAGTCCCAAGGAGCTGCTTTCACCTTCAGGCATGTGCCTACATTGTTTTCTCTGCCTGGAACACTTATCCAACCAATACCTCACACTTCATCCCTCCACCCTCAGTTTGGGCCTGCTAGCTGATCCTATCCTTGAGGTCTCAATGGAAAGGATGCTTCCTCCAGGAACACATAACCTTATAACCTTCCACCAGGGCTGGTTATGTGTACTTTCTTTTTTTTTTTCTTTTTTTTTTTGAGACAGAGTCTCACTCTGCCACTCATGCTGGAGTGCAGTGGCGCCATCTCAGCTCACTGCAAGCTCCGCCTCCCAGGTTCAAGCGATTCTCCTGCCTCAGCCTCCCAAGTAGCTGGGATAACAGGCATGCGCCACCATGCCGGGCTAATTTTATATTTTTAGTAGAGACGGGGTTTCTCCATGTTGGTCAGGCTGGTCTTAAACTCCCAACCTCAGGTGATCCGCCTGCCTCGGCCTCCCAAAGTGCTGGGATTACAGGTGTGAGCCACCGCACCCGGCCACGTGTACTTTTTATGCTCACTATCCACCATGGTAGTGAGAATAGTATCATAACCTCCCACACACCCATCCCCTGGCTTCATTTGGTGATAGAAATCATCAAATATTCCATCTGTGAGCTGAGATGGTGCCACTGCACTCCAGCGTGGGGTCCACACTCATATCTACAAGTGAATCTCTAACCACAAACTCACTACGGCTGACATTGTTTCCCTCGAAGCGAACTCACCCAAACGCATTGACAGACAGCCCAGATGTACCACTGATATGGTCTGACCTCATTGTAGGGCTCTTCAAGAGCTGGAGAACTGACAGTGTGCTGTTCTTAAAGGGAAAGAAGGGCAAGGATCTATGGCACCTCCAGGGGGAAGCTCTGGGCCCCACCCCAGCGCAGGCTTTGAGGGCATCTCAGGAAGTTTATAACAGGCTGCAAGAAATGTTTGTGCACGTGCAGTCTATGTCCCTGTGAGGCACACTGTACCAAAAGCTGGATCTAAGTTTAGGTCGTTTCTGAGATCTTCCCCCATTTCAAGATCCTCTAAAAATAGCTTCTCTCTTACTTAGGAAATCTGTCTTGCTGTGGAACATAAATATGCTGATTTGAGTCCAACAGAAAGAAGCGTTACTGCCTGAGAGAAAAACCAGGGCTCTTAGTGAGGGACATGGGTGGGTAAGGAACTATCTGAAATTATTTTCCTTGTCCTTTAGAATGTATGCAGTGGCCCCCACCTCCCCCACCCCCAACCCTGGCAAGGTTCTACACTAAAAATGCAGTGGAGGGGGGCTTCACCGCTGAAATTTGGTGAATCTAGGAGGGAGATACGGGCAGCGTTCCAAGGCCTGCTTTGCAACACAGAATGTCAGTGAGAGAAATGCTGAAAAACAGAGAAGAGGAAGGGTTGATATTTCCATGTTGGCAGTTGATCACATTCAGTCTTGTTCAGTGAAGCCGCTTCAGGGCTGTTGCCATGGGAACCAGACGTGATTCAGTAGTTTGTTGAATGCAGCTTCCATGGGCTGAAGTTCTGAAGCTGTATCAGGGTTTCCCCCTCTTGTCAGGTGTTTTGAAGCTGCCAGAGTATTTTCTTCCAATACATGTTTTTGCTTTTTTTTTAATTTTTAATTTTTTTTTCTTTAACAATACAGATGGAGTTTCTCTGTGTAGCCTAGGCTGGTCTTGAACTCCTGGGTCCAAACAATCCTCCCGCCTCAGCCTCCTAATTTTTAATGTTTATTTTGTGTAGAGACAGGATCTCACTACGGTGCCCAGGCTGGCCCAAAACTCCTCTGCTCAAGTGATGCTCCCACTTTATATGCCCAAAGTGTTGAGATTACAGGCACGAGTCCCTGTGCTTGACCCCAATACATGTGTTTTTATTTGTATTTTGTAATGTTGTCCTGCTTTAAAATATTTAATTTTACATTTTTGAGGCAGGGTCTTGCTTTGTCTCCCAGGCTGGAGTGCAGTAGCATGAACATAGCTCACTGCAGCCTCCACCTCCTGGGCTCAAGTGATCCTCCCGCCTCAGCCTCCCAAGTAACTGGGACCACAGGTGTGTGCCACCACCCCTGGATAATTTTTTTAATAATTTTTTTTTGAGACAGAATCTTGCTTTGTTGCCCAGGCTGGAGTGCAGTGGCACATCTCTGCTCACTGCAACCTCCACCTCCCAGGTTCAAATGATTCTTGTGCCTCAGCCTCCCGAGTAGCTGGGACTACAGGTGTGCACCTGTATTTTTTTTGTATCTTTAGTAGAGATGGGATTTCACCACATTGGCTGGGCTGGTCTCAAACTCCTGGCCTCAAGTGATCCACCTGCCTTGGCTTCCCAAAGGGCTAGGATTATAGTTGTGAGCTTAAATAATATTTGCAGAGACAAGATCTCACTATGTTGCCTAGGCTGGTCTCAAACTCCTGAGCTCAAGCAGACCTCCTGCCTCAGCCTCCCAAAGTGCTGGGTTTACAGGTGTGACCCACCATGCCAGGCCACAAGTGTTTTTAATTTCACTATCTATGAACACACAAAACAGCTGAAATAAAATGGCTAAATGCATGAGCCTAATATTTGTAGGATTTTAATTATTTTGTCAGGAATGAACTAATTTGGCACATTTCCCAGAAGGAGCCTGTGCTTGTAAATTGCATGTGGGTGCATGCTGAATTCTGCATCCCAATGTAAAAGACGGAGATCACCAAGGTCAGCCCTGATTTGCAGCCTTTGCTCTTTCCTGTCCGTGCTGGTTCAGGAAAACATTCATCATCGTGGTGACTTCCTTGTAACCTTTCCAAGTTCTTCACGTTCCTCATTTGTTCAGACTGGACAGTTCTCTGGTGAGAGTCTGGCCAGACATCTTGTCTCTTTAACCACCCAATGAGGTGTATCACCACCGGTTTCCTCCTTGCCTTCAGCCCTCTTAGTTGCTCACAAGACACACGTGGATAGGCAGCTGATACTTACAAACTCTGATCTGGGATTCTTTCCAGAAAGGCCTACAGCGGTCAGTGTGTAGAAATCAGCATACATTGAACAGGAAGCGATGAGGTGGGGGCTGTAGCAGTGGCCTCTGAAAGGACTGAGTTGAGATCCAGGATTGGCCTCTCAGTGACTTGTTTCCTTTTCCATGACTGCTTCCAGATTCCTGGGATGTGCTGCCCTGATTCCTCCTCGGGCTGGAAGGATTTCTTCTCTCAGCCGCTGGAAGTGTTGTCAGCTGATGGCTGATTGCCTCTCCAGGAACTACCCTCCTCTAAAAAAAGGGCCATCCACCCCACTCCAGGCTTTGCTTCCTTCCTGGGCATCCCACAGACCATACCTGGTTTGTGGAGGGGATGGGAGAAAGGCCTGGCCCCCTCACTCCCGCCCACCTTGCTCCAATGCAGGGACGTCTGAAGGGTCACCTGGCTGGCTGCAGCCCTTACTCTGCCTCGCAGCCCAGCTTCTCCCTGTGCCCCCTCTTGCTATCTGGCCTTCCCTTCCACAGGTGCAGGTCTTAAGGACACCCCCTAATAAACCTGCACATGAATGCTCTTCTCAGAATCAGCTCCTGGGATACAAACCTGCAACAACTCTGAACTTCCCAAAGGAAGTTCCTCCCCTATTTATGGAGTGCAATTTTGGAGTGATTTATTCCATACTCAGCCTCAGGTTTAAGGCATTAGGAAAAGCCAGCCTCTCCTCCTTCCCTGGGCCACAATTATTTCTGAATCAGGGCAGTGAGACAATGAGAAGCCGGCTGAAGCCTTTCAAAAGAGTAGCTTTCCGGTAGGGCGCGGTGGCTCACGCCTGTAATCCCAGCACTTTGGGAGGTCAAGGTGGGCGGATCACGAGCTCAGGAGATCGAGACCATCCTGGCTAACACGGTGAAACCCCGTCACTACTAAAAATACAAAAAAATTAGCCGGGCACGGTGGCGGGCGCCTGTAGTCCCAGCTACTCAGGAGGCTGAGGCAGGAGAATGGCGTGAACCCGGGAGGCAGAGCTTGCAGTGAGCCGAGATCGCGCCACTGCACTCCAGCCTGGGCGGCAGTGCAAGACTCTTTCAAAAAACAAACAAACAAAAAAGTAGCTTTCCTAATTTTCCAAAAGATCCACCAGAAGAGAAGTTTCTACATCATTGGATGTGAATGAGGAACGTGCATGGAGCCTTTGATGAGGAGAGACGCTTGCTGAGATCATAGCTGACCTGGGAAGGAGAAGGCGAGAAATAATCACAAGATTTGACCTACTGGCTCACACTACACCTGCCCAGCCGCATCGGAAGACAGCCTTCCCCTGGATTTCCCAATTTGTGAGCCAATATGTTTACTCTTAGGCTAGTTGACTTCAAGTTCCCCATCTGTAAAATGGCATTAATGATACTGCAGCCTACCTTATGGGGATGTTTTAGAGAATAAACCATCAATGCATTCAGCACATAGAAAGTGCTCCACAAATGTTACTGATTTTTTTTTTTTTTAAGACAGGGTCTTGCTCTGTTGTCCAGAATGAAGTGCAGAGTGTTGTCCAGGCTGGAGTGCAGTGGCGAGATCGTAGCTCACTGCAGCCTCAACCTCCCAGGCTCAAGTGATCCTCCTGCCTCAGCCTCCTGAATGGGTAGCTAGGACTATAGGTGTGTGCCACTAAGCCTGGCTAATTTTTTGTAGAAATGAGGTTTCACTGTTTTGCCCAGGCTGGTCTTGAACTCCTGGGCTCAAGCAAACCTCTGGCCTCAGCCTCCCAAAGTGTTGGGATTACAGGCATGAGCCACTGCACCTGGCCTGTTCCTGATTCTTATGGTTTTCAAAACCCATGGCTGATTTACATGATGAAAGACAGTGTGTTTTCTTTAAGCATGGGTTCCTTGAAAGTACAAAGGTCTTTCTTTGACAATGGATACTTTCCTTCAGCCTGTACTTTGAAGTTTGATCCAGAGCTGAGATTTTCAAACAATTTTAAAGCAATGACCTTTTATTATTTATTACTATTGTTATTATTATTTTGAGACGGGTCTTGCTCTGTCACCCAGGCTGGAGTGCGGTGATGCAATTATGTCTCACTGCAGCCTCAGACTCCTGGCCTCAAGTAATTCTCCCACCTCGCCTCCTGAGTAGCTGGGACTCCTGGCACGTGCCCCCATGCCCATGCCTGGCTAATTTTTTAAATTCTTGTAGAGACAGCATCGTGCTATGTTGCCCAGTCTGATCTCAAACTCCTAGCCTCAAGCAATCCTCCTGCCTCGGCCTCCCGAAGTGAGCAGTGCCATTTTAAAAAATTGAAATCCTGGCCGGGCACAGTGGCTCATGCCTGTAATCCCAGCACTTTGGGAGGCCGAGGTGGGTGGATCACAAGGTCAAGAGATCAAGACCATCCTGGCCAACATGCTGAAACCCCATCTCTACTAAAAATACAAAAATTAGCCAGGCATGGTGGTGTGCACCTGTAGTCCCAGCTACTCGGGAGGCTGAGGCAGGAGAATCACGTGAACCCAGAAGGCAGAGGTTGCCGTGAGCCAAGATCGCACCACTGCACTCCAGCCGGGCAATAGAGTGAGATTCTGTCTCAAAAAAAATTTTTTTTTGAAATCCTGTGTAGAAACCATAGCTATGATATACATAATAATAATTTTTAAAAACGTATAAAGCACTTACCAGGTACCATGCTTAGCATTTTACTTACAGATTCTGTGTGTACACTTGCGTTATATATGAGTCACTGAAACCTCCCAACAACCCCATGAGGTAAGCACTATTATTATCTCTATTGTAGTTCTTAGGGAGCCTCTCCCTCTGCACTCACAAGAGTGCAGAGGATCTCATGTGGAATTTGATGACTATGACTCTCTATTTACTCTGAATAATGGATACTTTGAATCAGCTTTGGGTCACAAGACTTTTGTTAAAAAGCAGGAAATAGAATATATGTAGGACAAATAGCCCAAAGTAATAACTACACACACACACACACACACACACACACACACAATATTCATTTCAGAGCTTTAGCTGGGTCTTTGTGTAGCTGACAGCAGTTGTTGAGAGGTGCAGCAGCTCAGTCACAGACCTCTTTCATATTCCAAACAGGCTTGAGAAGACACAACTGGAAAGGGGAAAGGGGAAGGCAAATTAAGAAAAGGAATTAATATTGCCTTATACAGAAATGTGAAGGCCAGGCACAGTGGCTCATGCCTGTAATCCCAGCACTTTGGGAGGCTGAGGCGGGCGGATCAAGAGGTCAGGAGATCGAGACCATCCTGGCTAACACGGTGAAACCCCATCTCTACTAAAAAATACAAAAAAAATTAGCCGGGCGTGGTGGCGGGCACCTGTAGTCCCAGCTACTTGGGAGGCTGAGGCAGGAGAATGGCGTGAACCCAGGAGGCAGAGCTTGCAGTGAGCCAAGATCACGCCACTGCACTCCAGCCTCCTGACAGAGCGAGACTCCGTCTCAAAAAAAAAAAAAAAAGAAATGTGAAATTGAATATTCATAGGGGAACAGAAACTGTGCAAATTATAGGGGGTGTTTGGAAAACATTTTACTTCCTCCATTTGCCCTTAGACCTCACTGAGAATTTATGTTTGTCTTTAGGAGACTATGTGTGTGTGTTTGTGTGTATATGATCCTTTGGTTCCCTGGTGGGCAACTAAGAAATTAAGAGTCGTGCCTGAGCACAGTGGCTCACACCTGTAATCCCAGCACTTTGGGAGGCTGAGGCAAGTGGATCACCTGAGGTCAGGAGTTCGAGACCAGCCTGGCCAACATGGCGAAGCCCTGTCTCTACCAAAAATATAAAAAATTAGCCAGGCATGGTGGCACACGCCTGTAATCCCAGTTACTAGGGGAGGCTGAGGCAGGAGAATTGCTTGAACTGGGGAGGCAGAGGTTGCAGTGAGCCGAGATTGTGCCACTGCACTCCAGCCTGGGCAACAAAGCTAGACTCAAAAAAAGAAATTAAGAGTTGTATCTGCAACTACACTGGTAGGAAGATTTGGAGTTAGGGCATCCACGTCCACACTGGACTCTTTGATGAGATTAGGAATGCCAAGACTTCGAGAACTGTCCTGACCCCCTTGCCCCAAGGCATTACTCCAGACCTAGTAAATCAGTTTCAGGACCATGTTCTCTGCTCAGGGAGGGACATAGACAAGGAACCAAAACTAAGTCCTGTGGGTAGGGGCTGGGGTTTTGAATGGGCTATAGAGCTATGCATGGCAGTCAAAGAGGATGTTCGACAGGAAGTAGGAAGTGAGTTGGTGGGGGAAGATTTAGAAACTGAAGTGTGCCAACAAGAAAACCCAGTGAAGATTTGAACTTTTCAGATTTTCCTTTTTTTTTTTTTTTTTTTTGAGACAAAGTCTCCATCTGTCACTCAAGCTGGAGTGCAGTGGTGCCATCTTGGCTCATTGCAACCTCCACTCCCAGGGTCAAGCAATTCTCCAGGCTCAGCCTCCTGAGTAGCTGGAATTACAGGCATGCACCACGATGCCCGGCTAAGTTTTGTATTTTTAGTAGAGATGGGGTTTCACCATGTTGGCCAGGCTGGTCTCAAACTCCTGACCTCAAGTGATCCACCCACCTTGGCCTCTCAAAGTGTCGGGATTATAGGTGTGAGCCAACATGCCCAGCCAGATTTTCCCCTTAACAAGAGGAAACTTCTTACATAGCCTAATTTTTATATACTTTACTCATATATTTCATATGTAGTTTGAGATTACCGCAACCATTTAATGAAATGTGACACACTCACATACCTTGTGAATCATGGAGATTTGGGGGGATGGGACATGGGAGACAGGCTGAAAAATGGTGTGGCAGTCCAAGGCAAAGAAGTGAGAGACGGGCCTCTCAGGCCTAGGGAACTGGTGGGATCCAGGATGTGGATGTCAAACAATCCTTCAGTGCCCTACATATAATTCAAAGTGCTGTGCTTCAGGAATCCAGAAAACTGACTATTGAGTTATAAGCATGATTGGGCCAGACACAGTGGCTCTCGCCTGTAATCCCAGCACTTTGGGAGGCTGAGACAGGGGAATCACCCGAGGTCAGGGGTTCGAGACCAAACTGGCCAACATGGTGAAACCCCGTCTCTACTAAAAATACAAAAGTTAGCTGGGCATGGTGGCGCATGCCTGTAGTCCCAGGTTCTTGGGAGGCTGAGGCAGGAGAATTGCTTGAACCTGGGAGGTAGAGGTTACAGTGAACTGGGATTGTGCCACTACACTGCAGCCTGGGTGACAAAGTGAGTCTCTGTCTCAAAAAAAAAAAAAAAAAATTGGAAAGTTTATTTTGCAAAGGTTAAGGACCTACCAGTAACACAGCCTCAGGAGGTCCTAATGACATATGCCCAAGGTGGTCAGGGTACAGCTTGGCTTTATATATTTTAGGGAGACATGAGACAACAATCAATACATTTAAGATGTACATTTGTTCGGTCTGGAAAGGCAGAACCACTCAAAGCAGGGGCTTCCAGGTCTTAGGTAGATAAGATGCAAACGGTTGCATTATTTTGAGTCCCTGATCAGCCTTTCGCTGATTTACATATGAGAGCAGGGTAGAGGAATAGTCACTTATGCCTTAGCCTGGCTCAGTGAATCTGCATTTTTCCATAAACAGTAGGGCAATTAGATACACATTTGTCTCAGGTGAGCAGAGGGATGACTTTGATTTCTGGCCTTTGTCCCACACCTGTGAAGATAGCTTTCGATTTACATTGCCAGGGTGAAATCCAACAGAACTATTTTAGAGTAAAGATCTTGAGGCTCACAGGGAATTTCTTTGTGGGCAAACTGCAAGGGAGGTATGTAGCTTTTTTTTTTTTTTTTTTTTTAATCTTTGTAGCTATCTTATTTAGGAATAAAATGGGAGGCAAGTTTGCCTGACGCAGTTCCCAGGTTGACTTTTCCCTTTGGCTTAGTTACTTTGGCGTCACGAGATTTAGTTTCCTTTCGCATACCCAGGTCCATAACATCCAAGTGCATTTTTTGGTAGGGGTTGCTGCATGGCAGGATGTCAAGGTGGCAAGAGAGAAGCGTGGTGTGGGACGAGAAAGAAGGGGCTCCAGCTCAAGACGCCAGCAGCCAGTAGTGTCACTTCAGCCTCTTGGTGCCTCAGATTTATCTTCTTTACCATGAAAGGGTTGCAGATTTCACCATTAGAGATTCATTTTTGTATCCTAATGTCTTTCCTCCGGCTAAAATACACATACCAGCCAGGTGTGGTGACTCATGCCTGTAATCCCAACATTTTGGGAGGCCGAGGTGGGTGGATCACTTGAGGTCAGGAGTTTGAGACCAGCCTGGCCAACATGGTGAAACCCCATCTCTACTAAATATACAAAAATTAGCTGGGCATGGTGGTAGGCGCCTGTAATCCCAGCTACTCGGGAGGCTGAGGCAGGAGAATCGCTTGAACCTGGGAGGCAGAGGTTGCAGTGAACCGAGATTGTGCCACTGCGCTCCCTCCTGGGCAACAGAGTGAGACTCCGTCTCAAAAATAATAATAACAATAATAATAATATTAATATTAAAGCAAAGCCAGGTGTGATGACTCAGGCCTGTAATCCCAGCACTTTGGGAGGCCGAGACGGGGTTCAAAACCAGCCTGGCCGACATGGTGAAACCCCATCTCCACTAAAAATACAAAAATTAGCCGGGCATGGTGGTGTGCACCTGTAATCCCAGCTACTTGGAGGCTGAAGCACAAGAATCACTTGAACCCAGGAGGCAGAGGTTGCAATGAGCTGAGATTGCACCACTGAACTCCAGCCTGGGTGACAGAGGGAGACTCCATCTCAATAATAATAATAATAATCATAAGGCAAAAAGAAAGGTCTAATCATTAGGTATTTATGCTAAAGTGAACTTATTCAAGAACAGGCTTGGATGGAGGAGAAAAGATAATTGGAAGGGATGTGGTGTAGACCTCTAAGGTGGAGGATGAGCACAGAAAGGGGAGGTGGCACAGACCAACGTAAATGTTTGGTGAGAACTAATCACCTGAGTGGAGGAAAAATAAAGAGATTTGACAGTGTCACCTTTTCAAGAGAATAAGGAAGTAGAATCTATATACATGTCACAGCAGTAAGAGTTGAAATTTACTAAATGTTTTTCTATTGATAAACAGTTGCTACAAAACCACCCTTGGGTTTCTTCCTGGGTTGTGGTGTGAGTCAAATATACTTCAGAGTGGAAAAACTAATTTCTTTATTCCTTTTTTCCTTTTCTCTCTTTCTTTTTATTTCTTTTTCTTTTCTTTTCTTTTCTTTTTTTTTTTTTTGAGACAGGGTCTCGCTCTGTTACCCAGGCTAGAGTGCAGTGGCGTGTTCTCAGTTCACTGCAACCTCAACCTCCCAGGCTCAAGCAATCCTCCCACCTCTGCCTCCTAAGTAGCCACCATGCCAGGCTAATTTTATCTTATTTTTTTCTTGCAGAGACAAGGTCTCACTATGTTGCGCAGGCTGGTCTCCAACCCCTGGACTTAAGCAATCTTCCTGCCTTAGTCTCCCAAAGTGTCAGGATTACAGACGTGAGCCTCCATGCCTGGCCTAATTTCTTTCTTTCAGTTTTTCTCCCTAAAATATATAGTTGTTGTTCCTTTTCTTTTCTTTTCTTTTCTTTTTGAGATGGAGTCTTGCTCTGTCGCCCAGGCTGGAGTGCAGTGGCGTGATCTCAGCTCACTGCAACCTCCGCCTCCCAGGTTCAAGCGATTCTCCTGCCTCAGCCTCCCGAGTAGCTGGGATTACAGGCGCACGCCACCATGTCAGGCTAATTTTTGTATTTTTAGTAGAGATGGGGTTTCACCATGTTGGTCAGGCTGGTCTTGAACTCCTGACCTCGTGATCCACCTGCCTCGGCCTTCCAAAGTGCTAGGATTACAGGCCCACGCGTGAGCCACCACGGCCTCATTTTCTAATATAGGCATTCATTAAGAATGTAGGAGCCGGGTGTGGTGGCTCATGCCTGTAATCCCAGCACACTGGGAGTCCGAGAAGGGTGGATCACCTGAGGCCAGAAGTTCAAGACCAGCCTGGTCAACATGGTGAAACCCCGTCTCTACTAAATATACAAAAATTAGCTGGGCGTGGTGGCGGGCACCTGTAATCCCAGCTACTCAGGAAGCTGAGGCAGGAGACTCGCTTGAACCCGGGAGGCAGAGGTTGCAATGAGCCAAGATCACACCATTGTGCTCCAGCCTGAGCAACAACAGTGAAACTTTGTCTCAAAAAAAAAAAAAGAACGTAGGAAAGTTCTACTCTGTTTCATCAAAACTCCAAAACAAAAAAATTGGTCAATGATTTTTTAAAACAAAATTTTCAGGCCAGGTACAGTGGCCCAGGCCTGTTCAAGACCAGCCTGAGAAACATGGTGAAATCCTGTCTCTGCAAAAAATAAAAAAAATAGCCAGACATGGTGGTGCAGGCCTATAATCCCAGCTACTTGGGAGGCTGAGGCAGGAGAATCACTTGAACCTGGGCTGTCAAGGCTTCAGTGAACCTAGATGGCACCACTGCATTCCAGCCTGGGCAACAGAGTGAGACCCTGTCTCGAAAACAACAACAAAAAAATTGAATTAGAAGTCATAGGTTTTTGGCTGGGTACAGTGGCTCATGCCTGTAATCCCAGCATTTTGGGAGGCTGAGGTGGGTGGATCACAAGGTCAGGAGTTCCAGACCAGCCTGGCCAATATGGTGAAACCCTGTCTCTACTAAAAATACAAAAATTAGCTGGGCATGGTGGTGCGTGCCTGTAGTCCCAGCTGCTTGGGAGGCTGAGGTAGGAAAATTGCTCGAACCCGGGAGGTGGAGGTTACAGTGAGCTGAGATAGCACCACTGCACTCCAGCTTGGGTGACAGAACAAGACTGCATCTCAAAGAAAATAATAATAACAATAATAATAATAGTAATAATAGAAGTCATAGGTTTTTGTTTGTTTGTTTTTGTTTTTAGACAAGAACTTACTTTGTTGCCCAGGTTGGAGTGCAGAGGTGCCATCTCAGCTCGCTGCAACTTCTGCCTCCTGGGTTCAAGCAATTCTCGTGCCTCAGCCTCCCGAGTACCTGGAATTACAGGCGCATGCCACCACACCCGGCTACTTTTTATATTTTTGGTTGAGATGGGCTTTCACCATGTTGGCCAGGCTGGCCTCAAACTCCTGGCCTCAAGTCATCTGCCCACCTTGGCCTCCCAAAGTGCTAGGATTACAGACATAAGCCACTGTATCCAGCCTAGATTTTTTTCTTTTTTAAGTGAGAATGTTGGAGGAGGTGACCCCTCAGGTCTCTTCCAGCTCTGAGATATTTTGTTTTGTTTTGTGTCTTGCTTTACTTTCTGAAAGTGACAGTGTTTGAAGGAGGCCCATGCCTGTGGGACCGAATTAAACAGAGCTCAGAGCTGGCCAATCTGTCTGACTCATTGAGAACAGAAGCACGCACCCTGTTAGCATTTGTTGAGCAATGAAGACAGAGTTGCGTCTTGTGTCTCCTGTCTCATAGCATTTCTTAAGTTCTTTCAGAATTTCACCAGACACTGAATTCGAGATAGAGCTGATGTCGTTTTTTTTCTTTTTCTTTTTTGAGATGGAGTTTCGCTCTTGTTGCCCAGGCTGGAGTGCAGTGGCGCCATGTCGGCTCACTGCAATCTCCTCATCCCGGCCGGGTTCAAGCAATTCTCCTGCCTCAGCCTCCCAAGTAGCTGGGATTACAGGCACCCGCCGCCACACCCGGCTAATTTTTTGTATTTTTAGTAGAGACGGGGTTTCACCATGTTGGCCAGGATGGTCTCAAACTCTTGACCTCAGGTGATCCACCCGCCTTGGTCTCCCAAAGTGCTGGGATTACAGCATGAGCCACTGCACCTGGCCAGAGCTGGTGTAATTTTCTACATAGAAGTTAAACTGGGTAACTCAGTTCAGAGCCCAGTACGAACAACCCCTTTAGAAGCAGCCAATCTGGAGGCAATATAGGTCATAAAAAAAAGAAAAATAGAAGCAGCCAAGAAAATGGCCTTAGCAGCTACAGCATGCTTGGACAGTTTAGGGAAATCTCTTCGCCCAGTCATATGATTCTTATGGTTAAAACAACGACAGCAACAAAAATATTTCTCTTGATATTCTTTTAAAAGTTTTCATTGAGTCCTGAATAGAGACTGTATTAAAGTGGCATGAGAAAATGCAAAAGCATTTCAGCTCTACCTCAAGCTTTCTTCCTTATAGAAACAAATATAAACAAACAACTAACCACATTTCCTCCTCAACGTTTCCTCAGGGACAGATGAGCCTGGGAATTTTGCCCTTTATGGTATCTAGTGACTCACTTTTCTTTTTTTTTGAGATGGAGTCTCGCTCTGTTGCCCAGGCTGGAGTGCAGTGGCATGATCTCTGCTCACTACAAGCTCCACCTCCCGGGTTCACGCCATTCTCCTGCCTCAGCCTCCCGAGTGGCTGGGACTACAGGTGCCCACCACCATGCCCAGCTAATTTTTGTATTTTTAGTAGAGATGGGGTTTCACCATCTTGGCCAGGCTGGTCTTGAACTCCTGACCTTGTGATCTACCCACCTCAGCCTCTGGACATGCTGGGATTACAGGTATGTGCCGTCGCACCCAGCTGCACTTAATTTTTAATTTAACTTCATTATTTTTTTGAGACAGGGTCTCAGTTTGTCACCCAGTCTGGAGTGCAGTTGCATAATCACGGTTTGCTCGACTTCCTGGGCTTAGGTGATCCCCCCACCTCTGCGTCTTGAGTAGCTGGGACTACAGGTGCATGCCACCACACCTGGCTAATTTTTCTATTTTTGTAGCGATGGGGTTTCATCATGTTGCCCAGGCTGGTCTCAAACTTCTGGGCTCAAGCAATCTGCCCACCTTGCCTTCCCAAAGTGCTGGATTACAAGTGTCAGGCACTGTGCCCGGCCTCCAACATTTATAAAAGTCATAAATCACCTTTGTTTAGTTATAGATCTAGAAATTTTAGCTCACAAAGGAGCCTATATTCTTTGTGGTATCAAGTGACTCACTTTATTTTTCTTTTATTTATTTTTTATTTTTTGAGATGGAGTTTCACTCTTGTTGCCCAGGCTGGGGCTGGAGTGCAGTGGCGCCATGTCGGCTCACTGCAACCTCCTCATCCCGGGCTCAAGCGATTCTCCTGCCTCAGCCTCCCAGCTACTCGGGAGGCTAAGCAGGAGAATCGCTTGAACCCAAGAAGTGGAGGTTGCAGTGAGCTGAGATCATGCCATTGCACTCCAGCCTGGGCAACAAGAGCGAAACTCCGTTTCAAAAAAAAAAATTAGCTGGGCATAGTGGCACGTGCCTGTAATCCCAGCTACTAGGGAGGCTGAGTCAGGAGACTTGCTTGAACCTGGGAGGCAGAGGTTGCAGTGAGCCGAGATTGTGCCACTGAACTCCAGCCTGTGCGACAGAGCGAGACTTCGTCTCAAAAAATAAAATAAAATAAAATAAAAATGCTGGAAAGCAGGAGCTTCAGTAAGTTTAATTCTCCGAAAACTTGCTGGTGATTTGTATGCCACACTTAGTGATTTATTAACAAAACAGAAGAGAAGCTGTTCAAGTTGTTAGAAGAGAATTCAAATTCCTGAGTAGGTTTTACCCAAATAAGTGACAACTTCAATCACATAATTATTGGGAGATCTGTTGTCAGCTCCGTGCATATGATCTAAGTTTTGACCTTAGAAACAAAAGGGAGAAGTTGTACTTTACAGGGTATGTTTTCTACATGTGGATAGTGTCAATGAAAAAAAATTTGAAAGTGCTGGAGCCCATTCTGGAGTTTCATGCATGCACTCATATAGCATTTGAGTTGAGTTCAAACCCTTTTTCACTCTACCAAGGTCCATCTCATGGGACTTTGGTCTTAGAGGAGGAATAAAAAGAGAACAACAATGAGCTCTAATATAAAACACAGGAAATGAGACTCGTGAGAAAGTTATTCTCGTCTTTACGTGTTCGGTTGAATGCCGCTGTGTCATGTAGGGCCAAGATTGCAGCAAAACAGGATCTGGGTCATTACACACTTTCCACTGAAGGGGGTCTCAAGAGTATCCTCATTTTGGGTTTGAGATGCCAATTCACCTTATCAGTATTTACTTTTTAAAAACTAGTTGGGTTTCTTTGAGATAGAGTCTCACTCTGTCACACAGGCTGGAGTGCAGTGGCACAATCTTGGCTCACTGCAGCCTCAACTTCCCAGGCTCAAGTGATCCTCCCACCTCAGCCTCCCAAGTAGCTGGGGCTATAGGTGTGTACCCCCATGCCCAGTTAGCCTTTCAATTTTTAGATATGGGTGGAATTGGGTATGACTGGTCATATCCAGCAGGATGCCCAGTTAGGAGAGAAGCAGTTTGTTGTTTATGTGGTGTTTGATTTGTCTAAAATCTAACAAGTTCCTAAAAAGTCTTTCTGTTTCCTCATTTGTGGAAAAATTGGGTTGGCATTATGACTGTGGGAATAACTGTGAGGATTGAGGGGAAGAAGGAGCTAAAAAGAGAATAAGGGAAACAAAGAAGCGTACTTCAGATAGGATGGTCAGAAAGTCTGCTTTAGTGGACAATAATTAAGCTAAGGCCCAGAGGAAGAGACAAAGCTAGCATGGGAAGAGTAGGGGAAGAGCTTCTAGGATGAAGGAACAGTATAGCAAAGACCTCTAGGCTGGACAGGACTGGCATTGTGTGCCAAAGACAGAGTGGCACGAAGTGAGCTTGAGCTTGGGAGGATGGGTAGAAGCCAGGTCCTGTAGCAGTTTAGAGAACACTACAGGTTTATTTTTATTTATTTATTTATTTTGAGATGGAGTCTTGCTCTGTCATCCAGGCTGGAGTGCAGTGGCGCGATCTCAACTCACCC
Source organism: Pan troglodytes (assembly GCF_028858775.2). Classification (NCBI taxonomy): domain Eukaryota; kingdom Metazoa; phylum Chordata; class Mammalia; order Primates; family Hominidae; genus Pan; species Pan troglodytes. The sequence goes on along the minus strand of NC_072419.2, from coordinate 12,216,713 downwards.
CAACCTCTGCCTCCTGGGTTCAAGCGATTCTCCTGCCTCAGCCTCCTAAGTAGCTGGGAATACAGGTGCCTGCCACTACGCCGGGCTAATTTTTGTATTTTTAGTAGAGACAGGTTTCGCCATGTTGGCCAGGCTGGTCTCCAACTCCTGACCTCAGGTGATTGGCCTGCCTTGGCCTCCCAGAGTGCTGGGATTACAGGTGTAAGCCACTGTGCCAGGCCTAAGTTTATATTTAGTTCTAAGTGTAGTGGGAATCCAATGAAGGATGTTGCATAGACTGTGAGTGATCTGATTTTTATTTTTTAAGATAGACCTATTTTCTGGGTAGAGAATGGGTTGGATAGGGCAAGGAGATGGGGTGGTAATGGAGGTGGACAAGTTTGAAATGGCTTTGGATACAGAATGAACAAGACTTGTGATGAATTGGATGTAGAGAGTGAGGAGAAAAAATGAATCCAGATATAATGGAATTTCCTACTAGTGTGGTTAAATAGGAGGTGGTGCTACCTACAAGACAAGTAAGGCCTACTGTGGGAGAACAAGTTTGGGAAGGGAGGAACCAAGGCGATACATTGTGCTGTCTATGAATTTCCTGGTTGGAATATTAAGAAGGCAGGTGAATGATAACAGTCTGAAGTTCCAGGAAGAGATCAGGGCTGGAGATATAAATGTTGATAATGCTGGTATCAAGATGGCATTAAAGCCATGGGATTGGATAAAATCATTCAGAAAGAGAACAGAAGAGCTCCAGTAGTGCAGTTGCTTAATGTGCAGTACTTATATGACAGAAAGCACAGAAAGAGCAGAGATGTGGCTGGGTGTGGCGGCTCACGCCTGTAATCCCAGTATTTTGGGAGACCAAGGCGAGTGGATCACCTGAAGTCAGGATTCCGAGACCAGCCTAGCCAATGTGGTGAAACCCCATCTCTACTAAAAATACCAAAACTAGCGGGGAGTGGCGGCACACGCCTGTAATCCCAGCTACTTGGGAGGCAGGATAGTGCAGAGGTTGCGTGAGCCGAGACCCTGCCATTGCACTCCAGCCTGACTCCACCTCAAAAAAAAAAGAAAAGAAAAAGAGAAGAGACGCAATGATTAAGATTCTCAGCTTTATTATTATTATTCTCTTTTTATTAAAAAGTAGAGATGGGAGCCATGCGCGGTGGTTCACACCTGTAATCCCAGCACTTTGGGAGGCTAAGGCAGACAGATCACTTGAGGTCCAGGGTTGGAGACCAGGCTAGTCAACATGGCGAAACTTCATCTTTATTAAAATGCAAAAATTAGCCAGCCACGGTGGCAGGCACCTGTAATCCCAGCTGCTCAGGAGGCTGAGGCAGGAGAATCTCTTGAACCCGGGAGGCGGAGGTTGCAGTGAGCTGAGATCATGCCACTGCACTCTAGCCTGGGTGACAGAGTGAAACTCCCTCTCAAAAAAATGAATAAATAAATAAAAGTTGAGATGGGGGTCTCACTATACTACTGTCCAGTCTGGTCTTGAACTCCTGGCTTCAAGTGATTTTCCCACCTCAACCTCCCAAAGTTCTGAGATTACATGCATGAGCCACTGTGCCTGACCAGGATCCTTAACATTTAGAGGTTGGATAATGGAGAGAGACCTTAAATAGATGGCCAGGGAGATGACAAACAAGGAGAAAGTGGAATCCCTGAAACCAGAAGGAAAGTATTTTCAGAAACAGTGAGTGGTCAACTGAGTCAATGTTGCTTAGAGATCAGAAAACACAAAACAGAAAAATGTCCAGTGCATTAGGCAACATGGAGTCCTTGTTGGCCATAATGAAAGCAGGTTCAGTGAAGTGGTGGTGGGGGCAAAAGCCAAGCCAGAGGGAAGTAGATGGCAGGCAGAGGGCATTCTTCCAAGAAATTTGGCCCAGATGAAAGTAGTTTAAAAAACCCTTTGCTTCTTCTCTGTGTGTTGTGAAAGAACAAAGCTCTAAGGTTATTGTCTTATTGCAGTCTGGTTTTCCCTTCCTGTTTTGATTGCAAAGTTCACTTTGCTTCAATTTTCAATTAACAGTAACTGGAAAATCATCTCCTTTCATCACAGCGTGAAACCTGCACAGCATTGTCCTGTAAAGCAACTACTAATTACATTGGCACAAGTAAACTTCCTGAAAGACTGTGTCCTTGTTGAATAAAGATATCATTCAAGCGACCCTGATTTCTTCTTAGAAGCTAAAAATATCTTTCCATCTTCTTAAAACCAATTAATTATTCAGGAGAAATATTCTCCTTCTAGTTTGGCCAAGAGATTGAAAATGACCTTTTAAGGGCAAGGGCAGCTTGTCTCCTTCTGTTAGTGCAAAAATAACATTGAAAGAGGAAAAATGGGTCGGTCATTCTCACTTCTGTTTTCCCTCCTCTTATCTTCTGCAACACGTGTCAAGGACAACCAGGTCTCAAGAACCTCATCTCCATTCCCAGCTCTGGGACTCAAATTAGTGCTTGAGTTTTCCTTAAAATGATCCTGGCTCCAATATTACATACCTCCTTTGTTTCCTCTTTTTTTTTTAGATGGAGTCTCGCTCAGTTGCCCAGGCTGGAGCACAGTCAGCGCACTGCAACATCCGCCTCCCAGGTTCAAGCGATTCTTCTGCCTCAGCCTCCTGAGTAGCTAGGATTACAGGTGCACACTACCACTCCTGGCTAATTTTTATATTTTTAGTAGAGACTGGGTTTCACCATGTTGGCCAGGCTGGTCTTGAATTCTTGAGCTCAGGTGATCTGCCTGCCTTGGCCTCCCAAAGTGCTGGGATTACAGCGTGAGCCACTGCACCCAGCCTCCTCACCTTTTTAAAATTAATTTTTAAAATTTTCTGTAGAGATGGGTTGTTACCATGTTGCCCAGGCTGGTCTCAAACTCCTAGACTGAAGTGATTCTTTTGCCTCAGCCTCCCAAAGTGCTGGGATTACAGGCATGAGCCACCACGCTTAGCCTGTCTCTTCTTTTCTCCCCTCAATATTAGCTTTCCCTTGGCCCAGTCTCCCACCACCTCCTAGTGTTCATACCCTTTCTCATTGAATAGGACTGACCTATGTGACCAATGGGATATTACAGAAATGACAGAGGATGGCTTCTGAGGCTAGCTCACACAAAAACATTGCAGCCTGATCCTTGTTCTCTCTTGGATTGCTTACTCTGAGGAAGGCTGCCATCATATCATGAGAACAGTAAAGCAGTCCCTCATAGGGAGGCTCTGAAGGTTCCGGCTAATAACCAGCACTATGTGAGCAAGCCCTCTTGGAAGTAAATCTGCCAGCCCCAGGCAAGCCTTCAGATAACTACAACCCCAGCTGACATCTTGTCTGCAGCCTCCCAAGAAACCCCAAGCCAGAACCACTCAGCTAAACTGCTTCTAGTCTTCTGACCCACAGAAACTGCAATATAAAATGTTTATTGTTTCGAGCCACTAAGTTTGGGGTGAATTGTTATATGGCAATAGATAAATAATACATCGCTGGGATTAAATGACTGGGAACAGCTTCATGACCTCCGGGAAGGAAAGGTTCACTTATATTAAAGAGGATGTTTTAAATTCAGGTATGTAATTGAGGAATTTTAGAAAACAGAAAACATGGGGTGAAGGATCCAAGGCAGGGGGTAAGGAGAGGAGACAGTTTTTCTGTGCATATGCATGTTTTGAGATGCAGGAAAGAGCAGAAGGGGCCGGGTGCAGTGGCTTACGCCTGTAATCCCAGCACTTTGGGAGGCTGAGGAGGGTGGATCACCTGACATCAGAAGTTCAAGACCAGCCTGGCCAACATGGCAAAACCCTGTCTCTACTAAAAATACAAAAATCAGCAGGGTTTGGTGGTGGGCACCTGTAGTCCCAGCTACTCAGGAGGCCGAGGCAGGAAAATTGCTTGAACCAGGAGGTGGAAGTTGCAGTGAGCCAAATTGCACCACTGCACTCCAGCCTGGGCAACAGAGTGAGACTCTGTCTGAAGAAAAAAAAAAAAAAGGCCGGCCATGGTGGCTCACGCCTATAATCCCAGCACTTTGGGAGGTTGAGGCAGACAGATCACTTGAGGTCAGGGGTTCAAGACCAGCCTGGCCAACATGGTGAAACCCCGTCTCTACTAAAAATACAAAAATTAGCCAGGCTTGGTTGGTGGGCACCTGTAACCCTAGCTACTTGGGAGGCTGAGGCAGGAGAATCACTTGAACCCAGCAGGCAGAGGTTGCAGTAAGTCGAAATCACACTACTGCACTCCAGCCTGGATGACAGATCAAGACTAAGTCTCAAAAAAAGCAAAAGGAGCTAACATATAGTTGAGTAGGTCCTGAGAACTTGCCTTCAGATCAAACACTGCCCAGCCTGTATTTGTCAGGGCTTCTTACCTCCCTACACTTAAAAAATCTTTTATTGATTACATTATCATGGTAGATTAAAAATAACCCCCTAGGGAAGCCAGTTACCATGTGAGATGTCTGATTCTCTTTAACCCACCATGCTGTAAGGAAGCCCAATTTAGCCATGTGGAAAAGTACATGATGAGAAATCGGATGGTTGCTGTGTCTGTGTAGAAAGAAGTAGACATAGGAGACTCCCATTTTGTTCTGTACTAAGAAAAATTCTTCTGCCTTGGGATGCCGTTGATCTATGACCTTACCCCCAACCCGGTGCTCTCTGAAACATGTGCTGTGTCCACTCAGGGTTAAATGGATTAAGGGCGGTACAAGATGTGCTTTGTTAAACAGATGCTTGAAGGCAGCATGCTCGTTAAGAGTCATAACCACTCCCTAATCTCAAGTACCCAGGGACACAAACACTGCAGAAGGCCCCAGGGTCCTCTGCCTAGGAAAACCAGAGACCTTTCTTCACTTGTTTATCTGCTGACCTTCCCTCCACTATTGTACTATGACCCTGCCAAATCCCCCTCTGCGAGAAACACCCAAGAATGATCAATTAAAAAAAAAAAAAAAAAAGATGCCATCTTTGGACGGACATGGTGGCTCACACCTGTAAACCCAGCACTTTGGGAGGCCAAGGCAGGATTGAGTGAGGCCAGGAGTTCAAGACCAGCCTGCAACATAGTGAGAACCGCCCCCCCCACACACACACACATCTCTATGAAAAATTTAAAAATTAGCTGGCCGTGGTAGCACATGACTATAGTCCCAACTACTCAGGAGGCTGAGGTGGGAGGAACATTTGAGCCCAGGAGTTTGATGCTACAATGAGCTATGATTGAGCCACTGCACTCCAGCCTTGGTGACAGTGAGACCCTGTCTCAATAATAATAGTAATAGAGGAAGAAGAAGGAGGAGGAGGAGGAGGAGGAAGAGGAGGAGCCATTCTGGAAATCTGGTTCAGCTCTTAGGCCCACTCCAGCCCCAGCTGCCATCTTACTCCAACTGCATAGAAATCCTGAACAAGAACCTTCCTGCTGAGCCCAGTCAGCCTATAGAACTGAAAAAGATAATAAAATGGTGGTTTTAAGCTGCTAAGTTTTGGAGTGATTTGTTCTGTAGCAAAAATAATCAGAACAATGAAAGAAGGAATTAATCAGGGAAACACTAGGAATCCTTGTTTTGTAACGGAACCATTTGTCTGGCTATATGACCTCCTCCAGCTCAGCTTCTCAGGTTCAAGAGGAGAGGTAATAAACAGTAGTGCTTATGCAAGATTTTCATTTTACCGTGGCACATGAAGTGACATCAAACACCCTATGCGTGATAAATGGGCATTTAATAAAATTGGGGCCAAGCGTGGTGGCTCAAGCCTGTAATCCCACTTTGGGAGGCTGAGGTGGGAGGATTGTTTGAAGCCAGGAGTTTGAGACCAGCCTGGGCAACATAGTAAAACACCATCTCTGCAAAAAAATTTTAAAAGTTGGCCAGGCACAGTGGCTCAAGCCTGTAATCACAGCACTTTGGGAGGCCAAGGCAAGCAGATCACCTGAGGTCAGGAGTTCGAGACTAGCCTGGCCAACATGGTGAAACTCTGTCTTCACTAAAATATAAAAATTAGCCAGGCATGGTGATGCACACCTGTAGTCCTAGATACTTAGAAGGCTGAAGCAAGAAAATTGCTTGAACCCAGAAGATGGAAGTTGCAGTGAACACAATTTAAAAAGTTGCCAGACATGTTGGCCAGGCATGGTGGCTCATGCCTGTAATCCCAGCAATTTGGAAGGCCGAGGCAGGCGGATCATGAGGTCAGGAGATCGAGACCATCCTGGCCAACAAGATGAAACCCCGTCTCTACTAAAAATACAAAAATTAGCTGGGCGTGGTGACGGGCACCTGTAATCCTAGCTACATGGGAGGCTGAAGCAGAAGAATGGCTTGAACCTGGGAGGCAGAGGTTGCAGTGAGCCAAGATCGTGCCACTGCACTCCAGCCTGGTGACAGAGCAAGACTCTGTCTCAAAAAAAAAAAAAAAAAAAAGTTACCGGACATGGCAGAGAGACAGAGAGAGATCCTATCTCAAAAAAAAAAAAAAAAAAAAAAAAAGAAAGAAAGAAAAGAAAAAATTCTAATTATCTGGCCTACCTTGTTTGACTGTAGGCCATAAGACCCCTATTCCAGAGAGGGTCTTGCCCCACACCCAGAAGCCCAGAAGGAAGTAGTGCTACTCAGAGAGGCCAGGAATCTAGACAGACAGGCCTTGCTGGGCTCCTCACTCAGTCTATTAACATTAGATCTTGCCCTTTTTTTCCAGTTACCTGGCTGTCCATACTTTGTTGAACCCAAGCATAAAAATCGACATTTTTTCCTGTATCTTTGAGTTTTCATTCTGAAGGCTCCCGTGTATACATGTCAAATAAATTTGTATGCCTTTCTCCAATTAATCTGCCTGTCAGTGGTTTTCAAACCTCCAGGGGGCCAAGGGCCTTGGCCCCTGCAGGAACATCCCCATCTTTTTCGTTTGTTTGTTTGAGACAGAGTCTTGCTCTGTCACTCAGGCTGGAGCACAATGGCACTATCATGGCTCAGTGCAGTCTCGATCTCCCAGGCTCCAGCAATTCTCCTGCCTCAACCTCCCATGTAGCTGGGACCACAGGCATGTGCCATCAGGCCTGGCTAATTTTTTGATTTTTGATTGTTGTTGTTGACATAGGGTTTCATTTTGTTGCCCAGCTGGTCTTGAATTCCTGATTTCAAGCAATCCTCTCAACTCAGCCTCCCAAAGTAAAGCCCCACATTATCTTTATTGTTAACATTTTTCTTAGAATGCTGGAGGTTTTTGTTTGTTTGTTTGTTTTTTGTTTTTTTCCTGAGACGAGTCTTGCTCTGTGGCCCAGGCTGGAATGTAGTGCTGCTATCTCGACTCACTGCAACCTCCGCCTCCTGGGTTCAGCCATTCTTGTGCCTCCGCCTCCGGAATAGCTGAGACTACAGGTGCTCGCCACTGTGCCCAGCCTAGAGTGCTGGAAGCTTTTAAAACCCATGGAGGCCAGGTGCAGTGGGCCTTAGGAACCTCCCCAGGGACAGTCCTGCCCTATACACTCGAGTGTTACTGGTAAAGGGTCCGGATCCAGACCCCAAGAGGGGGTTGATCTCGGGCAAGAAAGAATTTGAAGCAAGTCTACAGAATAAAGTGAAAGCAGGAACGAAAGAATGGCTACTCCATAGGCAGAGCAGCCCCAAGGTCTGCTGGTCTGCTGGTTGCCTTTTCTGAGATGGAGTTTTGCTCTTGTTGCCCAGGCTAGAATGCAATGGCATGATCTCGGCTTACCGCAACCTCCGCCTCACGGTTTCAAGCAATTCTCCTGCCTCAACCTCCCGAGTAGCTGGGATTACAGGCATGTGCCACCACACCCAGCTAATTCTGTATTTTTAGTAGAGACGGGTTTCTCCATATTGATCAGGCTGGTCTCGAACTCCCGACATCAGGTGATCCACTCGCCTCGGCCTCCCAAAGTGCTGGGATTATAGGCATGAGCCACCACGTCTGGCTAGTTGCCCTTTTTTTTTTTTTTTTTTTTTTTTAGAGACAGAGTCTGGCTCTGTTTGTTGCCCAGGCTGGAGTGCAGTGCTGCGATCTCGGCTCACTGCAAGCTCCACCTCTGCTGACCTCGTGATCCACCCGCCTCGGCCTCCCAAAGTGCTGGGATCACAGGCATGAGCCACCGCGCCCAGCCCTGGTTGCCCATTTTTATGGTTATTTCTTGAATATATGCTAAACAAAAGCATATATGCTAAACATGTATATGAATATATGCTAAACAAAAGCATGAATGTGGTTCTTCATTCCTCCCCTTCTTAGGCCATATAGGGTTACTTCCTGATGTTGCCATGGCATTTGTAAACTGTCATGGCACTGATGGGAGTGTAGCAGTGAGGATGACCAGAGGTCACTCTCATTGCCATCTTGGTTTTGGTGAGTTTAAGCTGGCTTCTTTATGACAAGCTGTTTTATCAGAAAGGTCTTTATGACCTGTATCTTGTGCTGATCTCCCATCTCATCCTGTGACTTAGAATGCCTAACCATCTGGAAATGCAGCCCAGTAGGTGTCAGCCTTTTTTACCCAGCTCATATTCAAGATGGAGTTGCTCTGGTTCAAATGCCTCTGACAGAAGGAATGCTGAGGCCATGAAGCTTTCATAGAAACACAGAGGATTGGTTTGGAGAGCTTCTGGATGGCTGAACGTGTGGAGATTTCTAGAGGGTGATGCACCCAGGGAGGGCATGGAAGCTCCGCACCCCTTTCTTCATATCTGTGCATCCCTTCATCTGTATCCTTTATAATAATAAACTGGTAAACATCACTGTTTCCCTGGGTCCTGTGAGCCTCTCTAGCAAATTAAAGGAACCCAAATTGGGGGTCGTGGAGACTTCAACTTGTTGTTGGTAGGTCCGAAATTCCAGTGGCACACAGTTGCAACTGATGTCTTCTGCAAGGGAGGCAGTGTTGGGGACTGAGCCCTCAACCCATGGGATCTGATGCTATCTCCAAGTAGATAATGTCAGAATGAAATTGTAGGGCCCCCACCTGGTGTCGGCTGCTTGGTGTATGGGGAAAAACTCCCACATATTTGGCCACAGAAGCCTTCTTCTGTGTTGACGATCGTTGTGGTGGTGTGAGAACAGTGGAAAAGCACAGTTTGGGAGAGTTTTTCCTGAAACACACCCTTACAGAGGAGTAGCCATTTCCAAGCAACAAAAAAATTGCTGTGAGCTCCATAGTCAATGCAAGGGAAGCCTTTAGGAACACTCAGCCTGGTAAAAAACATATATGACAGGAGATATCTGGGGGAAAAGAAGCAGAGGTGGGATCCAGGAGAGATCTCCTGCTCAGCAAAGTTTGCGGGTGTTCTGCAGGCAGAACACTGGTTTCAGCCTGCTTTAGATCATTTTTGATCCAAGAAAGTAAATTTTTAAAAATTCTAGGTCTAGACATAGGATTGCCAGTTTTAATTTTGCCACAGGGAACACTGTAAAACAAAACACACTCCTGTCACTTCCGGGATTTTTTGTTTTTGTTTTTGAGACGCAGTTTCACTCTTGTTGCCCAGGCTAGAGTGCAATGGCAAGATCTCGGTTTACTGCAACCCCCGCCTCCCGGGTTCAAGCGATTCTCCTACCTCAGCCTCCCGAGTAGCTGGGATTACATGCATGGACCACCACGCCTGGCTAATTTTTGTATTATTGGTAGAGATGGAGTTTCTCCATGTTGGTCAGGCTGGTCTCCGACTCCTGACCTCAGGCGATCCGCCCGCCTCAGCCTCCCAAAGTGCTAAGATTACCCGTGTGAGCCAGCGCACCCTGCCGTCACTTCCATTTTAATGGATATTTTGATCCATAAAAAGTAGAAACTGTCTGGGCACAGTGGCTCACACCTGTAATCCCTGCATTTTGGGAGGCCAAGTTGGGAGGATTGCTTGAGTCTAGGAGTTTGAGACCAGCCTGGGCAACATGGTGAAACCCCGTCTCTACTAAAAATACAACAACAACAAAACCTAACTGGGTGTAGTAGCTTTCACTTGTGGTCCCAACTACTCAGGAGGCTGAAGTGGGAGGATCACACCATTGCACTCCAACCTGGGCAACGAGAGTGAGACCTGTCTAAAAAAAAAAAAAAAGTAGAAACAAAAGACATTTATGGAAGGATACCTTTTTATGGGATAAATTTTGCATTTTTTTTTTTTTTTTGAGACAGAATCTTGCTCTGTCACCCAGGCTGGAGGGCAGTGGCGCGATCTCGGCTCACTGCAACCTCCGCCTTCAGGGTTTAAGGAATTCTCTGCTTCGGCCTCCCGAATAGCTGGGATTACAGGTGTGTGCCACCACGCCCAGCTAGTTTTTTGTATTTTTAGTAGAGATGAAGTTTCACCATCTTGGCCAGGCTGGTCTTGAACTCCTGACCTCGTGATCCATCCACCTCATCCTCCCAAAGTGCTGGGATTACAGGTGTGAGCCACCGCGCCCGGCCAAATTTTGCTTTAGGAAGAACCTATCACGTTTCCTTTGTATTTATCAGTTTTCTTCTGGCTGGTGAGCTTGTTTTCAGAAATCATGACCCGTTCCACACTGACTTTGGGAAAATTACTCTTCTGCTCAGGGTTCTAATGATTTTAGAGTATAGAAAGAGAAAGCCAGGCTGGGCTCACGCCTGTAATCCCAGCACATTGGGAGGCAGAGGTGGGAGGATTGCTTGAGCTCAGGAGTTCCAGACCAGCCTGAGTAACGTGGCAAAACTCCATCTCTGACAAAAGCCTGTAGTCTCTGCTACTTGGGGGGCTGAGACCAGAAGATTGCTTGAGCCCAGAAGATCAAGGCTGCAGTGAGCCATGATCACACCACTGCACTCCAGCCTGGGTGATAAAACAAGACCCTCTGTCAAAAAAAAAAAAAAAAAAAAAAAAAGAGAGAGAAGAAAAAGTTACTCAGGTGAATAAAAATAAAGAATGGAATGGTGAGTTGACACAAGGGATGTTGTGGAGACCACAGTCTTCAACTTTCTGGGATGTTCTCTCTCTGCTTCCCTCTATACATCTGTTCTGCCCCTCTGTCCCTTGATCCTCTTGAACTTGGCCTGATTAGTTACAACCTCCTGCGCCAAATATCTAGCATTTTCTGAGAACAACCTTCTCAGTGTCTATTATGGGTTGACTCATGTTCCTCAAAAACACATGTTCAAGTCCCAACCCCCATATCTGTGAATGCAACCTTATTGGGAAAGAGGGTCTTTGCAGATGTAATCAAATTAAGATTAAGTCATTAGGCCAGGTGTGGTGGCTCATGCCTGTAATCCCAGCACTTTGGGAGGCTGAGGCAGGTAGATCACTTGAGGTCAGGCATTCGAGACCAGTCTGGCCTAAATGGTGAAACTCCGTCTCTACTGAAAATACAAAAATTAGGCCAGGCACGGTGGCTCACACCTGTAATCCCAGCACTTTGGGAGGCCAAGGCAGGCAGATCACCTGAGGTGGGGAGTTCGAGACCAGCCTGACCAATATGGAGAAATCCCGTCTCTACTGAAAATACAAAACTAGCCGGGCATGGTGGTGCACGCCTGTAATCCCAGCTACTCGGGAGGCTAAGGCAGGAGAATTGCTTGAACCTGGGAGGCAGAGGTTGTGGTCAGCTGAGATTGCGCCATTGCACTCCAGCCTGGTCAACAAGAGCAAAGCTCTGTCCCCCCCACCCCCCCAAAAAATACAAAAATTAGCTGGGCATGGTGGCAGGCACCTGTAATCCCAGCTACTCAGGAGGCTGAGGTGGGAGACTTGCTTGAACCCAGGAGGCAGAGGTTGCAGCAAGCTGAGATGGTGCCACTGCACTCCAGCATGGGTGTCAGAGCAAGACTCTGTCTCAAAAATAAATGAATAAATAAAAAAGATAAAGTCATTAGGGTGAGCCCTAATTGGTCTCCTTTTCTAAGAAAAGGAGAAGAAACACAGAGACAGACACACAGGGAAGACAACAGGAAGCGAGATACACAGGAGAACACTGTGCAACAACACAGGCAGAGATTCAAGTGCTGCGTCTACAAGCCAATAAGTGCCAAGCATTGCTGGGAGCACCAGGATCTCAGAGAAAGGCATAGAATAGATTCCCCCCTACAGCCTTCAGAGAGATCATGGTTCCGCTGTCACCTTGATTTTGGACCTCTGACCTTCAGAACTGTGATAGTACAAATTTATTTCACTCTAAATCAGTGGGTTGGCCGGGTGCAGTGGCTAGCTGGGACTACAGGTGTACTCCACCATACCCAGCTAATTTTTTGTGTTTTATAGAGATGGGGTTTCACCATGTTGTTGAAATGTAGAGATGGGGTTTCACCATCTTGTTCATGCTGGTCTAGAACTCCTGACCTCAAGGAATCTGCCCACCTCAGCCTCCCAAAGTGCTGGAATTATAGGTGTACGCCACCACACCTGGGCCAAATTATGTTTAAAAACTGATCCCCAGATGCTCGGAGAGACTCATTTGAATAATACAACTGTGGCCAGCTCTGTGTGAATTACTCTTTCTCTGTTGCAATTCTCTTGTCTTGATAAATTGGCTCTGTCTAGGCAGCTGGCAAGGTGAACCTGTTGGGTGGTTATATCCTGGGCTCCAGTGATCCTCCCACCTCAGCCTCCCGAGTAGCTGGGATTACAGGCATGCACCAGCATACCTGGTTAATTTTTTTGTTTTTAAATTGTTGGTAGAGACAGGGTTTCACCATGTTCCACAGGCTGGTCTCACACTCCTGGGCTCCAATGATCTGCCCTCCTTGGCTACCCAAAGTGCTGGGATTACAGGCATAAGCCACCTCACCTGGCCTTAATAAAATATCATAATTTCTCTATGCCAAGCATTTGTACACGATATGGTCCCTTAGGAGAAGAAACACTGTCTGGTTGGTAAAATAGTTACTCCAAGATGCAAGTATGCCAAACAAATTGGGCTATCATGGCTGAGAGTGGTGGCTTACACCTGTAATCTCAGCACTTTGGGAGGCCAAGGCTAGCGGATCACTTGAGGTCAGGAGTTTGAGACCAGCCTGTCCAACATGGTGAATCCCCATGTCTACTAAAATTAGCCAGGCGTGGCAATCGCCTGTAATCCCAGCTACATGGGAGGCTGAGGCAGGAGAATTGCTTGAACCCAGGGGGCAAAGGTTGCAGTGAGCTCAGATCACGCCACTGCACTCCAGCCTGGGTGACAGAGCGAGACTCTGCCTCAAAAAAAAACCAAATTGGGCTATTCATAAATATCATTAATCGGGGCCTTTTATGGAAGCAACAGGCAGCACAGAGATCCAAAAAAAAAAGAAAAACAAGCTCACATCAACACTCAAAGATGTTATGTATAGTGTATTGTGTTTCCCTAATCAGATTGAAACAGCTGAAATGGGAAAAATCTTTGGGAGACTTTTTTTTTTTTTTTTTTTTTTTGCCATTCTTGGAATTCCTTCATGTTACAGTTGGGAAGATAGCCCTCATGATATGCAGAGCCCAGTTCTGAAGCATTCTACCTAAATAAATAAATGAAGCCTGAATTAGAGCCAGATTAGTAAGTTCATCAATCATCTTTCAATTTAGGAATTGTACTTGCAGGTAAATATCGAACAACTGGCTCTCCAAGGAGGATAGCCCTGACGAATGGTGTTTTCTGCTGGCTTCTGATTCCCATGATGGCCAATTTCAAGTCCCCAGGCTGAGGACAGTGAACTTGAAGTTGAGAGGAGATACGTGTACCAAGCATTTGAGCTATCTTCCGAACTGTATTGCTAAGGAGTCTGTTTTAATAGTAGTACTCAACATCTGCAGAGAACATAAAGGAAGAGTATTGTTTTCCGTAGACCAGGTATCTCACATAAGAACTCCTTCACAGTTGGCATTCTTTTTTAATCCTTACATTTAATGAGGGAGATACTATCTCAGTTTTATAGGCCATAAAACTAAGGGCCTAAGAGAATTAGTGGTTTGTATAAAGCTGCACAGCCAAGCTGAACTAGGTACGTTATTTAACCTTTATGGCTTTTGTTTCCTTTGCTGTAAAATGTACTAACAATAGTATTTCAAAGATGGGCCAGGCGTGGCGGCTCACGCCTGTAATCCCAGCACTTTGGGAGGCCGAGGCGGGTGGATCACTTGAGGTCAGGAGTTTGAGACCAGCCTGGCCAACATGGTGAAACCCCGTCTCTACTAAAGATACAAAAATTAGCCAGGTGTGGTGGCTGGGGCCTGTAATCCCACCTACTCGGGAGGCTGAGGCAGGAGAATCACTTGAACCCTGGAGGCAGAGGTTGCAGTGAGCTGAGATTGTGACACTGCACTCCAGCCTGGGCGATAGAACAAGACTCCATCTCAAAAAACAACAACAACAACAACAACAAAAACAAAACAAAACCAAAAAAACCCAAAGATGGTTGGGAGCAGTTAGTAAGATAATGCATGTAAAATTCTTAGCACATTGCCTAGTATGCAGTTATTCTCTACTTGAAATGGCAACAAGTGTTCATGATAGAAAATTAGAAAATACCAATGTACCAAAAGAAGAAAATTTAAAATGCCATTAACTGCCAGCAGTCTTGATGGAGAATTCAGTTCTGGCTTAATATGACTTATGAAAGGCAGTCCCAACATATGAAATGCTTTTTTTCGATGATGAAGCATTTGAGCAATTGTTTTGTTTTTTTTTTTAATTTTTTTTTCTTTCTTTTTTAGAGTCAGGGTCTTGCTCTGTCACCCAGGCTGGAGTGCAGTGGCATTATCACAGCTCACTGCAGCCTCAGACTCCTCAGCTCATGCCATCCTTTTGCCTAAGCCTCCTGAGTAGCTGGGACTATAAGCATGTACCATCACGCCTGGCTTTGCTTTTTTTTTTTTTTTTTTTTGAGACGGAGGGAGCCTTGCTCTGTCACCCAGGCTGGAGTGCAGTGGCATGATCTTGGCTCCCTGAAACCTCCCCCTTCTGGGTTCAAGTGATTCTCCTGCCTCAGCCTCCCCAGTAGGTGGGACTACAGGCATGCACCACCATACCCAGCTACTTTTGTAATTTTAGTAGTGACGGGATTTTGCCATGTTGGCCAGGCTGGTCTTGAACTCCTGACCTCAGGTGATCCACCCACCTTGGCCTCCCAAAGTGCTGAGATTATAGGCCAATTTTTTTTTTTTTTTTTGGGGGGGGACACATGGAGTCTCTCTATTTTGTCCAGGCTAGTCTTGAACTCCCGGCCTCAGGCAATCCTTCCACCTCAGGCTCCCAGAGTGTTGGAATTACAGGTGTGAGCCACCACACCCGGCCTTGAGCAGTTGTTGAATGCAATTCTGTTTGGATTATAATAAAAGTTTAGAGGCAGGGCAGTGTAGCTCAGGCCTGTAATCCCAGCACTTTGGGAGGCCAAGCCGGGCAGATCACTTCAGGTCAGGAGTTCGAGACCAGCCTGACCAACATGGCGAAACCACATCTCTACTAGAAAAAATACAAAAATTAGGCAGGAGTTGTGGTGCATATGTGTAGTCCCAGCTACTTTGGTGGCCAAGGCACGAGAATTGCTTGAACCCGGGCAGAGGAGGCTGCAGTGAGCCAGATGGCACCACTGTACTCTAGCCTGGGCGACAGAGCAAGACTGACTCAAAAAAAGAAAAAAGAAAAAGAAAAGAAAAGCAAGCAAGTAAGCAAGATTGGGTTGTATACTGATGCATGCAAATTATTTTAAAAAATAAATTAGAGCAGGAATAATAATGTCATTGCCACTCATGGATGTTATGATATTTTGTCTGGGGTGGGAGTACCAAGAAAGGAGATGCAGCCAAGGCCCCAGGGCATTTAATAACAGTTGGATGAGACACCCATGGGTACACAGTGGTGTCTGTAAATGATATTTCTCATGAGTGTTGTAAGAGAGACAGGAAGACAGAACTGAGTTGAACACATTCACAGCTAGACAGGGGAGCAAATGTGTTTCTTTCCAGCCTACTGTGCTGGTGGGTTCTCCTTGGAGCCTTGTGTTGAAAATGACTGTGGGGCCTCTTCTGCGGAGGTGCAACAGGGCTTCGTGTTCATCACATCTGCCTCCTCCTCTTCCTCATATTGCATTGAGGCCAAAAGGAAGAGAATTACTTGAAGCAAGCAAAGGGAAGCCTTCTGAAACTATAGATTCATAATATAGTTTATGATATGACTTTGGTATATAGAACACAGAGAACATGCACCAATAGTATTTAAAAAGAGAGATGAAAAGCGACATCATAAAAAAAAACAGAGATGAAAAGAAAACTGCATACTATATAAAGAGATGTGGGCATCTTGGTTTGGCTGAACCTGGTGAAACAGGAAATTTTCCTTGATCCCATCATGGGCCTCATGACAGGGATGCCTCGCTTACTCAGCTCACAGCTCTCAACCCCTCACAGGAGGGGGAGGATGCAGGTGAGCAGGTGCAGGTGCCAGAGTGAGTGCTTTTGGGTGACAACAGGAGCAAAATTCCATGTGGGCCCCTGGCAGTGTCTAGCGGGGAGTACCCACGACCCCCAAGGCCCCAGAGGGTGTGTGTTATAGTGCTCTTTTAGCTTTGCCATCTATGTTAAACAGCTCAGTGGGCCCTCTCTTTTTTTGTGAGGTGGTTGCTCTCTGCCAGCGAGGGCAGAAGGTCAGTGTGACAGCATTTAGCGTCCGCACCCGTGGCAACCGAGCTCTTGATTAGCATTCAGGAAAAATCAGGTCACACAAATGAACTGAAGAGTGGTGAATACAGAGGATTTTATTGCTGATGAAAGTGGCTCTCAGCAGGAAGGGGAGCCAGAAGGGGGATGGAGTGGGAAGGTGATCTTCCCCTGGAGTCCAGCTGGGGACGGAAGCAAGGTTGTCAAGCCATCCCTCTGAAGTCAAGCTGCTTCTCTCTGACATCAAACTGCAGTCTCTGATGTCCAGCTGCTTCTCTTCTCCCCTTCTCTGCCCTCTGCCAGTCAGGTCA
This sequence comes from Pan troglodytes, assembly GCF_028858775.2. Classification (NCBI taxonomy): domain Eukaryota; kingdom Metazoa; phylum Chordata; class Mammalia; order Primates; family Hominidae; genus Pan; species Pan troglodytes. The sequence goes on along the minus strand of NC_072419.2, from coordinate 12,199,829 downwards.
GGGGTTTCCATGGGTACAGGATGAGTGGCAGAGTGGGTCATGGGTGGTTTTGGAAAAGACAACTTTCAAGTGGGAAAACAGGAATGCATGTTCTCATTCTGGGCCAAGGTTCCAGGCTTGAGGGTAGGGCTTTACCAGGGACCCTGCCCTTTTCTGCCTACAATTTCTCTGACTCCTGTCCCTATCACTGGCATACTACAGATCAGCATTATTTTGAAGACAAAAAGAGATTTCTGGGTAACACAGGAATCTTAGAGCTCTGAGTTCCTTAAAATTTTCAAAAGATGTTTTGATCTTCTAGGGAAAGAATTTTGGCTGTTTGCCTTATACTATGGGTCCTCACCTTGGTCATAATTCTATAATTTGAATCATGAATTGGTGATTTGAAAATGGCTTCTCTGGAGTTTGATCTGGGACCTAAGGACATAATCACTGATTTTAATGATGTTTCGATACTTTATTAGACAGTGATACCATTTTCTTTTATTTTCCTTTTTTTTTTCTTTTTTTTGAGACAGGGTCATACTGTCTCAAAGTGTCTTGGAGTATGGTGACGTGATCGTGGCTCACTATGGCCTTGACTTTTCAGGTCCAAGCAATCCTCCTACCTCAGCCTCCCAAGAAGCTGAGACCACAGGCACAGGCCACTACACTTGGCTAAATTTTTTAGTTTTTGTAGAGACAGGGTCTCACCATATTGCCCAGGCTGGTCTTGAACTCCTGGGTTTAAGTGATCATCCCACCTTGGCCTCCCAAAGTGCTGGGATTGCAGGCATGAGCCACTGCACCCAACCTGAGGCCGTTTTTCTTTTCTTTTTTTTTTTTGAGATGAAGTCTCACTCTTGTCCCCCAGGCTGGAGTGCAATGGCACAATCTCGGCTCACTGCAACCTTGGCCTCTCAGGTTCAAGTGATTCTCCTGCCTCAGCCTCCTGAGTAGCTGGGATTACAGGTGCCTGCCACCACGCCCGGCTACTTTTTGAATTTTTAGTAGAGATGGGGTTTCACCATGTTGGCCAGGCTGGTCTCGAACTGCTGACCTCAGGTGACCCACCCGCCTTGGCCTCCTAAAGAGTTGGGATTACAAGCGTGAGCCACCGCGCCCCGCCACCTGAGGCCATTTTTCTATAGAACCCTTCTGTGGTCAATTCCCTGCCTGGAACTTCTCTCCCCAAACCCAGAAAAATGTTGAAGCCACCACTGCAAAATTATAACTGAGCTGACCTAACCAACTCCATCTTGCTTCTAACCTCCAAGCTGTCCTTGTTCATTCTTGGGCATAGGCTGAACTAACTTTGGGAGAAACTTAGTTTATAGTTTAAAACAAAGACAATAACAGTCCTTTCCCAAAAAAACCCTCCTTCTTGCCTGGGGACTAGACTGCCTTTGTAGGATTAACAAATTAGCCACAAGATTAGAAATCATGGTTTAGCAGTCATGCAGCTGGAGGCTACAAGATGCTGACCCACCCTAAACTGCTCCTAAGATTAGTGCTTGAGATATTTTGCAAACTCTGCCCTTGATGGATCAGCTGGCAACACCCAGAAAGATAAACTGGTTCATCTGACCTTGTGGCCCCACTCAGGAACTGACTCAGTGCAAGAAGACAGCTTCAACTCCCTATAATTTCATCTCTGACATGGCCCATCCACATTCCCGGCTTACCAGCTTCCTCCCACCCACTAAGTTGTCCTTAAAAACTCTGATCCCCTGGCCAGGTGTAGTGGCTCACACCTGTAATCCCAGCACTTTGGGAAGCCGAGGTGGGCAAATCATCTGAGGTCAGGAGTTCAAGACCAGCCTGGCCAACATGGTAAAATCCCGTCTCTACTAAAAATACAAAAATTAGCCAGGTGTGGTGATGTGTGCCTGTAATCCCCGCTAGTTGGGAGGCTGAGGCAGGAGAACTGCTTCAACCTGGGAGGCGGAGGTTGCATTGAGCCAAGATTGAGCATTGAGCCACTGGATTCCAGCCTGGGCAACAGAGCAAGACTCTCTCACAAAAAAAAGAAAAACCTCTGATCCCCAAATGCTGGGGAAGACTGATTTGAGTAATAATAAAACTCCAGTCTCCTGTACCAGCTCTGTGTTAATTACTGTCTCTATTGCAATTCCCCTGTCTTGAGAAATCAGCTCTATCTAGATAGCAGGCAAGGTGAACCCACTGGGTGGTTACAAATTCTCTAAAATCAACTAATACTATTGATTGATTGATTGATTGAGATGGAGTCTCACTCCGCCGCCCAGGCTAGAGTGCAATGGCGTGATCTTGGCTCACTGCAACTTTAACCTCCCAGGTTCAAGCGATTCTCCTGTCTCAGCCTCTTGAGTAGCTGGGATTACAGGCACTCACCACCACGCCCGGCTAGTTTTTGTATTTTTAGTAAAGATGGGGTTTTGCCATCTCTACTAAAAGATGAGTATGTTTTACTCATGCCATGAGGTAAAACATACAACTCAATCATATTGGCCAGGCTGGTCTCGAACTCCCGACCTCAAGTGATCCACCTGCCTCGGCCTCCCAAAGTGCTGGGATTACAGGTGTAAGCCACCAGCGCTCAGCCTCAACTAATATTAGAATTTATTAATCCCTATTAATTTTTTTTTTCAGAGATGGTATCTCACTATGTTGCCCAGGCTGATCTCAAACTCTTGGCCTCAAGGGATCTTCCCACCTCAGCCTTGCAAACTGCTGGGATTACAGATATGAGCCACCATGCCCACGCAAATGCTATTTTCCATACCTGGCTGAGTAATAAAGTAACTTAGGAGATAGTTTTCATTTCTGATGGGCATTGGTTGACTGCACACATTATAATTTAGTTTTTTTTTTTTTTTTTTTTTTTTTTTTTGAGACAGAGTCTCGCTCTGTCACCCAGGCTGGAGTGCAGCGGTGCAGTCTCTGCTGACTTCAACCTCTGCCTCCTTGGTTCAAGCGATTCTTCTGCCTCAGCCTCCCAAGTGGCTGGGATTACAGGTGTGTGCCACCGTGCCTGGCTAATTTTTGTATTTTTAGTGGGAACCGGGTTTCATCATGTTGCCCAGGCTGATCTTGAACTCCTGACCTCAAGTGATCTGCCCACCTCAGCCTCCCAAAGTCCTGGGATTACAGACATGAACCACTGTACCCGGCCCTAATTCAGTTTTCCAATCATGAGTTATAGGTATAATGTTTGTATTAAATAAGTAAAGACCATTTATTCTGATTTTAAAAAGTACCAGCTAGGGTAATCCCACACCTGTAATCCCAGCACTTTGGGAGGCCAAGGTAGGTGCATTCATTGAGCTTGGGAGTTCAAGATCAGCCTGGGTAATATAGCGAAACCCCATCTCTACAAAAAAATACAAAAATTAGCCAGGCATGGTGGCATGCCCCTGGAGTCCCTGCTACTGGGTGACAGAGCAATACCCCGTTTCAAAAAAAAAAAAAATCTTAGAATGCTAATCATTACTTTCATATTCCCTTGGTATTTTTTTCTTTTCTTTTTTATTTATTTTTATTTTATTTACTCATTTTTTTTTTTGAGACAGAGTCTCCCTCCTGCCACACAGGCTGGAGTGCAGTGGAGCTATTTTGGTTCAATGCAACCTTACCCTCCTGGGCTCAAGTGTTCCTTCCACCTCAGCTTCCTGAGTAGCTGGGACTACAGGTGCACCCCACCACACCCTGCTAATTTTTGTATTTTTAGTAGAGATGGGGTTTCGCGATGTTGCCCAGGCTGGTCTCAAGCTCCTGGGCTCAAGTGATTGGCCTTCCTCAGCCTTCCAAAGTGCTGGGATTATAGGCATGAGCCACCCCACCTAGTCTGTCTTCCTTTTTCTTTAGGAAAATATTTTTATTATTTCATTTTTGATCTCTTAGCCTGTTTATATGTAGTCATATTAATTGATTGTATGATAGCATTGGTTAATTCCAAGTGGTTTGGATGATTTCCACCTTCTCTCCATGCACCTTGGGTTTGGATTTAATTTGCTCTTTTAGCAGGAAAATATAGCAAGGGACATAGCCAGGATGCCCAACTATTTTCATGAAAGAGGATAAAGTTCCCTTTACCCAACAGGATTGAGATAATCAGGAGTTTGTTCTTTACCCTGAAATCCAAAGCCTGGAATCCTGGGCCAGGCTGGAAATATGAAATGCATGATTAGGAGAGTGAGTGAGCAACAGGGCATGGTGGGGGCCTGTGCTGGGTTGGGGTATGCATTCCAAAGTCAATACATTTTTTTTTTTTTTTTTTGTGACGGAGTCTCGCTCTGTCACCCAGGCTGGAGTGCAGTGGCGCAATCTTGGCTCACTGCAAGCTCTGCCTCCCAGGTTCACGCCATTCTCCTGCCTCAGCCTCCCGAGTAGCTGGGACATCAGGTGCCCGCCACCACGCCTGGCTAATTTTTTGTATTTTTAGTAGAGACGGGGTTTCACTGTTAGCCAGGATGGTCTCGATCTCCTGACCTCGTGATCTGCCCACCTCGGCCTCCCAAAGTGCTGGGATTACAGGCGTGAGCCACCACTCCTGGCCCAAAGTCAATACATTTTTAAAAAAAACCTCTCCAGTGGCTAAGCCCAGCATTGTTATATGATTAATAAATAAAATATTGACATCGAGGGTTGACAAACCTAGTACTTTTTCCTGAAGTTTTCAGTGCTGTCTGTGAGTATATTTGCACTGTTATGTGCCAGCAACTGTGCACATAACAACTGGTATGATCAATAAGACATAGTCCTCACCAGGGCCAGGTGCAGTAACTCATGCCTGTAATCCCAGCACTTTGGGAGGCCGAGGCAGGCAGATCACTTGAGGTCGGGAGTTCGAGACCGGCCTGGCCAACATGGAGAAACCTCATCTCTACTAAAAATACAAAATTAGCCAGGTGTGGTGGTGCATGCCTGTAATCCCAGCTACTCGGGAGGCTGAGGCAGGAGAATTGCTTGAACCTGGAGGTGGAGGTTGTGGTGAGCTGAGATTGTGCCACTGCACTCCAGCATGGGCAACAAGAGCGAAACTCTATCTCAAAAAATAAATGAATAAATAAATAAAATAAAATAAAATAAAAAAGACCTCCTTGCCTTGAAAGCCTGCTTATAGGAAAGCAAAATAGAGATATAACAGATAAAGGCAAGGAAGTATTAGTCGTCACTCTCGTTTTCATGTTATAAGTAAATAACAAAGGTAGGGTATGAGCCAGCAAGTCAGGAGTAGAACAGAGAGCAAAAGCATGGCCTCTAATCTTCCCCCATCTAAATCATGCACATAATTTATTGGGTGTCATTGCCAAGAACCCCTGTCTTCCTGACTCCAGTCCTAGCTCACTTTGGCTGGCTTCCAGCCTGGAGTTGGCAGCTGGGTTCTTGAGCCTGGTGTGTGGTAACCGCGCTGTTAGAGCTCTTTTGTTCACAGTAAGGATATACCCTGCAAACAGCAGCTCATTCTGTGGACAGTCATCAATATTTTCACTAAAATGATAAAATGATAGCCAGTGAATTGCTGAAACCTTTAAGCAGTAGAAAGAATTCCCTTGGGGAATCCATTTTAATGCCGAATGCACAAGACTGAGAGGCATTTGGAAAGATACAAAAAATTAATCATAATAACATTATTTTTCATCATCATAGTAAATGGACCAGGGAGGAAACAAAATGGCTCAGTTCAATGTTTTCTGAAGTAACTTTGGCTTCTTAGTTTTATAAGGTTTTTTTTTTTTTTTTTTTTTTTTTTTTTTTTTTTTTTTTTTGAGATGGAGTTTCACTCTGTCACCCAGGCTGGACTGCAGTGGCACAATATTGGCTCACCACAACCTCTGCCTCCCGAGTTCAAGCGATTCTCCTGCCTCAGCCTCCCAAGTAGCTGGGACTACAGGTGCCCGCCACCACGCCCGGCTAATTTTTTGTATTTTTAGTAGAGACGGGGTTTCGCTATGTTGGCCAGGCTGGTCTCGAACTCTTGAGCTCAGGCAATCCACCCGCCTCGGCCTCCCAAAGTGCTGAGATTACAGGTGTGAGTCACCACGCCTGGCAGTTTTATAAGGTTTTGATTTCTAAAGAGTCTATATTACACATGCCTTAAAGAGCTGCAACTGGGAGGCTGAGGGAGAAGAATGGCATGAACCCGGGAGGCAGAGCTTGCATTGAGCCGAGATCGCACCACTGCACTCCAGCCTGGGCGACAGAGCGAGACTCTGTCTCAAAAAACAAAAAACAAAAAACAACAACAACAAAAGGCTGCAATTATGTTACATTGTGTTAAAGGTGGTAATTTTTCTTTAAAGCTTCATTGGGCCGGGGGCGGTGGCTCATGCCTGTAATCCCAGCACTTTGGGGGGCCAAGGCAGGTGGATCACCTGAGGTCACAGGTTCAAAATCAGCCCGGCCAACATGGCGAAATCCCATCTCTACTGAAAATACAAAATTAGCTGGGCATGGTGGTGCATGCCTGTAATCCCAGCTACTTCAGGGGCTAAGGCAGGAGAATCGCTTGGACCTAGGAGGCAGAGGTTGCAGTGAGCCGAGATCACGCCACTTCACTCCAGCCTGGGTGACAGAGTAAGACTCCATCTCAAAAAACGGGGGGGAGAAAAAAGCATTAATATGTTTCTTAATGAAAAAGAAAAGCCGGCCAAGAGTGGTGGCTCACGCCTGTAACCCCAGCAGTTTGGGAGGCAGAGGTAGGCGGATCACCTAAGGTCAGGAGTTCGAGGCCAGCCTGACCAACATGGTGAAACCCCACCTCTACTAAAAATACAAAATTTGCCAGGCATGGTGGCGCATGCCTGTAATCCCAGCTACTTGGGAGGCTGAGGCACGACAATCACTTGAACCTGGGAGGCGAATGTTGCAGTGAGCCAAGATTGCGCCATTGCACTCCAGCCTGGGCGACAGAGTGAGGCTTCTTCTCAAAAAGAAAAAAAGGGAAAAAAGAAAAGCTGGGCATGGTGGCTCATGCCTGTAATTCCAACACTTTGGGAGGAAGAGGCGGGCAGATCACCTCAGGTCAGGAGTTCGAGGCCAGCCTGGCCAACACAGTGAAACGCTGTCTGTACTAAAAATACAAAAATTAGCCAGGCATGGTGGCAGGTGCCTGTAATCCAAGCTACTCGGGAGGCTGAGGCAGGAGAATCACTTAAACCCAGGAGGTGGAGGTTGCAGTGAGCTGAGATCGCGCCACTGCACTCACTCCAGCCTGGGCGACAGAGTGAGACTCCATCTCAAAAAACAAGCAAAAAAAAGAAATAAAAAAGAAAAAGATTTTTTCTTTTCTTTTCTTTTTTCTTTGAGGCAGGGTCTGGCCCCCTCACCCACCCTGAAAAAGAAAAAGATTTGAAAAATTAAAAAATGGTAACAGCCTTTCCCAAAACTAAACTGCCTTTGTAAAACTAATGAAAGGCCACAGGTTAGGAGGATGGAAGGGGTTAAAATTTGACTAAGATGCAGATGTATTACAAATCTTTATTCTGGAAATCACAAGATTTGCAACTTCTCCAATTACTCCTGTAATTAACATCACTGTTGTAGAACCTAAGACTAGACTTTTGAGATGGCTTTTGAATTTTTTTTTTCTTTCTTTTGGAGACAAGGTCTCCCCTCTGTTGCCTGGGCTGTAGTGCAGTGGTGTGATCAGAGCTCACTGTAGCCGCAACCTCTCAGGCTCAAGCAATCCTGCCACCTCAGCCTCCCAGGTAGCTTAAACCACTGGGACATGCCATCAGGTCTGGCTGATTTTTGTATTTTTATAGGGACAGAGTTTTGCCACATTGCCCAGGCTGGTCTCAAACTTCTGGGCACAAGCAATCCACCTGCTAGGGCCTCCCAAAGTGCTAGGATTACAGGTGTGAGCCACTATGCCTGGCCCTTATTTATTTATTTATTATTTATTTTTGAGACAGAGTCTTGCTCTATCACTCAGGCTGGAGTGCAGCAGTGAAATCTTGGCTCACTGCAACCTCTGCCTCCCAGGTTCATGCAATTTTCCTACCTCAAGCCTTCCAAGTAACTAGGATTACAGGCGTAAGCCACCACGGCTGGCTAATTTTTTATTTTTATTTTTTAGAGATGGGATCTTGCTATGTTGCCCAACTGGTCTCACATTCCTGGTCTCCAGCAATCCTCCCCCGTCAGCCTCCCAAAGCATTAGGATTACAGGCATGAGCTACCACACCAGGCCGTCCTATAGTGTTAAATTCCCATTTCATAAAGGAAGAAATGGGTCAAGGAAGACCTTTTGACCTTACCATGTGAACCTTTCTTGCTCCAGACATTTGGATCTTATGATGGATTCAAGAAGTTGGAAAGCAATATACCCAAAAAACTGCAGCCAATTTAAAATTGGTTTAAAGGCTCATATTTGAGGCACTTAAATTGCTTCAGAAATCAGCAAATCCTTGGTCTTCTCCATATAGAATTAATCTTTATTTTTGTTTTGTTTCTTTTCTTTTCTTTTTTTTTTTTTTTTTTTTGAGACAGAGTTTCGCTCTTGTTGCCCAGGCTGGAATGCAATGGCGCCATCTCGGCTCACTGCAACCTCCACCTCCTGGAGTCAAGCAATTCTCCTGCCTCAGCCTCCCGAGTAGCTGGGATTACAGGCATGTGCCACCACGCCCTGCTAATTTTGTATTTTTAGTAGAGGCAGGGTTTCTCCATGTTGGCCAGGCTGGTCTCGAACTGCTGACCTCAGGTGATCTGCCTGCCTCGGCCTCCCAAAGTGCTGGGATTACAGGTGTGAGCCACCGCGCCCAGCCTTTAGGATTGATCTTTATCTAAAAGAACAATCAATAGCAAACACTAACAATTTTATCACCTACATGAAGCCTAGGTAGTGCATACTATAATTTGGGAAACTGCCACATGGAGTCAAGCCAAGGGAGTAAAAGGCATGGAAAGTTCCTTTGAGTAGCAGGGCCACCAATGAGGTGCATAAAACACATAAAATTGATAGTGTTTGAGTCTGGTAAAAGATTCTCACAGTAGATCAGTTGTGGAATATCTGAGGAGAATAGTCAAAATATTTTCATGAATTGGCCAAGAGATAAGTATATGTGATTACTCTTTTATCCAACTCATAATGAATATTTCTGGGAGAAGAATCAGTGCAAAACGAAGCTGATAATAGCTGAAACTGCCAAGGTAAGCTGTGCTATTACCCAAACATTGCCGGAAGAATCAATACTTTGTAACAAAATATAGACTTGCAAAATTGGACTCATGAAATAATGTGGCCACAGAAGGAAACTCACAATGGTAGAAGCTATAGTTGGTGGTTGGTTTAAAAAAATCACTGTATTGGCTGGGGGCGATGGCTCACGCCTGTAATCCCAGCACTTTGGGAGGCCGAGGCAGGTGGATCACAAGGTCAGGAGTTTGAGACCAGCCTCCCAACATGGTGAAACGCTGTCTCTACTAAAAATACAACAATTAGCTGGGTGTGGTGGCGGGCACCTGTAATCCCAGCTACTTGGGAGGCTGAGGCAGGAGAATTGTTTGAACCTGGAAGGTGGAGATTGCGGTGAGCTGAGATCTTGCCATTGCACTCCAGCCTAGGTGACAGGGCGAGACTCCGTCTCAAAAAAAAAAAAAAAAAAAAAAAAAGATTCTCATAGTAGAGCAATTGTGGAATATCTGAGAATAATCCAAATATTTTCATGAATTGGCCAAGAGATAAATATAAGTGATTATTCTTTTTTTTTTTCTTTTTTTTTTTGAGACAGAGTTTCACTCTTGTTGCCCAGGCTGGAGTGCAATGGCACGATCTTGGCTCACTGCAACCTCTGCCTCCCAGGTTCAAGTGATTCTCCTGCCTCAGCCTCCCTAGTAGCTGGGATTATAGGCATGTGCCACCATGCCTGGCTAATTTTGTATTTTTAGTAGAGACGGTGTTTCTCCATGTTGGTCAGGCTGGTCTCGAACTCCCGACCTCAGGTGATCCACCTGCCTCGGCCTCCCAAAGTGCTGGGATTACAGGCATGAGCCACTGCGCCCGGCCTATAAGTGATTATTCTTTTATCCAACTCATAATTAATATTTCTGGGAGAAGAATCAGTGCAAAACAAAGCTGATAATAGCAAAACTGCCAAGGTAAGCTGTGCTATTACCTAAACATTGTTGGAAGAATCAATACTTTGTAACAAAATATAGACTTGCAAAATTGGACTCATGAAATAATGGTCACAAAAGCCAACTCATAATGGTAGAAGCTATAGTTGGTGGTTGGTTTAAAAAAATCCCTGTATTGGCTGGGCACGGTGGCTCATGCCTGTAATCCCAGCACTTTGGGAGGTGGATGTGGGAGGATCGCTTGAGCTCAGGAGTTTGAGACCAGCCTGGGCAACATGGAGAAGCTCCCCTCCACCAAAAATGGTGGCATGCACCTGTGGTCTCAGCTACTTGGGAGGCTGAGGTGGGAGGATTGCTTGAGCCTGGGAGGTGGAGGCTGCAGTGAGCTGAGATTGCATCACTTGCACTTCAGCCTGGGTGACAGAGTGAGATCTCGTCTCAAAAAAAAAAAAAAAAAAATCACTCTACGATCCTGGGCAACATAGTGAGACTACATCTCTACACACACACACACACACACACACACACACACACACACACACACACACCCCAGATTAGCCAGGCATGGTGATGTCCACCCATAGTCTCAGCAACCGAACAAGATCTTGTCTTGGCCAGGCCCAGTGGCTCACTCCTGTAATCCCAACACTTTGGGAGGCTGAAGCAGCAGATCACCTGAGGTCAGGAGCTTGAGACCAGCTGGGCCAACATGACAAAACCCCGTTTCTACTAAAAATACAAAAATTAGCTGGGCATAATAGTGCACACCTGTAATCCTAGCTACTTGGGATGCTGAGGAAGGACAATCACTTGAACCCAGGAGACGAAGGCTGCGGTGACCCAAGATCACACCGTTGCACTTTAGCATGGGGGACAGAGCAAGTCTCTGTGTCAAAATACATACATACATACATACATACATACATACACCAGTAGCAGCAAAATTTTCACCAAAGATTAATGTTCACAATGTCACAGGCTGGGTGCAGTGGGTCATGCCTGTGATCCCAACACTTTAGGAGGCCGAGGCTGGAGGATAACTTAAGGTCAGGAGTTCAAGACCAGCCTGGCCAACATGGCGAAACCCTGTCTCTAATAAAAATACAAAAATTAGCTGGGCGTAATGGCACACACCCGTAATCCCAGCTATTTGGGTGGCTGAGGCAGGAGAATCGCTTGAACCCAGGAGGTGGAGGCTGCAGTGGGCCAAGATTACACCACTGCACTCCAGCCTGGGTCACAGAGTGAGTCTCTGTGTCCAAAAAAAAGCCACTTGTCACTTGTAAAGGGTAGGATTCAAGCCCATGTCTGGCTTCTATGTCTAGAGTTTTTTGCATCAATACTGCTAATTTTTTTTTTTTATTATTAAAGAGACACAGCCTCCCTTTGTCACCCAGGCTGGAGTGCAGAGGTGCAATCATGGTTCATTGCAGCCTGGACCTCCCAGACTCAAGAGATCCACCCCTCTAAGACTCTGGAGTAGCTAGTGCTGCTGGCTGGTGCCACCATATTCTGCCATATATCTGACATGGATATATATATATATATATATATATATATATATTTTTTTTTTTTTTTTTTTTTTTTTTTTTGAGCTAGAATCACTTTTTTGTTGCCCAGGCTGGACTGCTACCATTTTTCTTTCTTTCTTTTTTTTAAATCAGGCAGCCTCCTGAGCTAATGTTTTTCAAAAAATGATTGTATAAGGTGAGATCCTGTGGTCCTGATTTCAGGCAAATGAGGTAACGTATTTCATTATTTAATCAAGTACAATAATGAATGTTAAATATTTTATACAATTCAAAACATATGGAGCTCTTCTGGAAGTAATCAGTGAAGACCTAAATTGATCTCATTAACCATATGTTTGAAAAGTTATGGCTGGGAGCCATGGCTCATGCCTGTAACCCCAACACTTTGGGAGGCTGAGGTGGGAGGGTCTCTTGAGCCTAAGAGTTCAAATTCAGCCTGGGCAACATGACGAGACCCCATCTATACAAAAAATAAGAAACAATTAGTCAGGCATAATGGCATGGTGGCACACACCTGTGATCCTAGCTACCAGGGAGGTGGAGGTGGGAGGAGCCTTTGAGCTCAGGAGGTCAGGGTTGCAGTGAGCTGTGATCATGCACTCCAGCCTCGGCGACAGAGCAAGACCCCGCCTCAAAAAAAAAAAAAAGAAAAAGAAAAAAGAAAAGTTAACATTTCACAGAGTGTTGGGAGAAAGGAATGTGGGAATGCATTACCTATATTCTAATTCTCTATATTCTACTTCAGTATCCCAATCGGAACAGTGTGATTATGGAGTAATCTAAAATACATTGCATTATCAAAGAGTTTCTAAGCAAGGCTGTGTAAAATGGCATCTGTAGGAATTCCTTCTTCTCTTGGATGAGTATAGGTTTCTCTGCCAGTCTTCTTATTTATTCATTTTGAGATGGAGTCTGGCTTTGTCACCCAGGCTGGACTGCAGTGGCACGATCTTGGCTCACTGCAACCTCTGTCTTCTGGGTTCAAGCGATTCTCCAGACTCAGCCTCCTGAGTAGCTAGGACTACAGGCATGTGCCACCATGCCCGGTTAATGTTTTGTATTTTTAGTACAGACAGGATTTCACCATGCTAGCCAGGATGGTCTCAATCTCCTGACCTCATGATCCGCCCTCCTTGACCTCCCAAAGTGTTGGGATTACAGGAGTGAGCCACCGCGCCCAGCCTCTCTGCCGGTCTTCTAATGCTACTGGCTTGTTCCATATCTTTTAGAGCAAGCTCGTCCAACCCATGGCCCGGGGGCTACATGTGGCCCAGGACGGCTTTGAATGCAGCCCAACACAAATTCGTAAACTTTCTTAAAACTTTATAAAATTTTTTTGCGATTTTTAAAAAGGTCGTCAGCTATCTTTAGTGTTAGTGGATTTTACGTGTGGCCCAAGACAATTCTTCTTCCAATGTGACCCAGGGGAGCCAAAAGAACCCCTATTCTAGACATTTCTCAGTCTCTGGCCATTGATGGCATCCTTTGAATATGTATAATTCTTCTGTCATTTCAAAAGGATTTAGGGAAGGAGCATGGATTAGGTCTACTAACTGGAACTATAAACACTAGGCAAATAGCTTGACTAAATGGTGGTTATAGAAAAATAAAGATCTGGCTGGGTGTGGTGGCTCACGCCTGTAGTCCCAGCACTTTGGGAAGCCGAGGTGGGTGGATCATCTGAGGTCAGGAGTTCGAGACCAGCCTGGCCAACATGCTGAAACCCCATCTCTACTAAAAATAAAAAATTAGCCAGGCATGGTGGCAGGCGCCTGTAATCCCAGCTACTCAGGAGGCTGAGGCAGGAGAGTCGCTTGAACCTGGGAGGTGGAGGTTGCGGTGAGCCGAGATAACGCCATTGCAATCCAGCCTGGGCAACAAGAGCTAAACTCTGTCTCAAAAACAGCAACAAAAACTCCATTTCAAAAAAAAAAAGAAAAATAAAGATGTATAAACATTTTAAGGAAGCAAACTCTTATGAAAAAATTCGTCACTGAAGTATGACTAACAGAGGAAATTCACTCCAAACTACATAGCAAATGTAAGACAGCAGAGTTTAATGGGTAATGGCACATAACCAGAAGGAATTTTAATTCTTTAAGAAATCTGGGATTAAAATGAGTACTATCAAAAAACTATTGCATCCTGAGCCTAGCATAAAGCAGGCACTTAATTATTTAACTGAATGGGTGACATTGTCAGAAATTTTCTGGGATTGAATCCAAGCTAAATATCAAATGTGGTAGAGGACAATCCGATTTATAAAACCAGAAATTCTGCCTAAAGCTAGAGCGCATCTAATCCAAACACATTTTTAGTAGGCCCATTTTGAACCAGTGTGCAACTCGAGCTATTTCTCTATGTCTTGTTGTAAGAGAACTTCGACATCTCCCGAAAGGTGGTTCTTTTTAGTCGGTTTTTTGTTTTGTTTTGTTGTTGTTTTTGCGAGAGTCTAGCTGTCACCCAAGTAGGAGAGCAGTGGTGCAGTCTTGGCTCACAGCAACCTCCACCTCCCAGGCTTAAGTTATTCTAGTTCCTCCGCCTCCCGAGTAGCTGGAATTACAGGCGCTCGACCACACCCGGCTAATTTTTGTATTTTTAGTAGAAACGGGGTTTCGCCATGATGCCCAGGCTGGTCTCAAACTCCTGACCTCAGATGATCTGCCCGCCTCGGGGTCCCAAAGTACTGGGATTACTGGCATGAGCCACCGCACCAAGCCTCTTTTTACTTTTCAATATCTCACTTGATTTAAGTAAAAGCTGCTGATATAATTTTATATTGGACACTAACCAGAGGGTAACTTTGATACTGGTAAGGTAACAGTGTAAGTTAGATGAGTTGCAAAGTTTTTGTTTTGTTTTGTTTTGTTTTTTGAGACAGAGTCTCTCTCTGTTGCCATGCTGGAGTGCAGTGGTGCGATCTCAGCTCACTGTAACCTCCACCTCCCAGGTTCAAGCAATTCTCTTGCCTCAGCCTCCCAAGTAGCTGGGACTACAGGCGTGCGCCACCATGCCTGGCTAATTGTTGTATTTTTAGTAGAGACGGGGTTTCACCATGTTGGCCAGGATGGTCTTCATCTCTTGACCTCGTGATCCGCCCGCCTCGGCCTCCCATAGTGTTGGGATTACAGGCGTGAGCCACCACGCCCCGCAAGTTGCAAAGTTTCGTAAGAGAACTTCAAGTGGCAAATGCTGATTAACTTTCTGGAGACCACCAAAGGAGAGGAAAAAAAAAATTTTTTTTTTGATACGGTTCATTTTTTAGAAAATAAACTACAACTCTGGCAGGGAGAGTCAGCTTTCAAAAAAGTTCCTTCAAACTTTAATTTGCATACTTGTTAACGTGGGGATGTTGCTAGAGGCAGATTTGATAGGGTAGGTCTGGGATGGTCCTGGGAGTGTGCAATTCTGAGTTCTGGCAGGTGCTACTGGCTTGTCGACCATACTTTGCGTAGCAAGGGTATAAACTCTCATCCAGCTTAGGTGACTTAATAGTTTTCAACTAATGATTTGATCCAAGTGTGATTGCTGTTTTGCAACGAAAGAAAGTTTCTAGAAAACATCAGTACTGGTAATTTCCCCCGTTTTCAAATGGGGAAAAAAAATACAACTCTGAATTGTAGCTCCAGGATCCATAGTCGGTTTTTTTTTTTTTTTTTTTTGAGACGGAGTTTTGCTCTCGTCCAGGTTGGAGTGCAATGGTGCGATCTCGGCTCACTGCAACCTCCGCCTCCCGGGTTCAAGAGATTCTCCTTGTCTCAGCCTCCCGAATAGCTGGGATTACAGGCATGCGCCACCACACCCGGCTAATTTTGTATTTTTAGTAGACAGGGTTTCACCATGTTGGCCAGGCTGGTCTCGAACTCTGATCTTAGGTGATCCGCCCGCCTCGGCCTCCCAAAGTGCTGGGATTACAGGCGTGAGCCACCGCGCCCGGCTCACGTGGGTTATTTCTAAGGCGGCTTTGGTGGACCACAGTACACGCCTATGACCCCAGGGCAGCTCTCCAAGGTGCGGGCGCCGGGGTCGGCTGAGAAGGGCAGCGGGGACACGGGGGATGCCCGGCCGCCCTCGGCCGCGGACGTCAGCCCTTTCCAGGAACGCGCGGGCCCGCACCCCCCGCACGCGGCTGCCGATTGGCTGGGACGGCGCCGGGCGTGACGTCAGGGCCCGCCCCACC
Organism: Pan troglodytes; assembly: GCF_028858775.2. Lineage (NCBI taxonomy): Eukaryota > Metazoa > Chordata > Mammalia > Primates > Hominidae > Pan > Pan troglodytes. The sequence goes on along the minus strand of NC_072419.2, from coordinate 12,184,076 downwards.
GCCCTCCGGCCCCGCCCCGCGGGGTGGCCTGGCAGTTTGGTCTGGAGCAGCTGAAACCGGTTTGAGCGTGGCTGCTTCCTGCCGCTCGACGCCGCGGCAGGCCGCCTGGGGGAGCGCTGGCGAGGCACGGACGGCGGGTGCCCGGTACCTCTGCCCGCGGTCCTCGCTCTCGGGCGGGGCGGCGGCGACGCGGACCTGCGGACTAGCGAACCCGGAGGTGAGGCAGCGAGCCGGGTGCGGGGGCCGGGCGGCCACTCACGTGGCGGGCTGAGCTGTCAGGGCGGCCCGGGACGCGGCGGGGCTGGGGGCGTCGGGGCCGAGGCGCGGGCGGGGTCCTCGGGCCGGGCCGGCCACTGCCCGCAGGGGAACGGCGGCCGGGCGTTCGCTGCGCTAAATCGGTGGCTGGGACGCGCTCTTCGACTTTTATTGTTCACTGCCGCGCTTCTGCTGGGCTGCCTGGGGCTTAGTTCCCTTCTAAAAAATACGTGGAGCATTTGAGGAGTAGCAGGGTGCGTGGAGCATAGGACCACCGCAAATATGCAGAGTACTGAGTCGGGGAACAAAGACACCAAAAATGCAGATGAGGTCCTCCGGGGACATCCCCTGCCCCACGGCGGCCCCCGGCTCACCGCCGCTCTCTGTCCCTAAGTTACTCATCGTGTTTTGACAACTGCTTATTTTCTGAAATTGCCCGGACACGTAGTCTAGGGCATGCTTGTATAATTCAGTTATTCCAAGAAACTAAAGTGCCTTTCCTAGGAAAAGGTTCCAGGAATAGTCATGAGTGCCCTCGATACAATTTTTTAGGTCTGCTGCCCCTTCTCTCCAAAGCTCTACTTTTCCCAAAGCTCTTCAGACTGCCTTGCTGAGGTAGGAGAGAGAGCCTCAGTCACTTAGGTGTCCTCATCAGCCCTCTCCCCAGACTCCACTGGCTGGCTGGGAAAGAAATCGGGCATGAATTGTAGAGGATTCTTCCACCTTAAGGCAGCTGTTAGTCTGATGTAGACCTGCACAGAGGAACTGATGGAACTGAGCAGGATGTTTGGACCCGATGTTTTTTCTTCATACTCTTCTGTCGCCTCCTCCCATTTCTGCACAGTTCTCACCCACTACTCTACCCCGTCATGCTTCCCCTTGCTACGTTGCTGACGAGTTGTGACTTAACTAAGAAATAAATACAAGGTATCAGTCTTTTTTTTTTTTTTTCAAAATTCCTAATGTCGTGGATACAAATAACACCAAGCAAACAAGCAAAACTGCACATGGTGCAATCCATTCCTGATTTAAGAACTAGGAAGAACCAAGAGCTAGAGAAAACCAGTATTCTAGACAAAATTTAAATCTGCAAAATAACGAAGTGGGAAAGCTGGACTCTTGAGAAATAATGACCACAAAAGAAAACTCATCGTAGCAAAGTGAGTAAAATTTGATACGTACACGTTGATGAATCGAATCTTTACGTATGAGTTAAAACAGGAAAAAAGGTATGAAACATACACAAGAGAATAATATCACGGTAAAATGAATGGAAAACATTTGGGAAAATGTTACTGCATTGTTTAGAAAGTTGATCAAGGAATTAACTTGGCGTAAAGAAACTTATTCCAGAAACACTTTTAAAATAAAGATCCATTAATGTCTTAACATATTTGATTAAGATATTGGCTTCAAGTATATGGGAATCAGAATGACAGTCACAACTTGTCAGAAATGTAGCAAGGGTCGTAATGATCCTTCACCAAGGTGAGCAAAAATTAACTCAGGGAAAGTTAGGCATTTTATATATTACTTTATTTAGCTAGTTAGGAGGATCAAAGCTGCCAAGGCCTGGGAAAAGGCAAGAAGAATTGGAAACAGCTTTTTTCCTTGAAAAAATTCGAAGGAAAACTGACATGTTCCTTGTAGCCAAAAAAACACTTTAGCTAAAAATATCTGACTTCAATTTAGCTCTAAAGTGAATGTCCCTTTACCTTGGTTTACTTCATATCCCTTTTGTTTCCCAGCCTGGTAAATCAGTAGTGTCACGTGTCGGGAAAGTTTATTTGAGGAAAAGAATAGAGTAAAATTTATTTTGGCAGGTAGTGTGAACTCTGAAATTTTTTAAAATGTGGATTAATTACCATGTTGTATTTTGCTGATTGCTTGAGTCTTTTAAAAAGGGTTATTTAAATACTACCCAGAATCTCAGATGAGAATGCCATTTAGTGTTTCTCTTCAAAAAGTACAGAATAGATGTTACGTTTTCAAAAAGCAAAAGCCTGTTTCAGGAAGTGTAGTCTGTATGTGAGGTAATAGGCGAGTTGGTTAAATTATCTGGTCAGCTCGTGTGCATACAATGACTAACATTTTTCATCTTACTCTTGTTTTTATGTATATCCAGAACTGACCTTCCCTTTCCAAGTTGTGATTTTTTTTTTCTTCCTTGTTTAGAAGAAGGTGTATGGGTGGGTGCATACATTTTTTGTTTCACAACACAGTCGTTTTTTTACTTGGTCACTGCTGTTTTGGTGGTAACTGGATGCCAAAATTGTATACTTCAACACTGCACCAGCCTTTTGGCCTCTGTCCATAATCAAGTGAATTGCATTTGGAACAGCTCCTGAGGCTTTTATTTGGTATGGTATCAAATTTGGGGAGAGGGGGCGCTCAGGGTGGAAATCAAACCAGATTGCTTGACTTTGGTAAATCAAGTGGAAGATGATGCTTTGTTGACTTTTGGAGAGGTTTTCTGGGAGGTGTTTTTGTGCTTGTGTATATAGCTTTGTATAGTACATTTACTGCAGCTGTTTACCGCTAAGTTACTGTAGTCACTCTTCCAAACATCTTTGAGAATAAAAGACTCAATTTCTATAATCAGTTCATTTCTCTTTTATTATATTTACTTAAGTTTTCCATTTGCTTTAATGCAGTAGAAATCTAGAGATAATTTTGTACTAGCTGTTGATTTTAGTACATAGGAATAATATGATTTCCCTTAAGTTGATTAAAATAGTTATTTAAAGTTAGTCAACAAATAGCAAAATGCAAACTATTTAATCATGTATATGAGGTTGTCTTTAGTTGAGAACCGCAGCAGTAAACACCAAATGAAAGGGCACCTTATTTGGTTAAGGTTAAGACTGAAGTGGTCATTCAGCCCTTTTGATGGGTGGTAGAGTATTTGCTCTCTTAAAATTAATTCAGTAACTTAAATGTCAGGCTTTTTTTTTTTTTTTTTTTTTCATTTGAGACAGTCTCACTCCGTCACACAGGCAGGAGTGCGGTGGCACAATCTCAGCTCACTGCAACCTCCACCTTCTGGGTTCAAGTGATTCTCATGCCTCCCAAAGTGCTCGGATTATAGGCGTGAGCCACCACACCTGGCCGCTATGTTTACTCTTAGATGCAGAAAGTAGAAGAAGAAATTATTTATTTTAGAAATTATTTTGATGAAGGGAAGCCTTTTTTTTTTTCTTTTTCTTTTTTGAGATGGAGTCTCCCTCTGTTGCCCAGGCTGGAGTGCAGTGGCATGATCTTGGCTCACCACAACCTCCGCCTCCTGGGTTCAAGTGATTCTCCTGCCTCAGCTTCCCGAGTAGCTGGGACTACAGGCACGTGCCATCATGCCCAGCTAATTTTTGTAGTTTTAGTAGAGATGTTGGCCAGGCTGGTCTTGAATTCCTGACCTCATGATCTGCCCTCCTGAGCCTCCCAAAGTGCTGGGATTACAGGCATGAGCCACCATGCCCGGCCTTTTTTCTTTCTTTCTTTTCTTTTGAGAGAGAGTCTCGCTGTGTTGCCCAGGTTGGAGTGCAGTGGCACTCTCTTTGCTCACTGCAACCTCTGCCTCCCAGGTTCAAGTGATTCTCCCGCCTCAACCTCCTGGGTAGCTGGGATTACCGGTGCCCACCACCATGCCCAGCCAATTTTTGTATTTTTAGTAGAGACAAAGTTTCACCATGTTGGCCAGACTGGTCTTGAACTCCTGACCTCAGGTGATCCACCCGCCTCGGCTTCCTAAAGTGCTGGGATTACAGGCATGAGCCACCGTGCCTGGCCAAAGGGAAGGTTTGCACTAGTGTAGTATTGGGTATTCTAACCAAAATGGTAGAGTTGCCAAATAGGGAATTTCATATCCGAATGTGACATGACTGCACATTGGTGGTCTTGCACTCTGTGAGATGAATATTTGACAGTGTACATTTATAAATATATATATGTGTATGTATTCAGTGTTACATTTTATAATTGATGTAAATGTGATGATACATAGTTTATAGCTAACATGGAGCCTGGACTCTTGACCCTCATCTCAACCTGAGCCCTGTTGATGTTTGGAGCTGGACAATTAATTATTTGTGGAGGGCTGTTCTGCGTATTGTATGGTGTTCAGCAGGGCCTTTACCCCTAGATGCTAGGAGTGCCACTCCCAGTTGTGACAACCAAAAATGCCTCCTGACATTGCCAAATAATCCCCTGGAGGGCAGAATTGCCTTTGGTGAGAACTGCTGGTATAGATCTATCTACCTTGACTGGGAAGTGTGGTTAATTGTGTGTAGCAGTGTTCATTAAATGATTCAGGGGGAGGGGAAGGGAGCAAAGCAGAACTAGAAAAATGACTATGTAAGGTAGCTATGAAAGGTACTTTAGAATTGTTTCCTAAGGTAATATATAAATGCAAATGAAATTTAAGCTGGTAGAGTAATGTACATGATGCAGAATAAAGATGTGATTGGAATTCTTGTAACGTTGGTGGGGGGGGCAAAGGTTTTTTTGAGGGGTGTTGGAGAAGTTATGATGTAGAATATGGTGTGTCTTTGGATGGAGTATGTTCTTTCTCCATTTAAATTATGTAAGTATCTCGAAGTATATTATATGTACATGTGTGTATTAAGGTTTTTTTATATTCCTTTAGGTACTTAAGTTAGTGGATGGGAAACAGATTCCTTTGACTGACAGGGAAGAAATGAAAAAATTAGCTAGACAAAATGTGGATAAGTGGAAAAGAACTTCAAAAGCTTGGAGTTTAGACTTCTTTCTTATTCTTTTTTTAATCTCCTTAAATTCCTTTTACTGTGGAGTTCAGATTTCTATAAATAATCAAAGTGATTCCAAGCCAGGGATGTGAGGAAGAATCCTAATTGACAAAATGGATATAAGGTCAATTAGATAGAATCATCAGGATTTGATAATAGGTTGTAGGTAGAGTTGAGACTGTAAGTTTGAGCCTGTAGGACCTGAGTAATGATGGTCCTAGGGTTAATAAAGAGAAAATCTGAAAAGTTATTTGTGTAGAAAGTTTTTTCTTTTTTTTTGGAGGGGGAGGCAGGTGGGGGGGCTCACCTCAACCTCCACCTCCCAGGTTCAAGCAATTCTTCTGCCTCAGCCTCCTGAGTAGCTGAGATTACAGACACGTGCCACCACGCCCGGCTAATTTTGTATTTTTAGTAGAGACGGGGTTTCTCCATGTTGGTCAGGCTGGTCTTGAACTCCTGACCTCAAGTGATCTGCCCTCCTGGGCCTCCCAAAGTGCTGGGATTACAGGTATGAGCCACTTGCCTGGACTCCTTCTTTTCTTTTTCTTTTAATGATAAGTTACATTGTGTCTTAGAAGCAGATTCTCAAACTTGTTCCACAACATAACAAGTAGTTTGTTTTAGTGGGTGATACTTTGGTTGTTTCCTTTGTGTTAAAGTAGAAATTCATTAAGTGAAGCTTTTTTCTCTCTATAGTTATTTTTCTTCTCTACCACAGTATTACCCTGGTCAGGAAAGATACGTTGAATTCAGAACAGCTGCTTATCAGAAGAGAAAGTATGTAGCAAAAGAATCTTGACGACTTAAAAAATAACAAGTTTGGATACTTTGTTTTACAGTGTGTATTTCGGGCATGTATTCTGTCTTGTTTTGTTTTCTTTTTGAACATATATTCTGAAAGAATAGCTTTGTAGCACTAGGCTTCAAACTTGCTAGATACTTCCCAAGTAATTGAGTCACTGTTTATATAAGGACTCTGAAATTAATCTTTTTTTTTGCTCATAATTGAGATTCATTTTCATTTTTTGCTTTTTTTAAAAAAAACTTTATTGAGACTTTGTGTTTTTTTTTTTTGAGACAGGGTCTTGCTCTGTGGCTCAGGCTAGAGTACAGTGGCACAGTCACAGCTCACTACAGCCTCAACATCCTGTGCTAAAGTGATCCTCCCAGCTCAGTCTCAATCTGTAGCTGAAACTACAGGCATGCTCCCCATGCCTGGCATATGTGTGTGTGTGTGTGTAGACATGAGGCCTCACTATATTGCCCAGATTGGTCTCAAACTCCTGGGCTCAAGTCATCCTCCTGCCTCAGCCTCCTTAAGTGTTTGTATTACAGGCATGAGGCACTGTGACTGGTTTATTTTTTTGCTTTTTCACTTGTTTCTTTTCCCCCCCTGCACTAAAGTTACTTTAAAACAAAAAAACAATCCCACCATAAAACTGCAAAGACATTAAATATTGCTTTTAAAAATATAAATAGCTCTTGGTTGAAGTTGTTTCTTGATGATGGCTAGCTAAGGCATATATTTTTATACTATAAGTTACTTTTCTTTTTTTTTCCTAGCACGACATCATAAAATAAATCCATCAGAATGACACCTTCTCAGGTTGCCTTTGAAATAAGAGGAACTCTTTTACCAGGTATTGTAAAAGTTTTACTTTAAAACAATTAAAATTAAATTAGCATGTTTCTTATCTGGATTACCTTAAATATGGAGTTGCTATTAGAGTGGGCCTGATTTTTTAGATGAAAATATCTATAGGTCTTGCCTGACAGCAGAAATGTGCTTGGAGCATAGTAAACACACCAAAAACCTCCTCAAACTCTGTCTTGTTCTCATGTTTTCCCAAGAAAGCTATGAATTTATACCTAATTTTGCACAGGGCAGAGATGGTTGGGCTGTGGTTTCTAGGCAGTATGAAAATGAAGGAAACTTTGCTAGTGCAAGAAGTTGGTAGGCCGGGCGCAGTGGCTTATGCCTGTAATCCCAGCACTTTGGGAGGCTGAGGCGGGTAGATCACTTGAGGTCAGGAGTTCAAGACCAGCCTGGCCAACATGGTGAAACCCCATCTCTACTAAAAATACAAAAATTAGCCGGATATGGTGGCATGTGCCTGTAATCCCAGCTACTTGGGAGGCTGAGGCAGGAGAATTGCTTGAACCCAGGAGGCAGAGGTTGCAGTGACCTGAGATCGTGCCATTGCACTCCACCCTGGGTGACAGAGCCAGACTCCGTCTCAAAAAAAAAAAAAAAGAAAGAATAAGTTGGTGAAACAATTGGCTGGGATAACCTTGTTCCTATGTGTGAATATGTTTTTAGCCTCATTGTATTTTTTGCTGTCCCTTAAAGTGCTGTGAGATAATTTTAGTGTAAGATAGCATGTCAAAGCCGTATCACGCCTGGGCTCTCATAAAACTGAGGTACCTCTCGGTTTTATGTACTCTGGCTATACTGGCCTTTCAGTTCCTTAAATGTGCTGCATTCCTTCCTCCTTTCTTCCTCTTTTAGGACGTTCTCAAATGCTGTTTCCTCTGCCCAGATCTTTGCCCACTCTCATACTCCCCCTGTTCCTTCTCTTCTCTCCCCTGTCCCCACTGCCAGCCTCCAGATTCCACTAGGTTCTGGCCCTATTTTATAGCACCTCTTGGAGATTTTATAGAATTATTTGAGTGACAGATTGTAAACTCTGTTGAAAACATTACTTTTTTTTTGAGATAGAGTGTTGCTCTGTCTCCCAGGCTAGAGTGCAGTGACGTGATCCCGGCTCACTGCAACCTCCGCCTCCCGGGTTTAAGCAATTCTCCTGCCTCAGCCTCCCAAGTAGCTGGGATTACAGGTGTCCGTCACCGTGCCTGGCTAATTTTTGTATTTTTAGTAGAGACAGGGTTTCACTATCTTGTCCAGTCTGGTCTCAAACTTCTGACCTCGTGATCCACCTGCCTCTCGGCCTCCCAAAGTGCTGGATTACAGGTAGGAGCCACCGTGCCCAGCCCCCTCTTTTTTTTTTTTTTTTTTCAATTGAGATGGAGTCTCACTCTGTTGCCTAGGCTGGAGTGCAATGATGCGATCTCGGCTCACTGCAACCTCTGCTCCTCGAATTCAAGCGATTCTTCTGTTTTGGGCTCCTGAGTAGCTGGGATTACAGACGCCTGACACCACACCTGGCTAATTTTTGTATTTTTTGTAGAGATGGGGTTTTGCCATGTTGGCCAGGCCAGTCTCAAACTCCTGACCTAAGGTCATCTGCCTACCTTGGCCCCGCAAAGTGCTGAGATTACAGGTGTGAGATTACAGACCGTGCCTGGTCAAAATATGACCTTGTCTTGTTTATGCTGAATTCCTGCACCTAGCAGAGAGCCTGGATCAGAGCAGGGGCATAGTATATCTGTATTCAAAGAATGAGTGAATGACTCACACTACATCTAGCTTCTTTATTCTAGCATTCATCACAGCAATTGGCAGAGTATGTGTGAGTCTAAGTTCAAATTCTTAGCCAAGATGATCTGGTATAGTTCTACCCCTGGGCAGAATTGAGCAGATTGAAGATTGCTAGTCAGCTGATGGGTTGGCTCCCTTGAGCCAAGTGCTCACCTCTGGTTTAGTGTGTGGCCGCTTCCGTGGAGAGAAGATGGAATTTTCTCTTTCTGGGGAGTTGTAGGCAGGCAGTTGAAGCTAGAAGGAGCTGGCCATGTCGGGCAAATGGACTGACCGCAGAACTGGCCACAGAAGTGTCAGCTTGATTGGGGTCAGGGGGATGCTTATTGTCAGGGATTCGAGGGAAGGAGATAATGGTGGATGTGGATATAGATGACTCTGTACGTGCCAAGGAGGAGGCTGAGGGACAGCAAGGGGATACTGGGGGAGACCCCACCTCAATTCCCCCATCACCTTGATTTCCTCACTGCACAGGAGGAAGGACCCTCTGCTAAATGTGGCGAGAATGGTAGTGCAGAGAGGACTGACCTTGGGGGAAACAAGTACAACCAGGAGAGGATACAAATAGAGTATGTGGAGGTGCTGTTTGCAGATTTCTTTAGTAAGCATTCAAGTCTTCATAATCTTTTATAAATGAGAGCCAATTAAAGAAAGGTCTGTTTGTTTTCGTGAAAAATTTCCTCATTTTCAGCAGCCATATTCCCCTGGAATCAGCAGAAAGAGAAAGTAACGTTGCAGGGGGAATTGGTAAAATGCAGGAGCACCTATAAGAGGAAAGTGAACCACTGAGTCCCCATTTTACTTTTTCCAATTGGAGTTTGTTCTTTTCTTAGCAAAAAGTAGCCTGCTGTTTTATGTGGGAGATGAGAAATAACGAGTCCATGAAGAAGTTTTTTTTTTTTTGTTAAGAGACAGGGTTGGCTGAGCATGGTGGCTCATGCCTGTAATCCCAGCACTTTGGGAGGCCGAGGTGGGTGGATCATCTGAGGTCAGGAGTTTGAGACCAACCGGACCAACAAGGTGAAACTCCGTCTCTACTAAAAATACAAAAATTAGCCGGGCACGATGGCGCGTGCCTGTAGTCCCAGCTACTCGGGAGGCTGAGACAGGAGAATTGCTTGAACCCTGGAGGTAGAAGTTGCAGTGAGCTGAGATTGCGCCACTGTACTCCAGCCTGGGCGATGGAGCAAGACTCCATCTCGAAAAAAAAAAAAAAGATTAACAGGGTCTCCCTCTATTGCCCAGGTTGAAGTGCAGTGGTGCAGTCATAGCTCCTCAAACTCCTGGACTCTGGTGATCCTCCTGACTCAACCTCATGAGGAACTGGGACTATAGGTGCACAACACAGTGCCTGGCTAATTTTAAAATTATTCTTACTTAAAAATTTTTTTTGTACAGACAGGGTCTCACTATATTGCCCAGGCTGGAGCGCAGTGATGCAATCTTGGCTCACTGCAACCTCTACCTCCCCCAGGTTCAAGTGATTCTCATTCCTCAGCCTCCCGAGTAGCTGGAATTACAGGTGTGTGCTGCCATGCCCAGCTAACTTTGTGTTTTTATCTATTTTATTTAAAAAAATATTTTTTCGAGACAGAGTCTTGCCCTGTCACCCAAGCTGAAGTGCAGTGGCATGATCTTGGCTCACTGCACCCTCCACCTGCCAGGTTCAAGCGATTCTCCTGCTTCATCCTCCTGAGTAGTTGCGATTACAGGTGCTTGCCACCATACCCGGCTAATTTTTTTTTTTTTTTAAGAGTCTCGCTCTGTCGCCCAGGCTGGAGTGCACTGGTGTGATCTTGGCTCACTGCAGCCTCAGCCTCCTGGGTTCAATTGATTCTCCTGCCTCAGCCTCCTGAGTAACTGGGATTACAGGCGCCTGCTACCACACCCAGCTAATTTTTGTATTTTTAGTAGAGATGGGGTTTCACTATGTTGGCCAGGCTGGTCTTGAACTCCTGACCTAGTGATCTGCCCGCCTTGGCCTCCCAAAGTGCTGGGATTATAGGCATGAGCCACCGCACCCGGCTTGCACCCAGCTAATTTTTTATTTTCAGTAGAGATGAGGTTTCACCATGTTGTCCAGGCTGGTCTTGAACTCCTGACCTCAAGTGATCCACCCACCTCAGTCCCCCAGAGTGGTGGGATTACAGGCATGAGCCAATCTCACCTGGCCTTTTTGTATTTTTAGTAGAGACAGGGTTTTGCTAGTTGGCCAAGCTGTTCTCAAACTCCTGGCCTCAAGTGATCTCCCTGCCTTGGCCTCCCAAAGTGCTGGGATTACAGGCATGGGCCACTGCGCCCGGCCCACATGTATTTAGAGCCCTGAAATCTGAATGACTGTCACACTTGGAATTTTAGTTAATTTTTAGATAGTCCAAGCTAATAAAATGCTCATGCAGGTGGCTAAAGCTGAGTACAATTCTAGTCTTACTAGAGCAGTGCCTCAAGCTTGGAATCCCAGCTGTTCTCAGAATGTGGAGGAGTCTGTCTTGAGCCAAATTGGCAGTTGGACTCAGTTCATTATCTTTTTCTTTATGAATTTTAATTGTATTCAGAATGTGTTGATATTTAAGTCAGAGACTTCTACGTACTTTTATCCAAGTGTGTTCTGCTAAATATATAAAATTTAGCAAGAAGAGGTGGTAGCTTTATGTTGGCTTTTAAAGTCTATTGATAAGTGTTCAAAAGAAATGATACATTACCTTAGTTAAGAAGTACTAGATTTTGGCTGGGCGCGGCGGCTCATGCCTGTAATCCCAGCACTTTGGGAGGCCAAGGCGGGCAGATCACCTGAGGTCAGGAGTTCAAGACCAACCTAGCCAATATGGTTACCCCATCTTTATTAAAAATACAAAAATTAGCCGGTTGTGATGGTGCGCACTTGTAATCCCAGCTACTAGGGAGGCTGAGGCAGGAGAATTGCTTGAACCTGGGAGGTGGAGGTTGCAGTGAGCCCAGATCATGACACTGCACTCCAGCCCAGGCAACAGAGAAAAACTCCATCTCCAAAAACCAAGAAGTACTAGATTTTCCAACTATATAAGTCTTTGTTTTGATGGGTTTTTAATTACATTTCTGCTCTCTCATTGATAGTTTTGTTTCTGTTGTTTTTGAGATGGAGTCTTGCTCTGTTGCCCAGGCTGGAGTATAGTGGTGTGATTTCGGCTCACTGCAACCTCTGCCTCCTGGGTTCAAGTGAATTCTCCTGCCTCAGCCTCCTGAGTAGCTGGGATTACAGGCATCTGCCCCCACACGCCCACCTCAGCTTCCCAGAGTGCTGGGATTACAGGTGTGAGCCACCACACCTGGCCTTAATAATGTTCTTGATGTGAAACTTATTAGTAGCTACTGTTTGACTTTCTAGAAAATATTGATTAATAACCCTTTAGAGTACTGATAGGCATTTAGTGTTTGTCTGTTAAAATTGGAAGCTGTCTTGAAAGCAGAGACTGTGGTTTTATCCCTTTTGTACTCTTGGGTTCTTGTTACTGGCTCAATGAGTAGTTGAACAGATGAGGAAAACTTCATCCGTATGCCTTCCCCCTTTTCTCTGGCTTTGGTTCTAGAAAGGTGAGTCGAGTTAATTGGCAGGTGTTAGTGAGTGGTAGGTACCTGGGCCCAAACCTATATCTAGTGAGGCTCTTTCATCTCTGCTAAAGGGGGCAGCATATCTGGTTGAACTAATGCAAACTTCCCTGCTTATCCCACTGTGACTGATTGTTCTGTTTCTCTGTGACTGATTGTTCTGTTTCTTTAGGAGAAGTTTTTGCAATATGTGGAAGCTGTGATGCTTTGGGAAACTGGAATCCTCAAAATGCTGTGGCTCTTCTTCCAGAGAATGACACAGGTGAAAGGTGAGTATGGAAATGTGAGGTTACAGAATAACTGTGACATTAACCTTATGATGTTAGGGGCTTTTAAGATATCTTGGTATTTTTTCTTTTAGTTATAATTTTTATCAACATTATCACGTTGCATAGTTTTATGAGTGAAATAATTTTACAAAATTTGTGTGGGAAAAACAGGTTCCTCTCTTACTGTTAATCCCCGCCTCTCAATCACTTTCATTTCTTTTTTTTTTTAGATGTATTTTTTATTTTTACAACTCAGGATAATTGAATATACTTTTAATTCTTGACTGGTTCTTTAGGTACTTACCACCATAATTAGTTAGACAGGGTCTCACTCTGTTACCCAGGCTGGAGTACAGTGGTGTGATCCTAGCTCAATGCAGCCTTGAACTCCTGGGCTGAAGCGATCCTTGTGCCTCAGCCTCCTGAGTAGCTGTGACTATAGGCACCCATGACCATGCCTTGTTAATTGTGGTTGTTTTTTTGTTTTTTGTTTTTGGTGTGGAGATGGCATTACTTTTTTGTTTGTTTTTTGGGGGTTTTTTTGGCACAAAGGTGGTGTCTGGTTATGTTGCCCAGGCTGATCTCAAATTCCTGGACTTGAGATCCTCCCACCTTGCTTTCTTATTTAAAGAAACATTTTAAGGCATTAACATTTGTCTGGTCAGTATATATTATTTTCTTCTTTTTAATTTTTTCTGATTTCTTTTTTTTAATGGTAAGTACATATTCTTGATAAGAGATCTAATTTTTGTATTTGCCTATAAAAGTATTTCCTTGAAGTATGTGGTGTTAAAAGGAGCAGAGAGTGGAACACATACTTAGATAGCTTAGCTAATATGAAGAAATGTATTCACTAGTGGCATTGAATCCATCAGTAAACTTAGTATGGGCACAGTGGATGGAGAAAGGTGAATCTGGGTGTCAGCCACTCTTCTGCAGTTAAGTGTGAGCTTGGGCGGCTGGTGTCTGTAGGCCTCAGTTACCTCATCTGCATGATAAAGGGGTTAGCATAGATGAGTGGATGTCAGCAGAGGTGGCACTTACCCCACTGTGGATAGTTGGAAGTGTTATAGGTTTTCCTAAATAGCATACAAGTATATCCAGTGCCCGATTAGGTGATTGCTAAGGCTCTATTTTCCTGTAGAGCAGCATGTCTTAAAATGTGGCCTGTGCACCAGTACCAGTCCAAAAGACTTTAAAAAAAATCAATCCATGATGTGAGAAATACAAAAACTGAGAGCAAGCATTTAGAAATGTGTATAGCAGTTTGACTCCATGCATGTCACTGTGGACACATCTCATTGAACTGGGTATGTAGATCAGAATATTGGTCACCAGACAGGTTGAGTAAAGCAAACAAAAAATGCTGGTCATTCACAGCAAATAGTTTGAGGAGCACTGGTGGTAAAGCAACGGAAAATAACAAAGGAAAGTAAAAAAATAACAGTAATGTAAGCTAGGAGAAAGAAAATTAAAAAACAACAGAACTCCCTTTTTTTCTAGTTTGTCACTAGTATGACATATTTTCTCAGCCAATTCTCAGCTCTCCTTATAAGAGTTCTGTTGGTAAATAGTATTACTTTAATAGTATATATTCTTTACTAGTCTTTCACAGACTAGTATTTCCTTCAAGTGGCTATTTTTTCTTCGATTTTCAGATCAGCCACTCTGGTCTGAAGTGAAACCTCGTATCTTTCTGAACTTGTCTCTAAAACACACCCCTGCCTGTCCTAAGTCAGTTTCAGCCAACTTGGTCAAAAAGATGTGAACAGGATAAGACACTTAACAATTTTAAGAGGACCAGCTGTTCATATGTTGTGCATGTGCAATGAAATAGAACTGATTCACAGGTAGCAGATAAACAGTGTTTCACAGGGAGAAGGGAGTAGATACACAGGAATCCATGTGCCTTTAGACAATATTCATGAGTTTTAGAATTGTGTTTCTTTGGAATTTTAATGTGCTCTGCATCTAAGTCTGCTGTGCCCCTGTCTTTCAGGGAGCGTCTTAAGCTTTCTCTTACCAGCTCTCCCTACCCACAGGCTCATGGCAGCTAGAGCTCTCCTGGAATTTTTTTCTGCTTAGAGATAACTTGAAGGTCATGGTATTGTTTCCTAATACTGCTGAAGATGTGGGTCACTTGTGGTTTCATTTGCCCTCCTTGTAGATTTTATGGTATTTTGGGAAAGGATATAAGGGCAATTCAGAATTAGGCAGCTGCACTAAACCACCATATGACTACCCGTCTTTCCTGGTTTTGATTTAATTTCATTAGATTATTTTGTCTTTAGTTCACCAAATAGTTCTGATTCTTTTTTTAAAATTTTTTAGACAGGGTCTCATTCTGTCACACAGGCTGGAGTGCAATGACACGATTTCAGTTCACTCTAACCTCAAACTCCTGGGCTCCGGTGATCTTCCTGCCTCAGCCTCTCGAGTAGCTAGGTGTACACCATCATGCCCAGCTCATTAAAATTTTTTTATAGAGATTAGGTTTCACTGTGTTGAGACCTAGGCTGTTTGTGAACTCCTGGGCTCAAGCTGCCCTCCCGCCTCAGCCTCCCAGCGTGCTGGGTATAAGCTACTATGCCTGGGTTCTGGTTCATTCTTAAATTTGCCACATTTGCTTAGACAAGTGGAGTAAAAAGACTCACTGCTTTGCCTTCATCTCTTGTTTTCATTTAGTGGTTCTTTACCAGGGATCGCATTAGAATCACTTGGGAGGACTTGAAAAAAAATACACATACCTAGATCCTGCTCCTGGAGATTGAGAAATAATGGCTGAGGGAGAGGCGGCAGCACGTTTTTCAAAGCTTATTAGTAATTCTACTCTGCACTAGTGGGGCTAGTTTCACATGCTCCAGCTGGCTGTTTTGTAGATGAGGTAGTACTGGGAATTTGTCCCCCCACCTTTTTTTCTTTTTGGGGTAGCAGAAATGGCAACTTTCTATTCTTAATTGGAAGAGTCCACCTGGAAACCTCTGTTGAAAAGGATTCTGAGGCTTATTGGGGAAAATTAGGGAACATGTGTCAAGCATTTGCTATTCTTTTTTTGTTTTTGTTTTTGTTTTTGTTTTGAGATGGAGTCTCACTCTGTCACCCAGGCTGGAGTACAGTGGCGCGATCTGGGCTCGCTGCAACCTCAGCCTCCCGGGTTCAAGTGATTCGCCTGCCTCAGCCTCCTGAGTAGCTGGGATTACAGGCATGTGCCATCTCGCCTGGCTAATTTTTATATTTTTTGTAGAAATGTGGTTTCATAATGTTGGTCAGGCTGGTCTTGAACTCCTGACCTCGTGATCCGCCCACCTCAGCCTCCCAAAGAGTTGGGATTACAGGCGTGAGCCACCACGCCTGGCAGCATTTGCTATTCTTGCTTTAAAGCAGTGATTTTTATTTATTTATTATTTATTTATTTTTTATTATTATACTTTAAGTTCTAGGGTACATGTGCAGAAGGTGCAGGTTTGTTACCTATATATACATGTTCCATGTTGGTTTGTTTAAAGCAGTGATTTTTAAAAATGTACATACCTTAATTAAAAAATACTTTATTGCTAAAAAATGATACAATCATTTGAGCCTTTAGTGAATTGCAGTCTTTTTGCTGGTGGAGAGTTTTGTCTCAATGTTGATGGCTGCTAACTGATCAGAGTCGTGGTTGCTGAAGGTTGAAGGACAGTGTCAATTTCTTAAAATAAGACAGTGAAGTTTACTACATTGATTAACTGTTCCTTTCATGAAAGATTTTTCTGTAGCATGCAATCACCATAACAGATATAATAACAAAAAAGTTTGAAACATTATGAGATTTGCCAAACTGTGACATAGACACGAAGTAAGCACATGTTGTTGGGAAAATGGCACTGATAGACTTGCTCGACTCAAGTTTGCCACAGACCTTCAATTTGTAAAAAACACAGTATCTGTGAAGTATAATAAAGTGCAATACAATGAGCTATATCTGTATTTATTTTAGGAGCTAAGCTTGTATCAGAGTAAGGACAATGCCCTAAAACCTGTCTTAGCAGAGCCAGGTAGGGCTAAACTACTCATGCTGAATTAACGTTTGGTTAATGGTCTATGACAGGGGTTCTCAAAGTGTTTATAAAAGTTACCTGGAGGCGGCCGGGCCTGGTGGCTCATGCCTGTAATCCCAGCACTTTGGGAGGCTGAGGCGGGTGGATCATGAGGTCAGGAGATCGAAACCATCCTGGCTAATGCGGTGAAGCCCGTCTCTACTAAAAATAAAAAAACAAAGTTAGCCAGGCGTGGTGGCGGGTGCCTGTAGTCCCAGCTACTGGGGACGCTGAGGTGGGAGAATAGCATGAACCCGGGAGGCGGAGCTTGCAGTGAGCCGAGATAGCACCACTGCACTTCAGTCTGGGTGACAGAGCAAGACTCCGTCTCAAAAAAAAAAAAGTTACCTGAAGGCTTGTTAAAATACAGGTTACTGGGCCCCCACCCCCAGAGTTCCTAATTCAATAAGTCTGAGTAGGGCCTGAGGATTTGCATTTCTAAGAAGCTCCCAGCTACTAATGATGGTCTGGGACCATGCTGTGGATAGCACTAGTTTATTATTTGAAGCTAAAACTCAGTTACAGTAATGAATTGTAGTGAATTCTTGACCTTAAGGCAGCTGTTGAGTCAAATCTTTAGTTTCTGTTAGAATAACATAGTTCAGAGAGAATTGTAGTGAATTCTTGACCTTAAGGCAGCTGTTGAGTCAAATCTTTAGTTTCTGTTAGAATAACATAGTTCAGAGAAAGACATTGGCCTGAAACAAGATACAGGTTCTGACTGCTTGTCTGAGGAATAGCCAGAGCCTGGGTAGGACAGCTTAGAATAACGGATAGTCAAGAACAGGAGTGTAACTCATGTTTATCTCTCATTTGTGACACGAAAGCTGCCACCCAAAGTCTCTTATCAGCCATGTAACATCCCTCACTAAGTGGGAAGTCACAGAAGAGTCTGACTCTGGCTTCCACTTTTGTACAACTTGAATTTTCTGTTTGGAAACTTATCCTGGCTCCTTATATGGCTGGTTCCTTCTCATCATTTAGACCTCAGCTCAGACAGCGCTTCCTCATTAAAACCTTCCTTCCTTTTAAAAGCCTCCTCCAGAACTTGGTTGTGTCTATCTTCTTTGGTTATTTTTCTATCTACCCACACAGCAAAGGAAGCTCTTTGAAGATGAGGCTCTTTCTGCAATATATACCCCTGTGTTCCCATTGCCTGCTACAGAGTAGGCCTGTAAAATCTTGTGTAGGAATAAATAAGTGATATTGGTCATACGTTTTATTTGAGGGCTTTTGTGAATTAAGAAGTCTTTATGCACTGTAGTTTGATATTGATGCTGCTGCTTTTAATTTTCTTTCTTCACAGCATGTTATGGAAAGCAACCATTGTACTCAGTAGAGGAGCATCAGTTCAGTATCGCTACTTCAAAGGGTACTTTTTAGAACCGAAGGTATGTTTTCTTTATCTAGTTTCCAATTTCTTCAGCACTTCCTTCAAAAGCAACTCACTTAAGTTTGAACACGCTCAAAGTAAAATGCATTTGCTTTGGTCAAATAAGGAATAGAACTCTTGATTAATAAAATTTACCAAAACCAAGGAAGTAGCCACTTCAGAGGCAGATGATGTCTGCCATGGAATTTTAAAAAGACATAGTAAGTATGTTCTGCAATATTCTTATGAAATTGGTTTTAATGTGTTCTCTATAAGTGTGCATTTTCGGTAACTTTTGTAAACTAGTTAGGAACCACTTGCAGAGGTTTTACTTTTGGTTTTGTTTTTTAATCCTTATGTGATGTAAACACATTTAGAGAAGTATATAGCCGTTTTAAGTGAGTAATTAAAAAATTATTTCACAGCAGCCATCTCTTAGTGGCTGTGTTAACTCTGATCAAAATTTAATTGATTCCTTTTAGATTTTTTCAAAGATGTTATTGATAAGACCCCTATCTTTTCTGGAGGCCTTTGGCATATCTATTCTAAATTTGCCTGTTCACAATTCGTTATTTTGGGATTGTTTTCATATTCAGAAAAGAAAAAAAGTTAATCATTTTCCTTTTATTCTAAAGATACTTATTTGCTGAAAGGATTCTTTTCCTTCAGACTTTTACATTTGACACCCTTGGGCTGCATATGAACAAGGGTTTAGGCAGGGGTCTAGGAAACAAATCATGGATTAGCTCTTGTTAAAAAATGTATTTCCTTTGGGAGTCATTAAGTGTTTTTGTTACATGTGAAAAATGCAAGCAGCCACTCTTACCTCGTGCTCTTAGCCACCATTATACAAAGAAAAGAGACAAAATGACAAAAAATGACAAACCCACTTTAGCTGTCTTTTGCACCTATTACGTTTCTTGTTCCAAGAATATTTTGTGAATACCCAGTAATTGAACTTAAATTACATTGTGGTTGATCATTGTGTTGGCTTTTCTTGACAATAGTTTCACTTTAACTTAAGAAAAGGGCATCTCATTTATTTGGCATGGGGTTATGCATCATGGTAAAGTTCTTTAGTATAACTTAAGCAACCGTGTGTAGATACATAGGTCATAGATATGGAAAGTTTACCTGAGGATCCTGGTATATGAAATTTAGCTTTGTAATATGTGAAACCAACCAAATTTTACTTAGGGGAGTTTGGATGAGAAAGATGATAATGAGTTCTTTGGGCATAGTTTTCTAAAGTAAGACTATTGTCAACACAGGTCAAATTAAGCCAACCTAAGTATTTATCCTCTTCATTGAAAATGTTACCAAAAGCAGCAGATCAGTCCAAAATACCTTTTGAAGAAATTGGCAAGAAGTCTGCTTAACAGTAAAAACAAGTTTTTCTCCTTGTAATACTTGCAAAAGTTCACAGTATGTGTTGGTGAGTGTGTTTCTTTAAGTAGGTGCTCTGTATCGTGTACACATGTACCGTGTGATGCAGGGGCTGCCATGGTAAGTATGTTTTTCATGGAATCGAGTACATAGCTACATAAAATCCCATGCATATGGCTACAGTTTTTTTCTCCACATGCCAGCTTAATGTGACACTTTTAAAAAGTTGGTGGCGCTTTTTAAATAAAACATTTTTAATAGAAGTATTATGAAACTTTGTCTAGTTGTACATTGTCAAATAATAGAAGTAATGTGCAAGGCATCTTAAATTGTGAAATGATGTAAATTATTGGAATACATAATGTTACGAATATAAAGAATGATAGGAAAACAAATAATGAAAGCATTAAAAAGCTGAAATGGGAGAAAGGTTAATTTTACTGTGTTGAAAGTTTTAGGAGGTAATCTACCCAGGCAGTTTTGGAACCAAAGCTAAAAGTTTTGCGATTATGGACAAGCCAGTTGACCTTTAGGCTTTAGCCTCCTCATCTGTAAAACAAAAGGTTTGAACTACAGATTTTTAGATCCTTTCATTGCAAAATTTTATTGAGTAAATGAAATTTTACCATTCATTTTTCTCCCATGCACTGCTTTTTCTGGCATATTCCTTTTAGTTTAGAAGAGTCCTGAAATCGTTTTTCTCAGTTTTTCACAATGACGTGTTCTCTTTGTGAATTAGGATAAGGTGTTAATGTGTTACATTTTAAAATAATTTCACAGATGACAAAACAAAATATTATCTTATTTGAACATAGCACACAAAAGTAGTGAGTATTCCTGGAATGAAAACATTGGTATGAATCTGCAGGTAGTCCACTGATGTCACATCTTCACCAAAGATACTTTCTGAATTAACATGTAATTTCAACTTTTTTTTTTTCTGTATCCACCCCTCTTTGCTTGTGGGTAGAATTAGGGATGTTTCCTCATAGTCAAATGTTAGCCAGTTTTTCATTGTATCCTTTGAAATTTTTCCTTCATTTTTGTAGAAATACATCTTTATTTTTCAGCACATATCTATGTTTCTAACTTTCATAGCTGCTAACATTCACTCATAATTAGATTCATTACAAACTATCTTATTTTGACCTCGATCTCCCTTGAGTTTTGTTTAAGTCCTTTAACAAGACAATCAGTCACCTGCGATAGATAATTATTTTCAGAATAGTCTAGTTTGTCATTTTGTACAATAGTTTATTCGTATCTAAAATTCTTCTGAATAGTAAATACTGTCAGGTGTTAACTTGAGATTTGAATACTCTCAGAGAGTCCGTTGGCCTAGCTTCCTTTGCTTTACTCATGCCTAGGTGACTGTTTCTTTTACTGGTTGTACTAAAAATAGAGATTTTTTTTTTTTTTTTTTTTTTTTTTTGAGACAGAGTCTTGTTCTGTCGCCCAGGCTGGAGTGCAGTGGCGCGATCTCGGCTCACTGCAACCTCCGCCTCCTGGGTTCAAGTGATTCTTCTGCCTCAGCCTCCAAGTAGCTGAGATTACAGGCATGCAACCACCATGCCTGGCTAATTTTTGTATTGTTTTAGTAGAGACAGGGTTTTGCCGTGTTAGCCAGGCTGGTCTCAAACTCCTGACCTCAGGTGATCCACCCGCCTCAGCCTCCCAGAGTGCTGGGATTACAAGCAGGAGCCACCGCACGTGGCCTTGATTCCTCAGACCCCCTTTTACATTCAGTTTGTTTTCAAAATTGTGGAAGGAAAACAATCAGTAAAAGTTTTAAAAATTTGTGATATATGCAAGCAGTGATATTACATGGCTAGCTAATAATTTTGCTTGGTGATTTGTTAAAAAACAAACTTCCAATCTACATATTGGATAGTCTTATTTAAATTTCAGTGCTTGGTATGACTGAGTGATGTCAGTAACTGTTTAAGAAAACAATCATTAAGACTTATTCTTGTGGGAAGAAATTTTTAAAAATATTTTTGTTAATATACATGTTTGGAAACATTTCTACAGTCGTGTGACATTATGTATGCTAAATTGTGAAATAGCTCTACCAGTACTGTTAATGGAATATTGTCTTAGATTGACATCATTACTTTTTTCTCCAAAGATCTATCTCCCATGTTACTCCAAAAAGCTGAAAATTTTGGCAGACTTTTCCAGAATGTTTTCTTTCAGAACTGTTTCCTTTTCTTAGATCTTAAAGAATAAGTTATTACAGATAATATATTAGAAAGTATTGCATGTACAATGAGACCAGGATTAAAAAATAAATGAAAGGATTGCATGTTTTGGGGTTATCACTGAGATTTTGAATTTCCCAATGCTCAGTTGTTAGTTTTTATTTATTTTTTTGAGATGGAGTTTCGCTGTTTTTGCCCAGGCTGGAGTGTAATGGCTCATTGCAACCTCCGCCTCCCGGGTTCAAGTGAGTCTCCTGCCTCAGACTTCCGAGTAGCTGGGATTACAGGCATGCACCACTATGCCCGGCTAATTTTTGTATTTTTAGTAGAGATGAGGTTTCTCTATGTTGGTCAGGCTGTTCTCTAACTCCCGACCTCAGGTGATCCACCCGCTTTGACCTCCCAAAGTGCTGGGATTACAGGCGTGAGCCACCACGCCTGGCCTGTTAATTTTTTTTAAAGAAGTAAAGCTGAAAATTTAAGATTGCCTTCTAAAGTTTAATAAAGTAGGCTTAACAATTTTGGAAATTCAGTGTATTTTAAAACTAGGTTCTTTTTTTTCTATATTATAACAGTTTACCAACCAATGTACATTTGTAGTCTGAATGATGATAGACATAGTTCTGTCCTCAGTTTACCTGGCCCTTTGGACTGTTCCTCAGATATGCTATTCTATTCAAGTCTAGGTGGTTTTATGCAGTGGGGTAGTGGGCAGATGAGACTGGAGTTGTTAAAATTGCTACTGAAATATGTTCCCTATCAAATTTAATCCAAAGGACTATTCTTACCTGATTAAGTAAAGATACTGCTATCAACAGTCTATAAAGTTCCCCTGACATCTGAATTAAAACAAAACAAACAGTCTGCTATGCCGTTATCTCTTTTTGACATTTAATATTATATTCATAGCGCCCTTTTCTTTTTCTTTTTTTTCTTTTTCGAGACATAGTCTCGCTCTATCGCCCAGGCTGGAGTGCAGTGGCGCAATCTCAGCTCACTGCAGCCTCCGCCTCCCAGATTCATGGGATTCCCCTGCCTTGGCCTCCCAAGTACCTAGGATTACAGGCATGCGCCACCATGCCTGGCTAATTTTTGTATTTTTGGTAGAGATGGGGTTTCACCATGTTGGCCAGGTTGGTCTCGAACTCCTGACCTCAAGTGATCTGCCTGCCTTGGCCTCCCAAAGTACTGGGATTACAGGCATGAGCCACTGTGCCCAGGCTGTTTCTATTTTTATGTATGTATTTGCGACTTTTTTTTGAGAAGGAGTCTCACTCTCTCGCCCACGCTGAAGTGCAGTGGTGTGATCTTGGCTCACTGCAACCTCTGCCTCCCACGGTCAAGCAATTCTCGTGCCTCAGCCTCACATGTAGCTGGGACTACAGTTGTGTGCCACCACACCTAGCCAATTTTTGTATTTTTAGTAGAGATGGGGTTTCACCATGTTGGCCAGGCTTGTCTCGAACTGCTGACCTCAAGTGATCCACCTGCCTTGGCCTCCCAAAGCGCTGGGATTATAGGCGTGAGCCACCATGCCTGTCCTATATTTGCAACTTTTGAGGTTTAGAAAGTTTGATATTTAAAAAACACATTTTAAAAATATTTCAGGAAAAATGTTATAGTAAACATCATCTAGAATTAATTTGATTTTCTTTTTAGTATAATGGATACGAAAGTCACCATATTTTTAAAAGAGCAATTTCACATTACATTTTTAAAAAATCTACCCAGTCTACCAATTAAGGTGAACTATTATAGCAGGGAAGTGTTTAGCTAGAGAAAAAGAGAATTTTATTTAGTATCCCAGGAGTAATGATTTGAGGAAATATATCATGCTATTTTAGTTTTTAAACTTCAGAAGTTTGAGGATTTCAGAAAAGAATTTAGCCTGGTTATTTTAAGTGACAGGATTATTTATTGCATTTAATAATTAATAATGTGCGTAATTTGTTACATATTTGTTATTTGGCTTATCGTCAAATTTAATCAATATTAAAATCCTATAGAAAGTGTAGGAGAATATTTTAATCCATTATTAATGCCTTCTAAAGATAATAGAGAAGCTTTTATGTCTAGGCTTTTTAAGAGTATGTATAGGCTGGGCACAGTGGCTCACACCTGTAATCCCAGCACATTGGGAGGCTGAGGTGGGTGGATCACGAGGTTAGGAGTTCGAGACTAGCCTGGCCAACATGGTGAAGCCCCATCTCTACTAAAAATACAAAAATTAGCTGGGTGTGGTGGCACGTGCCTTTAATCCCAGCTACTCAGGAGGCCGAGGCAGGAGAATCACTTGAACCCAGGAGGCAAGGGTGCAGTGAGCTGAGATTGTGCCATTGCACTCTAGCCTGGGTGACAGAGTGAGACTCTGTCAAAAAAAAAAAAAAAAAAAAAAGAGTATGTGTAATATAATGCCTAGAAAAGGGCTCAAAGATTATATGTGAAAATCTTGATGGTGATTATCCCTAAATGGTATGATATGGGTGAGTTTTGTATTTTCTTTTTGCTTCTCTGTATTTAATTACATTTATGTAACAAATAAAATACCTTGTAAGATTATAGTCTGAAAATGTGCTTCCAAAATGTGTATTTAAGGGTTTTATTTCAGCATATAATTATAACTAGTGAGTTTCTTTTTAAAAATTAAAGGAAAATTAGAACACTTAAATTTTAGTCTTTTAGGTATACTCAGGGAATCTTTCATGGTTACTCACTACCGCATATGTTATCAACACATAGCTTTATGTTCTTTTTTAGTAGGGGAGCTTGATAATGGAAAACAGTATGAGGAATTGTCACACTGTATGAGATTTTAAACTAAGGCATAAGAATGAAACCGGATGTTAGTTCCTCTTTTATCACACTTGCTCTTCAAGTTTACCTGGCCACATGTCCCTTCTGGAATTTCCCGTGTTCTTTAGAAACACTGGTTCCTATGATATGAGAAATCTTCCTCTTTTTCACTTAGTATTCTTAAATAAATGTAATAAATAACTTTATTATGGTTCTTTAGTTCCTTGAGTAGCTTGCGATAATTGCTCTTGAGTACTTGTTCCTACTATTTTTACTATTGTAGGCTTGTTTAGGCTTTTTCTAAATGCATAGAGCAGGAGGTACATACTTTATCTAGCAATACCTCATTGATGGCTGACATACCAAAGAAAGTATATATGATATTTATCTTAAGAATTAATATCAGTTAAAAATGAAAATTTCTTTGAAACAATTGAGTATTGTAGGCAGATTTAGGAATGGGTTTGAGACAGTTCTGTGTGCCAGTTCATCTCATTTTTCTTTGTTTACTGCCTCACTCTAATTTTCTTCCAGCATTTCATCTTGTTTTGTGATCTGGTACATTCCAGGCTTTTGGCATATAATATTGATAATAAGATGAATCTTTTGGTCTCATATTTAGTATAAGATTTAGGCCACAAACATCTAATGGAGTCATGGGTAGAAAATAAGATATAAGAAATTATTGCAGACGTTTAACTTTTAAATTGCAGACTATCGGTGGTCCATGTCAAGTGATAGTTCACAAGTGGGAGACTCATCTACAACCACGATCAATAACCCCTTTAGGTATGGGCATTAACTGCATCTGTTTGAGGCATATGCATAAAGTTACTAATATGCTGCACAATGGCTTAGTGGGATTTAATAAATTTTTATTCTAAAGTTAAGGTCAATGCATTGTCAGTGCTACAAATTTCACTGAGCATTTCATGGATCTTTCAAAACTGAACAGTTTTTAATTGCCTTTTAAAATAAACTTTATTAGAAATATTTACCTAGATATTTTTGTTTTCTTGGGTTAGATTAGTTTATTATGAAATATTTACTTTCATTTGGAATGGTTAGGAAGTTTATAAGATACCATTCTTCTTGACTGAGCATCCATAGCTCTATTTGTTTACTTGCTCAGGCTTAACGAACATTTGAAGAAAAAATTAATCCAAAACAAAGATTCTTAAATTTTTAACTTTGAATATTAATAGAGTAAGTTATTCTGTTTTTTCTTTTCATCTTAATTTTTTTTAAAGAAATTGGTAAATACTTGAATAAACTTGTATGAATGAATTCAAATTTCTTAAATTCCCTATTGGCTATGCTAGAATTGCTACTTGGAAAGTTGTTTTCTTTTTTTTTTGTCTTTTTTTTTTTTTTTGTAAGTTGTTTTCTTTTAAACACATTCACTTTTCTTATGCTTAAATATGGCATTTCTCTTCATACAAGTATTTTTGAATTTCTTAGTCCATATTGAAAATCCAATTTGAAGTTCACTTCACATACATTAAATTACCCACATGTATTCATCTATAAATTGACTCAGTGCTGAGAAATGTATCTTTTAGTTTCTAGGTAAAGTTAAAATTGAAAGATAACTGGATGCCAGTTTTCTGGTTTAAATTAGAAAGCAGTGGGAGTTTCTGCTTTATCCTGGAGTAAGGACACATCTCATTTAAACAGTTATCTCATTCCATCCTCTTTATTGGATTTTCTTTTTGTATGTTTTAATACATTTTTGATAGTGTATTTAGGATTTTTATGAGAGTATACTTAAAATTATAATATTCCCATACTGAGGTTGGAACTTACTAGGTATTGAATGTTTTAAAAAATTGTATTTTAAAGCATCTTGCAGTTAAATATATTTTATTATGAGAAGTGGGATGATTTTGTTTCTGTCTTTTAGAAAGGAATGTATACTTTTGAGAAATATAACTTTTGAACTTAAAAGCTGAAACTTACCAGAGAATCTTTATTAGGAACTGTCACATCCATTTTGCAAGTATTTCAGACTAACGTTTAAAGTAAACTGGGAAGGGAAGTAGGCAAGGAAGATAAATTGTATTTTACTCAAAGGGTGGGGTTTTACAGCTTTTCTCATTGAGTTGAAATTTCTGTTAGGAGAAGGGGTTGTGCTAGCGTTTATTCTTTTGGTAGTTCCTCACAGCTCTGTACATACAGGTAAGTTCATGCTGTTTGTAAAGCTTTTAACTGGCAATAGTCAATAGTTGGGATATGAGGAGAATTACATTTGAGACAAGTTCAGAATATGCACTACATAAGAATAAGCATTTTAATTGTGCCAAGACCTTTGGTTTGAAAATCAAGAAGGAGTTACCGTTGTCCAGCAACCTGTGAGTCTTGTACATTGGTTAGTGTAGAAGTTAATCCCAGTGCCTCTAGAGCACCTTTCTGAAGAGTTTTCTTTTTCTTCTTTTTAACATAATGGACAATCAACGAAGTATGTAAGAACCATTACTGTTTGCTAGCCTCCTTTAAAGGGAATTCTTTATTGAGGGCTACAATAAATATGCTTATTCACCTTGGGCTGCTTTTAAGCTGTAGATTTAATATTATAAATGATCTTTAAGGTGGGTAATTTCTCAGTTGTTCATTGGGTATGCATCAAGAGTTTTAACTAAATTTTCTATTTTCCTTAAATTCTAGAAAGCGAAATTATTATTGACGATGGACAATTTGGAATCCACAGTAAGTGAGACTGACTTACTTAAATGTTTACTGAAATGATTGAGATCGTTACTTTACATCTCACTGGAGTTATATAGCACAGGAAAATAGAACATACAGTCATGTGCTGCATAACGATATTTTGGTCAAAGACAGGCCACACATGCAGCAGCGGTCTCATATGATTATAATGAAGCTGAAAAATTCCCTGTGCTTACACAAACAACAATGAAATCGTCTAATGATGTATTTCTCAGAACTTATCTTCATTGTTAAGCAATGCATGACTGTAGTATGATTTTGAAAATAGAGACTGGATCCAAAAAACAAATCCCTACTGTTAAATAATTAGTTTCTAATATAATTGTTGCACTTTAAAATGTTATCCTTTTGGTTTTTATTTGACTAGCAATTTCAGGTATATGATGTTATATAATTAAAAGTGTGTAGTATACTGAACTGCTAATGTAGCCTTTTACCTCTTTTATGTTTGAAATTACATTAATGTTTCTAAATATCTAAAGTGTGAAATGTTACACTTAGGCTAAGTTTGTGTATTTTGTGTGTTTGTATATCTGCATATACAGTAAAATTCAGACTAACCAAAGTGTTCTAGTAATTCTGGCTGAATGTTTAAAAGTTAGTTTGAGATAGAGTAGAAAATGCTTTAACTTCTGAATATGTTGAAAATGTTATTTGTGTACTTTCTGTTTTAGTAAATACTATATCCTGAGAATTCTAATTTTCTTCAGTAACTGGAATTCTTACCCCCATCCGCCCAGGCTGGAGTGCAGTGGTGCAGTCTCGGCTCACTGCAACCTCCGACCCTGAGGTTCAAGTGATACTCCTGCCTCAGGCTCCTGAGTAGCTGGGATTATAGGCGCCTGCCACCATGCCCAGCTAATTTTTGTATTTTTTTTTAGTATAGATGAGGTTTTGCCATGTTGGCCAGACTGGTGTCAAACTCCTGACCTCAAGTGATCCACCCACCTCAGCCTCCCAAAGTGCTAGGATTACAGGCGTGAGCCACCGCCCAGCTGGGTGACTGGAATTCTTTTTTTTTTTTTTTTTTTTTTTTTTTTGAGATGGAGTTTTTGCACCTGTTGCCCAGGCTGGAGTGCAATGGCACAATCTTGGCTCACCGCACTCTCTGCCTCCCAGGTTCAAGCGATTCTCCTGCCTCAGCCTCCTGAGTAGCTTGGATTACAGGCATGCCCAGCTAATTTTGTATTTTTAGTAGAGACGGGGTTTCTCCATGTTGGTCAGGCTGGTCTTGAACTCCCGACTTCAGGTGATCCTCCCGCCTCAGCCTCCCAAAGTGCTGGGATTACAGGCGTGCGCCACCGCACCTGGCTGGAATTCTTACAGTGTATCAGGGCTATTATACTAAACTGCATTCTTTTTTTTTTTTTTTTTTTTTTTTTTTTGAGATGGAGTCTTGCTCTGTCACCCAGGCTGGAATGCAGTGGTGCAATCTCCGCTTGCTGCAGCCTCCACCTGCTGGGTTCAAGCAATTCTCCTGCCTCAGCCTGCTGAGTAGCTGGGACTATAGGTGAGTGTCATCACGCCTGGCTAATTTTTGTATTTTTAGTAGAGATGGGGTTTTGCTATGTGGGTCAGGCTGGTCTCAAACTCCTGACCTCAAGTGATCTGCCTGCCTTGGCCTCCCAAAGTGTTGGGATTACAGGCGTAAGCCACCATGCCCAGCCTGCATCCTCATTTTGGATGCTGTACTGTAGGAGTCAAAAGGTGGAAAGAGGGTGGGCGGAATTGTGTTTGTACTGACTCTGAATCAGAGATAAATTGCTGATAACCAGTTTGCTTTCCTGCTAAGCACAGGAAAGAACAGGCCTGAATGTTTTGGTTGTGGTTTTTATTAGGTATATATGTTTATGTATGGTAGAAATGAACATGCTCTGGCAGTATTTAGATAGGAATTTGACATCTTTTCCTTGATTTTGTTTGGGATTGTTTATATTACATCAGAAAACAGTGTACAGTACTTGAATAGCTTTAGTGTTAAGTGTTTTGGAGTCTTTAGTACTTCATAAGTAATATTTACACTACATGTTTTGGAGTGCTTTATGGAGTAGTAGTTTTTGCTTGAGCTGTAATGCATGGTCTCACTTGTCTTTTCTGCAAAAAAAAAAAAAAAGGTTAAAGTCCCACAATTATTAAGCATTCTTAAGTTAGGAGAGAATTTCTAAGGAGAGAAGTTTCTTGGTATTTATTTATTTTAACTCTGTTGATGAAAAAGCTTAGATCCAAAACAGTTGACAGCTTCTCTGGTATTTATGAACATTTTATTACCTATGTTAAGTAGGTGAGTAGCTTCAAGTTAATGCCAACAGTGTTGTCACGATCATGCAGTTTATTTATGGCAGAATATATAAATTTGAGACTATGGATTTGACTCGCAGTTCTGTTCTTACCTTCTGATATCTCACACCCCCAGCACTAGTGGCATAACTGGTTGCAGCTGAATATCTAAAGTGACGCTTTGGAAGTGTAACAGTGATCCCTAGTAGAACAATTGCTAGGTTAGATGCTATCTTGTACCATGTGCTCTTTCTGAAATAGATTTTTATTATTTTAGTCATGGATTCAATATGAATATTTTAATTTATTTGTGTTGTGACAGCATAGCTAATTATTAATATTCATTTAATTTTTCCCCCTACTTCATATAAAAGTTATATTTTAATGAAGAATTTAAGACTACCTGTATATTTGCTTTGGGGAGAAGAGTACCAGTGTTATGTAACCTCAATGTATTATTACAGTGTGAATGTGGGCAGGGCGAGGTGGCTCATGCCTGTAATACCAGCACTTTGGGAGGCCTGAGGAAGGCAGATCACTTGACGTCAGGAGTTTAGGAGTTTGAGACCAGCTTGGCCAGCATGGTGACACCCTGTCTCTACTAAAAATACAAGTCAGCTGGGCATGGTGGGCGCCTATAATCCCAGCTACTTGGGAGGCTGAGGCATGAGAATCTCTTGAACCTGGGAAGTGGAGTCTGCAGTGAGTTGAGATCGTGCCACTGCACTCTAGCCTGGGCAACAGAGCAAGACTCTATCTCGAAAAAAAAAAAAATGGAATTGATTCCTTTTAGATTTTTTTCAAAGATGATATTGATAGAACCAGGATCTTTTCTGAAGGCCTTTGGAATATGTATTCTAAATCTGCCTGTTCACAATGATTCATTATTTTGGGATTATTTTCTTTTTCTTTTTTGTGAGATGGAGTCTTGCTCTGCCGCCCAGGCTGGAGTGCAGTGGTGTGATCTCGGCTCACTGCAAGCTCTGCCTCCTGGGTTCACGCCATTCTCCTGCCTCAGCCTCCCAAGCAGCTGGGACTACAGGCGCCTGCCACCACGCCCGGCTATTTTTTTTGTATTTTTAGTAGAGACGGGGTTTCACCGTGTTAGCCAGGATGGTCTCAATCTCCTGACTTCGTAATCCGCCTGCCTCGGCCTCCCAAAGTGCTGGGATTACAGGCGTGAGCCACCATGCCTGGCCTATTTTCATATTTAGAAAGGAAAAAAGTTAATTCTTTTTTTATTGTTATTCTAAAAATACTTACTTGCTGAAAGGATTCTTTTCCTTCAGATTTTTACCTTTGGCACCCTTCGGTTGCATATGAACAATGGTTTAGGCAGGGGTTTAGGAAACAAATCATGGATTAGATCTCATTAAAAAATGTATTTCCTTTGGAGGTTAAAAAAAAAAGTGAATGTGAACTAGAATTATCAATGCCTATAGGTACTTATTGTGTTGTTTAAAAAAACATGTATAATAATTACTGTTCTTCATATTTATTCTGTCAGATGGTGTTGAAACTCTGGATTCTGGATGGCTGACATGTCAGACTGAAATAAGATTACGTTTGCATTATTCTGAAAAACCTCCTGTGTCAATAACCAAGAAAAAATTAAAAAAATCTAGATTTAGGTATGACCATGTTTATGTGTTACTTAGGCCATTTGTTTTCACTAATGCTGTAGATTTCAGATTCAATTGGTTTTAGCCTTTAAGTGTACAGTTTGGGATAATGTTACATATTCTAGTAACTACAGGGCTTTGTAATAGTGAACTACTTATCCCCGCTCAGATTGCTACTGTTGCAGTTAGTCTTAATTTCTACATGTAGAACCAGAAAACATTTATTTATATAGATAAGTGGTTTTCTAAGCTTATGTATTTTTATAGTTTCTATTTAAATTTTCATAGTGTAGCAATAGTTTGTTGTAAAATTGATATAATGTGTCAGGCGTGTTGGCTCACGCCTGTAATCCCAGCACTTTGGGAGGCCAATGGGCGCGGTGGCTCACAACTGTAATCCCAGCACTTTGGGAGGCCGAGGTGGACAGATCACATGAGGTCAGGAGTTCAAGACCAGACTGGCCAACATGGTGAAACCACGTCTCTACTAAAAATACAAAAATTAGCTGGGCATGCTGTTGGGCGCCTGTAATCCCAGCTGCTTGGGAGGCTGAGGCAGGAGAATCGCTTGAACCCGGGAGGCGGAAGTTGCAGTGAGCCGAGATCGCACCACTGCATTCCAGGCAGAGCGAGACTCTGTCTCAAAAAAAGAAAAAATTGATATAATGGAAATGATTGTCTGCGACATAAGAATGCCATAAAGAGAAAATATTTTTTGGAAATATTCTTCAGTGTTCTAAATTTTATTTTGTCTTGAAAATGAAAAATTTTCCACACAAGAGAAAATTTTTGAATATTATATGTGTTTAATAATATATATATTTTTTCTTTTGAGAGAGGGTCTGGCCGTGTCACCCAGGTTGGAGTACAGTGGTGCAATCTCGGCTCACTGCAACCTCCACCTCTCAGGCTCAAGTGATCCTCCCACCTCAGCCTCCCGAGTAGCTGGGACTACAGGCATGTGACACATGCCTGGATAATTTTTACATTTTTTGCAGATGGGGTTTCACCATGTTGCCTAGGCTGGTCTCAGACTTCTGAGCTCCAGCAATCCTCCCGCGTCAGCTTCCCAAAGTTCTGGGATTACAGGCGTGAGCCACTGGCCCAGCCCTAGATTTATTTATTTTTTTTTAATGAAAGAATCAACAACCTTAGTAGGCATAATGGTCATTTATCCCATTTTAATACTTTGCAAAAATATGTGTAGATAATAACATCAGTATTTTATAAAACACACCTAATTCCTTTACCTGTAGTATGTGTAATCTTTGCATAATACATTATTTTTGTTATTCGAAGATTTAGCATATTTGGGGGCACTTTAAAATGTAGAATTTAGGCAGCATTTGTATGAGTTTTTCTTTTCTGCCACTTCTTGCATCTCATTATTTTTTTTATTACGTAGGGTGAAGCTGACACTAGAAGGCCTGGAAGAAGATGATGATGATAGGGTATCTCCCACTGTACTCCACAAAATGTCCAATAGCTTGGAGATATCCTTAATAAGCGACAATGAGTTCAAGTGCAGGCATTCACAGCCGGAGTGTGGTTATGGCTTGCAGCCTGATCGTTGGACAGAGTACAGCATACAGACGATGGAACCAGATAACCTGGAACTAATCTTTGATTTTTTTGAAGTGAGTAGTTACTGCAGTGAGGGGATTGAGAAACAATGCAGGGACAAGCTTATTTTAACGTTGGTTTTGATTTTTATTTTAATCTAATTTGTGTAAAGCTGACTTTTTAGAGGTATGCTCTTCTGTACAGTTAAGCTTAAAAAACTTAAGAGTTGTCATCTTCAAGTACTATTAAGAATATAATTAAGAGAACAGCAGTATTGATGTTTCCAATCAAGACCAGATGTCTTTGATGCCTGTATGTTAAATAATCTAAATGTAAATGAATTGTATCCAAAGGAAACATCAGTGGTAAATAGAGACCAGGGCAGGCTTTGTACCTCTTGGCGGGCATCCCGATGTAACAAGCGTGATTGAGTTCTCACTATGATGGAAGCCTGTCATTTATTGAGGTACTTTATTAGGATTTGTTGATGGGACTGACTTGCAACTTGATATTGTAAATATGTAATGAAATTATAAAGCTTGTGCCAGGTTATTGACAATCTGTGCTGCTAACTTTCTGGAGCTACATGTGATACTTACACTAGTGCTTGTAGACCACTGGCTGTTCATATTTCCCTAACACATAATACTTGGTACATCCCCTAAGGTCCTTACTGCTGTGGGCCTGGCTCGGTAGTGGTATGTAGTGGTTTCCTTACCCTCTAGCTCCACCTCCACACCCATTTATACTAGATTAGAGTTGAAATCTTGGAGGGTAGGGAATATGTCTTGACCACCAGTAGCCCCCAGCCAGTTTCTTGAGAACAACAGAATTCAGAATGGATTTAAAAAAATCTAATCTTAAGCAGTAAGATCTGTGGGACTGTATTATAAAAGTATGAAATTTTGATGACTTCTTTCTTTCTTTTTCTTTCCTTTTTTCTTTTCCTTTTTTTTTTTTTTTCTGGAGAGAGGGTCTTGCTCTGTTGCGCAGTCTGGAGTATAGTGACATGATCATGGCTCACTGCAGCCTCAGTCTCCTGGGTGCAAGTGATCCTCATGCCTCAGCCTCTCAAGTAGCTGGGACTACAGGTGTGTACCACCACACCCAGCTAATTTAAAAAAAACTTTTTTGGCCGGGCGCGGTGGCTCATGCTTGTAATCCCAGCACTTTGGGGGGCCAAGGCAGGCGGATCACGAGGTCAAGAGTAAGAATACAAAAATTAGCCAGGCGTGTTGGCACGTGACTGTAATCCCAGCTACTCGAGAGGCTGAGGCAGGAGAATTGCTTGAACCTGGGAGGCGGAGGTTGCAGTGAGCCAAGATCACACCACTGCACTCCAGCCTGAGTGACAGAGCAAGACTCCATCTCAGAAAAACAAAAAAACAAAAAAACAACTTTTTTTTTGTTGTTGAGATGGGGTCTTTGTTGCCCAGGCTGGTCTTGAACTCCTGGGCTCAAGCGATCCTCCTGCCTCGGCCCCTCAAAGTGCTGGGATTGCAGGTGTGAGCCTCTGCTCCTGGCCTGAACATTTTCTTGTTGCTTCCTTTTAATAAACCTACCTTTTAATAAATTATATCTTGAATGTCCTACCTTCCCTTTACTTTGTTTAGCATTTTTTGTAATAGCGTTTTGTTCATAGACTAGGCTGATAAAATATCCAGTGTAATCCCAAAGTGAGTATAGTATTTGGTTTCCTAGAGAGTTCCTATCCCATGTGACACTTGTGTAGAAACATTTTTAGAGAATATGTTAAAAATTCACTACAAATATATCTTAGTCTTACAACAACATAAAAGTGATTAGAAATTTTCGAGCAGTGCTTTAAACTGAATGAGACTCTGTCTCAAAACAATATATATATTTTAAAATGTACAGAGAAAATGTATTTAATCATAGAGAAGCCATCAAGTCACTTGAATATAAATTTGATTATATCTCTTATCAGTTCTACCCCAGAGATTCTCAGTTGACTTTAAGTGAGGTTTTTGATCTTTAAATTGAAAATATTGAATTTTTTTTTTTTTTTTTTTTTTTGAGATGGAGTGTTGCTCTGTTGTCCAGGCTGGAGTGCAGTGGTACGATCTCAGCTTACCACAGCCTCCACCTCCCGGATTCAAGTGTTTCTCCTGCATTAGCCTCCCGAGTAGCTGGGACTACTGCCATGCACCACCATCCCCGGCTAATTTTTTGTATTTTTAGTAGAAACGGGGTTTCACTATGTTAGCCAGACTAGTCTCAAACTCCTGACCTCGTGATCTGCCTGCGTCGGCATCCCAAAGTGCTGGGATTACAGACGTGAGCCACTGACCCCGGCCGAAAATACTGAAGTTTTTATGAAAAAAAAATATATATACACATTTCATATATAGAAGATATATATGTGTGTGTGTGTGTGTGTGTGTATATGTATGTATGTAATGTAGAAGTTTAAAAATTAAGATTATTTTAAATCTCATTTTTTCAGGAAGATCTCAGTGAGCACGTAGTTCAGGGTGATGCCCTTCCTGGACATGTGGGTACAGCTTGTCTCTTATCATCCACCATTGCTGAGAGTGGAAAGAGTGCTGGAATTCTTACTCTTCCCATCATGAGCAGAAATTCCCGGAAAACAATAGGCAAAGTGAGAGGTAAGGTTGAAGACACTGCCAAATAACCCAAGGTTAAGTTAGAATTTTAATTAGTTTCAAATTAAGTATTTGATAATGATAAAGATGAAATTAATAATTTGCTTTAGTATCAATTTAAGGAGCATGTCTGTTACATTTTGAATCTTGTTTTTTTTTCTGTTTGACAGAAACTGATAAAGCTGACTTGAGTGGTATTTAAATATAATGCAGCTCATAATGGCCCTTTTAATCATTTTTATTTTTGTTCCTCCCTCTTTTTTCCTATGAAAGTTGACTATATAATTATTAAGCCATTACCAGGATACAGTTGTGACATGAAATCTTCATTTTCCAAGTATTGGAAGCCAAGAATACCATTGGATGTTGGCCATCGAGGTGCAGGAAACTCTACAACAACTGCCCAGTAAGTTGAATATTTGAGTAGGATTAGCAGTTGGTGTAGCTTATGTTTGGTAGAGTTACACTGGTTTTCTCAGCAAAGGTCAAATGATGTTTTTATTATTTACCAAGGGAATTTAGTGTAATTTGGTAATTGGGGTTAGAGACCAACCTTAAGATTCTGGTCAGTTTTTTAATATATCTACTGAATTGATAAGGAGGAAGACATTAAAAGTAGAAAGGCAGGAAGGAAAGCTTGATGCAGAAAGCTTTGGGAGCATCAGTGTGTGTGTCTGTGTCATGGTCCTTACTTTTGACGTGTTGCCCTCTCTGAGTCTGAGTTTCCGCATCTATAAAATGGAAAGATTTGGACAACATTATCCCATGTCTAGAAAAGTGTGACTAAACTCAAGGAATATTAGTTAACTTGGACCTCAACCGAAAGATGCTCTGTCTTTTCAACAGACATTAGGTTGTAGCCTGGAATAGTTGTCTTCCCCTTCTACTTTTGTAAGTTTATTTAATTACCAGTGCGATAGCTCATGCCACAGATTTTCTACTGTAAATTTTAATCCCTCCCCATTTTATTTTAAAGTGATGCGTGGAGACCATTAGGATTTTTTAATTTTAAGGTCTATAAAAAAATAACTATTTAAGGAAGAAGCACCCTCACCTGCCCCCACCTTTTTTATTTGTTTGTTTTTGAGACAGAGTCTCTGTCGTTCAGGCTGGAGTGCAGTGGCACATTCTTGGCTCACTGCAGCCTCAATTTCCGGAGCTCAAGCCATTCTCCCACCTCAGTCTCCGCAGTGTCTGGAACCACAGGCACGTGGTACCATGCCCAGCTGTTTTTTTGGTATTTTTCTGTAGAGACCAGGTCTCACCTTGTTGCCCAGGCCAGTCTTGAACTCCTGAGCTCAAGTGATCTGCCTGCCTCAGCCTCCCAAAGTGCTGGGGTTACAGGCGTGAGCCACCGCAACTTCTCAGGCCCCATCTTAAACAATACATTTTCCCCCTTTCTGTTCTTATTATTAATAGAGTTTCCATACTTCTATCCTGTGTGTGTGTCAGTTGTTTCTCATTCCCCCACAGTCTGCCAGTATTAAGTCCTTTGGAGGCTGTATTGCAAGGAGCAGGTTTCTATGTCTCTATTTCTTCTGCCATTGAAAAGGATTGTTTTTATTGAACACTTTGCATGTCTCCAAGAAAAAAGTCCATAGTACAAGGCAAGTGTATGTTGTGTTGGCTATGTCAGTATTCAGCTTGTAAATATCTATCATTGTTAGAGCTTGCATTTAAGGAATAAATTCCTAGTGACAGCCATAGTCATATTTTGGGGATGTCAAAATTGGCCTCAAAATACGGAATAAGTACCATTTCCCATTGTTGAAAGTACACTTTGCTTCTTTACTACATTTGTTTCTTTATCTTCTCTATAGTCTATGATAACTGTATTTCTTCTTTTCAGGCTGGCTAAAGTTCAAGAAAATACTATTGCTTCTTTAAGAAATGCTGCTAGTCATGTAAGTAACCTTTAAACAACTTTAGACTGCTGAGGTAGAGAAATATGGATCAGGGAGTCTCCTCCAGTTTTTATTAATAGTTAGGGGAATATCTCTTGGCATTTATATTCAGATCCATGGTGAAGATCGGGATGAAGACAATAGAACCATAAGCATCTTTTCTTTTTTTTGAGACAGGGTCTTGTTCTGTCACCTGGGCCTGGAATGCAATGGTGCGAACATGGCTCACTGCAGCCTCAACCTCCTGGGCTCAGGCATTCCTCCCACCTCAGCCTCCGTAGTAGTGGGACTAGAGGCATGTGCCACCATGCCTGGCTAATTTAAAAATTTTTTTTTTCTTTTGTAGATTCAGGGTCTCACTGTGTTGCTCAGGCTTGTTTCAAACTCCTGGGCTCAAGCGATCCTCCCGCCTCAGCCTTCCTAAGTACTGGGATTACAGACATCAGCCACTGTGCCCAGCCAGCATCCTTTTTTGAGATAATAAATTTTGAGTAATTGAGACAAAAGAAAGTTCCCACTAAGCATTGGTTTTCACTACCTGAATAATGTGCTTATTCAGATACTCACTTTGGAAAAAATGCCTTTAGAAAGATTTGATGGGACAGGCGTGGTGGCTCACACCTGTAATCCCAGCACTTTGGGAGGCCGAGATGGGCAGATCACCTGAGGTTAGGAGTTCAAGACCAGCCTGGCCAACATGGTGAAACCCAGCCTGTACTAAAAATACAAAAAATTAACCTGGCGTGGTGGCCCGCGCCTGTTATCCCAGCTACTTGGGAGACTGAGGCAATTCAAGAATTGCTTGAATCTGGGAGGTGGAGGTTGCTGTGAGCTGAGATCATGCCACCGTTTTCCAGCCTGGATGACAGAGTGAGACTCAGTCTCAAAAAAGAAAAAAAAGAAGGGAAGATTTGATGGTGATTTTATGTAACACTTGAAAGAAGTGTATCAGCTGAGTGTGGTGGCTCATACCTATAGTCCCACCTACTTGGGAGTCTGAGGCTGGAGCTTTGCTGGAGCCCAGGAGTTTGAGGCTACAATGAGCTATGATCCATCCAGTGCACTCCAGCCTGGGTGACAGAATTGGACTCTATCTCTTTTAAAAAATAAATAAATAAAAAAGTATCAGTTTCCTCCCTTGCATACCAACTTGTCTTCCTTAACTCCTTTTTTTTTTTTTAATCCAGTTAGAGTCTGTTTTTTAGCTGTTAGTATTTTCAGCAACTGCAACTTGGACATTTTTAATCAATAACCTGAGATTTTTCTCCCCTATTCCTCTGTACTTGTCTGGACCGCCTCACATTCCAAAGTGAAACTAGGGGAAAAATGGAGGAACGTCTCATTTTTTAATTTCCACTTTTTCCACAGTGTACTCCATATGCCCTCAACTTTGCCTTGTAAAAAATAATTCGGGAAGTAAACTTGGTTAGTCAGTGTTTAGCTTTATTACTTACATGAACTAACATCTATTCTAAGGTGTACTTTTAAAATATTTTAACCTCTTGGAAATTGGAATGGGTTTACAACTTAGCTTTGAGTCATAATTTAATTGACAGCTTATTTCCCCCTCTTAGTGGTATATAAAATAATGCATTTTAAAATTCATGACATCTTGAATTGATTATAATTTTAATGTTTAAAATGTTAATAGATTGTTTTATCTTTCTGTTGAAAATATGATATTTATTAGTATTATTAGGCTGTAGTTTATAATTAATTTGGAACCAGTTTTACTGTCATAGCTAGTCTAAACATCATTTCATTAGCTATAAATGTGATGGCTTGGTCACCCAGGCTGGAGTGCAGTGGCAGGATCATAGCTCACTATAGCCTCAACCTCCTGGGCTCAAGTGATCCTCCTGCTTTGGCCTCTCAAGTAGCTGGGACCACAGGCATGTGTCATCATACCTGGCTAATTGTTGTATTTTTTGTAGAGACAGGATCTCACTATGTTGCTCAGGCTGGTTTCGAACTTGTGGGCTCAAGCGATCCCCTCACTTGGCCTCCCTAAGTGCTAAGATTACAGGCATGAGCCATCATGCCGGTGTGATGACTCTGTTAAATTTTTTTTTTTTTTTGGATGGAGTTTTGTTCTGTCACTCAGGCTGGAGTGCAGTGGCGTGATCTTGGCTCACTGCAACCTCCACCTCCTAGGTTCAAGCGATTCTCCTGTTTCAGCCTCCCGAGTAGCTGAGATTACAGGTGTTTGCCACCATGCCCAGCTAATTTTTGTAATTTTAGTAGAGATGGGGTTTTGCCATGTTGGCCAGGCTGGTCTTGAACTTCTTACCTCAGGTGATCTGACTGCCTCAGCCTCCCAAAGTGCTGGCATTATAGGCGTGAGCCACTGCACCCTGCCAATAATTTTTAGATATGTGCTTTTTGAGACAGGATTTCATTAAGCCTTTTTCTTCCATATTCTAATGAAATCCTTTATAACTCACAAGGATCACATTTTCAGATGTGTTATTTTAATTATTATTGGCTTATTTTAATGTGAAATACATATCTATGAAGATGTTTCGGTCTGTTATTGGCTTATTATTTAAACCTCACAATGAATTTTGGGATTAAGTTTTGTCTTCTACTAAAATTATTTTCTATAAGGATTATGGTTGTCTAAAACCAAAAAAATTAGAAAGCTACAACTTAAAATGTTTAATAGTTAGAACTACTTGGGAATGGTAGGGTTTGTCCTCTCTGGTAGAAAGGGTTTTGGTATTGTCTTGTTTAAAATAAGAGGTGCTAAGTTTCCCGCTTCAGAAGTCTGCAAGGAAGCAGGCTTCCTTGCCAGACTCTTGAACTCCTTTGACTCTAGTCTGTGATCCCTGTGTATTCCCAAGTTGAGTTCTACCCCTTGACAACTTAGAGCTAGTGTAAGGGGTAGAAATGCACCCATCTTTTCAGTAAAGTAGTGTTACAGAATTTTCAAACCTTGCTTCCTTCTATCGC
Organism: Pan troglodytes; assembly: GCF_028858775.2. NCBI lineage: Eukaryota > Metazoa > Chordata > Mammalia > Primates > Hominidae > Pan > Pan troglodytes. The sequence continues at coordinate 12,144,271 of NC_072419.2, read as the reverse complement.
AGCTGGCCTTCTTTCAGAAAAGGTACATATTTGTATGTCAGTTTATGACATACAGACTTTAACTGAATTAATTCATAGGGGTGAGTGGATCTGCCTTTTTCTGTCTTTCTTTCTTTCTTTTTTTCTTTAATTTCAGTCCTGCTCCTTCTGTGTGGATCTGCTTTTTAGAAATTTGGCTTTAACTATAATTCATGTCTTCCTCATTTGTTTGGCTTTCATTAGGAAACCGGACATGAGCATCATCTTTTTCCTGTTTCTGTTGTCTCTGTCTGTTCATCAGCAGTTATGGCTTCCTCTTTCATTCAGTACTGACATTTTGCTGAGAAAGGCTGTACAGTGGACTGCTCAGGTGCCCTAAGGAGCCGAGCTAAGGCACTTTGCAGCTTATTCCTTCCCTCACTGAATCTTTCATGTTAGCTGTGCAGCTAAGGTTTGCAGGGGCAGTGGGCAGCAATGTGTGGGATCCCTGAGCTCAGGGCTTTTGTTGGGTTCCTTTTCTGCCAATAGCAGTTGCAGAAGTAACAGCCCCGAAGGCTGTCTCACTGCCACTGCGGTGCCTCTGAGTGTTTTGAAGTGAATCTGTGTCCGTTTTTTTTTTTTTTTGCCAGGAAAAAGTAGCTGTGCTTTTGCAAAAGAGAAAAGCCATTGTTTTAAGAGAATACATTACTTTTTAGAAAAAGTTTGTACAGGTCCGTAATTTTATAGTGAACAAAAATTTCTTATGTTCTTGCAGTTTGAGAGGTACTGTGTACCAGGCAATGTTTTTCAAATACTTGCTTCCTTCTGTCAGGGTGCAGCCTTTGTAGAATTTGACGTACACCTTTCAAAGGACTTTGTGCCCGTGGTATATCATGATCTTACCTGTTGTTTGACTATGAAAAAGGTACGTTGAAATTTCTTCATTTCAAACTCTTAATGTTAAGTAAAAGATTTAAAAACTAGGAAGTTTTTTTATATTTTTAATTACTTATTAAATAGAATTGGTTAATTCATTTTCTTGGTGAATTACTGCCAGTCCTTCCCTCTCATGCTCTTGCAACATTGAGACAGTGATGAGATGGGAATACTGCCTTCCTAGAGTAGGGTCTCTATTGCTGAAAATACTTTATTTTGTTACAAAAAAGGGACATTCCAGGTGGTTTCTGTAGTGGTCTGTCTGTGCTACTATATTGAGGCAAGAGAGGAAGATATCATAGTGTTTGTTTTCTAGGATTCCAGCTGTTTCTGCTTCAAGCTTCTTCAATTAATAAGGCTAGTGAGCCACAGTGAAAAATTCAAAAAGAGGTTTGGAGTTAGATGGTGGAGGGCCTCAGTGAAGAGGTTTAGACTCAAGAACTAGGGGGGTAGGAAATACTTTTTAGCTGAAAAGGGAAATGTTCAAGACTAATGTTTTGGTAGCTGATGAAATAGGAATTTCAGAGGACAGAGACTGCAGGCAGGGTGAGCAGCAATGTGGGCTACAGGAAAGGTAAGCCTGAATTGGAGTGGGGGACCAGAAGAATGGAGAAGAGGGCATAATGGGGGGTGAGGGGGATCCAGAATGAGATTTAAAAACTTATATAGCTTTAAAAAAACTGTAATTGTTTTTGTACAAACATAATCATGATAATGATATAGTCCCTAAACGTCAGTATACTATGTAACCAAGTGATTTCTCGGGGACTTAGACTCTAAAACTGTGTTGGGTATTAATTTCCAACTGAGTTGATTTGAAGTTAGTCTAGTTGGCTAACATCACTGTACCAGATACTGTCTGTTGTATTAAAGAGTGTGACAAGGACCCTGGCACCACCTGCTGGTGAATTTTAATCAGAGTTCCTAGGGGTTGGATTATTATGATGTATATATTATGTATAGGAAAGGACCCTTTTGTTTCTGCGAAATAGTATTAGGAGAAAGAAGGAAGAAAGGAAGGAAGGGGAGGGGAGGGGAGGAAGGGAGGAAAGGAAGGAGGTGCATCTATTCAGATTACATGAGTAGAGTGACCAAACACATGGAACAGGTTGTTTTAGTCATGGAAGAACATTAATGAAAAGATAAATGAGAAAGAGTGAAGTGATAAATGATCTTATTAGCCAAGATTGAGATTAATTGATCTAGCTGCAATTTATTTATTTATTTATTTGAGACCGAGTCTCGCTCTGTCGCCTAGGCTGGAGTGCAGTGATGTGATCTTGGCTCAACCTCCACCTCCTGGGTTCAAGCGATTCTCCTGCCTCAGCCTCCTGAGTAGCTAGGACTGCAGACTCCTAAGTAGCTGGACCAAGCCCAACTAATTTTTGTATTTTTTAGTAGAGACGGGGCTTCACCATGTTGGCCAGGCTGGTCTCAAACTCTTGACCTCAGGTGATCCGCCCATCTCAGCCTCCCAAAGTGCTGGGATTACAGATGTGAGCCACTGCACCCGGCCAAGCTACAGTTTACTTCTGAAAATCAATGAGAGTTCAAATATTACTAATGCCCCATTTTCACCAGGCTATATCTTGATCTGAAGTTGAACCTGAATGAGTTAATTGAGAAATGAAAGCAATGAACTTTTATACTGAATTTTGATTTTTAAGCTGGTGTTTTTCTTATAAGAACAATTCATCTTCATTAGAAAAAATATAAGTATTTCAGAAGATTATGAAATGAGAAATAAATCTTTCCTGTTTTTCCTTGTTCTCACTGTCTTACTTTTAATAGTTTCTTGTGTATTCCAGAAAAACTTTATGCATGTACAGGTTCATACCAATGTACATGAATGAATATATATGTGATGGATTTTAGTATATTTGTTGGACAGATGATTTATTGGTGATACCTTAATTCATTTCCTGTAGAAGTGCCTTCAACAGAGTGACATTGATCATTTGATAGACATTAAAACCTAATACAACAGATTTGCTTGTGGGGGAAACACGATAGCTCAGAGTGCTTAAGTATTATGGTTTATAGCTAATCAGACAATTTTTTCATGACATTTGGTGTGTCTGCTGTTTTTAATCAAATGTTTAAAAGTCTTCGAAAAGATTAGAAACTTACAGAAATAAATTTTATATAGTACTTTCATATTGATTTCTAGTCACGTAGTATGGATAAGTATCAAAGAAAATGGGCCGGGCGCGGTGGCTCACGCCTGTAATCCCAGCACTTTGGGAGGCCGAGGCGGGCGGATCACGAGGTCAGGAGATCGAGATCATCCTGGCTAACACGGTGAAACCCCGTCTCTACTAAAAATACAAAAAAAAAAATTAGCCGGGCGTGGTAGCGGGCGCCTGTAGTCCCAGCTACTCGGGAGGCTGAGGCAGGAGAATGGCGTGAACCCGGGAGGCGGAGCTTGCAGTGAGCCGAGATCGCGCCACTGCACTCCAGCCTGGGCGACAGAGCGAGACTCCGTCTCAAAAAAAAAAAAAAAAAAAAAAAAGTATCAAAGAAAATGTATAGACAGCATAACAGGAAGTAGGGGAGATGACTGACTTCTGGTTCTATCCTCAGCTGTCTTCAGCGCTACAGCTTTCTCCCAGCTGCATTTTCCTTCCAGGTATTCTACACTGCAATAAAAATGAAAGCCAGAATATAAGGGCTGGGAGGTGGTGTTAGGTTAGAAGGGCTGTCCTGCATGGGCTCAGTATGGCTACTAACAGTTATTCTCATTGTTGAGTAAATAGAGTTGCTAGGCCTGTCTAGTGTAAGCATTCAGTAATAATTTAGGGCTCACTTTTCTCTTAATTTTCTTTATTCTTTCTTTTTCTTTCTTTCTTTTTTTTTTTTTTAGAAATTTGATGCTGATCCAGTTGAATTATTTGAAATTCCAGTAAAAGAATTAACATTTGACCAACTCCAGTTGTTAAAGGTATTAATAATAACATGAAATGTAAATTATCCCTTAGCTTTAGGACTATTGTACTTGCTTGTATATGGTTATGTTCTCTTTGCACATGGGGATGACTGTTAAATTTAATGTGTAGACTGTGTGCTTTGGTATTCTGTTCTGTTTGGGAGAAGGGTTCTGTATTGATCCAGCTGTCTTCTCCAACCATTTCCATGGACCCCACTGGTTTTTGTATTTATGAAGGAACGAACTAGACCATAAGTTTTTGTAGGCCACAGTGGCTAGTCCTTCTCATTCATAATCTTTAGGTTGATTCTGTTCTGCAGTAGCCCTTCTTCATATAATGGTCATTATTTTACAATAGGCCTTTTATGCAATAGTTGGTAAATATATGTTAATTTCCAATACCTTTGAATATTTTGTATCATGTAATTTTACATGGTACCTCTTCCTATCCCTATTAGGAACCTAAATAAATGCATGATTCCCTATTAACAGTTATCTAGTGAAGAATTTTTATATTCTTCCCTAATTGAGTATTTGATCATTATCTTAAATGTGTATGCACATATAAAATATATACAGTGGCTAGTGCTTATTCTTATTAAACTGATAGTTCTACGTTTTATAGGCTTTTTTATCTTGCTAGTTTTTCAAGATATTTTCTGTTAACCATCTCTTCATAAACTAAGCCTTCCTTTCTGATTTCATTTTGTTTGTGTGCTTTCTAGCTCACTCATGTGACTGCACTGAAATCTAAGGATCGGAAAGGTATGTACCAATATGGAAACACTGTTTTCCTTTTGTAGTTAGCATTAATAGGATTTTTAAACTCGATTTTAGCACATACTTGATACTTGGTCACTTTTATGAGTATAATACTGGGCCTTCTAAAAGTAATTTTATAGCTCGGAAATGAATTTGCATTTGTTTTCTACTAAATATATATCATGTGTATAGTAACCATTGCATTGCTTTTCTTAGCTTGATGATCAAAGTGTTAATACCTATCAATCTTTCCAAACATTCTTAACCATTACAAAGTAGAAAGTAAATCAACTATAGAATCCGGCTACAGGGTCAATTTGAACCAGCTCTTCATTTACCTGTTATGACCGCGGGCAAGCTTTGTCCTGCCTACCACATCCCTTTATAATTTCACTTCACTTTTCTACTCCCATAGAAATTAATGGCTGTGCCATTCATATGAGGCTTATTGTATTCATTTTAAATCCTTTATTTTCATATATGTCCTGTCTTTTCAACTAGAGTGTTAGCCCCTCACGGGTAGGAAAATGTTTTTATATTCCCAGAGACTGATGGTGCTGTACATATAGTAGGTGTACTATAGATATAGGTGTTTATCTGTAATTGTGATAACCATACAGTTTTAATATCTTTATAAAGATTGTGAAGTGCTTAAGACCAAAGATTATCCCCACCCAGAGCATAAACGTAACTATATAGGCTTATAGATATTTTATGAGTCTTAGTAATAAAATGAATTTTACCTTTAGTTTATTCTACTGGAAAATTATACATGATTTTGTCTTTGAATTTGTAATACAGGTTTTGTGTGTGCGTTTTTAAGAAAAACTTGATATTTTAATTTTTTCCACTTTTGGAAAATAATTCTTTTTTTAGTCTATATTGATTAATTGATAATAACAAAAGCACAATAGTTGCTGTATATTCTCTTAATTTGTAATTTCTGAGCTGATTTTAGTATTTCAAATAGTAGTCTTAGCAAAATCACACAACTCTTAATTCTCTGGAGAAATAGCAAAACCACAGCTTATGACTACATTTTAAAGAGTAGTACTTTAGTACAAATTTTATAAGAAAATAATCACTCTTGGGTCTACAGACTGGTGTCTATTAATCGTTGCAAACTGGTTTTCATGATGCTTATTTAGAAAATGGGTTTTTGATGTTTAATACATACAAGAGCCTTTAAAAAATACTGTATATAGGGGCTGGACACGGTGGCTCACTCCTGTAATCCCAGCAGTTTTGGAAGCCGAGTTGGGAGAATTGCTTGAGGCCAGGAGTTCAAGATCAGCCTGAGCAACTAGACCTCATTTCTACAAAAAAATTTTTAAAATGAGCTGGATGTGGTAGTGCATGTCTGTGGGCATAGCTACTCGGGAGTCTGAGGCTGGAGGATCAATGCTTGAGCCTGCTTGAGTTTGAGGCTACATTGAGCAATGATCATTTCACTGTGTTCCAGCCTAGATGACAGAGTGAGACCCTACCTCTATTAAAAAAAAAAAGGGATCTCAGAGTTACTTATGCGCTCGCACTTGCTCACACACACACTCTCTCTCTCTTTCCCTGTTTTTTTTTTGGCGCTAAGGATTTAAGAAAGCTCTTAGTGATATAGTGGTATTTTATTTACTGAGATTTTGTGTTTTAAAATTTCAGAATCTGTGGTCCAGGAGGAAAATTCCTTTTCAGAAAATCAGCCATTTCCTTCTCTTAAGATGGTAAGTTATTGAGGAAAACCAAGGCAAGGCTATCATTAACTTTGTTATGTATGAATAATTTACTTTTGTTTCTTAAAAGGATCCTAAAAAGGCTGTGTTAAAGACAATGTTAATATGAATTTATCATCATTGGTGCCTTTTAGAGAAGATACTTTGTGTGTTTGTGTGTGTGTGTGTGAGTGACAATCCCACTTTGACATCTAGGCTGAGTGCAGTGGCGTGATCAGGGCTCACTGCAGCCTCAACTTCCTTGGCTCAAGTGATCCTCCCACCTCACTCAGTCTCTCAAATAGCTGGAACTGCAGGTGTGCACCACCATGCCTGGCTAATTTTTTTATTTTTTTGTAGAGATGGTCTCACCTTGTTGCCGAGGCTGGTCTCAAGGGAATTCAAACCTCTGGACTTATGCTGTCCCCCAGCCTCAGCCTCCCCAAGGGTTGAGAATACAGGCATGAGCCAACACACCCAGCCAATAAGATTCATTCTTGTGTAGTATACTTGTGCTGCTTTTTTTCTTTCCCCAAGAGTAACTTCTACTCAAATAAATAAAAATTCCCATCTCAGTATGGTAATTTGGTAAGAGTAGCAAATCCATATATTTCTGTTTATAAATGGGAAGGAGAGGGCACAGGTATAGGAGTGAGAGAAAGGTGATGGTGGGAGAGGCAGCTTTTGTTTTTTTTTTTAACAATATTTTAAACTGTTCCTTAGTTTTGAGAGGGAAGCGAGTTTCTTCAACCAAAGAAAATAAGTGCCCCTCTTACTTAAGATGATATTGAAATTTCAGAAATTCACTCTGAAAAAATAGATCTTCACACAAAAACTAGCATGAAGACTTAAAAACTAGATACAGTTTAATACGGGAACACCCTTGACAGCATCAGGAAAGCCCACACAGATGCCAAGGAGATGCTGGCTCTGCTTTTGTTCCACCGACTCCAGTTTCTAAATTCTGGTCTTTCTCATTGTCTTTTTCTGCTCGTGTCAGGTATAGTAGATTTCTTAGGCAAAAATAGGTAATTTTAGTTTACTATTATGTGGAAATTCTTATTTGGGGAGTGGAGCTTATTAGCTTGATGGGTTTTATCTAGTATATTAGCTACTTGCTAAAACGTGTATATAAATGTATATATGATTTAGAAAGGAAAGAAGTGACTATAATGAAGGTTTTGTTAAAATATTTAGGTATGTATTTCTTGAGGGGTTCATAAAACAATCTAAATCATTAAAATCTCAGTGGTTAAAGGTAAATTAAGTATTGATTATTCACTCTGCAAAAAGGATGCTAAAAGAGAGCCCCTGCAATGAACATTATCCTAGTGCATTTAAAACATCATTTTTGGCCAGACATGGTGGCTCATTCCTGTAATCCCAGCACTTTGGGAGGCCAGGGCAGGCAGACTTAAGCTCAGGAGGTTGAGGCTGCAGTGAGCTGTGATTGTGCCACTGCACTCCAGCCTGGGCAACAGAGAGAGATCCTGTCTCAAAAAATAAATAAGTAAAATGTAATTTGTATAACTTTTAAGGTACTTATGAAGCCCATCTAAGTAAGATCATTTCTTCTAATTCAATTTTCTAAAATCATTTGTTTTTTAGAAATCTCATGATTCCCAGGAAAAAAATTTTAAATTGTAATACAGGTTTGACAACCTTTTAGTCAAATAAGTTAAAACACACACGCAAACTCATTTACTCACTTTGCCATTATAATTCAATCACAAAGAAATTTTGGCCAGGCGTGGTGGCTTACGTCTGTAATCCCAGCACTTTGGGAGGCCGAGGCAGGTGGATCACGAGGTCAGGGGATCAAGATCATCCTGGCTAACATGTGAAACCCCGTCTCTATTAAAAATACAAAAAATTAGCCAGGTGTGGTGGTGGGTGCCTGTAGTCCCAGCTACTCGGGAGGCTGAGGCAGGAGAATGGCGTGAACTCAGGAGGCGGAGCTTGCAGTGAGCCGAGATCGCGCCACTGCACTCCAGCCTGGATGACAGAGCGAGACTCCGTCTCAAAAAAAAAAAAGAAATTTTAACGCCAAAATAATACCAAATATAATCTCATTATATAGACACTTTTCTGGCAAATTTGCCTTTTAGCAATCTCAACACTAATATATTGTCCTAGTCTTTCTCATTTTGCATTAGTCCAGCAAAAATATGACAGATACGTTAAATAAGTCTTTAAATATAGGAGAAAATTTAAAAAGCCCCACACAAAATTGAATACAAACTGTTTTAGATGCTGTACTTTACATGCAGCTGGTTAAGAGTAGACCCAGAGCTAGATGCCAGGTCACCAGACTCCTGGGCTGTGTTCTTACCACTATATTATTCTGTTTGTATGCATTTATTTGCTATTAAAAATTAAATACCGTATGTGCTATACATGTTCTTTGATACCTATAATTTTGAAGTATCTAAAATAATCTGCCTGGCACAGTGGCTCACCTCTGTAATCCCAGCACTTCTGGAGGCCAAGGCAGGTGGATCACCTGAGGTCAGGAGTTTCAGACTGGCCTAGTCAACATGGTGAAACCCATCACTACTAAAATACAAAAAATTAGCCAGGCGTGGTGGCAGGCACCTGTAATCCCAGCTACTCGGGAGGCTGAGGCAGGAGAATTGCTTGAACCCCAGAGGTGGAGGTTGCAGTGAACCGAGATTGTGCCACTGTGCTCCAGCCTGGGTGACAGAGTGAGACTATGCCTCAAAAATAATAATAATATAACATAATCTCTGTCAAATTCATTTTGCCCTGAGCATATTTATGTATATGTCTGGGCTTCATGTTTGTTTAAGACTGAACAAGTCCGTTCTTTGGAGGTTACTAACCAAGTTTCATATTTTCAATGTCATTTTCTAGTTAAAACTGCCAAAATAATCTGATGGCAAAGTGTCTAGATAATTTAGTTTAGATACACTGATAGCATTTGTCATTTATATAAATTATAACTTTTTTGATTTATGAGCTGCAGCATAATGTTTTCATTTTGGGGATACATCTTTTCAGGAAGTTATGGTATTTGTTTAGCATCATCACCTTCAAAACAATCTAAAAATCATGGTTTTCCATAGATTTTAGGCAAGTAGATTGACATCCCCAAATGCAATGTAGAATACATGACAAATGTCTTGAATTCATGATGTTGCCTATTGTGTTAGAGTTCACTTTGGATGTTTACTAGTAATGGCGAAAAGGATTTGAGGTTAAGGACCATCTTTGTGTTGGTCAGTTATCACAGACGGTGCCTGAGACTCCTGCTTTTGCTGCTTAATTTCTTTTGACCTTATTTAACATAATCATCTACCAGGTTGTCACTTTGAGTATGACAAAATATGTTTGTGCATTATGCACAAAACATTTTATTGCTACTAATGATAAATTCTTATTATTTTTAGTAATAATTGTATTTTTTTTGTTTTCTTATTCTGCTATCCATCTCATCAAAAACAAAATTTACCAACAAACAAAACTGTAGGTTTTAGAGTCTTTGCCAGAAGATGTAGGGTTTAACATTGAAATAAAATGGATCTGCCAACAAAGGGTAAGTAATTCTCTATGCAGCACATTCTGTACTCTCTATGCCTATCTAAAAAATTCTTTCATTCCTGTCTTTGTATTTTAATGGAATAAGCTAAATTAAAATCTCATTGTGGCTTCCTCCATCAAGCACAATGCTTATTGGACCCTTTAAATAAAACATATCTTGCATTCATGCTAGTATGTGAGTATTTCAAATTAATGATGAATATTGTAAAAATTTCAGTTTACATGTGTCTTGTGTGAACAATATGATGGTTTGGGGGAGATACTTATAAAGTGGACAGTCACATCTCTTGCATTTAGTTTTTACTTTCTTATTCCCATGTAAGGATGTTTTAAATAATTTTCTAAGCAGTTTTCTGTTGTTAACAGTAGCTAGTAATAATTACTCAGGAAAAAAATTTCTGCAGTTGTTTTAAATCACTTACAAATTTAGTCATTTTTTTGTTCAACAAATATTTTTTGAAAATCTGCTGTGGACCAGGCATTTTCCAAGTGCTCGGGACAAGTAGTCCACAAAAGAGAATAAGGCCTTGTCTTCCTGGGACTTATATTTCAGTTGTGGAAAACAATTAGCTAACTATTGAATATATCAGAGAGAATATGTGCAGATTGATGGGATGCATTGCAAGGGGCTTGGGGTAGTAGAGTGTGGGCTGTTGAAAGTAGTTAATTCAGATGTCATGATTGGGCATTGAGCAATACCCTTGAATTTGTTTTGGTCAGAATAATCTGTAATTGCCCTCAAATTATGCTGTTTGTGACAAGCTGGTCCTCATTAATGTAGTGAATTCTCGACTAAGGTTTCCCTAATAATGTGATTTTTAGTTTTCTGAGCTTCTAGAATTATTTCAGTGACTAATACTTAAAACATTTAACATTTGAATGTCAATAGAGCTGGCTTGGTGTCTTGGCTATATTTATTGAGTTACTTTAATTAATTTTTGGTTACTTGATATGCCCAAGACCCAAAGAATGAGACTTTTAAACTGGTAATTAATAATTAGTAGGGACATTTTATTAATTTGTTAGCAGACGATGTGTGTGTCTTATAATTTATGGAAATAAAGTCATAGCAGACTGCAAAATTCTAGAGTTTTAGCTTTTATTTTAACTTTATTAATGCAAAAGTGTATTGATGATATAGTTAATAGTTACTTGCTTTTTGTATGAGAGTCTCTATGTCTGAATTATGACCTGTGTCATCACTAAATAGCTTTGTGAGCTTGGGCAGATCACTTAATCTTTTCAGGTTTCATCATCTATAAGATAATAGTTGGACTAGATACTGTCAGGAGTTTTTTCATCATAGCTTGCCAGAATAAAAACAGAGTTGCTAGCACTGATTTTAGGATGTGCAGTGACTTTTATTTTGCTTTCTCTTTCACTAGGATGGAATGTGGGATGGTAACTTATCAACATATTTTGACATGAATCTGTTTTTGGATATAATTTTAAAAACTGTTTTAGAAAATTCTGGGAAGAGGAGAATAGTGTTTTCTTCATTTGATGCAGATATTTGCACAATGTGAGTAATACTCTGTATTTTTTCCTATACTCTTAGAATGTGTCTAGGACTTAAGGCAGCAGTCTGGAGGTGGGGTAGTTGTCCAGCTTTCCCCCATGGTCTGTCCTCTGAAATCGTGTCAGGTTGTGTGTTTCCTCATGCCCTTTCTTGACTGCTTGCTAGGGTGCCTACTACTCCTGTGAAGTCCACACCTACTAGGTCCTAGAGCCTTACACCCTTTATTTTACAGGCAGGTCATATACTCCTTACCATATTGTAAGCTCCCTAGGGATTTATCACTGCCGATATCTGAGAATATTTTAGCTCTTGTATAGAAAAATTTTAAATTTGTATTTATCTTTTATTAAAAAAAATGGTTTTTGAGACAGGATCTCACTCTGTCACCCAGGCTGCAGTGGTGTGATGATGACACTGCAGCCCTGACCTCTTGGGCACAAGCAGTCCTCCTGCCTTGGCCTCTTGAGTAGCTGGGACTGCACATGCGTGCCATTAAGACTGGCTAATTTTGTATTTTTTTGTAGAGATGAGGTCTCCTCCTGTTTCACAGGCTGGTGTCAAACTCTTAGGCTCAAGTGACTTTCCTGCCTTGGCTTTCCAAAGTGTTTGGATTACAGGCATGAGCCACTGCACTGTACCTGGCCTGAAAAGGCAACACATGTTAATAATGGTGGTTTTAGCTGAGAAATGGGAATATGTTTCTTTGTTTTCTTTCTTTCTTTTTTTTTTAAATCTATTTATTTATTTGAGACAGAGTCTTGTTCTGTTGCCCAGGCTGGAGTGCAGTGGTGTGATCTCGGCTCACTGCAACCTCTGCCTTCAGGTTTCAAGTGATCTGGTGCCCCAGCCTCCTCGATAGCTGGGATTACAGGCCTGTGCATGATACTCGGCTAATTTTTGTATTTTTAGTAGAGATGGGATTTCGCCATGTTGTCCAGGCTGGTCTTGAACTCATGACCGCAAGTGCTCTGCCCACCTTGGCCTCCCAAAGTGTTGGGATTACAGTTGTGAGCCACCGTGCCCGGCCTCATTTGTTTTCTTTATACTTTCAGTGTTTTCTAAAATTCCAAAAAGGAATATTACAGTTACCCCCCACTGAAAGGTATTTTTTAAATTGTTTCTTTTCAGGGTTCGGCAAAAGCAGAACAAATATCCCATACTATTTTTAACTCAAGGAAAATCTGAGATTTATCCTGAACTCATGGACCTCAGATCTCGGACAACCCCCATTGCAATGAGCTTTGCACAGTTTGAAAATCTACTGGTAAGTTATGTTTGAATTTTTATCTTTTTAATGTTCTGTTTTCTATTTTGGAGTAGTAGTAAAGATTTCATATTACTTTACCCATCGAATGTTAATGTTTTGACTAAACAGTAGCAAACAAGTGGCTCTACTTAAAAGCGAGGATATTAGATCTCAGGATGAAAAACAATTACATTAAGTACAAAATTGGTTATAGGCATACGTTAAATTTTTTAGTTTAACTTTCTGAATAGATTTTATGAATAATTTAAAAATGTTTAGACTGTATGCTTTTAAAAATATTATTCCCATTTTACAGATGAACGTGAACTTGTTTTGATAGAGCATTCCATTAGTACATTTTTTGACTGCACATTCAATATGTATGTTTATACATTATGTATATATTAATATATTGTGAATATATTTATGTATGAAGTGTCCATTAAAAAGAATAAGATAAAGTAATTGGAAGAAAAAAATCTACCATTTTCTTTTCCCGCCTGCTGTACTTTGGAGAGCACTGATTTAGAGTGTGAGCATTTAGCTTTGCAGTTAATGTTTCTTTTTCATGCACAACTAATTTTTCTTCTTCTAGGGGATAAATGTACATACTGAAGACTTGCTCAGAAACCCATCCTATATTCAAGAGGCAAAAGCTAAGGGACTAGTCATATTCTGCTGGGGTGATGATACCAATGATCCTGAAAACAGAAGGAAATTGAAGGAACTTGGAGTTAATGGTCTAATTTATGATAGGTATTTGTTTTTCATGAAAAATTTTCATGGAATTTAGAAGTATAGATTTCATCTTACGAAATTATAAATAAAATTAAACTTAGTTAAGTTAAAATTCTGCAGTTCAGCCTGAGGTTATCTTGACATTTGCCTGTGGGTGTTTTCAAAGTTTGAAGGATAGCAGAATCACTTGGGAAGCTTGTTAAGGATTCAAATGACTGGGCCCTAACTCAGATATATATACTAAATCACCCTGAGGGTGAGGGTGACTGCCAGCCCTTAGACCTCTTCTCTGTCTATACCGACTTTTTCATTCCTCTTGTCCAATTCTGTGGCTTTTCATAACTTTCTGTGTTCTCACACTTACGTATGTCCAACTCAGACCCTTCCCTAGACCTCTGTAGACTTTTATTTCCAGGTACTGACACCTGTTCCTCTTACAGTCTTCCTGATTTCAGTATAAGTGACAATTCAGACCATATTCTTAGTCTTCCATGACTGTTCTTTATCTCATACCCCAAATCCAGTCAGATAGAAAATCTTTTTGTTCTGTCTTCAAAATATATCCTGAATCAGACTACTCACCAAGTTAACTGTTGTCACTCAAGTAAAGCAGCTCATCTTTGGTGTGGATTGTTGAGGTAGTCTGCCCCCTGGTGACTGCCTCTACCCTTAACGGTCAGGCTGTTTATTCTTACTACAGTAGTGAGAGGGAAGCTTTTAAGACCTATCTCTGATCATGTTGCTACTTAAAACTCTCCCACAGTTTTCTGTGTCACCTAAAGGAAAAGCTGAAGCCTGAGGGCCCTATATGAGCCAATCTGCCACCCCACGACCTTCCAACCCTCTTTCCCTCTCTGACCTTCCACAAAATTCCCCCATCTGCTGTTTCCCATTCTTTGGAGAAAGACTTCCGTAACAATTTAAATGTCACCTCAGTGAGGACTTTCTTGAATAACTGATTTCAAATAACAACTTCTATTCACAGTGCACTTCCTGACTTGTCTCCATATCATTTATCATCATCTGACACACCACATATTCTGTGTTGTATTTTACTTGTTTTTCTCCCTAGCCCCTTTCCTCCATCCTCCTTGGCACTAATGCACACATGCAAATGAGAATATAGGCTCCATGAGGAGGGCAAGGCTGTTTGCCTGATTTGTTCATTGCTATTGAGGTTAGAACAATGTGGGGCATCCAGTAGGGATTCAAATAATTTATTGAACAAATCTTTTTTTTTCCATCAGCTTCTTTGGCAGCCACTAATCTGAGAGTCAAAAAGGTTTCTTTAGTATAAAGACATTTGGGGTTAGAAGGGATGTCATTTACTCTGCTGAGGGATTAGTAGACTTGCGCATACAGGTGTACCTCAGCGATAGTGAAGGCTGGGATCCAGACCACCACAGCAAAGCAAGTCCTAAATCTTTTGGTTCCGAGTGCATATAAATGTTATGTTTAGGCCGGGCGCAGTGGCTCACGCCTGTAATCCCAGCACCTTGGGAGGCTGAGGCGGGCAGATCATGAGATTAGGAGTTTGAGACCAGCCTGACCAACATGGTGAAACCCTGTCTCTACTAAAAATACAAAAATTAGCCGGGTGTGGTGGTGCGTGCCTGTAATCCTAGCTGCTCGGGGCTGAGACAGGAGAATCACTTGAACCCAGGACGCAGAGGTTGCAGTGAGCCGAGATCGTGCCACTGCACTCCAGTCTGGGTGACAGAGTGAGACTCTGTCTAAAAAAAAAGTTATGTTTATACTACATTGTAGTTTACCAAGTGTACAGTAGCGTTGTGTCTGAGAAAACACAGTATATATCTTAATTTTAAAATACGTTATTACTAGGAAATGTTAACAATCTACCTTCAGCAAATCATAATCATTTTGCTGCTGGAGGGTCTTGCTTTGATGTTGATGGCTGCTGACTGATTAGGGTGGTGGTTGCTGAAGGTTGAGGTGGCTGTGGCAATTTCTTAAAATAAGACACAAATGAAGTCTGCTGTACCCGTGGACTCTTCCTTTTACACAATATTTCTCTGTCCCACATGATGGTGTTTAAGAGCATTTTTCACCCACAGTAAAACATCTTTTTTATTTGTTTTTGCTTTTTGAGACAGAGTCTCACTCTTAATACCCTGGCTGGAGTGCAGTGGCATGATCTTGGCTCACTGCAACCTCCATCTCCTGGGTTCAAGCGATTCTTCTGCCTCCTGGGTAGCTGGGATTACAGGCGCACGCCTGCCACCATGCCTGGCTAATTTTTGTATTTTTACTAGAGAAGAGGTTTTGCCATGTTGGCCAGGTTCTTGAACTCCCGACCCCAAGTGATCCACCCGCCTTGGCCTCCCAAAGTGCTGTGGGATTACAGGTGTGAGCCACCGCGCCCTGCCAAAACATCTTTATTTTTATTATTATTTTTTTGAGATTGAGTCTCGCTCTGTCGCCCAGGCTGCAGTGCAATGGCACAATCTCGGCTCACTGCAACCTCCGCCTCCCAGGTTCAAGTGATTCTCCTGCCTCAGCCTCCCGAGTAGCTGGGACTGCAGGCATGCACAACCACATCCAGCTAATTTTTGTATTTTTGGTAGAGACAGGGTTTCACCATATTGGCCTAGGCTGTTCTCGAATTGCTGACCTCAGGTGATCTGCCTGCCTTTACCTCCCAAAGTGCTGGGATTACAGGTGGCCACCACTCCCTGCCCCACAGTAGTACATCTTTAAATTGGAGTCCATCTTCTCAAACCCTGCTGCTGCTTTATTCACTAAGTTTATGTAATATTCTGAATCTCTTGTTGTCATTTAAACAATGTTCAGAGCATCTTTGTTGGGTGGATTTGTCTCAAAAAACCATTTTCTTTCCTCATCCATAAGAAGCAACTCCTCGTCTGTTAAAGTTTTATCATGAGATTGCAGCAATTCAGTCACATCTTTAGGTTCCACTTCTATTTCTAGGTCTCTTTCTATTTCCACCACATCTGCAGTGACTTCTTCCACCGAAGGTTTGAACCTCTCTGGCATCTATGAGGATTGATATCAGCTTCTTCCAAATGCCTGTTAATGTTGATATTTTGCTCTTGTCCCATGAATCAGAAATGTTCTTAATGGTATCTGGAATGATAAAAAGTTTTCAGTTTACCTTGCCAAGATCCTTCAGAGGAATCACTGTCTGTGGCAGCTACAGTCTTTGAAATGTATTTCTAAGGTAATAAGACTTGAAAGTCAGAGTGACTCCTTGATCCATGGGCTGCAGAATGGATTTTGTGTTAACAGGTATGAAAGCAGCAATCTCTGTTAGAGTTCCTGGGTGACCAGGTGCATTGTCAATGATCAGTAATATTTTTTCTTCCTGAGCTGTACGTCTCAACTATGGGCTTAAAATATTCAGTAAACCATGCTGTGTACAGATGTGTTGTCATCCAGACTTTGTTGCATTTCTGGAGCACAGACAAAGTAGATTTAGCGTAATTCTGAAGGGCCCTACAATTTTCAGAGTGTTAAATGAGTATTGGCTTCAACTTAAACTCATCATCAGTTGTATTAGCCCCTAACAAGAGAAGCAGCCTGTTTTTTGAAGCTTTGAAGCCAGGCATTGACATCTCTCAAGCTATGAAAGGTCTAGATGGGCATCTTCCAATAGAAGGCTGTTTTGTCTACATTGAAAATCTGTTGTTCGGCCAGGCGTGATGGCTCACGCCTGTAATCCCAGCACTCTGGGAGGCCGAGGTGGGCGGATCACAAGGTCAGGAGATGGAGACCATCCTGGCTAACACGGTGAAACCCCGTCTCTACTAAAAATACAAAATAATAATAATAATAATAATAATTAGCCGGGCGTGGTGGCGGGCGCCTGTAGTCCCAGCTACTCAGGAGGCTGAGGCAGGAGAATGGCCTGAACCCAGGAGGCGGAGCTTGCAGTGAGCAGAGATCACACCACTGCACTGCAGCCTGGGTGACAGAGCGAGACTCTGTCTTAAAAAAAAAAAGAAAAGAAAATCTGTTGTTCAATGTAGCCACTTTAAGTGATCTTAGCAAGACCTTCTGGATACCTTACTGCGGCTTCTCCATCAGCACTTGATACTTAACTTTGCACTTTTACGTTATGGAGACAGCTTCTTTTTCCTTAAACTTCATGAACCAACCTCTGTTGGGTTCCAACTTTTCTTCTGCAGCTTCTTTACCTCTCTCAGCCTTGATAGAACTGAAGAGAGTTAAGCCCTTTGAATTAGGTTTTGGCTTAAGGAAATGTTTTGGCTGGTTTGATCTTCTATCCAGGCCATTAAAACTTTCTCCTTATCAGCAATAAGGCTGCTTTGCTTTCTTTTCATTGTTGTGTTCACTGTAGTAGCACTTTCAATTTCCTTCAAGGACTTTGCATTCATAACTTGGTTAACAGTTTGGTTCAAGAGGCCCAGCTTTCAGCCTATCTTAGTTTTTAACATGCCTTCCTCACTAATCTTAATCATTTCTAGTTTTTTATTTAAATTGAGAGATTTAAGACTCTTCTTTCACCTGAGCACTTAGGGGCCATTGTAAGGTTAATTGGCCTGATTTCAGTATGGATGTGTCTCTGAGAATAGGGAGGCCAGAGGAGAGGCAGAAAGATAGGGAGGGGAGAGGCTGGTCAGTGGAGCAGTCAGAACACACTGATTTATGGGTATGATTCGTGGCACCTCAAAACAATTACAATAGTGACATCAAAGATCACTAATCACAGATCACCATATCAGATAGAATCATAATGAACTTTGAAATATTGTGGGAATTATCAAAATGTGACGCAGATATGAAGTGAGCACATGCTGTTGGGAAAATGGCACCAACAGACTTGCTGGGTGCAGGGTGGTCACAAAGCTTCAATTTGTAAGAAACACAGTATCTGAAAAGCGCAGGTGGGGCATGGTGGTTCATGCCTGTAATCCCAGCACTTTGGGAGAAGACCCCATCTCATATAAAATAAAATTAAATTATAAGAAATTTAAAAAAAGAAGACGAAGTGCAGTAAAACGAAGATTGCCTGTGCTTGAGAAGTGTTACACAAAGAGTAAGTGATAAAATCTCACTAGGCCTGCTTTAAACAATACATTCCTTAGATTTGGTTCATATTACTATTCTTCCCATAAAGTTATATTACTTTCTGAATAAAGCTTGTTTTCCTTCCAGTATTTTGTCTCAATTAGTTTGGTTTTAAAATTGTAGTCCAAGTAAATCCTACCTACTTGCCTTTTAAACTATTTGGTTAATTTTGCATGAAATAGCATGAGTGACGCATAGCGCTCTTCAGCATTTCCAACTAATTTAATTAAAATTTTAAATAATTTGGAACAAGTACTGGCTTTAGCAAATTTTTGAATGTGTATGGTTATATGTGTATTTTTGTTACAAGGAATGATTACAAATATTTTCTGACAAGGAAGTATATTATGAGATTATATCATTTATGGTTTTGTAGAGTATACAAATTTCAGGCAGATTCTTCATCTCAAGGGCTTTACTTGGTTGAAATCAAATGTTGACATTTAATGGAGAATAGGAAGATACATGATATAACAGGTGCTCAAGAAAGTTCTCCCTGGCTTGGGCGCTTTAAAGAGGAAGAATTGAGTTGGAATTTGGGGAGTGGTTATGTTTACTTTGACAAGATTTGTGTTCTAGGCAGAGGCAAGAGTGTAAATCAGGGCATGACTGTTGAGGGTTTCAGGGAGGTGGCCAGGCACTGGATTCCTAATAGGGTCTGAGGAGGGGAAAGGTGGGTTGTGTTGAGTTGGTTTTTACCCTCAAAAATTTTTTTTAAATTTTATTCAAAAAAGCATGTGTATATAGTTTTAAAATTCAAATAGTTTGATAAGTCTTAAAATACCAATAATTTCTTGTACCTATTTCTTCCATTGTCTCTGGCCAAGACCGTGTCCCCTCAAATCTTTATTTGGCTCTTCTGGCAGTTACCTCTATTTCTAAATAATCTGCTTATGCTATTTTTTCCATTATCAAATTTAGATATCACATAGAAGGTTTTGAATGATTAGTGACTTGGAGCCTTTGAGGCATTTTGGATTGGAGAGAGGTGTGGTGAGAGTGTGTGAGTGTGTTTTCAATTATCAAACACTCAACTGCTACATATCATTTTCTGGTATTTTGTTTGGAAAATTTGCACTTAGGATGATGAGTAAGAGGCCGTTCTTTTTATTTTTTTGAGACAGAGTCTTTGTCACCCAGGCTGGAGTGCAGTGGCACTGTCTCGGCTCACTGCAACCTGGGTTCAAGTGATTCTCCTGCCTTAGCCTCCAGCTCCTGGGTTCAAGTGATTCTCCTGCCCCAGCTGTAGTTTTGTATAGTTTCAAGCTTTAAATATACTTCATAAAACTTGTAATTATGTTCTTAAAATTAACATATTGTTGCATGTAGCTATACCTTACTCCTTTTCGTGGTCTTATTAATATTCCATTGTTGTCTTTACCACAACTTAGACTGCTATTTAGGAACATTTAGGTTGCTGCCAAGTAATTGCTATTTTATAGTGTTGCTGTGAACATTATTGATAGTACAATGACTTTCAAACCTTTTTGCACCCAGCTTATTTTATGCGGCAACCCAGTACACAGATAAGGTATATTTACAAGTATGCACCTGAAACAATTCCAAGCGTCCTTTAGATACTTCCTGTTCATGCGTGTCCTTCTTTGTGTGTGTGCGCGCTTCAATTCTAGTCTTCACTTTCCGAACTGTTTGTGTGACCCGCTAGGTCTCTAGCTCAGCACATCTGCCTGTGGGTCAGGCATCGGAGGTATAGCAGGAGTGGGCTGTCCTGTATTTCCTGGTTCTACACTCACTGTAGCCTGTTACCAGTTCTCAGGAGTAGGCCAAAGCATTATAATCCTTCAGGTAATGTGGAAACTTAATCAGCACACGGTTAGACCATATTTAAGTAATATGCCAGTTCAGGCTCATGAGGGCACTCTGTTCTTAGGTTAACATAGCTGCTAGAGTGACAGTGTCTCTCTCGGAGTAATAGCCCTCAACACGTCTGCCTCTCCACCGGGCTGCTCCAGTACTGATTGGTTGATTGTGCACAGCTGTCATCCTGTGCCCTGCCATTCTCTGTGTTAGATCTCCTGTTTCCTGTAGCTCATATCTTTTCCTCTCTTGGTTCAATGAGTTTTATGGGACATGTCTTTCAGCATCTTCTTAAGAAAGGTGGACACAGGAGGTAAATGTTTTTGACGTTTTATATGTCCAGAAATATCATGGCTGTGTATAGAACTCTATGTTAGAAATACTTTAGAATTTTAGAAACATTCTCCATCATCTTTACCATTCCAGTGTTGCTGCTGAGTGTGAAGCCACCTTGATTATGTTCTCACACATGTAATCTGTGTTTCCTGTTTGGAAGCTTTGAGGGTCTTCCTTTTATTACCAGAGTTTGGGAATTCTATAGAGATGTGTTTTCTTGTGGGTCTGGCTTTGCCCACTTTGCTGGACACTTGGTAACCCTTTTAGTCTGTCAATACATGTTCTTAAACACAGGAAAATTTTTTCAAAAATAGTTCTTTTGATTTTTGACCCTTTCAATTTTCTGGATTTTTTTTTTTTCTTTATAGAAGTCTTTTTGTTTGAATCAAATAGCTCTTGGACCAGATTTTTCATTTTTTTTCCCTCCTATTTTGTCTTTTTTTTTTTTTTTTTGCTTCATTTGAAAGGTTTTCTCAATCTTACTTTCTACTCATTCTGTTGAGCTTTTATGTTTTTTGTTTGTTTGCTTTGTTTGTTTTTTTGAGATAGTCTCACTCTATCATCCAGGCTGGGGTTCAGTGCTGCAATCTGGGCTCACTGCAACCTCTGTCTCCTGGGTTCAAGCAAATTCTCATGCCTCAGTCTCCCAAGTAGCTGGGCCTACAGGCGCACGCCACCATGCCTGGCTAATTTTTTGTATTTTAGTAGAGACAGGGCTTCGCCATGTTGCCCAGGCTGGTCTTGAACTCCTGAGCTCAGGCAATTTGCCTTTCTTGTCCTCCCAAAGTGCTGGGATTACTGGTGTGAGCCACCCTGCCTGGCCTCTGTTGAGTTTCTCATGTCTGCTATTGTGTCTTTAATTTCCAAGAACTATCTTTTTTTCTCTGAATGTACTTTTTTCCATATATTTAGCATCCTATTCTCATTTAATGAACATGCTATTTCCCTGAAGTCATTAAGGATTTTTTTTTTTTTTTTTTTTTTTGAGACAGGTTCTCTCTCACTCTGCTGCCCAGGTTGGAGTGCAGTGGCACAATCTCAGCTCACTGCTCCCTTGACCTCCTGAGTTCCAGTCCTCCCACCTCAGTGAATGAGACTTCTCTTACATCTTAGCAACATTTGGATGGAAATTAAATTTAAATCCAGTCCACTCTAGTAGTTTTTGAAGAGGCTTTGATTCAGCTCCAAAATCTCGATTGCTTGACTTGGTCTCTTATGAGAATACTCAGAAGAATACTCAGAAGGTGTCTTCTTAAACAACAAACCTATTTTTAGTGGTGGAGCTGTTTTTAGTAGCTGTGTCTGCATGGGACTGATAACCAATCACGATGTTTGGAGGAAGTCCTAACCTTTCCTTGTATACCCTCTCTATATGTGTAACAGCTTCTCTGTTTTCACATTCAGTAGTCCATACTGCTATCTTATCACCTTTAGCTCTAACATTAAGAACAGCTGCACATATATCATCACTGAGTCATCGAAAGATTCTCCAGTAAGACACAGTAGAGTCTCTAGCCAAAAGTGATTGAGGTCCCTTCATCTCTGCTGTTTGTTCAATGTAAATTAGCCATCATCCTCCCCGTTTGTTTTTCTCATCTTCCCACATGGGCTCAACACCATCCTTAAAAAGTGAGTAGTCACAGCTAGACATTAAATTACTAGACAACTGGATGTGGTTGTACAGAGCCCAAAAGTCAACAGGATCAAACTTAGAGATCAGCGGCAGGTTTGCTTGTCAAGTTTTGCTTTTATCTTTTTTAAAAAAAACCAGAGTGCCCATCTGTTCTGTAGAGGATGTTTAATATAGTGTTCTGGGTTAGCAACCTCCTGATTAGATTCTGTTTTCTCCTCTTCATAGGGGGATTAGGAGTAGGGGTGGTTTCTGGTTTGACAGTCCGCCGTCTTACATCGATCTGCTCCTGCTTTTAACTCTGCTCTTGTTTCCTACCACTGGCCTGTGAGCCAGCCTTTTCAGTTCTCTCACTGACAAACTTTCAGTTCTTATTTATCCATCTGTTTTCCAGCTTTCAAAATGTTGTAGCTTTGTCTCTTGGGTTTTTCTCATACTTACAGATTTTATTAAAAAGAATCTTTGTTTTATTTTTAATGGAATATAGGGAGAGAACGAAGTTAGATGCTTCTGTTCTGTCTTGATACCTTGACCCAGAGGTCATTTTTCATTCTCTTAGATATGTCTTTAATAATTAATAGAAACTCTTTATTTTAATACAGTCAGATATTTATTAGAGTCACCATATTTTTTATCATGTTGAAAAAATTCTTTCCTACTGTGATGTCATAAAGATTCTCTGATACTGCCTTACATAGTTGCCTGGCTGTCACATTCAGGCACAGGAGGCCATCTTTTCTCTGCTGATGGGTAGTGCCAGTGTCAGGTCACCAGAGGCTCTTTCAGAGTTCTCCACTCTGGATGTGTCTGACGTTACTGAGCAGCTTTAGAGTAGTTCCCACGCTGGTAAGCAGTCTTCTTATCTTGATCTTTAGTGACTTTGAAGTCAGAGCAGTCAGTTTTTTATAGATTTCCATTTGTTAAAAAAAGGGCAAGTTGGAGGGCAAATACTTTAAGCTAGATCACAAGTAAACTAGACATTTCATTTTCTGATTCAGCTGCTTTATGTTGAGCTCCATTGCATCGGGGGTACAAAAGGGCCATGCTGCTATTCTGGATTATTGGAAAGACTGGGAAGAAGAGAAATTTTAAAAAAGAGAATGGATACTTTCATCTTTAAAACAAAACAAAAACTCTGATGTGGATGTTCCAGGCATTCTGTAAATGAATTCTTATGAAAAGGTTGAGTCAGGCAGGTCTTAGGTAAACCATAAAATTACAGTATTTTATGTATTTTGTATTTGTTTCATCATAGGATATATGATTGGATGCCCGAACAACCAAATATATTCCAAGTGGAGCAATTGGAACGCCTGAAGCAGGAATTGCCAGAGCTTAAGAGCTGTTTGTGTCCCACTGTTAGCCGCTTTGTTCCCTCATCTTTGTGTGGGGAGTCTGATATCCATGTGGATGCCAACGGCATTGATAACGTGGAGAATGCTTAGTTTTTATCGCACAGAGGTCATTTTGGGGGCATGCACCGCTGTTCTGGGTATTCATTTTTCATCACTGAGCATTGTTGATCTATGCCTTTTGGGCTTCTCAGTTCAATGAAGCAATAATGAAGTATTTAACTCTTTCACTACAGTTCTTGCAAGTATGCTATTTAAATTACTTGGCCAGGTATGATTGCCAGTCAGTCTCTTTATAGTGAGAAAATTTATTGGTTGGTAATATAAATATTTTAAACTAAATATATAAATCTATAATGTTAAACGTATGTTCATTAAAAGCATAGCACTTTGAAATTAACTATATAAATAGCTCATATTTACACTTAGAGCTTTTCATTTGATCAGGTCTGAAATCTTTAGCACTTAAGGAAAATGACTATGCATAATTATACCTGACCATGAAAAAAATAAGTACCTCAAATGCATGCATTTGCACTGGTGATTCCAACTGCACAAATCTTTGTGCCATCCTGTATATAGGTATTTTTTACATGGGTTGACATGCACACAACACCATTTTCATTCAGTATGAACCTTGAGGCTGCTGCCATTTTTCCACTTAACCAAACCGGCCTGAAGGTGAACCTCGAAACTTGTTTCATAAATCTTTCAAAAGTTGTTTTACATCAATGTTAAAATTTCAAAATGCTGCAGGGTAATTTAATGTATAAAATATTAGTAAGAAAAAGTATGTATTGCATACTTAGTAGAATAGATCACAACATACAAATTCAATTCAGTGCATGCTTTAGGTGTTAAGCATGAGATTGTACATGTTTACTGTTAGGTCCTTGCATCTGTGGTGCTAGGTGAGTATGAGAAGATGTCAAGGACTGGACGTATTTTGTTGCCTAAAAAAAAAAAAAAGGCTGTTTGTAGGCGTTTTAAATATGCTTATTTTGTGTGTCTCTCACTACCTATTACACACTGTTGCTTTGTGGGTTTGTTTTTTATGTGCGTGTGTTATACAGTAGTTAAATTTCCATGCAGAAAAATAAATGTCCTGAATTCTCATATTAGTATTCTTTATTGTATATCATGCATGTAATTTATTTAGAAATGTAGGTCTTACTAAATGTATATGCATGTATTTCAGATTATACTAGGATTTCTTGGATTAGAAGCAGATTGTGTTAACTGTAACTTAAAGAATGAATGTTAAATAAAATGATACAGATTTATTTTCTTCATTACAAAATGAAATTTCAAGAAGGTGTTACTTTTGTAGAATGGTTTTATAATATGACAAGAAATTTTAATATAGTGTCTACCCTAAAGGGATGGCTTATTTGCATCTACCTTTTACTGCATGTTTTTCACAAGGCAGTTTATTCATATATTGACATATTTTGGTAGTAGCTGAGAACCTAAGACTTGAAATTATACATTGTGTAGTATTTTTTAAGCTAAGCAATGCAATTTTGGTCAGATCTTATTTGTGTGAAGATAGGCTCTGAAATCCTATGGTATTGCATTTGTAACGTTGATATTAATGCAAAATAGTTTAGGAAATGGAGTCTTCTGCAAGGGTTCTGTATACTTTTCCCACATTGTATGAGATTTTCCAACATTTTGGTGTGAATTGGGCACTTTTGGAAAACTCCTGAAAAAGAATTAGTTTCCTTCATCAGCAGACCTTTGTCCAATACGGTTACCATTTCTTTATAGTAACTCGATTAGCCATATATGTTTGTTTCTAGTCCTGCTCCTTTGCTCCTCTCCTATGCCTTCCCAATGCTGGCTCCATTTTGAAGACTCAAGGACAGAGGGGAAGCAGATCATAAAGAGAGAAAGGAGACAGAAGAAAGGATGAAGGAAGGAGGTCATGGGGAGTGTGGCTTCTGAGCAGTTTAGTTGCTGGGGAGAGCAGACAGTCACTGCCTACAATACAGACAGAACCTTCCTGCTCACTTTCTGTCCTATCTCTTCCTGACCTTATGAACCAGTGTCAGTAGATGATTAAAACATGACAAGCAATGGCTCCTTATTTTCACAGGACTAAGTCCGGGCCTTCGTATCACTAGCTGTTGCCTTTTACACCCTGCTTCAGCCACCCTGTCCCTGTCATTGGCCCTGGACTTCCTCTCTGTGCCCGTGTGTCCTCTGCCTGGGAGCCCTCTCCTCCCATAGTCACTTTCTCTCTGCCAAACTCATTTCTTCTTGTGCCCAAGACCTCTCTCCTGAGCCCTTGTGGAAACTTCAGGAAGGATGAATCCGTCTTTGTGCTCCACGGCTCGTACCTTGATCAGGCTGTGCATCACAGGAATTCCGTTCTAGGTAGGCAGAGTTGATCTTTGTCTCATCTGCCAGGCTGCAGGCTCTTCAAGGGCAGGGACCTTGTCATAGTCAT
Organism: Pan troglodytes; assembly: GCF_028858775.2. Lineage (NCBI taxonomy): Eukaryota > Metazoa > Chordata > Mammalia > Primates > Hominidae > Pan > Pan troglodytes. Next base: position 12,118,261 of record NC_072419.2, on the reverse strand, counting down.
TTTTATTTTCACAGTGCTTGGAACATGGTGGAAAATGAATGTTGGAATTACTGGAGTAATATAATTTGTATCAAATGTCCTTTTGAATTAAGAGATTTAGTTATGTTTACTAAGAATGTAAACTTTGAATTGGTTTGCATTTTAACAATTAGGATGGTTTATTGATGTGAATTTTGAAATGTAGAGGTATAATGTTAAATTATTTTATACTTTATGGAAATCAAGTGAAATGTTTGAAAAAATGCCGCCATTATCCTCTGGTATTTTCTACTCTCTGGAATTATGTACTGTAAATGATCGGATGTAAATGTGAGGCACACCACTCACCCCTGTGTGGAAAGTGTGGTGGTACTTCCTGCCACCCACCCACCTCTCTGCCGTTGCTCCTTGTGACACTTGTCTGTCGTCTCCCCTCCAGACTCCAAGCTTACAGCTACCTCAGTACTGCTTTGCTTGTCTGAAACACCTCCTTTGCCTTCCTTCAGTGTCCCGCTCAGGTGCAGCCTCCTCCCTAAAGCTCATCTCAGCTTTTGATCTGAATGATGATGGAAACATGCAGACAGCCTCTCAGTCTTACTATTTAATGTTGTAGCTGGGAAAAAACCCAGAGAGGTTAACTGATATACTGGGTTGGGACTAGGATGTGGGTTTCGTGACTCTGAATCCCATGTTCTCAAACTACGCTGCCTTCCGAAGTCTGGCATTTGTTAGCTTATGCTTCCTTGTAGTCCAGCTTCTTATGTGCCTGTTATATTCTCCAGTAAGATTGTAAGCCCCTTAAGGGCAGGGACGTCTTTGCATCTCTAGCACTGCTATAGTGTTCTATCCTTAGTTATGAACTAGATAAATAAATGGTGGTGGCAACAATCCTAGTTTCCTAACTCAGATTGTTTCACGATAAACACAGTTTTGTATGGCATGCTTGGCCATAATGTCTGGAGTATGTGTGTGCTCACATGTGCGTGTGTGTGTTTGCATGTGTTTGTATGTTTACCCATGGAGATCTCTGTCCTGGTTGCTTGGAGTCATGTATTTGATGGATTATGCTAAAACCAATTTTTTGCTCCATGCAGACTGAGGAGAAATACAGGGATAGTTATTCCATTTAAGTGGAAGAAGAAGGTACAGTTTTTCCCCCAGGCCTGGTTGCCTCTTCCTGGGACAGCACACCTAAATCCCGCAGTTGGTGGACTGGTAGTGAAAAGGGCGCTGCCTTGGATAGGAATTGTGTGGCCTGGGGCAGGTCGCCTCATTAGTCCTGGTGGACACTCACTGCCCTTTCTGCCTAGGCTCGCTCTCTATGCCTCTGACTAAATTCTGCCTCTCACATTATTACTGGCTTGGTACTCTAGGTTGATAATGGAGTCCTATTAATTGAGATTTGGATATAGTTGATTTATTCCTTTGCATTTTAGTTTTGGATCATGTATTTTTGGGTAGAAAGCAAAGTATTTGTATTGGAAATACTGCATGATTTTGGCATTCATGATTGGAAACTCATTCCAATATGACCTCTTAGTGAGCTTGTACAATTTGAGAAGTAGGTCTGAGGTTTTTAAAATGCAAGAGATCATATGATGAAGACTACCATGCAAATGTATGTGGAGATGAGGAGGGGAGATGATAGGCTGGAACAGTTGGAGACTTCATAGAGTTCTCAAGCTCTTACAGATAGAGGTGCAGGTCAAGGGAGTTGTGAAACCAGTTTGGGGCGCAGTCTGCATAAAGTCAGAGGCCAGGGTCATACTCGTGGTGTGTTCAGGAGGAATGAAGGAGCCATTTTGACAGTGGAGAATATATTGTGAATGCCAGAGAGAAGCTTAGCATGGTATAGGAGATAAAAGTTAATGATTTTTAAGAAGGGAAATGACATGAAAGTCAAGTGTTTAAAAGTAATGAGGAAAGTAATATTAGTATAGGAATAATAAGAGGAATACTATAATTTATCTAGTCCTCTACTAAATTTACTTAAACATGAAAATAGAAATGTGGGTCGGATGGGTGAACTTCTGAAGCTTACTTGCAAAGCCAAACTACTTAATTTAACAGGAAGAAAGCTATAAAAGCTCAGCAAAAGTTCGGTGGCATCCCACAGTTTTAAATGTATCTCTCTGCAGACCAGACCTCTCAAATAAGTTCTAGATTCATACATCCAACTGTGTCCCCATCTCCACTTTAAGGTCTAATAAGCATCTCACACTTAACATACCTCAACAGAGCTCTTCCTTCCTCCTTCCTTCTGCCAAACCTGCTCCCATTCCACCTCCTCCCAAGTTCTGTCTCAGTGTGTGGTACCTGGGAGTCATCCATGCGATTAGTATAGCTTTATGTTATGTGTGTTAGGGTAGTTGCTCAATATTTTAAAATAACTTTTAAAATAACTTTTAAATATTTTAAATATTTGTAAATAACTTGATACTTTATCAAATGCCAGAAGAGTTCGCTTGAGAGTCTGATCAGTGTTGGACTAATTTGCTATATTAAGAATATAGCAGGGGCCGGGCGCAGTGGCTCATGCCTGTAATCCCAGCACTTTGGGAGGCTGATCACCTGAGGTCAGGAGTTCGAGACCAGCCTGGCCAACATGGTCAAACCCCATCTCTACTAAAAATATAAAATTAGCCAGGCATGGTGGCAGGAGCCTGTAATCCCAGCTACTCGAGAGGCTGAGGCAGGAGAATCACTTGATCCTGGAAGGTGGAGGTTGCAGTGAGCCGAGATCACGTCACTGCACTCCAGCCTGGATGAAAAAACTAAAATTTGTTTGGAGAGGCAAAGGAACTAGAATAGCTAAAAACAATTTTGAGCAAGAAGCAAGTGGGAGGAATCACTCTACCTGATTTTAAAACTTATGTAACTACAGGAATCAAAACTGGTACTGGCGGAAGGATAGATACATAGATCAGGGGCCTAGAATAGAAAAATCCACACAAGCACAGCCAAATGCTTTTTGACAAACATGCAAAGGCAATTCAATGAAGGACTGAAAGAAGGATGGTCTTTTTAAGAAATGATGCCGGAGCGGCCAGGCGTGGTGGCTCACGCCTGTAATCCCAGCACTTTGGGAGGCCGAGGTGGGTGGATCACTTGAGGTCAGGGGTTCGAGACCAGCCTGGCCAACATGGCAAAATCCCATCTCTACTAAAAATACAAAAATTAGTGGTGGCATGCGTCTGTAATCCCAGCTACTTAGGAGGCTAAGGCATGAGAATCGCTTGAACCTGGAAGGCGGACGTTGCAGTGAGCCAAGATTGTGCCATTGCACTCCAGCCTGGGCAACAGAGTGAGACCCTGTCTCAAAAAAAAGAAAAAATGCTGGAGCAATGGGACATCCAATGCCACGAGAGTGAACGTTGGCCTAAATTTTACACCTATTCAAGAAGTAACTCAGAATCATAGATTAAAATATAAAACCCCAAATCTTTTAGCAGATAACAGGCTGGGTATGGTGGTTCACACTTGTAATCCCAGACCTTTGAGATGACGACTAGTCTGAGCAACACAGCGAGATCTCATTGCTACAAAAATTTAGAATATTAGCCCAGCATGGTAGCATGCACCTGTGGTCCCATCTACTCCGGAGGCTGAGGCAGAAGGATTGCTTGAACCCAGGTGGTTAAGGCTGCAGTGAGCCATGATTGTGCCACTGCATTCCAGCCTGGGTAACAGAGCAAGACCCTGTCTCCAAAAAAAAAAGATAACGTAGGAGAAAATCTTCAGGACCTAGGGCTTGGTAAAGATCTCTCAGACATGACACCAAAAGTACCATTCATAAAATTTAAAAATCAATAAATTGGACTTTGTAAAAATGTAAAACTGTTGCTCCATGAAAGACCTGTTAAAAGGACAAAAAGGGCCAGGCATAGTAGCTCACGCCTGTAATCCCAGCACTTTGGGAGGCTGAGGTGGGCAAATTGCTTGAGTCCAGGAGTTCAAGACCAGCCTGCACAACGGGGTGAAACCTCATCTCTGCAAAAAATACGAAAATTAGCTAGGTGTGATGGCACATGCCTGTAGTCCCGTCTACTCAGGAGGCTGAGGTGGGAGGATCACTTCAGCCCTGGAGGTTGAGGCTACAATGAGCCGAGATTGTGCCCATGCACTCCAGTTTGGGCAACAGAGCAACACCGTCTCAAAAAAAAAAAAAGAAAAGACAAGTTTACAAAGTGAGAGATAAATTTGCAAAACAAATCTCTGACAGCGAACTCTGAAAATTCAACGTTAATAGCCAGGTGCAGTGATGCCTGTAGTTCCAACTACTGCTGAGTGGGAGGATCACTTGAGCCCAGGAGTTCAAGGCTGTAGTGAGCTGTGATTGTGCCACTGCACTTCAGCCTGGGTGACAGAGCAAGACCTTGTCATAAAACAACAACCAAGAAAAAAAAAAATGAAAATTCAGTTTAAAAATGAGCAAAAGATATGAGGATATGTCATATTAAAGATGATATAAGAATATCAAACACATGATAAGACATTTAACATCATTAGCCATTAAGGAAATGCAAATTAAAATCATGATGAAGGCCAGGCCTGGTGGCTCACACCCGTAATCTCAGCACTTTGGGAAGCCAAGGTGGATGGATGACTTGAGGTCAGGAGTTTGAGACCAGTCTGGTCAACATCTCTACTAAAATACAAAATTAGCCAGGCATGGTGGCACATGCCTGTAATCCCAGCTACTCGGGAAGCTGAGACAGGAGAACCTCTTGAACCTGGGAGGCAGATGTTGTAGTGAGCCAAGATCATGCCACTGCACTCCAGCCTGAGCAATACAGTGAGACTCACTCCATCTCAGGAAAAAAAAACAAAAAACAAAAAAAATACCCAATGGGTAAATGGTCTCCAAGTTCCTAGAAACCAACTTTATAAGTGATCTTTAGAAGCACAGTTTCTTGTGTCAACTAGTGTCTCTAGTTGAGATAGAAGTGAGAGTCTGTCTCCACTGACTTTCAGCAAGGTTGTTCCATGAGAAAAGGGCCAAGGTTTGGGGAATGAGTGTGATGAAGATATCCCAGGCTTGGTGTTAGAAGGAAGTGGCCATGTGGATAGCAGACGCAGAGGTGCCTAGGCTCCCAGCATGTTTCTGTAATTGCCTGATGGGCTTGTCCTCCCCATTGCACAGACAAAATCAACTCACTGAGACCATGGCATTACAGTGAAGAGTTTAATTGATGCAAGACCTACCACCACACAGGAGATGGAGTTATTACTCAAACTGATCCCTGTGAAGGCTTTGAGTTTAGGGGTTTTCAAGTATAGTTTGGTGGGCAGGGGACTAGGGAATGCTACTAATTGGTTGGGGATGCTATCACAGGGGCATGGAAAATGGTTTGCCTCTGAGTGGGGGTCCCAGAGGACTGCTTAGTCATGAGTCATGAGTCTGGGTGGAGTTAGCCAATTGTCAGAAGTGCAGAAGTCTGAAAAGACACCTCAAAAGACCAATCTTAGGTTCTACAATAGTGATGTTATCTACAAGAGAGATTGGGGAAGTTGCAAATCTTGTGACCTCCGGAACAATGGCTGTTTATCCTTTACGCCTCCATCTTAGCAGAATTCAGGCCCTTCTCATTCTCCTAACCTTGCGGCCTTTCATTAGTTTTACAAAGGTGATTTAGTTTTGGGAAGGGCTATGGTAGTCTAAGGTTAAACTATAAACTAAATGTCTCCCAAAGTTAGTCTGGCTTATGCCCAGAAATGACCAAGAACAGCTTGGAGGTTAGAGGAAGGATGAAGTCAGCTATGTTAGATTTCTCTGTCTAATTTTGCAAAGGCAGTTTCATGTGGAGGACTCTGCCAGAGATACGGAATTTGTGCACCATGCCTCAGCCTCTCTTCTCTTAGGAAATATCCCAGAGATGCACATGGCACATAAATTCCCAGCTGGTCCCTTCTGGGAATTTGTAGGTGCGTCTTGGAAGATTCCCCAATGTCCATGTGTTGGACAGTCCTCCCACCTCAGCCCCGCAAGTAGCTGGGACTACGGCGCATGCCACCATGCCTAGCTGGGACTACAGGTGCGTGCCACCCACCTTCCCCTCTGAAAGCATTTCATGGTTGTCACCAAAGTGTGTGGAGTCTGGACCAACAACTCCACTAGCACATTGGTAGAGTCTTAGTGAGATGACTTTGGCTCAAAGAGGAGTCCCCAAAATGTTTATACCTCTTGTAACTAATCATTTTTAAGTTTGGGAAACATTAGGAAATAAGGAAGCCAATGACTATTGATGGCAAAAATGCAGAAGCTAAGACTCCTTTACTGTGACTCTGGCAGTGAATCCTGTACTGGACTAGCTCAAGTATGGGCAGGGAAGTGCTATAGCTTGTATTGTTTAGTTCCCAGTTTCCCTGTGGGGCACTATTTGGGGTACAGGAATTGCTCATGATTTTACATAACGCAGAGATACCTACTAGACAGAATTTCACCAAGTCACGGCTAGGCACTGGAGGCTCAGTGGTGAGCACGTGGTTACCCCCTCATGAAGCTCAACAGCCGCAACATGCAATGCATTGGAATCCTGCCTCCACCTGTGTGAATCTCTGTTTGAGCATCAGTCTCTCAATCTCTCTCTCTCTCTCAGACAGGCTCTCACTCAGTCACCCAGGCTGGACTGCAGTGGCATGATCACGGTTCACTGCAGCCTTGGTGCCGGGGGCTCAAGCCATCCTCCTGCCTCAGCCTCCTAAGTAGCTGCAACTGCAGGTGCATGCCACCATGTCCAGCTGATTTTAGAAAAATTTTTGTAGCGATGGAGTTTTGCCATGTTACCCAGTCTGGTCTGGAACTCCTGGGCTCAAGCGATCCTCCTGCCTCAGCCTCCCAAAGTGCTGGGATTACAGGCATGAGTCACCATGCGTGGCCAATAAAACCAAGTTTTTTTTTTTTCAAATGGAGTCTTGCTCTTGCTCTTGTTCCCCAGGTTGGAGTGCAATGGCGCGATCTCGGCTCACTGCAACCTCCACCTCTGGGGTTCAAGCAGTTCTCCTGCCTCCGCCTCCCAAGTAGCTGGGATCATAGACGCATGCCACCACGCCCGGCTAATTTTTGTATTTTTTGGTAGAGACAGGGTTTCATCATGTTGGCCAGGCTGATCTTGAACTCCTGACCTTGTGATCCACCTGCCTCAGCCTCCCAAAGTGCTGGGATTACAGGTGTGAGCCACTGTGCCCGGCCTAATAAAACCAACTTCTAATGACCACAGCTCTTTGCCAGCAACGGTGACCCAAATAAGTCCAACGAACAGGGAGGCTGTGGAATGGCACATGAGTCACTCTGGACCAGCAGGAAAATAGATTTTCACAGGTCTAGAGCAGGGCATGAATGAGGTGAGCACTGGACCGCTTATCATGTCGAAAGCAAGGAAGGTATCAAACACTAATAGGATGAAGTCAAAGGAACCCAGAACCGACTCACCTATGATGGGACAAGTTTTAGCACCAAAACAGATGTTTACAATAGACTGAAACATATCATAATGACAAAATTACAAAATGAAACAACAGCAAGACCCCCCGCATTTGTCACCACTAGAATTTTCCAGGGAATAGGTCAGTTCTTTGACAATTGAGAAATAAAGGGACAGAATCAAGCATTTATCCTACCTTTCTATATTAGCTCCCTTGCTTCTTTCCTCCCTCTCTCTCCCTTCCTTCCCTTTTTTCCTTCCTTCCTTCCCCCTTCCCTTCCCTTCTTTCATCTTTCTTCTCTTTCTTTCCTTTCTTTCCTTTCTTCAGGGGCTCATTCTGTTGACCAACCTGGAGTGCAGTGGTGCAATCATGGCTCACTGCAGCCTTGACTTCACAGGCTCAGGTGATCCTCCCACCGCAGCCTCCTGACTAACTGGGATTACAGGCATGCACCACCAGGCCTGGCTATCTTTTGTATTTTTTTGTAGAGATGGGGTTTTGACATATTGCCCAGGCTGATCTCGAACTCCTGGACTCAAAGCGATCCACCCACCTTGACCTCCCAAAGTACTGGGATTACAGGCATGAGCCACTGTGCCCCGCATCAGCTGTATTTCAAAAACACCAAGTCGGTGATAAGGAAAAGTTTTCCTTTATAGAAGAATTCTATAATAGAAGCAAAAGGAATGATAGAATTAAAAAAAATCATCTTGCAGGCATGAATGAAACAATAAATGTAAATAATGATCATCAGGAGATGCTAGAACCACGATGTGAAAGGTTTACAGGGAACTTTATGATAAAGAGATCAGGCTCACGACACCTGAACCTGCTGAGCATTTGGCCCTAGCATCACCAAACATAGTAATGAGCCATCCAGATGGGTAGCCATAGCAAAAGCACAATATCTCTTATCAATTCTTCTTCCCTAGAAAGCTGAATCTGAACAAGGCTTTAGATCTGACTTTCCAGTGTACAGGGAATACAGGGGACAGAGTACTATAGGATGCAGATGACACCATAGGGAGCAAAAAGCCAAACTCAGAACACGGAATATTCTAGAAGGTAATTGATTCATCCTCTCCAAAAAACCAATGGCATTAAAACAAAAAGAGATGTAAGATTGCTATGGAATAAAAGAGACTTAAGAGATATGATAACCAAATGCAACGTACGGACCTTTCTAATCCTGATTCAAACAAGCCAATTGTAAAAAGATACCCTGAGATAATCAGATAAATAAATATGCATCCTGGCTAACACGGTGAAACCCCATCTCTACTCAAAGTACAAAAAATTAGCCAGGCATGTTGGTATGCACCTGTAGTTCCAGCTACTTGGGAGGCTGAGGCAGGAGAATTGCTTGAACCCAGGAGGCTGAGGCAGGAGAATCTCTTGGACCCAGGAGGCAGAGGTTGCAGTTAGCTAAGATCGCACCATGGCACTCCAGCCTCGGCGACAGAGCGAGACTCCGTCTCAAAAAAGAAAAAAAATACATATATATGGACAGATAGTAGGTGATATTAAAGGGATTGTTGTTAGCTTTATTGGGTGTTAGCTTTATTGGGTATTTGATGGCATGTGTTTTTAAAATATTCTTATCAGTTAGAGAAGCATGCTAAAGTATTTACAAGAGAAATGATATAGTATCTTGGATTTTAAAAAGTGTTTGTCTTTTATTTGTTTCCATCCCATTTAATAGAAGTTCAAGTATCTTGGATTTGCTTTAAAACAATCCGGTACAAAAAAGAGAGGATAGATAAAAGGATTCTGGCAACTTGTTGGTAATTGTTATAATTGTAGCTGAGTGATGAGTATCTATTCTGCCTACCTTTGCATGTGTTTAAAATTTTCCCTAACAAAAAGTTAAAAGAGAAAGCAAAAAAAAAAAAAAAAAAAAAAAGTAGGGGAGCGCCAGGGCACTGGTTCTGAATCTGCTCCTAACCAGTTTTGAGCTTGAGCAAGTTAGTTCAATTCTCTGGGTTTCAATTTCCTTATCAGTAAAATCAGTAATTCAGTGGTGACCATCTAACACCTAACTTCTGTGGTTCTTTATTCTCTTTGACTTGGGAACCATTTTTATTTAATTAAATTAAATTTTTTTTAACATCAAAAAAAAAAAATAATAGGGACAGGGTCTCCCTATGTTGCCCAGGCTTGCCTTGAAGTGCTGCCCTCAAGCGATCTTCCCGTCTAGGCCTCCCAATGTGATGAGCGTGAGACACCATGCTGGCCGGGAGTCATTTTTAAATCCTTCTCTGTGACATCCAGGAGGGAAGGCAACCGTGGTATGGGTTGTATCAGGAGGTGTGGGCTTCCTGAGGGAAGTGGAAAGCAGAACCAGTCCAGGGTTAAACAGTGGTAATGAAGAGTTTATTTGTGTTTTCTTAGCTAACCAAGGAGCTACAAAGGGGAAGAAGGATTCATTTGACGCACTTTCCCCCCACTACCTTTTTATTTTTTCAGTGTATGTTGTTGGGTAATTTCTGTACAGGGTTCTCTATGCTGTGGGTCTAGATGAGAGAATTGCTTACTCACCCGTTGGCCTAACGCAGAGGGAATAGCTTTTCCCAGCTGCGGGGGTGTAACTGTTTCAGCTCAAGAGACTCTTACCCAACATTCTGTTCATCGTAAACAAAATTCTAGGTATGTAGGGAAATGTCTGCAATGAGGCAAGAGCAACTTGTGAGCAGAGGGTAGAGAGCTTTTGATGAGCAGCTGCTATAGGATTTCTGCATTATGAAATGTAGAATCCCTAGTCTGGCTTCTGAATTCTTAACTCTGTCAGCTGGTATTTGTCTAGGGCATACACATTGACTGTAATATTAGGTTGAGCCAAATGTCTATAGAAATATACATCTGCAAAAAAATGCACCCTTAAGAATGAATTAGCTGTTAGTTATGCCTTTGTTATTTAGCAAGCGACAGGGAGATGACTGTGGATTGATCTATAATTCTTTTAATTTCAGAAGTCAAGTTGCATAGCTTTAAATACCATCTATGTGGTATAGACCCTCAGATTTATACCTGCAGCCTCATCTCTCCTGTGAACTGCAGACCCCTATTAGACAACTGCCTACTCAGAATCTAGCAGGTGGTCTAGCAGGTCTCTCAAACTTAACATATCCCAGTATGAAGTCATGTGCAACCCCTCCTTCTCAAACATTCTACTTGCTGTCTTCCGCATAACAGGCGCTCCATCCTTCCAGTTTCTCAGGTCAAATCTTTAGTCACCTTTGCTTCTTTTTTTTTTTTTTTTTTTTTGGAGACAGAGTCTCGCTCTGTCACCTAGTCTGGAGTGCAGTGGCACGATCTTGGCTCACTGCAACCTCCGCCTCCTGGATTCAAGCGATTCTCCTGCCTCAGCCTCCCGAGTAGCTGGGATTACAGGCGAGTGCCACCACGCCTGGCTAATTTGTGTATATTTAGTAAAGACAGGGTTTCGTCATGTTGGCCAGGCTGGCCTCGAACTCCTGACCTCAAGTGATCTGCATGCCTCGACCTCCCAAAGTGCTGGGATTACAGGCATGAGCCACTGCGCCCGGCCCACCCTTGATTCTTTTACTTTAATTCCCAACCTCCGATTCATTAGCAAATCCTGTAGGGTGCTTCTTTCAAAATATTTCTTTTCTCCAGCATGAATTGGAATCTCTGGCCAGAACTGGACCTCCTCCCTGCTTCTGGTCACAACTTGGTCGCCACTGAGAAAATCAGGACTTAACTTCTTTATGACTCTGATCTCTGCTTATTCCAGGCACCACGAAAATCCCAGGACTCCCTGGAGATCCCTCAGCCCTAAGACACTTGTCCCATACAATTGTGCTTCTGCCTCTCTGAGCCCTTCTTCCAGCTCTCACCATCCCCTGCAGCTTTTCCTCTGTGCTGCTTGAATTATCAGCTAAATGTCCTCATCCACCTCTCCTCTCTACACATTCCCTTCATCTTCTTTCTCTAGGCTAGCACTGCCCAATAGAAACATAATGCAACCCTAGATGTATTCTAACTTTTCTTTTTGTTTGTTTGTTTTGTGGCAGTGACACGATCACAGCTCACTGTAGCCCCAACTTCCCAGGCTCAGGTGATTCTCCCACTTCAGCCTCCTGAGTAGCTGGGACTACAGGTACTTGCCATCATGCCCAGCTAATTTTGTATTTTTTTGTAGAAATAAGGTCTCACCATGTTGCCCACGGTACTCTCGAATTCCTGAGCTCAAACAATCCACTCACCTTGGCCTCCCAAAGTGCTGGGATTACAGGTGTGAACCACCTCACCCAGCTAAATTTTCTAGTAGCCCTATTAAAATAAGTAAAAAGAACCAGGTGAAATTAATTTCAACTATATATTTTATGTAGCCCAATAAATCCAACACAAAAAAACATATTTTATATAACCCAAAACACTGCAACATGCAAAAAATATAGAAATGTTAAAAGATATTTTACATCTTTTTTCTTCCATACTGTCTTTAATATCTGGTGTGTATTTTATGTGTAGAGCACATGATAGTTTGACTTTTTTTTAATTTTTAAATTTTTATTTTATTTTGTTTAGGTGTATAAACTATTAACAAACAAGGCCTACAAACTTATTTCTTCTTAGATACACCCATGGTATGGCCACAGCGGCCAGTGGTCTTGCTGTGCTGGCCTGGGACATGAAGGCCCCAGAAGTGGCATAGCCCTCTCTGGGCTCAAATCTTCTTCAGTTGCTCCACGTTCTCACGGAGGTTGTTATCCAGACCATTGGCCAGGTCCTGGCTATATTTTCCGTCCTTTATATCTTTCTGTCTGCTTGAGAACCAGTCTGGGATCTTGGGCTGGCATGGATTCTGCATAGTGGTGATCACACATCCACCTTATCCTCAGTGAGTTCTCCTGGCCTCTCAGTGAGGTCAATGTCAGCTTTCCTCAACACCACAGGAGCGTATCTTCAACACACGCCCTTGATGGCAATGATGGCAAAAGCTATTTTCCGATGCCCATCAATGTTGGTGTTGAGTACTCACAAAATATGCTGGGACTTCTCAGGGATCACTAGAGACATGGTGGCAGCACAAGTGGTGGTGTGTAGGTCTCTGGTGGAAGGAAGACAGAAGGGAAATGACCCCTTCTTTTTTTTTTTTTTTTTTTTTTTTTTTTTTTTTTTTTTTTTTTAGAGACAGAGTCTGCTCTGTCACCAAGGCAAGAGTGCAGTAGCATGGTCATAGCTCACTGTAGCCTCGATCTACTGGGCTCAAGGGATCCTTCTGCCTCGGCCTCCTGAGTAGCTGGGACTACAGAAGCATGCCACCATGCCCAACTAATTATTTATTTATTTATTATTATTATTAGTTTTATTTTATTTATTTATTTATTTTTGAGATGGGGTCTCACTATGTAGCCCAGTCTGGAGTGCAGTGGCGCCATCCTGGCTCACCACAACCTCCGCCTCCCGGGTAGCTGGGATTATAGGCACGTGCCACTGTGTCTGACTAATTTTTGTATTTTTAGTAGAGATGGGGTTTCACCATGTTGGCCAGGCTGGTCTTGAACTCTGATCCGCCTGACTTGGCCTCCCAAAGTGCTGACATTACAAGTGTGAGCCACCGCACCGGGCCTAATTTTTTTTTTTTAAGATATGGGATCTTGCTATGTTGTCCAGGCTGGTCTTGAACTCCTGGCCTCAAGTGATCCTCCTGCCTTGGCTTCCCAAAGTGTTGGGATTACAGGCGTGAGCCACTGCACCTGGCCAGTTTGGCTTTTCAATGGTTAAAGTGAAATGAAGTCCTACCAAACCAATAAAGCTGTGATTAACAGAAAAATATTTTCTACTGCCTCAGTTTTTAGTTAATTTGAATTAAATTCAATTAAAAATTCAGTCCCTGATCACAGGAGCCGCATTTCAGGTGCTTGGTTGCCACATGTGGTTGATGGCTGCCACAATGGACTTTGCAGCTCTGTGTGAAACCACACTTCCCCTACGGCTCTCTCAAAATGGGAATGTTTTCTTCCCTGTGCTTTTTGAATATCTGTGGGCTTGAGGGTGGGGTGGGTGGGGTGAGTGTCTTTTCTGCCAGTCATTGCTGCTTTCCTGGAACATTCTTCCTCCTTCCCATAACAAACTGTTTCTCCCACACCCTGTGGTTACCTTCATCTACCAAAGCCTGGGTACAAACATTCTTCCTTGGAGATTTCACTTTCAGAATCAATCATCGCCACTTTCTCTAACACTTTCCTGTCTTTGGTGATATCAGTAGCTTTGTAAATAATATTTCCAAAATACTGGCCTCTCAGTTTCCTGCCAGTGATCCTGTCATCTCCCCAGCCTTTCATTCCCATGGTCATATCCCAGAGCTGTCCTATCAAGTAGCGACACCCTTTCCATAACGGAAATGACATGCATCCCATTCCCCTCCACTGTTCACTCCCCCTGGCGCCCTCCCTGTGCTGAGGCCACCAGTGCATCCATCCCAGCTTCTCTGCGCATGATCCACCTAATCTCATGCTCTCACTGACTGCCCTGCCAGCTGTAATGAGACTGTCAGCTGCTGGAATCTCTTCCTTGTGTGTGCTCAAGGCCCTTGCCCTGTCTTGCTCCATCACATCCCTCTTATTATTTTCATCTCACCTCCAAGTCTGAATCTGCACCCACACAGCTGAACCTGGCTGGGGAAAGCAAGCAGCACCTAAGGTCCCTCATGGTCATGGCCACTAACTGGCCTCAGTTGACCCCAAATCTATGACAGTTCCCTTCAACCTCCCATTCTCCTAGATGCTATTTTACTATCTGTAAAAGGACACAAAAGACCTCCACTTTTGCTAAATTCATTTTCCCCCTAAATATATCACTTAGGAAAGTTAATGATACCCTGTTTTCTTGATTTGTAAAAGGCAGATATTGTTGAATATAACTTTACACAACTTAGGTAAATCACATATCAAAAGTCTGCTTGTCAAAAATTAGAGATGCTGGCTGGGCATGGTGGCTCACACCTGTAACCCTAGCACTTTGGGAGGCCAAGGTGGGTGGATCATTTGAGCCCAGGAGTTTGAGAACAGTCTAGACAACATGGTGAAGCTCAGTCTCATTATGTTAAAAACAATTTTAAAAAATTAGAGATGTTAGGCCTGGCATGGTGGCTCATGCTTGTAAACCCAGTGCTTTGGGAGGCCCAGAGGGTCACCTGAGGCCAGAAGTTCAAGACCAGTCTGGGCAACAAAGCGAGGCTCTGTCTGTACAAAAAAAAAAAAAAAAAAAAAAAAAAAAAAAAAAAAAAAATAAGAGAGAGGGAAAGCTCTGCCTGTTCACCCTATCCTAAGCTGAATGTCGCATCTGTGCCTGAGCTGGGTGGGTAAGCATGAACTGCTGAGCCTGGGGTGGTGGAGAAGACCTGGATTCCCTGTGGCTGTCCTGTCTAGATGAGAAAGATGTGCAGCAAAGAGACTGCGGCCGATAATCTTATGAACTTTTTTCTGACAATAAATTGCTAATTACTGTTCTTACTAATTCCAAGCTAAGGGCCATTCTCAATTGGTGTAGGATTGAGCGTATACATAATCATATAACCGAGACTTCCGCAGTAGAAGCTGAGACGCGCGCGCCACCTAGAGGGAGCCTTGTGTGCCGGGGGAGTGTGGGCCGTCAGGGAAGCAGGTTCTCTCTGCCTCTACTCGCTGTGCGTGCCATTGCCAAAGTTCCTGAAGGTCTAATTCTTTCTTTCCTCATCTGTAAAATGAGGATAATAATCACTATGACAGATGGCTGCAGTAAAGTTTAATGTGACCATGCCTGTAAGGCATTGATAATGTGCCCCAAATCGTCTAAATTTTCAGGAAATAAACAGCAGCAATTATAACACATGCAAGCCATGAACCCAAGTAGGTCATCTGCGCTGAACAAACCCTTTCATCGAGTATCATTGACTTCTGGCTTCAAGTGCGACATACACACTCTGCACCAAAAGGTGAAGAATTCTGGCCACACTCAGTGGCTCACGCCTGTAATCCCGGCCCTTTGGGAGGCCGAGGTGGGAGGATCGCTTGAGCCCAGGAATTCAAGACTAGCCTGGGCAACATAGTGAGACCCTGTCTCTATGAAAAATAAATAAATAAATAAATAAATAATTTTTTTTTAAAAAAGGTGAAGAATGCTGAACTACATAATCTCCTGTTACCCTTTGAATCTCTTCATCTACCTCAGAAATGCTGCGTGTGTTTGCAACACATTATCATAGAAACAGGCATCATAACCGTTTAAGTGTAGGGCTTTCCAGGATGGCAGAGGCATTATTAGAGAGCAGATTAATTGCTGTCATCTCAGTGTGCAGGAGCTTGAAATGCTGTGTGCATGTGCTGCCATCTTGTGGTACCTTGGGGGAACATGTATCTGATTATTCTGGAGTCGCTAGCTGACTGGGTGAGTTCTAACCTTTTTGAGCAGGGTTACATGTTACATGCATACACACGGTACATAGGCACCCATAAAGCCACACCAAAAATGGTGTCCCAGACAGTGGGTTATTTCACCCATCAAATTATTCACAGGTTACTCTAAGTGTAGAAGAGAGGACAAGGCACATCCGTGCCTAAGGAGGAAACACATGCCCCTTTGCAGGCCCAGGGGGCTGTCCTGTGGAGGGAGGCCCTGTTTCCTAAGTGCTTCCGA
Organism: Pan troglodytes; assembly: GCF_028858775.2. Classification (NCBI taxonomy): domain Eukaryota; kingdom Metazoa; phylum Chordata; class Mammalia; order Primates; family Hominidae; genus Pan; species Pan troglodytes. The sequence continues at coordinate 12,102,214 of NC_072419.2, read as the reverse complement.
GGGAAGCAGATCTAGGAAACTGAAGGCCTTGGAGATTCAGCTCAAGATGTACCCAACTCTAGACTGAACTCCTCAGTTCTGCTGGTGTGCCAGCACTGCTCGCTCCCAGCCCCTCAACAAACACCTTAACTCATTCTCTGGAAAGCTACACACATTCCAAGTAAGAGCATGGCAGTGTCAGTCCCCAGGCTGCTCTGGACATTCACGCACTGAAGGGCATTGGGGTTGTGTCCAGTTTGGGACTATTATGCATAAATCAGCTATAAACACTTGTGTACGGGCTTTCGTGTGAACTAAGTTCTCATTTCTGTTGGCTAATTCCAAGAACAGTTAAGTATTAGGTCATATGGTAGTTGCGTGTTTAGCTTTTTTTTTTCTTTCTGAGATGGGTTCTTGCTTTGTTGCCCAGGCTGGAGTGCAGTGACATGATCATAGCTCATGGTTGTCTCTAATTCCTGGGCTCAAGTAATCCTCCTGCCTCAGCCTCCAGAATAGCTGGGAGGCCACCACACCTGGCTTATTTTTTAAAGTTTTTGTAGAGATAGGGGGTCTCCCAATGTTACCCAGGCTGGTCTCAAACTCCTGGGCTTAAACAATACTCCCACCTTGGCCTCCGAAAGTGCTGGGATTACAGGCATGAGCCACTGTGCTCAGCTGCATGTTTAGTTTTGTTGTTGTTGTTGTTGTTGTTGTTTTGAGATGGAGTCTTGCTCTGTCACCCAGGCTGGAGAGCAGTGGCACAATCTCGGCTCAGTTCACTGCAACCACCTCCTCCCAAGTTCAAGCAATTCTTGTGCCTCAGCCTCCCAAGTAGCTGGGACTACAGGCACACACCACCATGCCTGGCAAATTTTTGTATTTTTAGTAGAGACGGGTTTTCACAATTTTGGCCTGGTTGATCTCAAATTCCTGACCTCAGATGATCCGCCTATCTTGGCCTCCCAAAGTGCTGGGATTACAGGCATGAACTACTGTGCCCGGCCTTTTTCTGTGCGTGGCCTTTTTATTTATTTATTATTTTTTGAAATGGAGTCTCACTCTGTCACTCAGGCTGGAGAGCAGTGGCAGGATCTTGGCTCATTGCAACGTCAGCCTCCAGGGTTCAAGTTATTCTTGGGCCTCAGCCTCTCGAGTAGCTGGGATTACAGGCACACCACCACATCTGGCTAATTTTTGTGTTTTTGGTAGAGACAGGGTTTTACCATGTTAGTGAGGCTAATCTCAAACTCCTGACCTCAAGTTATCCATCCACCTCCCCCTCTCAGAGTTCTGGGATTACAGGCATGAGACACCATGCCCAGAAATGTTTAGCTTTTTAAAGAAACTGTTAAACTGTTTCCAGAGTGGCTGTACCATTGTACATTTCTACCAGCAATGTATGAGTGATACAGTTGCTCCTCATTTTTGTCAGCACTTGGTATTGTCACTCTTTTTATTTTAGCTATGATGATGGCTATACAGCAATATCTCATTGTGGTCTTAATTTGCATTTTCCCAATAACTCATAATGTTGAACATCTCATGTGTTAATTCCTCATCTGTATATCCTCTTTGGTGAAATGTTTAGTTACATCTTTTGCCCATTTTAATTTGGCTTTGTGGGTTTTTAAAATTACTTTAATAGTTTTAAGTATCCTTTGTATAGTCTAGATATTAGTCATTTGTTAGATATGTAGTTTGCCAATATTTTCTTTTAGTCTGGAGACACATCCATTTAAAAGCTTTTTTTTTTTTTTTTGAGACGGAGTCTTAGTCTGTTGCCCAGGCTGGAGTGCGATGGAGTGATCTTGGGCTCACTGCAACCTCTGCCTCCTGGGTTCAAGCAATTCTCCTGCCTCAGCCTCCCAAGTTTCTGGAATTACAGGCGCCCGCCACTACACCCGGCTAATTTTTGTATTTTTAGTAGAGACAGGCTTTCACCATAATGGCCAGGCTAGTCCTGAACTCCTGACCTCAGGTGATCCGCCTGCCTCAGCTTCCCAAAGTGCTGGGATTACAAGCGTGAGCCACTGTGCCCAGCCAAAAGCATTTCTTACAAAGGAAAAGTTTTCAGTTCTGGTAAGATTCAATTTATCATTTTTTTTATGGATCAGAGTTTTGGTATAAAGTTTAATAACTCTTGCCTAACTCCACATCCCAAAGATTTTTTTCTTCTCTATTTTTTTCTTAAACATTTTATAGTGTTGTGTTTTACGTTAAAGTTCATGATTCATTTTGAGTTAATTGTATTAGGTGTGAGACTTAAGTCAAGATTCATTCTTTGCCTATGAATGTCCAATGCTGCAGCACCATTTGGTGAAAAACCTCTCCTTTCTCCATTGAATTGCTTTCTCATCTTTGCTAAAAATCAGTTTACTGTGCTTATGTGTGGCTATTTCTGGGTTTTGTATTCTGTTCCTCTGATCTATCTATCCCTTAGCCAATACTGTACAGTCATGACTATAGCTATATAATATGTTTTGAGATCAGACTAACTCCTCCTGCTTTATTCTTCCTTTCCAAATTGTTTTAACTATTATAGTTTCTTTGCCTTTCCATATAATTTTATAATAATCTTGCCTAAATCTACAAAAACAGTCTTGTTTGGATTTTGATAGGAATCATGTTAAACTTATATACCAACCTGGGGAAAATTGACATCTTTAATATATTGGGTCATCCAATCCATGAACATGGTATATTCCTCCATTTATTTAGGACTTTCTTTCAGGTTTTGTAGTTTTCAGCATACAAGAATCCTGTCCATGTTATTTTCCTTTTGCACCTAAGTAATTTCTTTCTTTCTTTTTCTTTCTTTCTTTCTGTTTCTCTTTCTTTCTTTCTTTCTTTTCTTTCTTCTTTCTTTTCTTTCTCTAGTGGTTTTAAGTGGCATTGGATTTTTAATTTTGGTGTCTAAGTGTTCATTGCTACTATATGTTGATCTTGTATACTGAGCTCACTTGTTAGTTCTAGGAGGGATTTTTTCTTCTTTTTTTGTAGATTCCTTGAGATTTTCTGAATAGAACATCATGCAGTCTGCAAAAGGACAGTTTTATTTCTTCTTTTTCAATCTGTATGCCTTTTATTTCCTTTTCTTACTTTGTTGAGCTGGCTAGAACTGCTGGTATTATGTTGGATAGCATTGGATGGTGGAAATGCTTGGTCTGTTCCCAATCTTAGGGGTGAAGCATTCAGTATTTCACCACTAAGTATGATGGATGTTAGCTGTAAGGTTTTTGTAGATATTATTTATCAAGTTGAGGAAGTTCACTTTTATTTCTATTTTGATGAGAGATTTTTATTATCAATGGGTACAGAATTTTGTCAAGTGGTTTTTCTGCAGATTGATATGCTTGTGTGATTTTTCTTCTTTAGCCTGTTAATATGGTGGCTTTAAAAAAATTTTTTTTTGATAGAGTCTCACTCTTGCTCAGGCTGGAGTACAGTGGCATGATCTTGGCTCACTTCAGCCTCTGCCTCCTGGTTTCAAGCGATTCTTGTATCTCAGCCTCCTGAGTAGCTGGGATTAGAGGTGTGCACCACCACACCCAGCTAATTTTTGCATTTTTAGTAGGGATAGGGTTTCACCATGTTGGCCAGGCTGGTCTTGAACTGGCCTCAAACGATCCACCCGCCTCAGCCTCCCAAAGTGCTGGGATTACAGGCATGAGCCACCACGCTCAGCCAATATGGTAGATTCAATTAAATTATTGACTGATTTTCAAATATATTTATTTATTTACTTACTTTTTGCAACAAGGTCTTGCTCTGTTGTCCAAGCTGGAGTGCAATGGTGCGATCTCGGCTCACTGCAACCTCCGCCTCCCAGGTTCAAGCGATTCTCCTGCCTCAGCCTCCCAAGTAGATGGGATTACAGGCAGGTGCCACCACGCCCAGCTAATTTTGTCTTTTTAGTAGAGACAGGGTTTCACCATGTTGGCAAAGCTGGTCACCAACTCCTGACCTCAGGTGATCCACCCGCCTCAGCCTCCCAAAGTACTGGGATTACAGGTGTGAGCCACCGTGCCGGGTCTTTTTACACTGTTTTTGTCTGGCTTTGGTATGAGGGTAATACCTGCTTTCTGGAATGAGTTGGGAAGGGTTCCTTTTTCTTCTATTTTCTGTAGAGTTGGTCTTAACTCCCCTTTAAATCTTTGATAGAATTCTCCAGTGAAACAATCTGGGTTGGAGATTTCTTTTTCAGGAAGTTAATTAAAAATTCAATTTTCTAATAGTTATGCAGCTATCCAAATTACCTATTTCAATTAGGTGAGTTGCGGTAGTTTGTACTTTACAAGGAATTGGTCCATTTAATCTAAGTTATCAAATTTATGTATGCAGAGTTGTTTGTAGCATTTCGTTATCCTTTTGATGTCCGCAGCGTCTGTAGTGATTTCCTCTGTTTCACTCCTGATATTGGTAACTGTGTACTATAATTTCTAAAATCTATAAGCGATATTAGTAATTTTTTTCTTTGTCAGTCTTGTCAGAGCTTGGTCAGTTTTACAGATCTTTTCAAAGAACACACTCTTGACTCCACCAACTTTTTCTAATGTTATTCTGTTTTTCATTTCATTGATTTCTGCTCTTTATTATTTCCTTTCTTGTGCTGGTTTCAGGCTTATTTTGTTCTCTTTTTTTAAGTTCTTCTTCTTTTTTAAAAATAACATAAATATTGATGAGATCTCACTGTGTTGCCCAGGCTGGTCTTAAACTCCTGGGCTCAAGTGATTCTCCTGCCTCAGCCTTCCAAAGTTCTGGGATTACAGGCGTGAGCCACTGTATTTGGTCGTTTTTCTAAGTTCTTGAAGGAGAGTTTAAGTTTTTCATTTGAGACTTTTCCTCTTTTCTGAGGTATGCATTTAGTGCTACACATTTTCCTCTTAGCCTTGCTTTAACTGTTCTCACAAATTTTGGTATGTTGTGTTTTCAGTTTCATTTGTTTTATTCTATTTTAAAAATTTCCTTTGAGACTTCCTCTTTGATCCATGGATTATTTAGCATACATTGGCTAGTTTCTAAGTGCTTTGGAGATTTTCCTCCGATCTTTCTGTTGCCGAGTTCTAGTTTGGTTGCCAAGCAACTGGCCTTTTATTCCTTTCTGAGCCTGCCTGGCCAGTCTCTGGCTTTACCTCCCGGTATGTTGGTGTCACAAAGGGATCTTCATGACTTCACTGCCCTTCCCTCAGGTACTTGAGTCCGGGAACTGACTCTCAACCTGCCTTTGCCTACCTCTCAGTCTCAGAGGAACCCCTTCGTTGAGTTTTTTCCTCCTTTTGGCTCTTGCGTTTCTCTCACCCCATCTCACCTCCGCCTGTCCATCATGAGCCTATTCTATTCCCTGTCCTAAGTTTGCACAAGAGACAAACCTGAGGCTCAGATTGGGTAACACGGCCACAGGTTGACAGCCCAGATGTGATGAGCAGGAACAGAGAGAGCAGAGTCCCCGGGTGAATGGTCAGGCCTTGGGGACTTCAACAAAGAAAGGTGAGGTGCTGAGGCCTGGGGCTCTGAGCCTGAGGAATATAGGACACTGGGAGGACAGCAGGTGGAGTCATGGCTAAGGGGGCTGAGAACGTTCCTGTATCCTTGATTCTAACACTAGGATCAGCCCCAGGAAGACACACATGGGCCTTGACAATGGAAAACTTTGTGCTGGTGGGGTGTCCTAGAAGGGAGCAGGACAATGGGGAGGAGGGTCTCTCAGTCCCTGGTGCTGTGTGACAGGCATTGGGTGATGATCAGGAAAGAGGTTCCTTTCTATTATTTTGATATCTTATTCAGATTTTGCATGAATTGAACAGTCAACTTCTAAGAGGTTTTATTTCAGGAAACGGCAAACTCCTCCCCTTGCCTGTCCCCAGTACCTGCCCCTTAGGATGCCATTTTCTTTTCTTTTCTTTTCTTTTCTTTTTTTTTTTTTGAGACAGAGTTTCACTCTTGTTGCCCAGGCTGGAGTGCGATGGAGCGATCTCAGCTCACTGCAACCACTGCCTCCCAGGTTCAAGCGATTCTCCTGCTTCAGCCTCCCGAGTAGCTGGGATTACAGGCATACGCCACCACGCCCAGCTAATTGTGTACTTTTAGTAGAGATGGGTTTTCTCCATGTTGGTCAGGCTGGTCTCGAACTCTCGACCTCAGGTGATCTGCCTCGGCCTCCAAAAGTGCTGGGATTATAGGCATGAGCCACCGCGCCCGGCCAGGATGCCATTTTCTCCTCTCTGTCTCATTTTTTTTTTTTTTTGAGACAGAATCTTGATCTGTTGCCTAGGCTGGAGTGCAGTGGTGCAATCTCAGCTTACCACAACCTCCATCTCCCAGGTTCAAGCTATTCTCCTGCCTCAGCCGCCTGAGTAGCTGGGAGTGCACCACCACGCCCAGCTAATTTTTGTATTTTTAGTAGAGACGGGGTTTCACCATGTTGGCCAGACTGGTCTCGAACTCCTGACCTCAGGTGATCTGCCCGCCTCAGCCTCCCAAAGTGCTGGGATTACAGGTGTGAGCCACTGCGCCCAGCCATTTTTTTTAAGGGGTGCTCTCATTGTGTTACCCAGGCTGGCCTCAACCTCCTGGGCTCAAGCGAGGCTCCTGCTTCAGCCTCCGGAATAATTGGTATTACACATGCAAACCTTTCCGAGCTGAGCCACAAGGAGCTTCTCTCATATTATACCCATCCCCCAATGACCCACATCTGCCAGCTCGATTTCAAGGCAGCCTGCTGTCTTCCCTTCTGTTCTGTAAGTGGCTAGATCTCAGGATTATTACATCATAATTTGTTGCAACAATTCGGGTCACAGTTGTCTTTGCTCTAAGGCAATGCTTTTCCTTCCTTCCTTCCTTCCTTCCTTCCTTCCTTCCTTCCTTCCTCCCTCCCTCCCTCCCTCCCTTCCTCTCTTTCTTTTCTTTTCTTTTTTCTTTTTTTTTTTTGACAGGGTCTTGCTCTGTTGCCCCAGGCTGGAGCACAGTGGCATGATCTTGGCTGACTGCAACCTCTGCCTCCTGGGCTCAGGCCTCCCGAGTAGCTGGGACCACAGGCATGCACCACTACACCTGGCTAATTTTTGTATTTTCTGTAGAGATGCAGTTTTGCCATGTTGTCTAGGCTATGGCAGTGCTTTTCTGGTGAATGTTCTCCATAAGCCTTGCTTTGCTTTTTCTTTTCTTTTCAATTCTTCTTTTTATATGATTTTTGTACTTCTCTCCAGGTCATTCTTTCTTGCTAACTTTTATGTCTGAATGTGGCAAGTTTTTCCTAAGTTGATTTTAGCAGAAAGCTTGTCTAGAGAAAGATGAAGAAGCACTGTGGTCCAGATTCTGATGAATTATCATGGGAAGCCAAGGTCTCTGTCTGTGAGGTTTTTTCTCCATTAAAAAAAAATAAAATATAGGACTGAGAGAAGTGGCTTACACCTGTAATCCCAGTACTTTGGGAGGCCGAGGCAGGAGGATTACTTGAGACCAGGAGTTTGAGAACAGCCTGGGCAACATAGCAAGACCCTCATCTCTCCAAAAAATAAAAGTAGCCAGTTATGGTGGTGCATGCCTGGAGTCCTAGCTACTCAGGAGACTGAAGCAGGAGGATCACTTGAGCCCAAAAGTTTGAGACCAGCCTGGGCAACATAGGGAGACCCTGTCTCTACAAAATAAAGGTTAAAAAAAAATGAGGCTGGGCATGGTGGCTCATGCCTGTAATCCCAGCGCTTTGGGAGGCCAAGGCAAATGGATCACTTGAGGCCAAGAGTTAGAGTCAAGCCTGGCCAACATGGTGAAACCCCATCTCTATTAACAATACAAAAATTAGGCCAGGCGCGATGGCTCACGCCTGTAATCCCAGCATTTTGGAAGACCAAGGCAGGCGGATCACAAGGTCAGGAGTTCGAGACCAGCATGATCAACATGGTGAAACCCTGTCTCTACTAAAAAATACAAAAATTAGCTGGGTGTGGTGGCACGCACCTGTAATCCCAGCTACTCAGGAGGCTGAGGCAGGAGAATTGCTTGAACCTGGGAGGTGGAGGTTGCAGTGAGCTGAGATCATGCCATTGCACTCCAGCCTGGGCAACAGAGTGAGACTCTGTCTCAAAAAAAAAAAAAAATTGAAATGAGTCGCGTATGGTGGCACATACCTGTGGTACCAGCTACTTGGAATGTTGAGGTGGGAGGATCACTTGGGTCCGGAAGGTCAACACTGCAGTGAATTGTGATAGCACCACTGCACTCCAGCCTGGGTGATGGAGAGAAAAACCTTGTCTCTAAAAAAAAAAAAAAGAAATACAGTAGCCAACATGAAAGTACATATAAACACATATATGTTATGCAGAAAGAGAACTAACTCCAGAACTCATCCCAGTGTAGCCATTGCTCAGCTCCAGAAACAAACTTCTGTGACTATTTTTGCAGACCTCTCTGTACCCACCTTGGCAACCACTATCCAGAATTTTATGTTTTTCAATCAATTGCCTTTCTTTGTAGTCTGCTTCAATTCTTTGTATTTGCATAGATTACATGGAATAGTTTTGCAAGCTTTTTATGCCCTACTGTTCTTCTGGATCTCCACACCTTGTTTGTGACTTTTCTGCATGTTGGAGCATGGAGCCTGTGCAGTATTCCACTGTAATGGCTGTAGCGCATATCATTTCTCCATTCTTCTGTTAATGTACATTTGGATTGTTTTCAGTTTTGCTGCCTTGATCAATATTTACCTGTCTTCCAGGACACATGTGCAAAGTGCTATGTAGTAGTGGAATTGCAGGGCAAGAGTTGCATGTTCAACTTTATTGGATAAGGCCAAACTGTTTTCCAAAGTGGTCATACTAATTTGGACATTTGCCCGCCACCCCCATCCCAGTGAAAACAGGTTCCTCCTATTCTACTTCCTTGCAAATACTTTGGATTCTTGCATTAATATTAACTCTTCACTTTTTACTCAGTGACTGGTAACTGTAGGGCTATTCATAGGAATACAGCTCTCATTCCTCCTCCATCAAAATGACTATCTTTCATGATGCTGTTACCAGCGGTGAATCCATATGGGTCTGCAGCAACTCAATTCTTGCCTCCTTGATGGAAGGAATTCATCTGAGTGGCAGAAGGCAGAGTGAGCAACCAAGGCAAGTTTTAGAGCGGGAGTGAAAGTCTATTAAAAAGTTTTAGAGCGGGATGAAAGGAAGTAAAGTACACTTGGAAAAGGGCCAAGCAGGAAACTTGAGAGATTGCCCTTTGACTTGGGGTTTTGTACATTGGCATGATTCTGGAGGGTTGTGTCTCTCTTTCCCTTATTCTTCCCTTGGGGTGGGATATCCCCATGCAGAGTGGCCTACCAGCACTTGGGAGGGTCTGCATGCACAGTGTGTTTACTGAAGTTGTATGCATGCTCACTTGAAGTGTTTTTCACTTACCAGTGGAATGTTCCTAGAGGAAGGTCATATACCAGTTAAACTCTGCCATTTTGCCTCTTAGTAGGCATGCTTGAGCTCATTCACCCAACTCCTGAGATCTTATCAGGAAACTGCTAACGCGGCTAATCACCAGCTTCAGGTGTTTTGTATCTATTGGGAGACGGCCGTTCCCTTGTGCCAGCTGTGACCAATTAGTATTTTAGAGAGACAGTTTAACAACCACCTAACCATCACCTGATGGTTGTCTGACAGTCCTGGTGGTGTTGGGGGCCTCTCCTTCCCTGCTCATGTCTGTCTAACTACCTACTGTAACATTTCCCCCCTCGAGATTCTAGACCCAATTCTGGAAAAAATGGATGAAGGTCAGTCTTCTGTAGCCGCTTCCTGCTGGCAGAGGGGTGGTGGTGGTTGTTCTGTGGGTTTTGGCCTCTTGCTAGCTGTCAGGGCAGGGTGACTCCATAGACTGATGAAAACAGTATCCAGCCAGATCTAACAGAGACAGGGAATTCACCTCTGCCGTGTCCCACTGATGGGCAGTCTACTGATCTTCTGTAGAAGGGTGACTCTTGATCATTGAGGGGATGGTATCCCTCACCGAGGATCATCTGGTGCTTGGCAGCCCCAAAGTGAGAGGAGACAAATCAGGTGATTAGATTTAGAAGACATGGACCAAAAAGGAGCAAAAGTAGGAGATTAGCAAGTGGACCTAAAAAGGGAAAAACCCAGAGAACCATTTCCATGTTGCTTCCTAATCTAACAAACCCTGAGATGCTTGTTCCCATCAACTAGAGGCTCAGTATAGGAGTTGTCTGATGTTGTCTTGTACTTTTGCCAATTCATTTACCCAAAAGCAACATTTGTTATCTAAGGCTAAGCAAATTCCTCCCTGTGCTTCCATTAACATATCTAGTCCTTGGAGATTTTGGAGGACTACAGCTGCTAAAGAGTCAATTTGTTCTTACACCGTTGTTAAAATTTTAGCCATGGCCTCAATATTGTCGGCTATTTCCTTTGTGAGTTGGCTATAGATCAAGGAGACTTTTGTGATTCCAGCAATTCTGATTTCCATACAGGGTATAATGCCATGTTCCACAAGAAGCAGAATTAATTGGATAGCCCTCTTCACCTTGGGCAAGATAGGATGCCTGTAGATTGGTGCTGGAAGAGAGAGATTGCCAGGGACTATGAAGGCATCTGGGGATACATAGCCTATGGTACAAGTTTCATTCCAGTTAGTGGGGAGGCATTGGTGAACTGATTGGCCACAAATATAGATGGCTCCTTGGGTTTTAAGACAAGTAGAGATGTCCAAATGAAATAAGTCGGTGAGGACAGCTTCAAAAAATCCTGAAGCTGCCAACATGCCCAGGTAGCTCATGGCTATTGTCATACCTGGTAAGACTTGGGTGCCTGGGGTTGCTAGCTGATTCCAATATGTGCCCAGAATTAGAATATTGATCCAGATTTTTACATTACCCATGCCTCTTATTTCATCTGAGCTGTAGCCAGAGATTACTGGTTGGTTCACAGAAGTAAGCAGGATCAGTCTAAATTGCAGGAAAAAAACCCTCAAAAACAATTGATGAGACTAGAATCTAATAACAGGTGTACCATAGTCATAGTTTTTTTGTTTTGTTTTGTTTTGAGATGGAGTTTCACTCTTGTTGCCCAGGCTGGAGTGCAATGGCGTGATCTCAGCTCACTGCAAACTCTGCTCCCCCAGGTTCAAGTGATTCCCCTGTCTCAGCCTCCCAAGTAGCCGGGATTACAGGCACGTGCCACCATGCCTGGCTAATTTTTTGCATTTTTAGTAGAGACGGGGTTTCTCCGTGTTGGTCAGGCTGGTCTCCAACTCCCAACCTCAGGTTATCTGCCTGCCTCAGCCTCCCAAAGTGCTAGGATAACAGACGTGAGCCACCGCAACTGGCCCCATAGTTCTTAAAACATAATTTTCCTCTCTCCAGTCCTCATTTTTATTAAAAACAGACCATGATAGGACTGATTGGTTTGCAAAATAAGCTTTAGTCTTATTATACTTGGCCTGATTATTTGCATAAAGCACAGCAAGAATAATTGTTTGCCATATAGGCTCCTTTTTATATTGGCTTTGATGAAACATTGTTCCATGAGGAATCTCAGATAAGACTTTAAAGCCTTGAGCCCAGCCACGGTTTTTTGCCATCACATACCTGTATGAGTTGAGTAAATTTCTCTCCTCCTGAGGTCCTAATATAACTTGGGCCTTCTGGGCCTGCTAGGAACTGATATTCTTTACTTATCACAGGTTAGGAACCCTGTACAGGAACTGTATAGACTAGGTATGAGGCCAGTTTTCTCAAGGGGTTTTTATTGGCTCTATAAGTCAACTTTGATTCCTTAAAGGAGTCTGTTTGTATCTCAAAGAAAGCCACTCCAGTCAAAGCCTTGGTAAAATAACCAGTGTCTCCAATTGTGTCCTGTTAAAAAAGAAAACAGATTCACATTGCACTTATGCAGATAACTATATTGCTATAAATTAAGAATACTCTACAAATAGTTTCCACATTTTGGAGATATCCAGTAGAGAGAAATATACTCCAAATTTTGTTTACAGGAGTATTCTTTACTCAATTTTTAAAAGCTGTAGATAGCTCAGAAAAGTTGTCTTGGCTTCAAAAAACAAAACAAAGGGTTAGTAATTCTTTAAGCAAAAAGTCATAAAAGGATTATTTTAGTCTTCCATTAGCTCAGTTCATGTAGTTAACTCCTGTTCTGCTGCATATTCATGAACATTTCAGCTCTCCATGAGAGTCCTGAAAGTTTTTTTCTTCTATTCTAATGTCACAATCTCCAAAGTTATTGGAAACCTGCATTTAAGAGCATGTGTTAGAGTCCTATAGCTGCTTATAAAACCACCTTTTATTTATTTATTTATTTACTTATGTATTTGAGATGGAGTTTCACTCTTGTTACCCAGTCTGGAGTGCAATGGCGTGATCTTGGCTCACTGAAACCTCTGCTTCCTGGGTTCAAGCAATTCTCCTGCTTCAGCCTCCCAAGTAGCTGGAATTATAGGCATGTGGCACCATGCCTGGTTAATTTTTCTATTTTTAGTAGAGACGTGGTTTCTCCATGTTGGTAAGGCTGGTCTTAAACTCCTGACCTCAGGTGATCTTCCTGCCTTGGCCTCCCAAAGTGCTGGGATTACAGGCATGAGCCGCTGTGCCTGCCTGTTAAACCCATTTTTGAGCTACTTGGTATTTTCTATTTATGGAATGTGCCAAAATTTAAAAGTGCTACCATAAAAGGCTCCCCTAAAGCTTCAGTGAAACCTGGCCCAGGTCTTAGACGCTTATGTGGTATAGTGTATACCAGTCCAATTCTATCCTGTCTTATAACTTTAAGACATAAGAGGTTTTCTTTTTTATTTATTTTTTTTATTATACTTTAAGTTCTAGGGTACACGTGCACAACGTGCAGGTTTGTTACAAATGTATACATGTGCCATGTTGGTGTGCTGTACCCGTTAACTCATCATTTACATTAGGTATATCTCCTAATGGTATCTCCCCCATCCCCCTACCCCACGACAGGCCCTGGTGTGTGATGTTCCCCACCCTGTGTCCAAGTGTTCTCATTGTTCAATGCCCACCTATGAGTGACAACACGCAGCGTTTGGTTTTCTGTCTTTGCGATAGTTTGCTCAGAATGATGGTTTCTTGCTTCATCCATGTCCCTACAAAGGCCATGAACTCATCCTTTTTATGGCTGCATAGTATTCCATGGTGTATATGTGCCACATTTTCTTAATCCAGTCTATCACTGATGGACATTTGGGTTGGTTCCAAGTCTTTGCTATTGTGAATAGTGCCACAATAAACATACACGTGCATGTGTCTTTATGGCAGCATGATTTATAATCCTTTGGGTATATGCCCAGTAATGGGATGGCTGGGTCAAATGGTATTTCTAGTTCTAGATCCTTGAGGAATCGCCACACTGTCTTCCATAATGGTTGAACTAGTTTACAGTCCCACCAACAGTGTAAAAGCGTTCCTATTTCTCCACATCCTCGCCAGCACCTGTTGTTTCCTGACTTTTTCATGATCGCCATTCTAACTGGTGTGAGATGGTATCTCATTGTGGTTTTGATTTGCATTTCTCTGATGACCATTGACGATGAGCATTTTTTCATGTGTCTGTTGGCTGCATAAATGTCTTCTTTTGAGAAGCATCTGTTCATATCCTTTGCCCACTTATTGATGGGGTTGTTTGATTTTTTCTTGTTAATTTGTTTGAGTTCTTTGTAGATTCTGGATATTAGCCCTTTGTCAGATGGGTAGATTGTAAAAATTTTCTTCCATTCTGTAGGTTGCCTGTTCACTCTGATGGTAGTTTCTTTTGCTGTGCAGAAGCTCTTTAGTTTAATTAGATCCCATTTGTCAATTTTGGCTTTTGTTGCCATTGCTTTTGGTGTTTTAGTCATGAAGTCCTTGCCCATGCCTATGACCTGAATGGTATTACCTAGGTTTTCTTCTAGGGTTTTTATGGTTTTAGGTCTAACATTTAAGTCTTTAATCCATCTTGAATTGATTTTTGTATAAGGTGTAAGGAAGGGATCCAGTTTCAGCTTTCTACATATGGCTAGCCAGTTTTCCCAGCACCATTTATTAAATAGGGAATCCTTTCCCCATTTCTTGTTTTTGTCAGGTTTGTCAAAGATCAGATGGTTGTAGATATGTGGTATTATTTCTGAGGGCTCTATTCTGTTCCATTGATCTATATCTCTGTTTTGGTACCAATACCATGCTGTTTTGGTCACTGTAGCCTTGTAGTATAGTTTGAAGTCAGGTAGCGTGATGCCTCCAGCTTTGTTCTTTTGGCTTAGGATTGTCTTGGCAATGTGGGCTCTTTTTTGGTTCCATATGAACTTTAAAGTAGTTTTTCCCAATTCTGTGAAGAAAGTCATTGGTAGCTTGATGGGGATGGCATTGAATCTATAAATTACCTTGGGCAGTATGGCCATTTTCACAATATTGATTCTTCCTACCCATGAACATGGAATTTTCTTGCATTTGTTTGTGTCCTCTTTTATTTCCTTGAGCAGTGGTTTGTAGTTCTCCTTGAAGAGGTCCTTCACGTCCCTTGTAAGTTGGATTCCTAGGTATTTTATTCTCTTTGAAGTGATTGTGAATGGGAGCTCACTCATGATTTGGCTCTCCGTTTGTCTGTTATTGGTGTATAGGAATGCTTGAGATTTTTGCACATTGATTTTGTATGCTGAGACTTTGCTGAAGTTGCTTATCAGCTTAAGGAGATTTTGGGCTGAGACGATGGGGTTTTCTAAATATACAATCATGTCATCTGCAAACAGGGACAATTTGACTTCCTCTTTTCCTAATTGAATACCCTTTATTCCTTTCTCTTGCCTGATTGCCCTGGCCAGAACTTCCAACACTATGTTGAATAGGAGTGGTGAGAGAGGGCATCCCTGTCTTTTATTTTTTTTAATTTTTTAGTTTATTTATTTTATTTTATTATACTTTAAGTTTTAGGGTACAAGTGCACAACGTGCAGGTTAGTTACATATGTATACATATGCCATGTTGGTGTGCTGCCCCCAGTAACTTGTCATATAACATTAGGTATATCTCCTAATGCTATCCCTCCCCACTCTCCCCACTCCATGACAGGCCCCAGTGTGTGATGTTCCCCTTCCTGTGTCCATGTGTTCTCATTGTTCAATTCCTACCTATGAGTGAGAACATGCAGTGTTTGGTTTTCTATCCTTGCAATAGTTTGCTGAGAATGATGGTTTCCAGCTTCATCCATGTTCCTACAAAGGACATGAACTCATCATTTTTTATGGCTGCATAGTATTCCATGGTGTATATGTGCCACATTTTCTTAATCCAGTCTATCATTGTTGGACATTTGGCTTGGTTCCAAGTCTTTGCTATTGTGAATAGTGCCACAATAAACATATGTGTGCATGTGTCTTTACAGCAGCATGATTTATAATCCTTTGGGTATATACCCAGTAATGGGATGGCTGGGTCAAATGGTATTTCTAGTTCTAGATCCCTGAAGAATCACCACACTGACTTCCACAATGGTTGAACTAGTTTACACTCCCACCAACAGCGTAAAATTGTTCCTATTTCTCCACATCCTCTCCAGCACCTGTTGTTTCCTGACTTTTTAATGATCGCCATCTATCTGGTGTGAGATGGTATCTCATTGTGGTTTTGATTTGCATTTCTCTGATGGCCAGTGATGATGAGCATTTTTTCATGTGTCTTTTGGCTGCATAAATGTCTTCTTTTGAGCAGGGTCTGTTCATATCCTTTGCCCACTTTTTGATGGGGTTGTTTTTTTCTTGTAAATTTGTTGGAGTTCATTGTAGATTCTGGATATAAAATCAATGTGCAAAAATCACAAGCATTCGTATACACCAATAACAGACAAACAGAGAACCAAATCATGAGTGAACTCCCATTCACAATTGCTTCAAAGAGAATAAAATACCTAGGAATCCAACTTACAAGGGACGTGAAGGACCTCTTCAAGGAGAACTACAAACCACTGTTCAACAAAATAAAAGAGGATACAAACAAATGGAAGAACATTCCATGCTCATGGGTAGGAAGAATCAATATAGTGAAAATGGCCATACTGCCCAAGGTAATTTATAGATTCAATGCCATCCCCATCAAGCTACCAATGACTTTCTTCACAGAATTGGGAAAAACTACTTTAAAGTTCATATGGAACCAAAAAAGAGCCCACATTGCCAAGACAATCCTAAGCCAAAAGAACAAAGCTGGAGGCATCACGCTACCTGACTTCAAACTATACTACAAGGCTACAGTGACCAAAACAGCATGGTATTGGTACCAAAACAGAGATATAGATCAATGGAACAGAACAGAGCCCTCAGAAATAATGCCGCATATCTACAACCATCTGATCTTTGACAAACCTGACAAAAACAAGAAATGGGGAAAGGATTCCCTATTTAATAAATGGTGCTGGGAAAACTGGCTAGCCATATGTAGAAAGCTGAAACTGGATCCCTTCCTTACACCTTATAGAAAAATTAATTCAAGATGGATTAAAGACTTAAATGTTAGACCTAAAACCATAAAAACCCTAGAAGAAATCCTAGGCAATACCATTCAGGTCATAGGCATGGGCAAGGACTTCATGACTAAAACACCAAAAGCAATGGCAACAAAAGCCAAAATTGACAAATGGGATCTAATTAAACTAAAGAGCTTCTGCACAGCAAAAGAAACTACCATCAGAGTGAACAGGCAACCTACAGAATGGGAGAAAATTTTTGCAATCTACTCATCTGACAAAGGGCATCTCTGTCTTGTGCCGGTTTTCAAAGGAAATGCTTCCAGTTTTTGCCCATTCCATATGATATTGGCTATGGGTTTGTCATAAATAGCTCTTATTATTTTGAGATATGTCCCATCAATACCTAGTTTATTGAGAGTTTTTAGCATGAAGGGCTGTTGAATTTTGTCAAAGGCCTTTTCTCCATCTACTGAGGTAATCATGTGGTTTTTGTCATTGGTTCTGTTTATATGATGGATTACGTTTATTGATTTGTGTATGTTGAACCAGCCTTACATCCCAGGGATGAAGCCCACTTGATCATGGTGGATAAGCTTTTTGATGTGCTGCTGGATTCGGTTTGCCAGTATTTTATTGAGGATTTTTGCGTCGATGTTCGTGAGGGATATTGGTCTAAAATTCTCTTTTTTTGTTGTGCCTCCGCCAGGCTTTGATATCAGGATGATGTTTGCCTCATAAAATGAATTAGAGAGGATTCCCTCTTTTTCTATTGATTGGAATAGTTTCAGAAGGAATGGTACCAGCTCCAACATAAGAGGTTTTCTAAGTGAAGCTTTGGTATTAGCTCTGTGGGCTCGAACAAGTGTAAATTCACTGAGGCACTTCCACTTGAAGACTTGTTTTCTGATTTTCTCATATTTGCCTCTAGGGTAGTGGGCCTCGTTTCGGTTACTGACGTTTGCATTCCTTTCTTTCGTGTCATGTTGAGTCACTAAGTAATTATCATCAAAGGGCCAAGGAGCGGCCGGTGGACATTAACATCACGGAACAGGGCTTGTACATGATTTTGGATTTTACACTGAGGCATTGTCCTTCTTCTTTCCTTATCCCCACGGCTTCTCATCTTTTGAAGCAGCCAGCTCTACCCTGGCTCCCTGGGCCTCACAGTCCCCTGGTGGCCCTGGGTATACTCAATACTAGAGTCCTATTTGTAGGATTTTGGGAAGAAAGGGATCAGAGGCAGCATAGGGCCTGGAGAACTATATCTCTATGCCCAGATTTCCTCCTGCCTTGTCTCAGGTCTGGAGAATCAATACTGTCTTTTTTGGCTCAGGTGCTGGTTGCTCACAGAGTCTTCAACTGTCTTCCCAGGGCTCACCTCTCCTCAGAGCTTTTGCACTACTCCTCCCATCCTTTATTTTCTAGAATCATATTTTCAAAAGGTTTCTCACGGGTTTTGTCCTTTTAAAAATTTGAGGCCAGGCGCAGTGTCTCATGCCTGTAATCCCAGCACTTTGGGAGGGCGAGGTGGGTGGATCACCTAAGGTCAGGAGTTCGAGACCAGCCTGGCCAGCACGGTGAAACTCTGTGTCTACTAAAAAAAATACAAAATATTTGCTGGGTGTGGTGGCAAGCACCTATAATCCCAGCTACTCAGGAAGCTGAGGCAGGAGAATCACCTGAACCTGGGAGGCAGAGGTTGCAGTGAGCTGACATCCCGTCATTGCACTCCAACCTGGGCAACAGAGTGAGACTCTGTCTTAAAACAAACAAACAAAAATTTGATATTGGCTGGGCATGATGGCTCATGCCTGTAATCCCACCACTTAGGGAGGCCGAGGCAGGTGGATCACCTGAGGTCAGGAGTTCAAGACCAGCCTGGCCAACGTGGTGAAACCGCATCTCTACTAAAAATACAAAAATTAGCCAGGTGTGGTGGTGGGCCCCTGTAATTCCAGCTACTCGGGAGGCTGAGGCAGGAAAATTGCTTGAAACTGGGAGGCAGAGGTTGCAGTGAGCCAAGATCACACCACTTCACTCCAGCGTGAGCGAAAGAGCAAGACTCCGTCTCAAAAAAAAAAAAAAGATAAAAATAAAAATCTGACATTTTAGCTACTTCTTGACTTTTGTGGCATAATTTTGAACTTCTGCCAAACTCATTTCGAGTCCCATGACATTGTCCATGTATGGAGTTGTGCCAATAGAAGCAAATGCTGTCATATAGGCTCCCCTAAAACTTTAGTCAAATCTGGTCCAGATCAGACCCTGGCAACCCCTGCTGTCATTGGATCTCAGTAAGGCCTCTGCACCCATTCCCTCCCTTTGTGATTCATCCATGGACATCCGCCTCCATTGATTTGAAAACTATCTCAGCAATATTCCTTGCCTTCTTCCACCTCCAGCCGATCTCTCACTCCATCCCACCTGCCTGTTGTTCTTCCTTATGGAATAAAGACATGTCCCACACTTTAGAGATTAAAAAAAGATTTAAAAAAAGGAGGGTGGACGTGTCAAGATCACACAGAGCTGGGAATGTGGTAAGCCCTTGAAACTGGGTCTCAACAACAAGGCTGCCTTCCAGAGATTCGTAATGTCTGAGTCCCAGTGAGCTGGGGTGAACCCAGGGCCTCAGAATGGCTCTCTGGTTCCACCACTTCCAAAGCCACACCCAGTGCACATGGCCTGAGGCTTCCATGGTGATGGTAAAGCAACCTCCCCTGCTGCCTCTCCCAATACCGCCGAGTCCCCTCTCATCTTATTCATGCTAAATGTACAGATGTGATCAATAGAATCAAAGGGAAATCGAGCCCTGAGGGGAGGGCCAGACTCCGGGAGGAGAGGGGTTGGAGTCAAACGGGGGGCTCTGCAGCTCTGAGTGCAGGGGCTTCAAACCTTAAGAGCTCGACAGCAGTGTGAAGTGGAATCGGGGGGAATGAGGTCCAAGTTTATGTTGGGAAGAATATAAGCATTATTTGGAGATTCCTGATGTTCATGTGTCCCCAACAAGTACAGCTGGGAGGCACTGGAGGAAAGATTGGTGCTAGAAGTTCATGTGGGAACAGGGCAGACCCTTGGATAAATGTGGGGTCTCTTAGGCATTGCAGGGGTTTGAATAGAGGCCCTAACACCATGGTGGGGATAGTGCCAAAGAACTCCAACATGTATTTTACCAGGGGTTTAACATAAATATCAATTCTGGAGAAAATCGGCACCAGAAGTTAAAATCTCACTTAATCTTCTATAAGAAGCTATACATGTGGAAAACTAAGTTAAGTGTCAAATTATTACCAAATTGCTGCAACAAATGACCAATGCAGCAATCCCGCATAGCTACAAGGGTTCAGGGAACAGAGGGGGTCACCATCACCCTGGGAGAAGGAGACAGCACAGAAGAAGGTCTGTGACTCAGCTCAAAGACAGGAAAGTGGTTTTGTGGGCAGGCAATGAGGAAAGGGGGACAGAGTTGCAGTTTTCTGAGATAAAGCCTCTTAGGTGTTTTTTGACTATTTGATTGTTCCCTGTGAATGTATAAGTTTGATTTTAAAAATAAATAGAAAAGAGCCTCTTTCCTGACACCACCCAATCTCTGAGCCCCACAGATGATGTTCTAGTTTCTTGCAGGAGGTTCTGGTCCCACCCGCCTGCTCCCTTCTAAGACAACCCCACCAGCAAGGAGGTCTTCTAGTTCTTTCTGTGAGTGTTCTCTTGCTGGTCCTGGCTTGGGCCCCCGGGCCCAGGAACCTCTGGGTTCTCTCAGCTACACTTCCATCCGTGGTCCCCAACCTCAGTGTCCAGGATGCTGTGGCTGACCTCCTGGAGGGAGTGTGGCTCCTCACAGGTATCCACCTTGTAGTGCATCAGGCCAGGCCTCCTGCGGCAGCTCTCCTCTGATGACCGAGTGTGGTGGGGATGCTAAGGCCAGGCTGGTTGCCCAGACCTACTTTGCTGCCTGACTGTTTCAAATAGTTGGTGAAGGCTCTGGATTTTCCTCAGAACTGTGGTCCGGAGTGCTCCCACCCCTCCTCTTCCCCTCTCTCCCTCACATTGGGAGTGAGACTTGCTTCATGGTCCGGTGGCTCTCCCAGTGTTTTGTAACTCTTTTCGCAAAGGTATATCTCCTGCTAAAACCCTTGCAATTTAATCCTGTCTTGGTGTCTGCTTCTCAGAGGAGCTGGATAACACACTCCAACCCTTCTCTCAGTCCCTGCAGCCCCTGTGGTGGGGTTGACTGTGGGTGGCCACAGAGCCAGGCTGGCCTTGTCCAAACCGCAGGCTGCTACTTCACAGGGCCTGACCCCACTAAGAACTGTGTTTCTCCATGTTTCTGCTCGTCATATCCAGTGCATCTAGATTGCCTTTTTTTTTTGAGATGGAGATTCGCTCTTGTTGCCCAGGCTGGAGTGCAATGGCATGATCTTGGCTCACTGCAACTTCCGCCTCCCAGGTTCAAGCAGTTCTCCTGTCTCAGCCTCCCGAGTAGCTGGAATTACAGTCATGTGCCACCACACTCGGCTAATTTTGTATTTTTAGAAGAGACAAGGTTTCTCCTTGTTGGTCAGGCTCGTCTCAAACTCCTGACCTCAGGTGATCCACCCGCCTTGGCCTCCCGAAGTGCTGGGATTACAGGCGTGAACCACCGTGCCTGGCTCATTTTTGTTTCTTTTTTAAGTAGAGATGGGGTTTTGCCATGTTGCCAAGGCTGTTCTGGAACTCCTGAGTTCAAACAGTCCTCCCACCTTGGCCCCCCAAAGTGCTGAGATTACAGGTGTGAGCCACCACACCCGGCCTGGACTACCAATCTTGATGGCAACATTAGACTGGGGGCCACTGTAGTCATAACAGTGGTGGACCAGGCAGCAGAGTCTTGTCTTCAGTACCATGGAAACCGCGGCATCCAGTGCTAGCAGGTGTTTTAGAATGCAGGGTCAGATGCATTCTAACCCTCCTCTGCCCTCCCTGAGAGCGCGACCCCAATCCTCCGCCCCTCCCTGCAGCTGCTAGGCAGGCCTCCTGCGCTCTTCACTGCCTCTAGCAGCGTCTTGAAACAGCTGGCTCTGGAAGGCATCCTGATTCTGGATTCAAGAGCTTTGCTTGGATTTCTATATGAAGGTGTGAAGTGTGAATGCCACCTTTTCTGAGTTACGTTTTCATTTTCTGTTGCAAACTTGGGACGTTTACTGAGGGACACTGAATAGTTTGGGGGTGGGTGGGGCGAGGGAGGCAGTGGCTAGAAGGAAGGAAGGATTATAGCAGGGGGGCTCTCCGGGACAGGGCATAGGACAGAGACGGCTCCAGGAGGATTTCACAGGAAAGAATGAGGGGTGGGATGTAGTGATGTCACAAGAGTCCCATTGTGACCCCCTCCCCCATCATTGGAGCAAGGACTGGCTAAGCCTGAGCAAGGGTGGGGGAAATAAATAAGGCACTGTTGCCAGGGCCTGAGCCCAGCAGAAAAAGGGTGTGTGCAGAGGGAGGGCCTCGGGTCCTGCTGCTCCTCCTGGACTCCTTCATCCCAATCCCTTCACATCCTCCTCCAACAAGGACTCCTACGTCCCTCCCCGGCTAACCTGGATCCTGCTCAACCCAACACCTGCCTTCTCTCAGTCCCTGGGTTCCCGCAGGCCTTGGGGCCCCACAGTCATATCTGCTATTCCTGCAGGTCAGTGGCCAGGGTGGGGGTGGTGGGTGGTGGTGCAAAGGAAACCTCTTGAAAGGGGCAGGGCACAGATGGGGCCTCCACCAGTCTTGCTGGGTGAGGGCTTCCCACCATCCTGGAATCCTCTCCTGGGTCTCTAGTTGACCACCCTCCTGCCTCCACCTTTTTCCTTGTTTTGGTCCTGCTGTTGGGTTTCTTTTAGAATCCTCCTGCCTCCAGCCTCCCTTGATGATCAGTTCCTGCCTGGGGTCACCAGGCTGCTTCAAATTGGGGTGACCATGGTAGGGATGGTGACTTGAGATTCCTGGGCCATAATGCAGGTGAGAAATGTGCCCTACAGAGTAAAAAGGAACAGTGTCACTGCTGGGTCATTTTGAAGATGGGACTTAGGCAACACATGTCCCTTAAATCCAGTCCCTGAGGGTACCACAAATACCATGTTTTTTTTTTTTTTTTTTTTTTTCAAATTCTAGCAGAGAGGTTGTACTGGGTTGAGAGAGAGGCCTCAGAATCAAGACCTTGTCTCCTGCCACAGTTTCCCTGGTGAAGCTCCCAGGCTGAGCACAAACTTCCAGGTCGAGCACAGAAGTTTCGACCTGGAAACTTCAGCCCTAAGAGAGGAGGTGGCACTAACACTCTAGGTGGGCGGCTGCTCTATGGTCTTCTGCTGCCTGGAGAGCTTTGCCTCCATCACTGGTGCCCACCTGGGGAATGCTCAGGAACTAATCTTCAAAAGTACACTCGGATGCCCACTCTGCAAAGCCATTTTGTTTCCTTATTGTACCTCTGAAATCATTTGTTAACCAAGCATTTGCAAATCCGTCTGTCTTCTGTGTGTGGCATATCTATAGATACTGCGGGTGAAAAACAAGGGCAAGACTTGATTCCTTTTCTTGCTTGCTTGCTTGCTTGCTTGCTTTTCTTTTTTCTTCTTTTTCTTTTCTTTTTTTTCTTTTTGGAGACAGTTTTGCTGTTGTTGCCCAGGCTGGAGTGCAATGGTGCAATCTTGGCTCACTGCAACCTCCGCCTCCAGGGTTCAAGCAATTCTCCTGTTTCAGCCTCCCAAGTAGCTGGGATTACAGGCTCATGCCACCATGTCTGGCTAATTTTTGTATTTTTAGTAGAGATGGGGTTTCATCATATTGGTCAGGCTGGTCTCGAACTCCTGACGTCAGGTGATCCACCCGCTTCAGCCTCCCAAAGTGCTGGGATTACAGGTGTGAGCCACTGCACCTGGCCCTATTCCTTTTCTTAGGGAGCTCACAGTTCACTGGATGAGACAGAAGGAAGCTGATTCTGAAAGGAAACAGGGTGTGGTAAAGATAGGGCAGAGGGGTGAGCACAGAGGGGATCAAGAGAAGGGGGTGAAAGACCATTGTCATCAGTGCAGCCTTTTTGTCATCAGAGCAATGTGTGAGCTGAGCTTTGGGAAGAAATGAGGTTTTAATGAGTGTGGGAGGAGAGCCCTCCTGAGATATGTGGAGAGACCAGTGTCCCTCGTCCCTGCTGCTCCCCCTCCTGCAGCTGTTCCCTTCTTCCCTCTGTCCCAGCTCAGCACAGTCACAGCAACTCTCCAAATCATGACGCTCAAAACGCCACATCTAAAAAGAACATCCGGGTAGGTGCCTCTGCTTCTTCTGACTTGACCCCCCTTCCCTGCCCTCTTTGGGTATCATGCGGTTCTTTCCCCTCACCCAACCTCCACACTCCCTCGACAGCAGTTGAAAACATTTGCTCTCTGAATCCCCATCTGCTTGTATATGATTCGTATCCTCTGTGAGTCAACAAGGTGAATATATTCCTCATTTGGTTGAGGGATTTTTTAAAAACGTCTCCAACAGGCTCTGCCCCTAAGAAAGTAAATTCATGCACCTACAAAGAGAAAGGAACGGCACAGCCATCCACCTTTCAACTCCTGAGTTTCCATCTGCACCCTTCAACACTTTTGAGGACTTACATGAAACTATGTGACAACTTTTTATTTCTATTAAACAAAATACAGCTTTCTTCCTTGTATCTGAAGAAGTTGGCACCCTCTACACAGAACAGGAGGCCCACAGTTCCAGCAGTTATTGTCTACATCACTGACCGTGTTAATGACTCCACAAAATCAATCCTGGGTCCACCAAATATTCTGTTGAAGATTAAATTATAAAATTAAACTCCAGCAACATGCATACACAGTTAATAAACTCAGGGAAAAGATCAAAATGGGACCTACATAAAAATTGTTTAAACTTTTTATTTATTCTGTTTCTCATGCTCGCTGAGGCTGGAGTGCAGTGGTGTGATCTCTGCTCACTGCAATCTCCGCCTCTGGGCTTCAAGCAACTCTCCTGCCTCAGCCTCCCGCGTAGCTGGGACAAGTGCATGCCACCATTCCTGGTTAATTTTTGTATTTTTAGTAGAGACGGGGTTTTGCCGTGTTGGCCAGGCTAGTCTTGACTCCTAGCCTCAAGTGATCTACCTGCCTCGGCCTAACAAAGTGTTGGGATTACAGGGAATGAGCCACCCGGCCCAGCTTTTTTTTTTTTTTCCTTGAGACAGGGTCCCTCTGTGTCATCCAGGCTGGAGTGCAGTGGCTCAATCATGGCTCACTCTAGATTGGACTTCCTGGGCTCAAGTGATCCTCCCACCTTAGTCTCCAGAGTAGCTGGTACTACTCAAACTGTACACAAAAATTAATTCGAAATGCATCAAAGACTTAAATATGAGAACTAACTATAAAGCTTTTTGAAGAAAACGTAGATAAACATAGATAAATCTTTGTGACTTTGGATTAGGAAGCGATTTTTTTTTTTTTTTTTTTTTTTTGAGACGGAGTTTTGCTCTTGTTGCCCAGGCTGGAGTGCAATGGCACAATCTCGGCTCACCACAAGCTCCGCCTTCTGGGTTCAAGCAATTCTCCTGCCTCAGCCTCCCAAGTAGCTGGGATTACAGGCGTGTGCCACCACGCCTTGCTAATTTTGTATTAGAGACGAGGTTTCTCCACGTTGGTCAGGCTGGTCTCCAATTCCCGACCTCAGGTGATGTGCCCACCTCGGCCTCCCAAAGTGCTGGGATTACAGGCGTGAGCCACTGCGCCCGGCCACGATTTCGTAAATATGACACCAAAAGTAAAAGTGGCCGAGCATGGTGGGTCACGCCTGTAATCCCAGCACTTTGGGAGGCCAAAGCGGGAGGATCCCTTGATCGCAGGAGTTTGGACCAGTCTGGGCAACATAAGGGGACCCTGTGTCTACAAAACAAAATAAAAAAATTAGCTGGGTATGGTGGCATGTGCCTTCAGTCCCAGCTACTCCAGCTACTCCAGAGGCTGAGGAGGGAGGATCACTTAAGCTGAGGAGATCTAGGCTGCAGTAAGCCATGATTGTACCACTGCACTCCAGCCTGGGTGACAGAGTGAGACCCTGTCTCAAAAAAAAGAAAAAAAGAAAAAAGTACAAGTGGCAAAAACAAAATTGGACTTCACCAAAATTAAAAAAAAAAATTGACTTCAAATAACACCACCCAGAAAGTAAAAAGACAAGCCATAGGATGGGAGAAAAACCTGGCAACTTGTTTATCTCATGTGGGACTTGTATTAGAATACACAGGGAACTCTTACAACTCAACAAAAGGAAAATAACCTAAGTGAAAAATGAGTGAAAAATTTGCATGGACATTTCTCCAAAGATAATACACAAATTGCCAATAATCACATGATATGATGCTCAACACCATTAGTCATTAGGGAAAGGCAAATCAAACGCACAATGAGATGCCACCTTCTACCCCTTAGGATGGCTATGATAAAATCTACAGACAAGAACAAGTGTTAGCAAGGATGGAGGAAAAAAACCCTTGTCACTGCTGGTGGGAATGTGAAATGGTGCAGCCACTTTAGAAAACAGGTTGGCGGCCAGGTGCTGTGTCTCATGCCTGTAATCCCAGCAATTGGGAGGCCAAGATGGGTGGATTGCCTGAGGTCAGGAGTCCGAGAGCAGCCTGGGCAACATGATGAAGCCCTGTCTCTACAAACAAACAAACAAACAAACAAACAAACAAACAAACAAACAAACATTATGCAGGCATGGTGGCATGTTCCTGTAGTCTCAGCTACTTAAGGAGCTGAGACAGGAGGGTCCCTTGAGCCCAGGAGGTTGATGCTGCAGTGAGTGGTGTTTGTGCCATTGCACTCCAGCCTGGGTGACAGAGTGAGACCGCATCTCTGAAAAAAAAAAAAAAGAAGAGGGGAAACAGGTTGGCAATTCCTCTCAAAAATTAGACAGTTATACTTTGACCCAGAAATTATACTCCTACTTATATAAGCAGAAATGAAAACATAAATCTACACAAACTTCTACACAAATGCTCATAGCAGCTTTATTCATAATAAACAAAAGTGGAAACAGTTCAAAAGTCCATCAGCTGATGACTGGATAAATATCATATATGCATACAAGGGAATATTTTTCAGTAAAAAACTAAGTTCTGGGCCAGGTGAGGCATCTCATGCCTGTAATACTGATGCTTGTACCCGTGCAAGCATAGGTATTGCACAGGCTGAAGAAGGAGGATGGTTTCACCCCAAGAGTTCAAGACCAGCCTGGACAACATAGCAAGACTCCTTTCTCTACATATATATAGAAAATGTTCTCAAATTAGATGGTGCCGATGATTGCACAATTCTGTGAGTATACTACGAACCAGTGTATATTCTATTTTATTTTATTTCATTTTATTTTAGAGACAGGGTCTCACTCTGTTACCCAGGCTGGAGTGAAGTGGTGCGATTTCGGGTCACAGCAACTTCTATCTCCCAGGTTCAAGCGATTCTCCTGCCTCAGCCTCCCGAGTACCTGGGATTACAAGCACACACAACTATGCCTGGATATTTTTTGTATCTTTAGTAGAGACAGGGTTTCGCCATGTTGGCCAGGCTGGTCTCGAACTCATGACCTCAGGTGACCCGCCACCCCCACCCCCGCTGCCCCCTCGGCCTCCCAAAGTGCTGGGATTACAGGCGTGAGCCACCGCGCGGGGCCCATTGTACATTTTAAATGGGCGAATTACATAGTGTGTGAATTATAACTTAATAAAGCTGCTGGGAAAAAAGATAAAAAAGTGAGGTGGAT
This sequence comes from Pan troglodytes, assembly GCF_028858775.2. Taxonomy (NCBI): domain Eukaryota; kingdom Metazoa; phylum Chordata; class Mammalia; order Primates; family Hominidae; genus Pan; species Pan troglodytes. The sequence continues at coordinate 12,074,999 of NC_072419.2, read as the reverse complement.
TAAAGGGCCCATAGAGGAAGCCGCCTGACCCCCGGCCTGGCCTCCTTCTCGGCTCTTCCTCTCCGGGGGCCCAACAGGGCTGTGCGTTTGACAGGCAGTTGGGAGACCCTGGTGGCCGGTTTTGGTCGGTCACGTGGGCACGCGGCTGAGCCAATCAGAATCTCCCGGCAGTTGGTTCCCGGAGGCAGAATCTGTTAAACTGACAAAGCCCACGTCTCAGGGTCCCTGTCTCGGGGAGTCGGGACTACTGGGTCACCCTGGGTAGTCGGGACTTTAGACTGAGCTGTCTTGGTCACTCGGGGGCAGTTGGCAGAGTATTCGTGGTCAGGGAGGTGACCCGTGGTCAGCAGGGTCAGGCCACCCAGGGACAAAGGGTCCTCCTGCACCGAGCCTTGGAGAAGGACAGACCGGTGGAGACTTGGGGTCAGCGGGGGAGCCTCCGCGGATGGGGAGTCACCACCTGCCGGGTAAGAGGGGACTCATCACAGGGGCCGGAGCAGGACAAGCCCTCCCTCCCGGCTCAGGCCGGGTCCTAGGCTGGACCCCTCCCTGTCTCACAGGGCTGGCCTCCTTCGGAGCTGGCTGGGATGGAAAGGGGAAGTAGGAGGAGCTCAGGACACAGGGATTGGGGCTGAGCCTGGGGTCTGAGCTGTGGGGTGAGGAGGGGATTGCCTGTCCCCTGGGGAGTGATGATGTCATCCAGCCGTGGCCGATGCTGGAGGTCATGATCTGAACCTTGACAGGTTACCCCAGGGCTGCCTTCCTGTTCTTCTCCTGGGCTGTCAGGGGACACCCTGCTCTGTTTTGTTTTTAAGTGACCAGAGACAGACATGTAACATAGAAAACGCTATCACTTTGATCATTTGTTTCAAATGGAAGAAAAACCGACACAAGTGGGTTTCTGGTGGGAAGCGCTTCCCTCCAACTCCAGGAACTCCATTAAGGAGTTAAGAAAGCACAGAGTCCTGTCAGCAGCCAGAGACATGCTGGGCAGTGGTGACCTCGGAGCCACCCCGGGACATGGAGATCTCGAGCTCCACCCTCCGTGCAGGGAGATTCCTTTTGGAAAAAATCTCTGGCAGAGTGGGAGAGTATAGGGGCCAGTCACATACAGGCTTGCTGCTGGGACCCCTTAGCCATGGGCAGGGTGGGCACAGTGACCAGGGCCAGGAAACTTACAGGCCCACGAAAGAGTGTCAATTTCAGTCAGAAGAAAAAAAAATTGAACGATGTGATTTTTTTTTTTTTTAAGACAGAGTCTTGCTCTGTGGCCCAGGCTGGAGTGCAGTGGCGTGATCTCGGCTCACTGCAAGCTCCTCCTCCCGGGTTCACGCCATTCTCCTGCCTCAGCCTCCCAGGTAGCTGGGACTACAGGCGCCCGCCACTGCGCCCGGCTAATATTTTTTGTATTTTTAGTAGAGATGAGGTTTCACCGTGGTCTCGATCTCCTGACCTCGTGATCCACCCGCCTCGGCCTCCCAAAGTGCTGGGATTACAGGTGTGAGCCACCACGCCTGGCCTATGATATTAATATATTTATCATTATACCAGTAACTCATAAAATCAAATTTCAAACTTTTTGTTTCTTTTTTTTTTTTTGAGACAGAGTCTTGCTGTGTTGCCAGGCTGGACTGCAGTGGCTCCATCTCGGCTAACTGCAACCTCCTCCTCCCAGGTTCAAGCCATTCTTCTGCCTCAGCCTCCCGAGTAGCTGGGACTACAGCCACCCACCACCACGACTGGCTACTTTTTTGTATTTTAGTAGAAACAGGGTTTCACCGTGTTGGTCAAGATAGTCTCGATCTCCTGACCTCGTAATCTGCCCGCCTTGGCCTCCCGAAGTGCTGGGATTACAGGCATGAGCCACCGCACCCAGCAAACTTCAAATTTTTAATGGAACAAGGACACACAGGCATTAATCTCCAGTGTCCATCAAAGTTGCAATGCAGCCCTAACGCCTGGCATCCTTGAAAGGGACGGGCATTTAGTAATGAGATATGCTCAGCAGCATAGTCAGCTGTGTGGTGCATTCTCAGCTGTGCCTCAGCAGCCCTGATGCAGACACCCAGAAGGAGCACAGCCACTTTATCCAGAGGTGAAGTTTTGCAGCAAGACAGCATTCACAGGGGGAGTTCTCAACAAATGTCAGTCCCCAAAAAGGGAACTGGCTTTATTATGGTCATTAGGATATTCACTCATAGAGAACAGGACCTGACAGACAAAGCAAAGAATGAATACTAAGATTAGACTAGAACTATTTGGCACATTTGGGATGAGAAGGAGGCACAATGGGAGAGTGTTGAGTTGAAATCAAACTTGGGTTAAATGTGTTCAGTTTTGCCCAGGATCATTCTTGGCCGCAGGACTCAGTTTGCTGAGCAGGTACACAACACAGAAGGATACAAGCAGCCATTGCACACAGACACACCCACATCAGACACAACCTGCTCCCCTCTCCTCCCTGCACCAAGAGGCGCATGTGGCAGGGGTCCTGGTGGAGCACTTCCAGGAGAAGTGTCTGGGGACCCTCATGTGAAGGGAACTCCGTGTCAAGGCACCCCCTTTCCTCAGCCACAATGAGCTCTTGGGAGCTGGGCAATGGTGTGGGAGAGGTTGTGGGGGGTAGCAAAGCAGGGGAACCAGCCTGGAATTGTCTGAGAGAAAGACCAGGCCACTAAGAGTGCAGATGGAGACATGAGACATCCGAGGAAGGGAGGAGAGGGGACCCCCTCGTGAAACTGGGGCTCACGTAAACCTGCATCAAGCACTGCGGCAGTGTTCAATCAGAAATGCTGCCCAGTACCCAGGTGGGGCACATACATGCTCAACACCTGAAAAATATCTGTTCTGATTTGGGCTTCAGGAGAAGAGTTAATGTCTCCTTCATCTTTCCCTCTAGCAATCAGCCATGACTGCCTTTGCACTGTCCATGCTCTCAGCCCACCACCTCGTCCCCCTGCCATTGCAGTGGCTAACACTGGAGACGAAGACCAAGACACCACAGCCTTTCTCCAGTACCTCTCAAATCAGCACAGACAAGGACAAAGGCCTCAATCCACAACTGCTGATGACGGACCCTGGCCACATGGGATGGCCAGACATACCTGCCCAGCTATCTGCAGGCGAAGAGGCTCAGAAGAGGTTTGGGGGCCTGAAGGACATCTTGCTCCCATGTGCATATGGGCAGGCTATTTCTGCTCCATGAGTCAATTTTGCCATATAAAATACTTAATTTCAGCCATTCCAGGGTGCTATAGGATGCACAGCTTCCCATCAGCCCACCTGAACTCCAGCCATGCCATTTTGATACCAGGAATAAGGTCACCTGCTTTCCTGCCCCTTAGGAGGCCAGAGCCGTGGAAGAAAATGGCACTTCTGTTTACCTGTTATATTATTTTTTTGTCATCCTTATATGTTTGAAAAATGCAATTATATGAAAAAAGTTTAGTAATTACAGACATAACAGCAGAAAGACCTCGGAACCAAGCTTATTCTCTGGCCGATTCTGCTCCACCTGGGACTGTGCTGTGCTGCGGGCATCCTGTGGTCAGAATCGCAGAGGGGCCATCAGGGAGGGTCTTCCCAGAGGATGGACCTCACGTGACTGCTGCCTGAGCAAGTGGCACTGGCCACTCTGCCTGGAGAGAGGAGTAAATACAGGGCTGGCCAGGAGACCTGCACACTCTGCTACCGGCCTTGTCCATCTTTAGCTTCTAATTTGAAAATGAGGAACACACAGACCAAGAGTATCTTTGAGGGTTAGTACAGACCACAGAAATGCCCTGGGCCTTTCACTCTCTCCTTTTGCAAATTCCCATGTGTGGAAATGCCGTTTGGATAATGAGGGAGCCCGAAGGAGGTGGACACATGAGCAGCCCTGACACGGCTGGCTCCATCCTCTGAAAATGGGGCCCCGTGCCCAGCGTGTGGCCTTACTGGTTCAGTCTTCTTTACAGTGGGAGGTTTTGAGTGCCCAGATGCCCAGTGCCTCCTATCCGGAACAGGACAGGACCAGGCTGACCCCTGGAAGAATTCCATGCACACTTGGCTATTCAGGGAGTTTCCACGCAGCCAAGCTCGCCTCTGTGGCTACCCTTGTCTTGCTGCTCATATCTGCCAGGAAAGGCCTGGACTTGGAGAGAAACCTGGGATTTGGATTCAGTCCTTGCCAGCCCGGCTGGTTCATATCCTTACCTCTGTCTGTGGAAGCCTATGTTCCTGAGCAGCGAGTCAGAGGGGGCATCTGAATGCAGAGCAGGAAGCTTCAGATGGGAAGAAGTCAGAGGAACCAGAATGTATCAGAGAATGTGGAGTTGGGTGCCTGAGCTCAAAGGCAAGCTGGGCCTTGGGCTGGCTGTGTGATCTTGGGCAAGTTCGACCAGCTTCTTTGTGCCTCTTTTCTCTCCTTAATAAGATAAATGTCTTCACTAGTACACTGAGGGCTGCCATTAAGTTCTATGTGCAGGGATCCAAGGCAGGCCCTAGGCCTCTTGGTGAGTGCTACTCCTCCTTACAATTTGCTGCCTGGAGCAACATTGGGTGAGAGAACTTCTTAGCGCCTTGGCAGTCCTTGTCCTCCTGGACCCTCTGTTTTGAGGGTGGAATGAGGTGAAGGGCAAGTGCTTTCCCAGCTGGTCAGGTGCTCTACCAGCTGGGCATATTCTAATCCCCCCAGAGTATACAGATCAGAGTTTGATGTGGCCAATGTGTCCAATGCCCAAGTGAGAATCTCTTGATGAAGTTATTGGTGTGGGGTTTTGCTTTGGTTTTTAATTATAGAGAACAAAAGTATTGAAAGTATTACATTTACCCTAAAGGTGTAAGTGAGTTATGGTCAAGTGAAGATGAAATACCATCCTCAAACACAGGTTCCATTCTTAGCTCATCTCATTTAAAGGAGAGAAAAGCCCTGCAGGTGAAACATGGTGGGGGTAGACAGGGGTTCAGCCAATTTCAGTGTTTGGCCCCAAGAAGTGAATTTGGGTTTGAGGACCTCTCTCTGGAAGGATTTTATGACCAGATCTTCCTGGAGATGATGTTAGAAGCTTTTCTCACCAAATATTTATTTTCCTGGGGTGCAACTTCTGCTTCATTCTCTCTTTAACTCCAGCTGTCTTTTTGGACTGAAGTGCAGGTTGCTCACAGCATCCTACAAAGTAACTGTCTTCCCAAATCTCACCTACCTCTGAGCTTCTGCTGTATTCCTCTCTTTCTCTCTCTTTTTTTGAACTGGAATCTATTACTTTGGATGATGCATGCTGGTGTTTTCTAAAGTTTTCTGATTGATTGTGTCTTTAAAAAATAATCTGATAATATTTTAGCTTCTTGAATTTTGTGGCATATTTTTAGGCCTCTGCTAAACCCATTTTTGAGTGCTATGACATTGTTCATGTATGAAGTTATGCCAATAGAAACAAAATGCTGTCATATAGGCTCCCCTAAAACTTCAAATCTGGTCCAGATCTTAGACTGGCAGCTTCTGCTGTCATTGGATCTCAGTGAGACCTTTGCACCCATTTCCTCCCTTTGTGATTCATCCACGGACATCCCCATCTCCTTGAGAACAATCTCAGGAATATTCCTTGCCTTCTTTCGGCTCTCACTCCATCTCATTTTCTGCCGTTCACTGGGGAATATAGAAATGTCCCATACTTTAAAGAGTAAAAACAAAAATTGGAGGCAGAGAGGGTGAACTTGTCAATATCACACAGAGCTGGGAGTGTGGTAAGCCCTTGAAATGGGGCTCAATGACACCGCTACTTCCCAGGGATTCCTAATGTCTGAGGGTTCCAGTGAGCTGAGATGAACCCAGGGCCTAAGAAGAACTCTCTGACCTCCTCACCTCCAAAGCCCCACCCAGTGCACATGGCCTGAGGCGTCCATGGTGATGGTAAAGAAACCTCACCTGCCATCTCTCCCATTACTGCCATGTCCCCTCTCATCCTATTCTGTGCCAAATGTCCAGATGTGATCAATAGAATCAGGAGAAAATTGAGGCCTGAGGGGAGGGGGCCAGACTCTGGGAGTAGAGAGTGGATTGAAGTCAGACTAGGGCTGTTCAGCAAGGAGTTCAGGGCCTTCAAGTGTTGGGAGCTTGGCAGCAATGCCAAGGGGAATGGGGGTGGATTTGGGTCCAAGTTTATGTTCGAAGAATATAAGCATGATTTGGAGACTCCTGATGTTCATATGCTCCCATCAAGCAGAGCTAGGGGTTGCTAGAGGAGAGAATGGTGCTAGAAGTTCAGGTGAGAACAGGGCAGACCCCTGCATAAATGTGGGATCTCTCTGTTTGAATCACGGCCCAAACACTGTGGCAGGGACACTCCCAAGGAACTCAAACATGTATTTTATCAGGGCTTTAACATAAGGAATATTGATTCTTAAGAAAATTGGAAACATGAGAATCTAATTTACTCTGTTATGAGATGCTATACACCTGGAAGAATAGGTTAACTGTCAAATTACTACCAAATTGTTGCAAAAAATTGCCAATGAAGCAATCATACAAAGCTCAGGTAACAGACTGGGTGGCCATCACTCTGGGAGAGGGAGATAGCACTGGAAAAGGTCCTTGTGACTCAGATCAAAGAGAGCAAATGGCAAAGAAGGGGGCAGTTGCTGTTTTCTGAAGTAAAGCCTCTTAGGTGTTATTTGACCATTTGTTACCTGTGAATGTATAATTTTGATTTTTAAAATAAGTAGAAAGGAGCCTCTTTCTTAAAACCAACCAATCTCTGAGCCCCACAGATGGTATTCTGGTTTCTTGCAGGAGCTTCTGGTCCCACCCGCCTGCCCCCTTCTAGGACAACCCCACCAGCAAGGAGGCCTTCTAGTTCCTTCTGTGTGTGTTCGCCTGCTGGTCCTGGCTTGGGCCCCAGGGAGCCCAGGAAGCTCAGGGTTCTCTCAGCTGCACTTCCATCCATGGTGCCCAACCTCAGTGCCTAGGACTCTGTGTGCCTGACCTCCTCCAGGCGGGGCTGCTCCCTCCAGGTGTCCACCTGGTATGGGCATCCCGTGGCAGCTCTCCTCTGATGACCGAGTGTGGTGGGGGTGCTAAGGCCAACTTGCTGCTGGCACGCCCAGAACTTATTTGCTGGCTGTTTCAAAGACTCCCTAAAGGCACCATGGGTTTTCCTTAGAACACAGTTCTGTGCAGTCCCACCCATCCTCTTCCCCTCTATCTCCCACTAGGGCTGATACTTGCTTTAACGTCTGATGGCTCACCCAGTCCTTCATAATTTTCACAATGTTATGTTCCTTCCTAAAACCCTTGCAGTTTAATCTGCTCTTGGCGTCTGCTTCTCAGAGGAGCTGAGTAACAGAGACTTCAACCCTTCTTCTCTCAGTTCCTGCTGCCCCTGTGGTGAGGTTGACAGTTGCAGACCATAGAGCCAGCCTGGCCTTGCCCAGAGCACACATGACCTCTTAGTAAGGCTGGGCCCTGCTAAGGGCTATGTTTTGCACACGTTCCTGCTAGTCACATCCAGCACATCTGGGCT